>NC_142129.1:75539341-76164341 GCF_024610735.1 Ursus americanus
ATGCATAAACATGGAGAAGTTTACCTGGTTTTATTGGAGATTTCCAAAGTAAGGAACAAAGACAGACTATGCAGGATAAAAAGAGAGAATGAGAAAATCAACAAACTTCACAGATAACAATTTATTTCCTGCACTTAATTTTTACACAGGGTTTCTGTAGCGGTTTCCTTTTTATGTAGCTTTACTTGCCTTTTAGTCTCAGTAATATCAGATCACCTCTCTAATTCCATCGGGGGATGTGTGTGTGTATGTATGTATTTCTTTGTTGCAGGTAACAGTGCTATTTAAACATTTATATCACCTAGCATTTGAAGAAAGCTTCCATTTTTAAACTTTTATGTTATGACTGGGTTAGATTATTTTTAAACTTTAGGAACATTATTTTGAAAAGTTACTTTGTTGATTCCACCTTTACAATGGAAGAAATTCACAGGAAACACAAAATAATATCATTACCACAGAGGAAAGTTGGTGTGAAGAAAGTCAGCTTTGGACTCTTTCCAGCACGGCTTAATTGTGGCACTACAATGAGGACATTGTTAACCAGGCTTCTACCTACCGAGGGAACTCAGACATAAACTCGGAAAACAGCAGTATAGGAAAGCTGCAATGACTATAATCTTCTGGCTTTAAATCTAGCAAAAGCTGGAAAGTGTGGAATAGTGTAAAGGAGGGATCACAAAGAAGCTTGAATATTGAAGTGGGGACCTGAGTAGTCGATTACATTCACAGATTCTTCCTCAGCCATGATTTGGTAGGTGATCCTACTTGCAAAAGGCTTTTAAAAATTTTCTAGAAAAGCACTTAGAAGTTGCCAGGTTTTTTTAGTTCATGGTACCCTTGCAGTTCAGTAATATTTTTTAAGGCACCACTAGGCCAACAGACAGAAACCAAGAATTCAGTTTATTAAATAGTTGCAGCCTAATAACTTATGAGTTAAGGCCAAACAACTTAGTAAGTTATTTATGTCCTATTAAGCTAAATTGAAAGAAAAAATAAAATTAATATTTTTATTTCTTTAGTGAATAACCACGATTACTTATTGAGAGTGTGTGTGTGTGTGTGTGTGTGTGTGCATCTCTGTGTGTGTGTGTGTGTGTGCGTGTGTGTGTATGTGTATGTATGTTGGGCAGCTTCTCACACCTTAGGAACAGAATGCTGCCAACTTCATTACCTGTTCCACGTGGATTTTCAGGAGGGACTTGCTTTTCCTCACATCACCTGCTGGAAACTCAGCTTCACACAGCTATGACATCCTTGAAAGGAATGTTGCACTCTCCAGTGTCGAAACTGTGAAATACCTTGCGTGGTACTTTGCATCGTGTCTGACAGATGTCAAATGTTGTGTTTACACTGAAATTTCCTAATAACCCCCAGTATCCCGGGCGAGTTCACCGTAGTGCCCCGGGGTACCTTGGCACATGCTTTGGGAATCATGAATTTAAAGTATTTGTTGCTAATATGAATCATAGCCCCTGAATCTTAAAATCGAAAAGGTGAAACGTCTCTGTCACAGTGAAAGTGAATGGAAAGCACTGTAAAGCTACTATAAAATCTTGTATCTTATTCTTTCATCTCAGTGTTTTCTCATTTTCTCAGGCTACTTATTGTGAATATTTCTCAGGATTCACAGTATAATTTTCTGTGGCTTTGGAAATTTGGTGTTAGAATACAGAGTTATGACGCATGATACCATTGTCATGGCTTGAGGCAAATGTTGCTTGTGTATTTTTAAGAAAATAATATTATCAGTGTCTGCTAGGACTTTTAAAATTTTGACGTGGCATTTTAAGAGTTGGACTAAATGTTTTTCAACGTTTCTAATGATACTTTTCACTCAGAAGCACTACTGTTTGGTTTTTTTTTTTTTTTTAACAATCCATATGAGATGTACATTACTGAGTGGAGAGTTTCTGTGTTCTCACGTGTATATCTTAACTGCACATAAACCCTGATGTGCTCTGAGTCAGAGGATTTGAACTAATTTTCCATTTTATCTCATTTTTGCATTTCAGTAACCCAGTTAACTATATAAACATTGTTTCCTTTTAAAAACAAATATCTTATGGAAATGTGTATTTACCCTCAGCTAAGGAACTCAGCGGATTTTATCTGGATTATTAGAAGAAACCACATATGAGAATTTTTAAACTACATACTTGTTTCCCTCACAGTCAACCATGAGAGCTATCAGTGTCCCCAACTGAAGACCCACAACAGAAAACTAAAGCAAGTTTTAATCAAGTGAATCATGAAGAATGTAAATCAATTTTTAATTGAAAGAAAAACAGAAAATGTAATAGCATAGAGCTCTTACTTATCTAGGGCAGGGCTAAAGCTAATGTTGAGACTAGTTCTTGTCACTGAAATGCTTATGATTTTGAAATCAACGTTTGAGTTAATTTTTTTCTCACCTGTTCATTTTCATTCTAATTTCCTACTACACACTTTGTTGATAAAGTTTCCACACCTTTAAAGAAGAGATCATCATAATCTTTTGCTGTGGTAACAAATTAGTAGCAGGCTTTCGTAGTAGGTATAACTTCTTAAATTTTTATTCACTGGTTGAAATCATTTACCATCTACTGGGTAATAGTAAGGAAATGAAAACGAGAATTAGTGTTCAGCTGGCTGGTTTGTCTAGGACCTTCTAAATTCTCTCAGCTCAAAGAAAGTTCTAAAAATCTAAAGGGAAACATAGCAGGGAGTTGGTCATATGGATAAACGTTTTTTGAAGGTAACGGGAAGGACATGTCACCTATGTTATATGTCCAGGACTGATTCTGATTATTTCAGATCCAACTACATGGGCAGAAAGCAATAAATTAGCCAATACTGTGATGTGCAATATCTAGGTAAGTAAAGCATTAGGAGAAAGAAATAACATGTAAAAATAAGATACTGAAGAAAAATAATTTGATTTTTTTCATTTTATGAAATCCTATCACCTAACTGTCAGAAATATAAGTGCATGTTTCTCTGTGTATACGTACATATACCTATATATGAGCGTGTGTCCATTTTTTGCCTCTAAATTCATTGTGGCATAACATTTGTGTGTGTGTGTGTGTGTGTGTGTGTGTGTGTGTGTGTGTGTGTGTGTGATTGGTATTAAATTACTCTCTGGTTAGGTAGCTAGCAAGAGCTCTGTAGTTAGAGATATATTTACATAGTTAGATAAGGATGATTAAAAAGATGGACAGAAACCCCGTGCCCATGAGCAGGTCATGGTAACATTGTGGTTTGCAGCATGATAAACCCCTTCCCTAGAGGGATGAATGTTTTCCTGGTTCACTTACTTCATCCTAACTGGTATACCAAAATGTCTTCTTTTGCCTTTCTATTTCTGAGGCTCTTCCTTGAATTATCCATATTAAATTTGCTACTCCTCTGAGCACCTACACAGATTATCAACATCCCTTTGTAGCCTGCTTCAAAAGTAGGCTGCCATGTTATAAAAAGCATCTGCAGATTTTGCTGTGCGTTTCTCCACCTACATAAATTTGTAAATATATGAGAAGACTGGTTCTTGCAGACCATTCCTCCATTTCTTTTATCTGTGGTATCTACCACTATGCTGGGTTTTTTATTTTGAAAACATGACTACTTCATTTTTTTTTTTAATCAGTACCATGACATGCTATCTTAAATGCAGAATTAAGTGAAGGATTTAAATAGTGTAACATGTGAAATGTGATGTTGTATGTGTATATAACAAAACTACAAAATACTATATAAATATAAGGTAGATTGAATTATCCTTTTATACCAAGTGTTCCTTCTTTACGTATATGTATTTTGAATCTGTCAAAGTTTTGTGTTCCTAACTTCTCTTTGCTTCTCTTTGCAAATACATTACAATTTTCCCCCAACATAAGGCCTTCTCCCCAACAGATTTTTTGTTGTGGTAGTTATTAAATATACCCTATTATCTTGTTCAGTGAGGAGGTTGACTCCTGATACTGTCCTGTTCCTTTTATGGAAGTTCTTTACTTTGAGTTGTTTTTCAGTACTCCCAAGTTTCCAGCAAGGTGGCTTTTGAAAAATTTAGCAAATTATCTTGAAGTAGACTTGCTCTTGACTTTATTTCTCCTAATTAAGGGGGCAATATCTTAGCACTTGGCATTCATAGTGAAAGTCTTTTCAATTTGTGGGTGTGGTTCAAGAGAGAAATACTCAGGAAAAAAAGATATATAAGATGGGTTATATTTATTTTGAGAAACCATCGCTCAGCCAGAAGAGAAAAGGTTATTACATTCACATCATATTGCTTGTCTGGGAATCTTTCTAGTGAGAAAACAAAAGGAGCCATAAAATTAAAGAAAACATTGACAGGATTTTCAGACACTAAGAAATGCCATACCTCTTTCCTTTCTTATGAAGAACCTCTTTCTGGGATCTCTGAAACCAAACAAATACCAAAAGCCTTTATTCTTCTTTCTAAAACTTGTCTGCATCCTGCTCTCTGAGATCCATGATGAATGCAAATTGGGGAAAATGCTGTATTACTGTGGAGAACAATTACATAAAAATAGGACCACCGTGAGACAGTTGGATTCCTTATTTCCCTGATGTGGTCTCTGTCTTTTATAAATAAGTTATTATATCTTCAGAAAGTTTTTATTATGGAGTTTTAGAGCAGGTTGTAATTTTGTCCAGACAAATAAATTTTGACTTTTAAAACAATAAAATTCATATAGAATTAACTCTAGCTGATACTGAAGTTGTAGATAAAACTACGCACTTTCTCAATGTTTTTACTAGGCATTTTTGGTTCAAAAATCAGTTGTATTGGTAAAGAAATGCCATCTTGAATTTTAAGTAAGCAATCAAATAATTTAAAAACTGGGGGAGAAATACCCAGAAAATTGTCTGTTTTTAGTGATGTTGTGTGTCATTGTTTAGAAATTCTTACACAATCAGACTAACTCAAAGGCATTGCCAACCTCCATGTAATTCACAGAAACACATTCTTTTCTTTCTTTTCTTTTTCTGGAGGGTAAGGTGGCTGTTAAATTTAAATAGTGCATTAATGTATTAAAGCTCTGTTTAAATGCATTTTTAACTCTTTTCCTATTCTCTTTCTTTGAGTGCAAAGTGCAATGCACACATCATAAATTAATACTGAAATATCCAAATTTACTCCAATAGGGTCTCTCAGTGATGACTTTATAAACTAGGCCCTTGTTTATTCTGTGTGTGGCCACTTTGGTTATTAGGAGGGGTTACCCTGACCGCTTTTTCCCAGATTTATGAGACTTGGCAAAAACCTTGAGAAAACAGAGCCCAGCTTCTCTCTATAGAAAACATTATTAATACTAAATAAACATTAATTTAGGTAAACTGGTACTACTCAGCCCAATAGGAATACGCTGTTATTTAGATTTCCCTCTGTTGGGTGAAGGAGTACAGGGGGGAAATTGCTTTGTACAGACCACAAAGAAGGTGCATTTAAGTAATAATTAAGATTCTGTCTTTAGAAACCTTCATGCTCATTCATTAAGGGCAGTACCGCTCTGTCAGGGAGGCATGCATCACGTCCTTCTCCCAGTGGAGAAAGATCAAGAGAACACTCAATCTTTTAAAAATTAGCACAGTATCCCCGATAGCACAGTGATTAATTTTCTCTGGATTCCAGCAAAATTTTGAGAAATAGGCATACTGTGCAGTTAGTTAACACATGGTTTTCAAATAACTTATTAACTCTTGATAACACGGAAATTTATGAAGAGGTTAAAGCATTTTTAGAAAGATAACTTGAACCTATCTCTCATTAACAAGTCAATGTCATGAAAAGAGAAAATAGGGATGATTTGTGTGCCAGATTGAAAATGATAGAGATACAACAACTAGTCATAGTGGGTCACATGGAACTGGATCTTAAGTAGGACAAACCAGATATAAAGAAGAGTGTGGGGACAATCCTGAAAATTTTAATGTGGAATGAATATTAAATGGAATAAAAAGTTACTGACAAGCAAAATGAAGATAATCAACTTCTAAGCAGGTTACAAAATAGAATATTTAATATAATCTCATTGTGATAAAGTATATTTGTGTACATGCATAGAAAAATGTGGAAAGATAAAATGTTAACAGTGATGGTCTCTGAGTGAATAGAGGTATGATGTTTTTATGTTCTTCTTTTTGCTTATCTGCAGCTTAACTGTAGAATGCAAAGATGCTACTTTTGTAATAACTATAATCTATTATTAATAAAATAAGCAGCAGTAAAATTTACCTTGAATTTTACACTAAGATATTGTGTACTGTGAGAGAATGTAAAGAACCCTTTGACTTAAGTCCGTGCCAGGGGCTTATGTCTTTGTTTTGTGGTGTAGAGTCCCAGAGATTGTTTTAATGATATAAAATTGGTTTTTATTGATAGTAAACTAGTTGATACAAAGAACAACACTCAGACTTTGCTAAGAAGTATCAGTCTCTCTCTCTACAACAAGAAAGAGATTAAAGCAGATTTTTTTTCTTCTTTTGAGAATTCTAATGTATTTAGGATGTTATCATTTTTCTGTAACAAAACCAAAACATTGCTCTAAGTAAAAGTGTTTTTCAAACTTCCCTCCATCATATCCCCGGTCAAGTTACACATTCATTCATTTAACACTAGGCTCTTACCCAAGGAAAACTTCTTGAAACTTGGATTCTATAGATTTGGCCCTTAATAAGGAACCTGTGCTAATCAGGAACTGTTAGTAATGTGTTTGTGTCTTGCAAGTTTTAGACTATTGATTAGATATAATAAATGATATATGACAAAGTCAGGAAATAAGAAATAAGAATTTAGCTGTGACAGGAGAGTTGAACAAAATTGTGTGCTGACATATGAAGTGACATCATGATGAAGAATGTCTCAAGTTGTTATTTTTTAACATAAGTGATCTTGTACATATTAGAACAGTAAGACACGCAGTTCATTTCCATTGATGCTTTGAGTTTACTTTAGCCCTTTATGTAATATATGGCATTATATAATGCCATTTAATTTAATTAGCTCCCATATTCGGATAACATATAACTCTTTTTTTTTTTTAAAGATTTTATTTATTTATTTGACAGAGACAGCCAGTGAGAGAGGGAACACAAGCAGGGGGAGTGGGAGACGAAGAAGCAGGCTCCTAGCAGAGGAGCCTGATGTGGGGCTCGATCCCAGAATGCTGGGATCACGCCCTGAGCCGAAGGCAGACGCCCAAGCGCTGTGCCACCCAGGCGCCCCGGATAACATATAACTCTTGTAAGAATTACAAGTCCCAGTCATCACTTATTAGTCATTCAAGATTGATTGAATATGAGTAGGCTGATTATATTTTCACTCTAATTTGGATTTCAAAAGGAGCCAACTCTTTGCTCTGTTCTGCAAAAACTTGTTTTCCATTTGTCCATTGTCCATCATCATGTCAACTGAGATACTATGGTTTGTAACCATTTTATGAAAATACATTTGGACATTTTAATCATCCTACCTGGTATATTCAGGGGGGAGCAATGCCAGGTAAAAAAGAGAGTTCAGAAGCAGTTTCTTTTCACTTTAAAAAATGCATCATTCTCTTTCCAATTAAAGTGGAGGAAAAAAGACTGTTCTAACCTTACATGCCCAGTAAGTACAACGCTCCAAATGAGAATTAAGTCTTTGCTTTTAGTGCCGTTACTCTGTTTAAAAGAGTGGAAATGTTTGAAATGTTCACAATAAACCTACTTAATGTCACTTAAATAAGTTATCCTATTTAGATGACAACTTCCCTATTCCACCTTCTTATTGCTTCTGTTTTTCTCTTTAGCACTTACCACCTTCTGATATTCTGTCATTTCCTTTTTGTTCGTTTGTTTGTTTCTGTTCTTTCTTCTAAAATATAAGCTGCTTGAATAGAGGTTTTTTTTTTTTTTTTTCTGTGTTCATTTAGAATCTGCGATGCTTGGAAAGGTGCCTGATACTTAGAAGTTGCTCAATAAATATTTTCTTGATCGAATAAGTTAATTGTCATTCACAGTAGTGGTTCAATTATTATTTAAAATCAGATAAAACAGAATATTTTTTCTCCATATGTAGTAGGTATTGTATTTGTAAAATTGTTCTCTTTTTTTCAAGTTTTTTTTTAAAGATTTATTTATTTATTTGAGAGAGAGAGAACATGAGTGGGGGAAGTGGCAGAGGGAGAGGGAGAGAGAGAATCCTCAAACAGACTTCCTGCTGAGCATGGAGCCCAATGCGGGTTCAGTCTCAAACCCTGAGATCATGACCTGAGCTAAAAACAAGACTCGGCCACTTAACCGACTGAGCCACTCAAGCACCTCTCAAGTTTTATTTAAATTCTAGTTAGTTAATGTATATGGTAAAATTGGTTTGAGGTGTAGTAACATTCTGTCATCTCTTATAAACCACACCTTATAAACTTAATTTTACTAATACATTAGTAAATATTTTTCATATATATACATTTAAAGTTTATAGGACACTTACTAATAGTAGCCTATAGTAATATGTTAACTGCTCAATAATTAGTTACAGCATACAACCCATTTATTTGATTTTACCTGTGTTGGTCGTTCTTACTTTCTTCTTCTGTGTTGATAGTTTAACTCTACAGAGTTTTGATTTTCACCCAGGGAGAAAAAAGTGGTGATTAATGTTTTTGTTGCTATTGTTGTGTGGTGAGATTAATGCCTTACCCTGCAAAAGTACTATAAATTATAGTGTTTATCTTTTGTCTCATTTTTTGGTAAAGAAATAGAATGTAGAGCTTAGTCTAGCCACAAAAAAAAGATGATTCTCTAGTATTTCATGAATTGTAAGATGGGTATTTTTTCTCATTTTAATTATTCTGAAAGCAGGATGCATCGTACAATCAATGGCACATCATAGTGCGGCAACATTTTTGTCTTGGTGAGACCTAACATGATGATATATATTATAATAGTGTGTTAGGTTGGATTAAATAAGTTATGGTAAATAATATTAATTTGCTTTCTTAGAAATGCTTTCATAATATATTACAGGGATTATTCTTTAGACTCTTTCTGAAAAAGGTGGCAATGCTGTCTTGTTACATTGATTTCACGTTGCTTTAAGCCTTAAATTTAAGGCATTTGCTGATGTAAAATGAAACTTCCATTGTTAAAAGCATATAAAAATAACTATCTGTTTGAATGGCAGTTGATTTTTTATTTACTGCACAACTCTTTTTTTAAAATTTTTTTTATTATTATGTTCAATTAGCCAGCATATAGTACATCATTAGTTTTTGATGTAGTGTTCAGGGATTCATTAGTTGTGTATAACACCCAGTGCTCATCACCACACGTGCCCTCCTTAATACCCATCACCCAGTTACCCCATCCCCTCTCCCCTTCCCTTCTGTAACCCTCAGTTTGGTTTCCAGAATCCAAAGTCTCTCATGTTTGTCTCCCTCTCTGATTTCTTCCCATTCAGTTTTTCCTCTCTTCCCTTGTAGTCCTCCACGCTATTCATTATGTTCCACATATGAGTGAAATTATATGATAATTGTCTTTCTCTGCTTGACTTATTTCACTTAGCATAATCCTCTCCAGTTCCATCCATGTACAACTCTTAATACCATTTATATCAATGGTCAATTCCCAGATCTTACTTTTTGACAGATTAGTAACATTTAACACACAGACTCTCTTAATCACGTCACCTTCCTTTAAAAATCTCACACAGATCCAAAGTGCCCCCCACACCTTTGGTTTTCCTGCTCCATCACTATCAGCTTTTTCCCAGGCTTGGTTGCCAATTCTGCCTCACATCTCTGACCTTTGCACAAAGAAGCATGTCCAAGATCAGTGCATGGACCTATTCTTTCCTCTACCTGCAGTCCTGCCCTTGGCAATCTCCTCTCTCATTAATGCCAAAGACACACTGATGGCTCTGAAGGTATACTTCTATCCCTGACTGCTACCCTCACCTGCTGACTTTAATTCAGCTGCCTTCTAGGTGTTGCCAGGTGCATGTCCAGTACGCAAATTAAACATCTCCCAAACCCAAATGTTGATCTTCTAGGAAACCTCCTCTTGAGCATTTTCTCTCTCATCCCATTTCCAGTTCTCTTGATGAATGGTACCGGCTCCATCTTTAGAGCACATGCAGAATCTGACCATCACTTTTTACCCACTCCACAGCTAAAACCCTGGGTATTTCATTCACTGGGTTTTAACCTTCTTCAGATCTTTCCTCCAATTTAACTTTTCACTTAAGACCTCCTTATAATTGCAAACCCCAATCAGTGGCATTCTCTATGCTTTTCTTTTTCACAATATTTTTTTTTTCTGTAGCACTTGTTATGATCTGTGCGATATGTCTTTTGACTACTCTCTGCCTCCCTGTACCCATGCTTAATAGAAATAAAGCTCCATTGGGGGTGGGAACTTAACTATTTGCTTTTGTGTTTTGTCCCCAACTCTTAGAAGAATCTCTATCACATTGTAAATGCTTTATGAATCATAGTTGAATGAGTTCAAGACTATCAGCATTACCACCATCGAAAATACTCCTTAATTCTCCTCTTTGCTTCCTTCCAGCAAAACATATTATTTAACGTGTGTTTCAGACTTATGGCTTATAGCGCACATACTTTAGTTAGCCGTGCATCCAAAGCTTATGACAACTCTTTATTAAAAACAATTTTTAGATTATCTTTATTCATATTATAGTTCAACAGATTTTCCCCAAGGATGAGTTATAATATAGCAAACTATTGTATATTATGTTGAGTACTTTATTAAGGAATTTAATATGTTTTTATAAAAGTCAATTAAATAATAGTGGATACGAAGTAAGTTCTTCATTAAAGTGAAATCCCAATCCAAATACATTTTGCCTTGTCTAAACCCTTCTTGATTTCCTCTTCCTTATATATAGCCAAATAAGTTACAATGCAAAGCATTAATGTGTTTAGTGTGATAATGTTACCACCTCATTGCTATTTATGATAATATCAGGATAAGGTACTTATGACAACAGTATAAGTGATAAATACTGTGAACAAATAGAATCCATTTTAAAAATCTAGTTCTGATCAGTAATGGTTTCTCAAATTGACAAAAAAATCTAATGTTAGCTATCATTGCTAACTTTTTAAGAAATAAAACTTCAATGGTTTAGATTAATAATTTTGTTTTCTTTCCAGAATTTCTTAATGTCTTCTAATAGAGAAATATACCATATTTGAGCATATGATTTTCCCGTGCTTCCAATAATTAACCCTGCTATATCACTAAATTCTATTGTACATTTCACTTATAAGTTTAGGTTAAGATATATAATATTATCAAGCAAGCAAGTGTATTGTCATTGCCACAAATAAATTTATTATAAGCTTTTTAACATTTTTCTTTATACTAATATGTTCCTTTCAACTGAAGCCCACCTAGCTATTTAGAGATATCCCTTTGTTTTCTTTGCTACAAATGTCCAGCCATTCCAAATATGATTGGAAATTATGCTGACAATAATAATTATAAAAATGAATTACTATATACATATTTTAAAAGATTTTATTTATTTATTTATTTGACAGAGATAGAGACAGCCAGCGAGAGAGGGAACACAAGCAGGGGGAGTGGGAGAGGAAGAAGCAGGCTCATAGCGGAAGAGCCTGATGTGGGGCTCGATCCCATAACGCCAGGATCATGCCCTGAGCCGAAGGCAGACGCTTAACCGCTGTGCCACCCAGGCGCCCCTGAATTACTATATTTTAACTTTGCATCCTCTAGGCTTTTTTTGTGTGGGAAAAACAAAAATACCATCAAAATACAAACAGAATAGGTATCTTGTTACATCAATGTCAGATTGTTCTGGCTTTAAGTTTAAAACCCTGGCAAAGTAAAATGTTTTCATTTTTTAAAGGTTTGCAGAAAAGTGATTTATTTGAAAAGCAGTTTTTTTAATGTTATGCATGCTTATGGAAACTTACCATTAGGCTTTGTTTCTGTCTTGGAGTTCTTGATTAATTGTGTCTATGATATACTTTGTTTTTCTTGAGTAAACCTGAAATTTTTAAATCACTCAAACATTTTGACAAAATCATGTTCAACACTACACTTAGTAAATGTCATGAATATGGGGGCAGAGCCTATGTATAAAGGTAAACACTCTTGTTACCAACAAACTTTTCTTTCAGACTGTCTGTATGGGTTTTTAATTTGGGGAAATGGGAGAAACTCCAACATGATCAGATCCGCCATCCTGGGATTTCAGGTTTAGAAGAGACCCTAGCATTCCAGTGGTTCCAGCTTCCTTATTTTAAACAAAAAGATCGTAATGAAAAGGGCAGTAAAATTTAGAGAGGTCTGTCTTAGTCTGTTCGGGCTGCTCTACAAAATACCACCAGCTGTGTAGTTTATAAACACCAAAAACTTAACTGCTCACAGTTATGGATGCTCTAAGTCCAATATCAAGGTTCCAACATGGCTGCCTTTTCCTGAGGCCCTTCTTCCCAATTTATAGTTGGCATCTTCTCCTGTGTCCTCACTTGGTAGAAGGGGCCAGGGATCTCTCTAGAGCCTCTTTTTTAAAGGCACTAACGCCATTCATGAGGGTTCCATCCTCATGACTTAAATACTTTCCCAGACCCCATTTACTTATACCATCACCTGTGGGCATTTAGGATTTCAACATACGAATTTTGGGGGGTACATAAATATTCAGACCATAGTAAGGTCACATTAATTATCTAAGGAGAAAAAGCTTGTTTGTGGCAGAATCTAGCCTCAAATTAATTTCAGGAACCCATGATGATACTGCTTTCTTCAGACTGATAGTCAAATGTTTGTTTATACCATGATGTTTTCAATTAAAGACCATTCTGTCATTACAAAAAGATGTTTGTCTGTTATGGTTGCTATTAAAAAAATGAGAAATTCTAAGAGACTGAAAATGAAGTTTCTTGGGTTGGCCCTTTGTGTGAGAACTATGCTGATTACACTAAATATGTTTTGAAGTAGAAGTATTCAGAGAGTGTGAGTGTTACTACTTAGTCTGATATTAGTGTCCCATATATTTCAGTGTTGATTGCTTATAAGTCAATTTACATATTTACTGAATATTCTTTATATATTACGTAGGTATTCTAACATAATGTTATGTGTATAAATATATAAACACAAAATGACAGGTATTAGAACTATTGTGTTATTTAGGTACAGAAGATACTTACTTATAGTGCATCCTATATTTTTATGAACATGAGTAATATTTTCCAAGGTTAACTTACAAAATAATTCCACAGTGCACTTTTCTTTTCACTGAATAGGGTTGGGCTGCATTTATCATGTTTACAGGTGGCATGTACACTGTCTGTTAGCCATAAATGAAGTCATGCCTTCTATTTTCCATTCTTTCTTTTTTAACTTCTAATCCATTCCACATCAGTTATCATTTCAGACTTTTGAGCCACATATATTAACAGCTTATTAACTAGGGTTTCGGCAGTAGCATTATTTTTATAGCATTATTTTGTAAAGTTGCTGTTAGAGAACATGTCTGTGAAATTCCATAGCAAAAATGAATAGAGAAAGAAGGAAGAGCATCTGTATGCTCAAAGAAAGACACAAACATAGAAGACTATTGAGTAAGTACTACTGAACTGTGTTTGGCAGAGAGAGATGGAATTTTACAAAGACAAAAGAGAATCTCATCTGTGAATTCTTATCTTGTCACATGGCAGAAATATTAAAACTTTACTTGCTAATAATTTTAGGGCAAATATTTACATTTATGTTGTTTTAAAATAATTATATTATGAAATGTATTATAAGTAATAGAGGATACAAATCCTATCAGAGATTTTATATCTTTAGGTTTTAAACCTATCCTTAAACCAGCTTTTATTTTATTTATTTATTTTTAAGAGATGTTATTTGAAAGAGCAGCATGAGTTGGGGGGAGGGGCAGGGGGATAGGGAGGTGCAGGCCCCCGCTGAGCAGGGAGCCAAATGTAGGGTTCAATCCCAGGACCCTGGGATCATGACCTGAGCCAAAGGCAGAAGCTTAGCCTACTGAGTCACCCAGGGGCCCCATAAACCAGCTTTTAAAATCTATTAATAAAATGAATGGGCATTATTTTCCTGCTACAAAAAGACCCCCAAATACAGTGCTCAAAGGAGATAGTATAATGTTTCTCTGTTGTGCAGAAGGACAGATAATAGGGTGAGCAAGTGGCTCTGTTTTGCCCCCAGATTCTTTCCGTCTTCTTGCCCTGAGTTCCTCCGAGTGTTGCCCTCAGGTGCAGCGTGACCAAGCTGGCTTACAAGCCCCTGGTCCACGTTCTACCTTGTTTGAATAGGGCGTGAAAGGGAATGGAGGTAAGCAATTTATTTTAGAGAAATGTCAAGGGCATTATACACATCACTTTGAATTAGTGAGAATTTATTGACCCTGTCTCACCAGCTCTGAGAAAGGATACGAAATGTAATTTCTACCATGTGTCTTACTCAAATTCAGGACTGGTTACATTTGCATCCCTAATAGGAAATAGTCTTTATACTGAGAACAGTTAGTCCGGCCATACCCAAATGCCCATTCCTGTGATAAAATAGAGATTATTTTATTTTTAAATCCAGATATTGTTTTTCAAAGAAAACACCATTTGTGACTTTACCCATTTGTAAAGTTACAAGCTAATTTGTATCTTTTAGTATGATTTCATCATAGATTTTCAATCAAACCACACCTTACTTAAAATCACACAAGTTGTTATGTGGTTATACATGTAAATCATAACCATGACTTCAGATATATTATCTGAAATGCGGCTGTTTTAGGCTGAATTGTGAACCCACTGGAAGATTGTTGGAAAATAAATTTACATGGGAGTTTGTTTTAGAATCAGATCGTCCTATGAATGGCTAAACATCTTAAAGAAATGGATACTGTCGGACCTAAAGTGAAGAATGGCACAGCCATCCCCCAGGCACCTGAGAAACAGGGTGATGTTGCTTCATTCACACCTCAATGTTTTCTTTTCTCAGTAAAGCATAACCTATCTCTCACTCCAATTCCTAATAATAATTACTGTATTTTGTCAGTTTCTCTATCACAAATATACATGTGATTTCCAGGTTTTTAAAGGATATCTTTTCTCTCAGAAAATTTATAAAGACTTCTATACCCTAAATTCAGTTAGTGTTTAATAGGCCAGAAGAGAAGATATTTTTATTATGTTTTCCCTTTATAATTGGTTGATGTCTTATCATCTAATAATATTTATTAGGCTTCCATTTGGAGCCTCATCAGGTTCTCAGAGCTATTTAAGGTAGATTAAGAAATATATACATTTTCTGCATTTAAGCATCTTTAAGCATTTTGGGGGAGATAAGAGGTGTGCACAATTCAAACCATATACAAGATAATTTGACTATAAGTTAATGTGGTAGAGAAAAATGTATTATAGTGATCCTGATAGGGAGTGAATGTTTTGACCTGGAATTTATCCAGAAATGCTTTTTGGATGAGATTGGATCTGGGAGGGCAGGGCATCGTGCACGGGGAGAAGGAAATGAACATGACTTGGATGGCATGTGTTCGTTGACCATCTCGTTTGGAACAGGGAGTGCACATGGAGGAACAGAGACTTATGTAAAGAGGGAACTGGCATGCCAAACTAGGGAGTTTATATTTTAAATTAGAAATGGCATTTTGAGGGGCGCCTGGGTAGCGCAGTCGTTAAGCGTCTGCCTTCGGCTCAGGGCATGATCCCGGCGTTCCGGGATCGAGTCCCACATCGGGCTCCTCCGCTGGGAGCCTGCTTCTTCCTCTCCCACTCCCCCTGCTTGTGTTCCCTCTCTCGCTGGCTGTCTCTCTGTCACATAAATAAATAAAATCTAAAAAAAAAAAATGGCATTTTGAAAGCAAACACTTCAAGAAAACAAATCTGGAAACATCAGGCCTTGCCTGGACTGGAGTACAGAGTCCAGAAGACCAATTGTAGTAACTCAAACAGTCATAAAAACTCGGGCTCCATTAGTGGCCTTGAAAATGGAGTGGAAGAAATTAATCCTGGAGGTTAAATAGCATGTAGCTTATGAAATGGCATCACTGACACAGATGACAACCTTGTTTGGTAGTTAAAGAACAGATGTAACAGAGATTTCCTCACCTTTCCCTCTTGGGGGGAGTGTATTCTTGTCTATTTGATAAATAAAAAATTAGAATAGATCTAAAAGCAGGCTTTCTGAAATTAAGTTGAAAAAGTTAATCACTTTAAAGGAGCTGTTAGGTCTATGTATGTTGTCTTAACCATTTCTGAAGTATTTATATGCACTTTTTGAGAACTACATAGTACCCACGTTAGGTCAATGACATGTCAACTTAACTTTACATAAGAGGAGTCTCTGAGTGGTTGATTCAATTCCTGAAGACAAGGTATACTGTATGAGATAAAGCCAGGACTTTAGTCAGATCTTTAGGCTCTTAACTCAGTGTTCTTTCTGCTATAACATGATTAATCCTTGCTCGTGTTCTCTGTATCCTTTATAAAATTATAACCAGAGAAGCTGACATACATTTTAAAAGTCAGATTTTAATAGCCGAAGTTGTGTGACAAAAATCTGTAAATAGCAAAATACAGAAAATGTCTTCTTCTAGTTGATGTAAATTTATGTTTAGCAACAATAAGGCATAATTGGCCTTCCGATGATAATGATTTTACCCTTTTTATAGTGTTTGAAGTGAAACAGTATTATAGACAAATGTATAATTTAATTGCTCTATGCTTAGTCTTGAAATACCATTTAAAGACTGTGACTTTCCCTGAAGTATATGATTTTACACATCTGCACCGGATAGTTGATATATAAGAATCAAATGCGATATTTGAAAAATCAAAGTTGTGTGACTACTTAATACCGATGCTTATCACAGTTCTGTGGCAGTCAGCCCTTTTTGACTAAATAAGTAAACTAGTACACAAGGTAAATTTTGAAAAGAGAACTCTTAATTTTATTGGAGTAATGTAATACAAGAGTTTTATTGAGATGTCTGAAAAACTGAATATCTGAAGTGCCAAGGATAGGAAGATATCTTTTCTCCTTGTTTTATGATCAAGAATGTTTTGCTGTTCTTTGACATTCCAAAAGGCACATGCATGTGGTATTGTAATTGAACTTCACATTCTTTCTTGCCTAAGACAGCAGTAATCTTTACTTCTCTGCTTTTTTCTCTAAGTGGCTTGCATATTTTACCACTTAGACACTGCTCTCTCATCCTCTTTTAATCTGGATGTACATTTACTTGGGAAAAGGTTTGTGCTGTGAATGTTCTAGGAATGTGGAAATTGTAAAGGCAGGATGAATGCTTAACAGATAATTCCTTTTTTTTCTTGAAGATTTTATTTATTTATTTGAGAGAGAGAGAACGAGAGAGGGCATGAGTGGGGGGTGGGGGGGAGATGGACAGAAGGAGAGGGAGAAGCAGAGTCCCTGCTGAGCAGGGAGCCCTGGGATCATGACCTGAGCCTAAGGCAGACGCTTAACTGACTGAGCCACGCAGGCGCCCCTTAGTGGATAATTCTTAATATGTGTTTGATTTCTACCTATGTTCAATTTTATGCTTTGCTTTTCGGATAAATCTCAGTAACTGACAGGAAGATAGAAACCGAAAGTATAAAGTAGGTAGTAAAGAAAGAATCACATTAAAATATCATTTTCTTATGAAAGTTTCTCCGCTGAGACCACAGGGATGGGGGAAGGGGGTGAATCTTAGAATTTTCCAAATAGTAAACGACCATTTGCTTTACTTCCAAATCTTAAGTACCAACAGGGTTCACTGACAAACCACATTCAACTGGGAGAATGGAGCTATCTTAATCTGTAAGAAAGAATAATCCTCATAATGGCTAATGTTTACACCTACTGTGTGGATAGGGATTTTAATATATATTATTTTAAATTGAATAACATAACATGGTGACATCATTTCCTAAATTTCAAAGAAAATCTTGTCCAGAAAGTGGTAAAACTGGAATTCATACCTAAGCTTACCTGACTCCAGATTTCATATTCTTCACATTTCATGGCCTCTTTCTCCATACAGGGGTTTCCCATAACATTCTCAAGTGAGGTTAAAGAAAAATGTGATTCTGAAATCTCTTAAAAAAAAAGATACCCAGAAATACCAAGAATGTCTCTGACTCACTCAGTCATTCCTCCCAATTTTTTTTTTTTTTGATAGAATCTTTGTAGCAGCTATGGGTCATTCTAATTTGGTCCAAAAGTTCCCATACAATTCTAGGACTCTTGAGGCTCCCCAAATTTTTTGAGTCGTCATGATATCACACAAAGGAATGATATACAGAGATTTTAGCTGCTTATTACCATATGTCACAGATGTGGGCTGATAAAGGAAGGAAGAGATTGACTGCTCCTTTCATTTGTTAAACAAATACATGCATGTCTCCTGCTTTCTGTGAGGCACTGTGCTAGGCTTTGGTGATAGAGTGGTGAATGTGATTGATGTCCTTGCCTTCATGTGGCTGAAAAAAGTACAAGTGTCCATGGATGGGAATTAGACTTGCTCAGGAAAGTACCAATACAAATCTTGTGAGATGTATGGAATGGCCTAAATATTATTTGGAAAGGTCTTTAAACTGTGGTTTTACTACACTATAACAGTTCAGTGTTTTGAATACTCTGAAAAAGTACAGCAATTATAATTAAAGCTAAAGTTCTTTATGTATATAAACTCTTTTGGCTCTTAACCATATCCAAATAAGCTTTCGGGAGTAACATTAGATTGGCTTACTGTCAAAACTGTTTATAAATATTAATCTCACTTCTAAGACTTCCTCCATAGACTTTTTCTGCAAACATATTTGGTAACTCCAAGTTGTATGTTCTCAAACAAAAATATTTCTGTTTTACTTTGCCTTTATTTTTATTTTCTAACAATTTCCATATCTAATAAAGCAATTAAGTGTTCTCTTTTGCTTAGGATTTCATTTTGGCAGTGCATATGGCTCAACAAATTGGAAGCTTAGAGAAAATAATGTACTATTATTACTTTAATAGGGATTTCATCTGATTATGCATTGAAAAAAATTTACATTGTGGAATGAAGTTTGGGAACTTTAATGCCAAGTTATATAAACACATTTGCAAGCATAATAGGAGTACATGGGAGTTTTCAGCCTTCCTTTTAAGTTTTATATTCACTTACTCACTTTGGAAAAATAGTTGCTATCACAGTCTATGAAAAAATGAAAGAGCTTTATGCTAACGTTTTTTGAGAGCCAGATATGTGCCAGACAAGGTACTAAGTGCTTTCCTTGCATTATCTCATTTTATTCTTATAACCATCATATTTGATAAGAACTGAGAATCCAGTTATATAGATGAGGAAACTGAACTTAGAAAAATTAAGTGAATTCTCTTAGGGTGTAAAGCTGATAAGCAGCAAAAAGGGATTTGCAACCTGAGCCATCACAAAACCAAGGCCTGATTTCTTAGGCTGTGTCGCCTCTGGGAGACTCAAGAGTTTTATTTCAGTTGCTGTAATATGTGGTAAAAATAAATGAATTTAATTATTGAGGATTTTGAGAGATTACCTAAAGTGAATTCTGCATTTAAAAAGCCAGACCACAGTGCTAGTTTCATTTTTTAGTGAAACTTCAGAGGTCACATAGATAAAACATTTTCTCTAGTAGAGAAATATGTAAAAAATAAAAATGGGAAATGTCCA
The DNA here is from genome assembly GCF_024610735.1 of Ursus americanus. Lineage (NCBI taxonomy): Eukaryota > Metazoa > Chordata > Mammalia > Carnivora > Ursidae > Ursus > Ursus americanus. The sequence goes on from NC_142129.1 coordinate 75,559,047, forward strand.
TCTGTAGGTATGTGCTAAACACAGGAATTCCTTGCTTATCCTAAAGGAGGCAGAAAGATTTGGGATGGCCATTTAAATCCAGTTCTTCAAATATAGCAGAGGGTGTGAAGATGGAATTAAACACAGCTCAGAAACTGATATTAAATTTATACAATGTAGTATGTCAGTTATATCTCAAAAAGGAGGAAGAAACAAAACCTGATAATTGGTTAATAGGGAACTAGGTAAGGATGGTGGTGAGCGTAGAAGGGGAAACTGGATAGCCAAATATCCAGAATGGGTTTCAAAAGACCAATTATGCCCCCCCCCAAAAAAAGGCAAAATAAGTTTACATGAGGAACACCAGAAGGTGTTTAAAAATACAGCACTGCCTGATAAAGAAAATGAAATTTCTCGGTTTCACTTAATAAGGCAGCACCCAGTCCATTCTTTTTTTTTCTTTTTAAGATTTATTTATTTGAGAGAGAGAGAGGGAAAGAGAGCATGCAAGTGGAGGGGAGGGGCAGAGGGAAAGGCAGAGAGTATCCTCAAGCTGATCGTGGAGCCCAAGGCAGGGCTTGGTCCCAGGACCTTGAGATCCTGACCTGAGCTGAAATCAAGAGCTGGCTGCTTAACCAACTGAGCCACCCAGGCACTCTGCACCCAGTCCATTCTTTACACAGGCATACTGCTCATATACTGGGCACTTGTATGTTACTTTTTAAATATGAATGTGTGTGAGCCCAGGAACTACTCCCTTATACATATTAAGAGAATACAGATATGAGGAATTAATTTAGCTTTATTACCCATGGGTCTTTAACAAAGTTCATACCTGCTTCTATATTGCATATCTAGTATATCTAACATTGTTTCTGAAGGAGTTACAAAGTCATGCTTTAAAGTATAATATCTTCTGGGCACCTGGCTGGCTCAGTGGGTTAAAGGACTGACTCTTGATTTTGGCTCAGGTCAAGATCCCAGGGTCCTGGGATTCCTGAGATTGAGCCGTGCATCGGGCTGCATGCTAAATATTCTCTCTCTCCCTCTGCCCTTCCCTGCACCCTCTTTCTCCATCTCCAAAAAAATATATATATATAGTATATATAAAATATATAAATAATATTATATTTATATTATATTTAATAATAGATATATAATAATATAAAATATGTATTAAATATAATATAAATTATATGTAAATATTATATATTGTATATATTATATATAATTATATGTGAATATATTTTTAAAATATTATATATCATATCTTCATATGAAGGTATATATAAAGATAGTTTAAAACTTATATTAATTATAAAACAATATTTAATCATTTTACAGTAATGCTATTTGGTATTACACAATATATTGTCATTTATTTTTAGCTTTATTAGTTTCTAATTAACGTGAATTGAAATATGCACTTTGAGGACAGTAAAGTTCATGTTATAGACACGTTGAATACTTACGCAAATATATATGGAAACAATGATTGAATATGGAAGGCATGTTTTAATATGTGCTCTTAATATTCCACCTTAGGGCTAGCAGATATATTAAGATGTTCTAAGAGGTACAATAACTCTGAATCTGTGGGAGAGACAACCTTAAATCTTTGGTATGCTATAAATATAGCAATTTTGAAAACCATTATAAATAATACTAGGCATGTTTACAGATCTGGAATGATTTAAAATGTAATCAGAAGGTTTTTTTTTTAATTTACCCAAACCTAATTGAATATGAACATAATAACTAATTTTGCTCTGCTTTCAGTCAGGAGATACTGCTTTGCTGTTTTCTGGATTATTATAAACTAAAAATTATTTTTTAACTCCTGTTATATATCAGACAAAATTTTGCCATAATATATAATTATAGAGTGTTAATAGGATCAACTGTTTTATAAGCTGGTATGAATTTTAAAATTCACTTTATAATAAATTAACAATTTTAATGTAAGTAAAAATGCTTGTAAAAATTAATCTTGGATAAAATATAGCTGCATTTGGGGTGCCTGGGTGGCTCAGTCATTAAGCATCTGCCTTCGGTTCAGGGCGTGATCCCGGTGTTCTGGGATTGAGCCCCGCATCAGGCTCCTCCACTGGGAGCCTGCTTCTTCCTCTCCCACTCCCCCTGCTTGTGTTCCCTCTCTCGCTGGCTGTCTCTCTCTGTCGAATAAGTAAATAAAATCTTAAAAAAAAATATATATATATATATATATTTATATAGCTGCATTTAAATATAGTTATTTTTTGATGCAGGAAAATTATTTAACTATTTAAAATAAATCAATTCACACGTCAAAGGATATCATAACTTATCAAATATAAAGTATATAAACTTCTAAAATGGCATCATAATTAGGCAGAGTAAATTATGTAAAGAATGTGATAAACAAAGAACTAAGTTCATGAAAGATCTTTATACCCATTTTAACAAGAAAAGTTAGTGTTTGGAATGGAAAATAGTACGCTGAGTGAAACAAGATGGATAGCTGCATAAAAATCCAAAAATATATAATGTATTAAGATCCAATAAAAAAGGATATATTGAATTATAGACATATATTATTGTTATGCTTTGAATATACTATTAAATATACTATATCCTTCAATTGTTCATAGCCCACAAAGTTATTTAAATTCCCTATTTTTCCCCTTTGAAGCTAGTATCCTTTCTGGAAAAAACATAGAAAGAAGCCGTCCTTTTAATCTTTTTCATACAAGTGATAATCTTAAAGTTAAGTATTAAACACACTCACCTATGCTTATTCTTTGATTTTAAGGTTATATGAAATTATTATTTTATTGGATATCTATTTTCCCTTTCCTGATAAATTACGTTATTTAATTTACATGAGTAGCACTGGAAGCACTCGAGATACAATGTCTTATCCTTCATAACAAAATTCAAACCATCACTGATAGCCCCCTCTTAAACCATAGAAATGGAATTTGTTTATTTTCTGTTATGTTCATTTGTCCTTTTTGGTGATCTCTTCTAATTATTTTCTTCATTTGTCTTCATATTCTTGGAGGTTATATATTATTTTCCTAAGACATCTTTATTTTACAGGCCTTAAAATTTGTAGACATGCATTCAGGTCATTATTAAATATCTTAAAGCCATAATTTGCATTTGTACTTAAAAGGAATTTTAGTGGAAAATGAAGATAAATTGAATATAAAGATTTAAAGAAGTCTAATACTCGATCACTTATTATGTACTGGGGCATGGTATAGTGCTTTACACATGGTTTTTTAATCTTTACAACACATGAGTTGAATACTCTTATTATTTACTATTTCAGTGTGATAAGTGAGACACAATAAGTTTAAGTAACTTTATTGATAAGCAGGAGGCAAATGGCAGAGCTGGGCTTTGTGCCTGACGGCTTAATTACCTCTTCTCTACTCCTGACTTGTCCCACAGGAGTTATAGTTATAACAGGGGCCATTTAGAAATGTAAATAAAAGAAATTTAACAATGCAACCATCTAAGTATAGAAAAATGAAAATTAGAATGTTGGTTTATTTATAAAAGTTACAACTTTATTTTTAAAATTATTTTTAGTGTTTTAATAGTAGAACTAAACCAAATGTGAGAATATTGACTAAGTTAGGGTTTGGGGAGCTCTTGAATTCTGGTAGTTGCTGGTAAAGAATCTATGACAAATTTCACAGACTTCTATTATGGATCACCATCTTCCAGACACGTAGCCCTTTTCTGGACTAGCAGCCCCCCTACAATGATCTTGTGCAAATTTATTTTGTAATAGACACTTAAGAAGGACACAATTAGAAATGCAAATAGTGAAAAAGAAATAGCTCTTCTATAAACAAGAATTAGTCCTGTTTAGCTTGTGAAAAATAGTTTCCAATGCCACTGAAATAAAAAGATGGAAGAGTACCTTTGTCATCATCATACTCAAACAAGTTTAAGGGGGAAGAAAATGGAAAATTTTAAGGTTAATCTCTGTTAGTTTTCCATTCAGAACTATAAAACAGATAAATTGTGCCTTATAAATTCTTTCAGTCAATGCCTAGATTTTCTTACCAGGAAAAAAAAAAAAGAAAAAAAGAAAAAAAAAGTTTCTGCCCTCTCTTGTTCTGTGCTTTCATTTAATATCCCAGAACTAAGAACTACTACTTTCACTGCTCTAGACTAGATAGACTAGTCCCTGACCTACACATCAGCAAGAGATGAAAAAAAAAAAAAAAAAAAAGGAGCTAAGCGCGTTAAAACTTAATAAAATTTAAAATCCAGTTTCTAGATTGCCTGCCTTTCAAGTGTTCACTTGCCATATGTGTCTCTTAGCGCCATATTGGACAAGATACAGAGCATCGCCCTCATGGCAAATGTTCTATTGGCCAAAGAGAGACTGGGGGCATGCCAGCAGTCACAGCCACTAGGTTGAGAGCCCTTCTCTATCTCCAGGCACAGTCCCTAAACAATGTGGACCCCAGGATAAGCTCTCCTCCCCATCCCCCATCCACCTCACCTACATTCCTGGAGGAGCTCTGTGTGTGTGGTAACTTGACCCTGCATCTGATCCTGGCCGAGAAGCCTTGGCCACTAATGTACTCTCTTTGCCTCAGTTTCCTCACCTGCCAAGCTCAAAACTGTTGAGTGAAAATAAAAATACGTGGTTTGGAACTATTGTATACGAAGCACTTTAAACCAAGATGAAATCCATTAACATCTGTCATCGTCACTAAAAATATAAACAATAATCATTAAAAAACCATTACTGCCAATAGTGCTGGAAAATTTATTTGTTGAAAGGCTGCCTTGTTGTTTGCATAGTCGTCAGTTGTGTTGAATTCAATGTGCTAAATATAAGCAAAATAACATTGGTCACATTAAAATTATTTATTTTTTGTTTCAAGTTTTTATTTCAATCTAGTTAGTTAACACAAAGAGGAATATTAGTTTCAGGAGTAGAATTTAGTGATTCATCACTTACATATAACACCCAGTGCTCATCACAGGTACCCTCCTTAATGCCCATCGCCCATTTAGCCCAACTGAGTCATGAAATTTCAACTATCATGAAATTCAAGTCTACTTTGAAGACCAGTTTACTGAAGTCTGTGTATGACACTAAGTTTCCTTTCACACACTGCCTATTTTTATTCCCAGGTAGTGCTGTTTACGAAGTGAATTATTTAAACTCTCCTCCCTATGCAGATGGAATGAATGCCTCATGGTGCTAGAAAAGTTTATTTCCCTAAGGTGTTTCATTAAATAGTGATGAAACAAGTAGTGTTAATGTGTGTAGTACATCTTTTTTCCTTAAAAAAAAAAAAAAAAAGGCTGTAGAGGAGTCATTTAACTTAAGTGTTTTGATCTTAAAAGTACATGCATTCCTGGAGAATTTAAGTGAATATGAAGTTCAAGGTTACACTTTTCTTGCCATAAACTTTTTTTTGCTTAAAAAGTTTGCTGTTAAATATTGGAATTGCTGGTAGATTTGATTGGATTTCTTGGTCTGTTTATTTAAAAGTGAGGAGTTTTTCAGAGAATCCTTATATTTATTCTATATTATATGTCTTAAAACATGACTTAATTCGGGGCGCCTGGGTGGCACAGCGGTTGGGCGTCTGCCTTTGGCTCAGGGCGTGATCCTGGCGTTATGGGATCGAGCCCCACATCAGGCTCCTCCGCTATGAGCCTGCTTCTTCCTCTCCCACTCCCCCTGCTTGTGTTCCCTCTCTCTCTCTTGCTGTCTCTATCTCTGTCAAATAAATAAATAAAATTTAAAAAAAAAAACATGACTTAGTTCATTTGTAAGTATTTACTAGTGTCCAATAGTTACAACCTTGAGATTCTAAATTAACTATGCAAACCCATGTTTTAATTCAGACCTACTGTAGGAAATTATTTAAGTAGTATTAGCTATACATAAATGGTTTTGTATAAGGTTTATATAATTTTTATAAGTTGGCAACTAATAACCTCTGTATGTTGTTTTTGAGGATATGGTGAATTTCCTGTTTCACAGTCTTATTAGAAAGTATGCATTAAGTAATGAAAAAATTTCTTTACATTTCCTTTTTTAACATAACTAATTACTTCAATAAATATTTTTAATTGGAAAATGTAACATACATGTGAAAATTGTAAAGACGAGGACCACCACGCAGGTCAGGAAACAAAAAATTCTTAAGTCTACACATTTGCCCGTCATTCTTTTGCTAGTGCCATGCCCTTCTCTTTATGCGTCTTTGCATTGCTTCAACAGTAGTACATAAGCACTCCTGAAGCAAGCACCATGATAATACTTTTTAATATAATAAAATACCTATGTTGCTTTGAAAGACAAGTTTCCTAGTGCATGGTTATTTTGGATGACATTGGGACAAACTACATTTGTTTGTATATAGAATATTTTGTACATTTCATCATTAAAAAGTCAGTTTAAGATTTAAATCCATTTGCTGCTCACATTAGCAGAAATATTAGATAAATATTATAAAGTCTGGGAAAATCTTTATTGGACATATAGCTCAATGTCTACACTAATAACTAAATGTGTATTTCAGGAAAGGAAGTTAAAATTTTAAATCCTTACCAAAATATCACTCAGTTTTGATGATGACATTCCTTAAAGATAAAAGCAGTAAAATAAATGCGAAGATCCTTTTGATAATAAACACACGGCTAATGCTTACTTTATTATTTCAAGACAATACAATTGTTTTGCCATCTTAATTGCAGTAATTCCTACTCCACTTTATTTAACATTCTGCTTATTAAAAAAAACCAGTTTTTAAACCGTGAGAGTCAAGTATCAGAATATTTGAGGTGAAAGTTGATAGATTTTAAAAAACAATCAGTTAAAATAATTATACATTTACATTTTTTAAGATTTTTTAAAAAATTTATTTGATAGAAAGAGAGCATGAGCAGGGGAAGGGGAAGAGGGAGAGGGAGAAGCAGACTCCCCTCTGAGCAGGAAGCCCAATGAGAGGCTAGATCCCAGGACACTGGGATCATGACCTGAGCTGAAGGCAGACGCTTAATCGCTTTAGCCACCCAGGTGCCCCGTTTTATACATTTATATTTTGAATAGAAAAGGCAGACATGGAAATTTGCCAAGTGTACTGTAATTTCTATAAATATTTCCATAGAATACCTATAAATATTCTACAATCCTCGAAATGCATAGCAGAATTCTAAAAGGTGAGAAATAAGATGATCTTGGTCATGAGAAGTTGCATCGATTAAAACACTCTCTGGAGTGTGAGAATTTGAAAAGGAAAATCTTAAATCTTTGAATTGTGGATTAATCAGATTAAAGGAGAAACCAACTAAGATTATGCTTTGGTGTTTTTTCTGACCCTATGAGATGATAACTGTGCTTCCTTGAGTAGCAAAATGATATGAAATTTAGGATAAGGAAGATGATTAGCATAAAGTCAGTTACAATAGTGTTGTTTTTGGTTTTGTTTTGTTTTGTAAATGTGTTAATTATTTGAGCAATTTGGACCTTGGGAACACTTGATTTCTTTAGGACCCCTTTACAAGCATTGTGTTGTTATTACTGTTATGTTCAGGAAAAAAGTGCCACGCACGATAGTAATCCTAACAGGTTACACTTGTATGTGCTGAAGTCTTACTATTATTTTCTATTGAACTGGATTCATTAGGGCTGAGATCCTGAATAATTTGATGTGGCCATAAGTACAAGGCTGCAAGTACATGCAAACCCAAGTAACATGTAACAATGGGGCTTTGTTGAGCAGGTATATTTTCAGAGTATTTTAGAAATGTAGACATTGTGCCTAAACCCCTGCAAAATAAAAATGTAACTACTGTAATGTATCTTTACTTACAAAGAATTCAGCTCAACTTTACAGCTGATTACTGATGATATTCATGTTTAGTTTGGTATATAATGAAATATCCATAAGGATGTAAGGAAGTAAATTAACATTTAGTTAAATGTTAAGTGTGTTTTTCATGATCTCTAAAAAGTAAGATGGTCTCTCACACTCCATGGAAATTGTTGAGGAATTCATGACATCTTAAAACAATGAAGTCCATTAATGGACAGTTAAAATTTTTCAATGAAAACTTGCTGCCCCATAAATTCTACTCACTGGTTATAGTATTGTACACTTGAGCGGTGATTGCATACCCCTGACTATGCTAAAGTAGTAGGATATTAGATATATTAGAAAACATGCAAAGAGAAATTTGAAAATGATGAGATAAAATACATGTGTATAAAAATGTTGGCACTCCAAGCTCCCTCCTAGTGGGTCTTCATACATACCACTTGCATTCTGCTTCGTTATCACGGTACTCAAACTATGGACTAGAAGATAGCCCTCTGCAAACAAAATGTTTCTCTTTGTTTGCTTATATTGTCTCTTCAACTCTCAAGTTTCTTCTATAATTTTTATCTGGTTTCTTGCCCATAAACTTACCATGAAGTCATGTTTCTAATAATTTATCAGGTTTGTGTATCCTACAGAAAAACCATCTAATCAAACAGTGATTCAAAAACATGAGCTACAATTAAGCCAAAGTGAGCTTATTCAGGTAATACTATTAATTTGAGTGTAGTCATGATTCCTCATGTCTCCTGAATGAGTAAAAAAGTCTCTAGTGACCTTATGTGCACCATGAAGGTATGAAGAAAAAATAGCTCTTTATAAATTAAAAAATCAAGGATTCTTTGCCTCCTCTCCCCAACACACACACACACACACACCCCTGAGGAAAAAATCCTTAATCTAAAGTGTTGAAGGTTTTTATGTGTCAAGACTTATATTTTAATTCTTCTCCTATGCATAGAATGTATTTTTTTCACCATAATTATACATTATCTTAATGATATTTGAAATAGATAAATATAAATAAGGCAAATCAATGAAGTTCACATATAAAATTTTATATCCCTTGCTCCTCAAATAATATTGCTGATGAGTTACTATCCATCCAGTAAGTCCTGGACTCTTTGTATTCCTTTGGGAAATGGCACAAGGCCTTCTTGAATGTTAGATTATGCATTTGGATCTCTGATTTAGTGGAACAGTGTGTAAAAATCTCTCATAATCAGAACACTCCCTATTGGCTCCACATCTGAAGATCCCCAAGAGTGTTGTTTGTTCCAGTGAACATCTGGAATAGATTACATGCAGTTAATTGGCTCCAGGTCGAGCTTGTTACAGACAGTAGCATGCAGTATAACCTATGCAATTCACTAAATCCACCCACTTTAGGTTAAATCACACCTACTTCTCTCTGTAATTCCTCCCAGATGCAGGACACACACGTGTGCATGCACAACACACACACACACACACATCCACATCCACTGGAAGGAAGATGGCAAAAGATCAATAGATTAGAGGAGAGGTTGTTGGCTATACATTTAACCCATAAATTACCTCAATTAAAAGATTGACTATTGAATTCGGAGGATTGTTGGGAAGAAAAACAATGAATCAGGAACAGCAGATTATAGAGAGTGACTGTTTTATAGTAGAAAAATATTTAAAGTTAAAAAAAAGTTCCGGCAGTTTCAGGATTTTTGTTTTATTTTGTCTCTCACCCTTAGCATATGTAACAGCACGTGCATGCACTTATCGGAATGTCATGTAGCAAGGAAAACAGCACTTTGATTTTTAACTTATTTAACAGTATTAATGAGTTGGGTTACAAGGAACAGTATGACTACTGTTCATTGAAAACCAAAACATCAATCTTCTTAAGTTATAGTGTTGGAGGCACAGGGCATGTCTTAGCGATTAATGGTCAGTTGGAGGAGTAGATATCTCAATACATAGCCAAGGGCCATTAACCCCAACTGGTCATTAATTCCCAAGAAAGGTCCTGTACTGAGGTCATTATTGCTAATAAAATGCACACATGGAAAGTTCCCTCTCTTTTGCCTGTGTACCTAAACATACATTCACATTACATGCATTGTTGCATGTCATGAAGAAAAAGGTAGTATTTCACATGTCCAGAAGCTCAGAAAAACTAAGCTTAATGAGAAGTTTAATACACTTAAACTCTATATTCAATTTACCTTTCATTTTTGGGGGGAGGTGTAGGAAATGAGAGGAAGGGTAGGTGGAGAAATATATGTGTGTATGCCAAGGCTATGGATATTCTGCGATCAGAAACCCGTATTCTGCTATCATGTGTATATATAGGGAAAAATGAAAGGAACAGGCAAGTGGGATTAGAGTTGCTGATGAATATGGATAGAATCAGCACGTATAATCTAATATCAAAGGCAGTGTAGAGTAATGCACTGAGTCATAATATATTAGGTACCAGAACAGACATGAGGCACATTTAGCAGTTAGGTCAAGTTCGTCTTTTCTTTGGTGTCCTCTCTCTTCCACCTTTCTGGGTTATGCTACTCTATCCCTCCCTTCTTGTAGCAGTCTAACCAAGTCTGTAATGCTTCTGGCTTTTCAAGAACCCTTAATGAGTTATCACTGTCTTCTGAAACTATGTGTTTTTGCTTGTCATTCTCCTTTCACTGTCTTTCATGAAACTGTTTTTGTCTTGCTTAAATCTATGTGATACTCCTTTGAGCTATCTTGCATAGCATTCCATAAATATCTTGATTTTAGAAATCATTTCATGGTGCTTTAATTATTTTTATATAATCAACCACTTCTTTCAGAAAAGAGTCATATCTTTTTCCTCATCTTAATAAGTGGTTGGGGACTAGCTGTGATGTTAATGACTGTTACATATATATTCTTGTACATATGTTCTTATTTACATAAAAGCAGTAAGTTTTTAAGGAGAACCTGTAAGTCAAAGAATGTATCTATTTTTTTACTTGTATAAATGGCAAATTGAAAGATTGCAACGTTCATTTCTTCAGAGATTGAGTAACTTTAAAACTCACATAATTTGAAACTAATCCTAATAAATTTTCCTGTGGACCAGCTAAAGTGACTGCTTTGTGGCAGTAACAAACATTTTGTCCTACTACCTTTAAAATAACACAGTTCTTTATTTTTTTAAGAATTTACTTTTAGTATATTATTTAAAGAAGGACTTTATTAGTGTTTTATTTTATGCATTAATGAAATTTTAAAAACTAAAATTTTCATAAAGTGCTACTGATGGCATATAGATCTTTTTGGTCAGAAGGACATTCCTGTTTTCTCTCAAATTGTGTCTAATTAATACTGCTCAAGGAATGTCAAGTAAATGTGAATAAAATATGTAATATGTGGCATATTTAGTACAATATTCTTTTTTTTAAAATTTATTTATTTATTTTAGAGAGAGAGAGAGCATGTGCATGAGTGGGGGTGGGGAGGGAAGTTTGGGAGGGGCAGAGGGAAAGCAGAGGAAGAGAATCCTCAAGCTGACTCCCAGCTGAGTGTGGAACCCAACTCAGGGCTGAATCCCAACTTGGGGCTCGATCCCAGGATGCTGAGATAACGACCTAAGCCAAAATCAAGAGTCAGATGCTCAACCGACTGAGCCACCCAGGTGCCACACTTAAATGAGTATCTAAATTACCTTGATTATTCACATATGAAGTAATTTTCTAAATCAAAGAATTAAATATGCACAGATTACACACAAGACAGAATAGTTAGTTCTTATAAATATCTTTGAAGATAATTAAAGTTAATTATTATATAAAAATATATATTTTAAAAATATATACATATATGTAAAAATATAATTTATTAAGCATTCATAGTCAACATTTCATGAAGAAACAACATAAAATTTGTAATCTGTCCTTAAAATGTTTGTCATATATAACAATAAACCAATACATCCCTTAATTTTATTTTAGTTCACTTTCCCAGATTGATCTTAACTTCTGAGATTCAAAGTAACTAGATTCAAAGTAACTAAAATAACTATTTTCAAAGTAATTAAAATGCAAAGGCATTTACTAAAGAGTTGATCTTTCATAAGAAAGTTCACTCATGATTAAACCTTCTCTTAAAACTAAACCATATAAACAGAATATTTTGATATTAAATAATTAGAAAATTACTTAAAGTATAAGACTTCTTTGTTATGGCTACAGCTATTACCAAGGAAGCACAGAAATTATTTGGACAGAAGTTGAAGCAGGTACTACATCTGGAATCTTCCCTGGAAGTAAGCATAGCAAGATCCTTTTTGTGGGCTATTTCTTAGAAAGACAGAGGAAATTTTGTGGAGAAAGAAAAGTTGAAGACTGCAGGAGTTGAAGACTACTTGATTCTACCATATTGAAAAACACCCAAAGACTTAGGGGTTTAAGAGGCCAACTCTAGCTAAAGTCCTGACCACATATTTTTATCCACTTCTTATCTGCCATGTGCCCTTGGGAGAACCATTTAACTCTGTACCTCAGTTTCCTCATCTGTGAAATGAGGTAAATAGTTACCCATCCTTTATGGCTGTTGGTAGTAGCATTATTAAAAGGTAGGCTGAGACATATTAAAATTTTTAAGTTTTTTTGAGCAAAAATTGATTCCAGCCGTGTAGTGCCAAACTGGGAGGCTTTGCCTTCAGAAGCCAGGGAAAGACTTGTGTGGAGAAAATGCTGAAGCAAGAAAGAATTGGCTGTAGCCTAAGGCCTAGTTGGTTGTTTGTGATTGGTTATCCCTGATGTTTTGATTTTGTGACTTTGAGGCATTTATAGACTTAGATTTCCATTTGCTTAAGGAGGCCGCCACTTCGTCAGAGCTGCCTGAGTCTAATGGCCTCCTTGTTTAGTTAATTTAAAAGCATTAAATCATTTCATTTATGGAAAACACTTTAAAACAACAAGTATCTGGTATATATAAATATTCGATGACTATTATTTGTAATTATTATTATCAGGCTTAGTTTCAAATATGTGTCTTAATTTATTCCATGTTTTAACAAAGACGACTGGAACTACTAGGTGCCTCAGTCGGTTAAGAGTTGGCCTTTGGCTCAGGTCATGATCTCGGGGTTCTGGGATTGAGCCCCTCATTGGGCTTCCTTCTCAGCAGGGAGTCTGCTTGTCCCTCTGCCCCTCCCCCTGCTCTCGCTCTCTCTCAAATAAATAAATAAAATCTTAAATAAAATAAAAATAAAAAAAGACAACCATGGCAGCTTATCTATGGCAACCTAGTTAATAACAACTTCCTCTCTTTTATAAACCCTTTTATATTAGTTTGTTTTTCTATTCAGTACTCCCCCGTGTGGAAAAGTATATAGAGTGCAGGTAAGATTGCATTATCCCAGACCTAAAATTTATAGTGGTGGCCGTGACCTAATCATTCCTCATTTTTCCAATTTTAAGTAGACTATTTTTTTTAAAGATTTTATTTACTTATTTGAGATAGAGTGAGACAGCACAAGCAGGGGGGAGCAACAGAGGGAAAGGGAGAAACAAGCTCCCCATGGAGCAGGGAGCCTGAGAGGGTAGGGCGGGGGGACTTGATCCCAGGGCCCCAGGATCATGACCTGAGCCAAAGGCAGACAGACACTTAACCAACTGAGCCACCCAGGCACCCTTAAGTAGACTTTTAAAACATCTTCATGTCAGAAACAGGAAATGAACTCCCTGAAAATGACAGCTTTTATTTGTTTTTGCTTGGAGATCTTTTTCCTCAGGGATGATATGAGGAAAGAATGGGTTTCTACCAGTATTCTTATCTGAGTAAAGAACTCATTAAGTTAGAACGAGTTGGTTCCTTCTGCATTTGTGTTAGAACAAACAAACAAACTTTAATAGAGGAAGAAATGTTAATTATCATAAATAGTTGAAATTTTAGTTATGTCTTCATCTCTGCATTTGAGTAAAGGCAGACCTGAATTTTATTATTCAGTTCTGAATTCTTTCCCTTGTAACAATTTACAAGATTTAAACAAGAGAGAAGAAACAATTATTTTTTAAAATCTATACACATTCAGAAAATCATAATTTAGTAAGTCTAGGAAAATATTAATGGCTATTTTCTTATTTTTTTAGATTAAATTAACACCATTTGAAAGAGGACATTGTTTTCATCATGACTGCTACTAAAAATGAGAGACCGAAGTCCAGAAGCCATGATTTTGACCTTTTTCATGCCTTGATGATACTAAGCATGACCATGCTGTTTCTTCCAGTCATTGGAACTTCTAAGCAAAATATTCCACGACTCAAGCTGACTTACAAAGGTAAGTGTGTAAATGTTTTTCAGATTGTCTTTGTGATTACTGTATTTCTTTTATTTAGAAATGCATACTGACTTCAGTGAAATGTTTATAGTATTGGCATCAGTTAATAAAAATATTATTATAGACCACAAAGCCCAATTATTTCTTATTTTTGTGAGGAAAATGGTGCCAAACGTGTTCATGTACACTTTTCAGTTCATTGTTTACAATGATCGACTACTGATTAGCATAATTAGGAGATTTTGGTCTGTAGGTTATAATCAGTTTTGTATTAAAACAAGTCAGTCCCTAAAAATAGAAAAACGTTAATTTCATATGGCTCATACTAATTAGTTTATCCCTAGTTCGAGGCAATTTATATTTAAACACAGTAAGATATCTTTAAAAAAATTATTAGAAGATACCTTCAAGATCTCGAACATATACATATTTATTATTTTAGAAAGACCCTGTGAAAGGCTTGAAATAGAGATGAAAAACTATTTAAGAAATGAAATCTGCTAAGCTAATTGTTTTTCATAAATTAATATAAAAGCAAAGTTTATGAGTTATATTTAGTCATCTTATGTGTGTGTATGTTTGTGTGTATAGATAGACAGATACAGAGAAAGAGAGAGTGCGCCACGTTTTATGCTTAAAGATATTTCTTTTCTTTTCTTTTCTTGGCTTCTTTAATACTTCAAGTAATGAGAGGAATGTAGGGGACTTATACTCCTTTATTCTGAACTTGGGAGGAGAAAATTATGCCTGCAGTTTTAATATCCTCTGATCTTTAATACAAGTTAAATTCTGACCTTGAATGAAATATCAATAATAAAACCTAACTTGATATCGAATGTAAGTGGAAATGGAATTAGCATTATACCCATTACACATTTCGTATGTTGGCGTTTGTTGGGAATTTATGTCTCATGAATTAAACAGTTAGGGCAACGTATTATTTTTGAGTTCTTATATTTTTCTAGGATTTTTAAAACAGGTAAAAAAGGAAAAAAACAGAAGATTGCCTCTGTGTGGTTGAGGGGAGGATTAACAGGAAAGAGATATGAGGGAAAACTTTCTGGGATTATGTAAGAGTTCTCTATCCCAATAAAGGATGTGATTATTCAATAATGTGGATTTTTCACAACCCGTCATATGCACAAGTCAGATTTGTTCATTTGTCTGAAGTCAAAATTCACCTTAAGAAAAGGAACAGAAAACAAATACTAAACTCCAAATAATGAAAAAGAGAGAGAGAGAGAGATGCAGAAAGTTTGAAAATAAAGAGGTTGAAGGGGGAAAGAAAAAAGGGAACACTGTCTGGTTCCTATGATACAATGAGTAACATTAGAACATTGCATTGATCTGTGTGAACAATGCATAATAAATCAGGCTTGCAAAGAATCTTTAATAGTTAACAGTCGCTGACGATTCATTATGAGTGAAGCCTTAGTATAAGGACTGTGTGTTGTCATTTCATCCTCACCACCACCCGGTGTCGTGGGGATTATTCTCATCCCCTTCCCTTATGTGAGGATGCAGAGGTACCGAGAAACAGAAATTTGCCAAGGGTTCCGACTGGGTCATGGCTTAGCGCCTGAGTCAGCCTCATGCTGCATCGAGCCCAGGTACCTGATCCTGTTTCTTAGGTCTTGCTCGTTAGCAGTTCTTCACTGAGGCACTTACCCACCAAAGTGAACCTAAACATTTACAGAAGCACCATGATCATATCTGACTGATTATATTATTTTTGGTTGTCAAAATTAACAGTTAAGAGTTGGAGAAGGAAACACGCTCTGTTTAAGACCACTGAGTAACCAAAAGAGAACTACAGACTTGTGAGATGTTGTACCTTTTGACAAATGTATGGAAAAAGTAGATTGTCATTGTGATCATTTGAGTCCATAACCACAATGTCATACAAGTAAAATATTAACCCAAATGTTGTAGTTGATCATTGGAAAAATAAATCAATCTCCACAGATAGAGAAACATCATTAATTAATTCCATACAGCTGCTACTAGTTAGTTCATCTAGTTAGAGGTTTTTTTGTTTTGTTTTGTTTTTGTATGAATATGTTTTTGGACTGGGAATCAACCCTGTGAGTTCAAAATCTTGTTTTAGTTTTCTCTGTATCAACTGCCACTCTTCTCAACACCTAATGCTTACATAAAAGGGGAACTGGTGTTAAATGTTGAGTTAAATGCAGTAAGAGCTAGTCTTTTGATGGTTCTTATATTATACTTTCCAAGTGTTATTTTTTTAGATTTTTCTCTACATTTAGGTAATTTATGTGTCAAAGTCTGGTAAGCAGTAGCAAAGTTTGAATGCATGATAGGAATTACAGAAATCTCCCAACCCACCCTCAAAAGATACACACACACCCCTACTGGCTTCCCATAGCTACTATTAGCCATTCATTTCCGGATTGTATGCTAATAATAAAGCAGTCATCTTTGCTAGGAGTAGTATTCACAACCCTTACAGGACACTCCTCTTTCCACTTTAAAGAATATGGTGTCTTCTCTTTGGAAATCATCTGCTCAGCCCTACTATGTCCACATTTCCCATCCACTTCCAACATGTGAATATCTTCCCTCTCCACCTTTTCTGTACCATATCTGAGAGTTTCAGAGGAAAGTAGGTCAAATCCCACTATTTTTAAGTGGGCTATTCCAGAATAAGGTATGACATACAAAATTCCTGCCAGTTTGGGGTTATGGTGACGAAAATTGCCTGTATACCACATTCCTATTTCTGAGATAATGATCGGAAGTGTCTCTTGGCATTTTCCTTCTCTTCTGATCCTGACTAATGAATTCAGATCAGCTAGTACCAGCCATTGCTTAGATAGCTTTGGGAGAGTCTAAAAGTTTGGCTTTGGGCATTAAAACACTGCCAGAATGTGAGGTTAGAAAAATCAGCTAAAGTGAAAGTTAATTTTGTTTTCAAAAATAATTTTTATGGTTACAGACTTAGCTTTGTTTTCTTTGCTTTCCATGGTTCATGCTTCCTTAGATGCTGACCAGAGATGCAGCCAGTATCAGTAGAGTTAGCTACTTTGAACGGCTGCAGGATTATTTTGAGGGATTTCTTAAAGGCCAACAGAAAATATAATAACCATTTTATCCAAAGAATGCTCTTTGATAGAGACTTAGCTTTGGACCTCTGAATCCCCAGGAGCTTGTTTGGTTCTATTGTTTTGTAAAGAGATTTCCCTTCAGTTGAATATTTTGAATTCTTGTACATGTATGCATACTAAATCTGGTTCTTTAATAACAAGTAAGGAAACTTGGAGATCAGGATGGTCTCTATTTCTGGATTTCATGTTATAAGTTTATTATGTATATTTTGCCCCATAAGGTGGGCTTCTCACAGTGATGTATTGGTACAGTTTATACTTCGGATGTAGTAAAAATAACTTTTGAGAAATGACCTACGTCAGTCCCGTAATAGTGTAAACATTCTGTATTTCACAGTCATCGTGAGGGAACTTATTTGAGTTAAGGATATTTATCCCCAGGAATCATTAGTATCTGCAACATTATTTGTTTGGAAAACCAGAAAATGATGTAGGAAACATAAAGAGGAAATGGACAAAAACTTTGAAACAGGAGAAGAAAAATGAAAGTTAACTAATATACCAAAGTCTTGTTTCTTATGATGAATTGTAGGGTTTTTTTTTTTTTCATATATATATATTTTTACACGGTTTCTTTTGGCTTTCTTTTTCCTTCCCTAGTTTTAGATTTTAGTACTAATTTATGTGTGAATGGCTTATCATATATATTACACATATGTATATATATGATACATGTATGTGCGTATATCTCATACATATACTCTTTTTTTCTTACCACATCCCTTTGAACCTCACTGTCAATTCCATTTGAATATTTTCCCCCTAAAACTCTTGCTATCTAAAAGAATCACAGTAAACCCACAAAACACCAGCTAGTCAACACTGAACTCCCACATATTAGACATGAAGAAAGAAACTAACCCACTTAGTAGTTACCATATATTCACCCATTCTGCAGATGTGTATGGAGCAACCACCACGTTCATTAGGTCTGAGAAAGGTCACTGTCCCTTTTGAATTTCTTTTCCAGATAAGGAGAAAAAGAACAGGTAAACAAATGAATGAATATCATCTCAAATAGTGGGAAGTGCTATGAAGAATATAAAACAAGAGAGTGACAGGCTCCAAGAACCCTACTTGGCCTTTATTGTATCTGTTTTAGGATACCCTGAAAACTGTTGTTTTTGTACCTATTTTTTAGATAAGAAACTCTGAGACTCAGAGCTTGAAGGCCTTGTCCCAACACAAGAAGCATATATGAAGTGGCAAAATTAAGTTGTGTGTTTTTATCTCTGGAGTTCAAGGCCCATGCTTTTGCCACCTGGTGTCCTTGAGGGAACCATTATTCAGGAAAACAAATATCAAGATACAAAAAATATATATAAGGTTTCACCATTACTTTTTTGGCAATATGTTCTTCTCAATAACTAACAAAGTACTATTTTTTGATCCTCCAAAACTTTTATGTATTTTCATAGACAAGAAAAACTTGAAATCACCTTTAAAATTTTTTCTTCTGTTGTGTAACTAAAACAATGTATTTAATAGAATTGTTCTTTATTTTGTTGGAATCTTCTGAGAAATGAGTGGATTAATCTGTATATTTTTCTTTATTTATAAATTACTTTATTTAGCTGTGAAATGTAGCATGTGTCTCAGGAAGAGATTCATGGTTGTTTGACTCATGTAACTTGTTTGATTTGACTAGTCTAACATTAGTTCTATTATCTTAATTCAGCATGATGTAACAGTGAAGAAAGCCAAACTTCTTAGGTCTTAACTGTTCCTACTAGTTGTGAGATATCTGGATGTTTATTTTCTATACTGCCCTTTTCTTATTTATAACACAGTAAGTGTAACAGTAAATCTAAATGTATTAAATTATTTAATTCCAATCAGGATTTTGTTAAGATGTGTTGACCCATGTAAAGCACCTCAGTGTTTGGCATAGTAAGCATTTAATAAATGCTGTCAATTATTATTTTTTGTGAAACGTTATTATCTTGCTCCATGTGAATGGTTGCAGACCAACGGCTTCTTTCTGGAAACAACTTTGAAAAATATTATGTAGCTCCCTCTTGTTTACAACACATATTAAAATTGCTTCCACTTACTCCGAGAGCATTTTCTACTAGAGTTAGTTTCCTTCAGTTAAGTACCACCCACAGATTGTGAATTTTTTAAAGGTACTTTCCAGTATTTTTACTATTGTGGTCTTCTAGTAGTTAATAAGACCTTACAGTTAAAAAGATCATTGTTGGCCTTGATAAGAGTAGTGTCTTTGATTGGTTAGTAGCCCTCAGAGTGGGTTAAAATGTATCATAAAATCACTCAGGGGCTCAGACCACGTGATGCAATCTAAAGTGGGCATTTTTTTTTTTTTTTTTTTGTCAAATTCCTGGGAAAAGAAGCTGGCTTGCTCTGAATACCTCCCCCTAAGTACTTAGTGAAGAATCATTGTCAATCTTATAGTAAGAATTCTCATGTAATATATGTATTTTTCTATAAAGCAAGTCATTGATGGTTTAATTTTGGTAGATGTGCCATATTTGAATGGAGTCACTTGTTTTCCCAGATGTATATACTCTAAACAGGCTGTTCAGTTGCTCTTCTGTAGTTTTAAGAGTTCAAGGATAATCTCCCTGTATATGCGATGTTGAACTGTCAACAGTTAATAACAATAGTTTCTGAGTGGCCATTACATTTCTGGCCTTGTTCTGGCAACAAGGGGATATATCAGCAAGTACAAGAGGCAAAAATCCCTGTCATCATGTGGTTTATATGTTGATATAGAAAGGCAGACCATACATAAGTACATTGCATAGCAAAAAAGAAGATGAAAGTGCTACAGAGAGAAATGAATCAGGCAAGTTAGCTAGAGAATGGCAGGAGTATGGCATGGTAGTCAGGTATGGTGGTGAGGAAAAGAGCTCACCAACAGAGTGATATTTTCACAAATACTTAAAGAAAATGCTATTGCAAATCATGCAGATACTTGGGAAAGCAGTATTTTTTGCAAAAGAACATCCAGTGCAAAGGTTATGAGGTGAAAATGTGTCTGCCATATTTAAGGATCCTAAGGAAGACAGTACGACAGTACAGCCATAAAACAGTTGGATGGGGGAAAGAAGTTTGATTGTATCGGAGAGTTAATAGGAGGAAAAAAAAAGATTAGGTCCTTCCACTGTCGTCATTGTTAAAACATTGGCTTTTAGTCTGAGTGTTATGGAAATCCTACTCGAGAATTTTGGCACAGTGGTGACATAATCTGACTCATTGTTATAGGATCATTCTGGTTTCTGTATTGTAAATACACTGAAAGGGAGAATTCAGGGAAATAGACATGTTGTAATAATGCAGGTGAGAAATGATGGTCTGTGGGCCAGATCAGTTGCAGTGGAGGAGGAGTAGAGAATGAAATGTAGATAGAGCCAACAGGATTTTTTGATGGATAGGATATGAAGTAAAAGATAGAGGAGTCAGATCTGACTCCATCTTTTGTTTTGTTTTGTTTTGTTTTGTTTTGTTTTGTTTTGTTTTTAACGTAAGGATGGAGATACCATTAATTGAGATGGTGAAGACTGTGAAAGAAGTAGATTTTGGGGGGGGGGGGAATCAAGTGGACATGTTTGTTTGAGAAGACAAGACTATTAGATATCTAAGTGAGATGCCAGGAAGGCATTCAAGTATATAATTGCTGGAGTTTATGGGACGTATTATTGGAAATATGAATTTGGCAGTTAGCCTATAGAAATTTTTAAATCCATGAGACTCTCTAAGATAACTAAGGATGTAGAAGAATTTGAAGGATTGAATTCTGGGATTCTCTCAAGCAAGGAAGGTGGAGAAAAGAAGGATGAGCATCAAAGTGAACTGAAAAGAAGTGCCCAGAAAAATCATGTAGGAGAAAAATCAGGAGTTGTAGTACACAGGAAGTCAATGAAGAAAGTAAAGGAAAAGGGATCATCAGGAGTGTCACATTCAGCTAATGTGTCTTCAAAGATAACAAGTAAAAATTAACATCAAATTCAACAACAGAAGTTCACTGTTGACCTTTATAAAGTCAGTGTCTTTGAGTGTGGGAGCCTTGGCACAATTAGGATGGATACTTAAGAGCATGAGCTCAGGGGCTATAGACAATTATAGATAATTCTTTCAAGGATGTTTCCTGTAATGGAGACATGGGCAGTTGTAACTAGAAGGAAAGTAAAGTCAAGAGATTTGGGTTTTTTTTTCATGAACTAAAATAACACCATATTTATATTTCGGTTGAAATAATCTAGAAGGGAAGTAATCCATGATTCAGAAGAGATGTGAGATAATCCATACCTCCCTGAAGAAAATATTGATGAAACTCCATTCTTTTCTCTAAAATCAGGCTACTTTTATGCTTTTATTTTATTTTATTTTTTAAGTAGGCTGCATGTTCCGCGTGGAGCCCCGTGTGGAGCTTGAACTCCCAATGCAGAGATCAAGAATCTGATGCTTAACTGACTGAGCCACCCAGGTGCCCCAGGCTACTTTTAGAACAAATGTTAATGAAATGGGCTTATTTTGCATAATAAACTATTATCTGGGTCATTGTCAGTGTTCACTATTGTCTAGATGGAAAAAGAAGTCAAACAGAAAACTGTTCAAGGAGGAAAGGTGATACAGTTCTGTCACTGTAACAGGGATACAAGCTGTAAGTAGTAAATATGTTTAGAAAACTTACAAATAAGGGGGCGCCTGGGTGGCACAGCGGTTAAGCGTCTGCCTTCGGCTCAGGGCGTGATCCCGGCGTTCTGGGATCGAGCCCCACATCAGGCTCCTCCGCTGTGAGCCTGCTTCTTCCTCTCCCACTGCCCCTGCTTGTGTTCCCTCTCTCACTGGCTATCTCTATCTCTGTCGAATGAATAAATAAAATCTTAAAAAAAAAAAAAAAAGAAAACTTACAAATAAAGATTTGGAAAGAAAACTCCAGAAAGGTGGATCCCAAGGTCCCATAAGAGATAATTGAAAAACAAAACAAAACAAAACAAAAAACTGATCCAAGTCTCCTGCTTTTCAGTTCAATGGTATTTATACTACAATTTGACTGCATCCAAGCCCATTAATTAATAATAATTAAAATCTATTTAACACTGTATTTGAGCACTGCTCTAAACATTGATTGTGGAGGTTCACAAAGTGATGGAAGTTACACTATAATGTTAAGATACAATATTGCCATAGAAGTATCACAGAAAAGAACGTTTTTGGAATTAAGAAAATATATAAAAATCACAGAGATCTACAAAGGTCAGCAGTGTCCTCCTGGCATCCTGAGACACATTGCTTGTGTCTTCGGCTATGCATAAACCTGGAGGGGACTTTAATCAAGATGTTCATTGCTTAAGTAAAGGCAATTTTTTCTAGGATTAAACCCAGTCAGCTCTTCTCTGGTTAAAACAGATGTTATATGTGGTTGGTTTACTATTCTATAAATTATTAAGGAGATAAAATTATGTATATGCGGAGCGCCTGGGTGGCGCAGTCGTTAAGCGTCTGCCTTGGGCTCAGGGCATGATCCCGGCGTTCTGGGGTCGAGTCCCACATCGGGCTCCTCCACTGGGAGGCTGCTTCTTCCTCTCCCACTCCCCTGCTGTGTTCCCTCTCTCGCTGGCTGTCTCTCTGTCACATAAATAAATAAAAAAATCTTAAAAAAAAATTATGTATATGCAACTGCTCGTTTTAGGACTTTACTTACCTAAAATTTGGCTCTTAATTCCTTGGGTCTTATGAAAGGAATTTTTACAATGAGATTTTTTCAATACATGTGTAAAAATATAAATTCAAGCTCATTTTAAAAATGAATGTCTTTTTTTCACAGAAAATTTGACAAATGCCTCTCTGCTTCTTAAGAACTAGTAATATATATTTTGCATTTTTGTAAGTCCTTTAAACATGCTGATTTAATCCTATTGATTAAAAAGAGGCATAAATTAGAACTAAGTGCTTTTTACTTCCAAAGATACTCATAAAGAGGTTTGTTTGACTGAAGCCACAGTAAGCCAGACACAGTCTAGAAAATAAGATAAATATTTCAGTAATCCCAGTGGAATGATGAAGTGGAAGAAGCAATAGAACTTGTCTGTGGGTACAGTCCATTAAAATGTGAGGAGAGTTGTTTTGAAAAAAAATCTTGTTTTTCTAAGTAAATGCTAAATCTTCAAATAGAAAATATAGCTATAATAGTTGACAGGACTTCAAGTCAGAAGACCTAGATTTTAGCTCTTTCTCTGGCATGTACTGTTCATTAGAACGATGATTTGCTCTGAGTCTAGGTTTTCTCATCTGGAAAATAGTGATAATCCTCTGGTTCTCCTTGAGGATCAAATTAAATAGAAGAGGAAAAGCTCCTTGAATGTTACAAAGCATGAAGTGAATATTATGACAGGTTTCAAAGAGAGTCCAAACAATGTATTATTGAATTAATTGAAGTAAAAATTGAAGATCTTTACAAATACAATTATATTTAGGCAACTCTGGTAGAATTTCTACTGCTGCACGTAACAGGAAATTTACTTCAAAGTCAAGACTAAATCATTATTTGTCATTTTTGCATCTTTCTTCCAGGTTAATGCATATTAAGTATATGTATTTCCCTTCTTTGTAAGAGAAAACAGAGGAGGATAGTTCATATATCATTGGTTTTAAACTAAGCAGGTCTTTTATCGCTTATAGCAATTTAGTTATAATGTAGGTTAATTAGTTTAATTTAAAATGAGTTAGGGATGTGCAGATTTGACCAATGTAGAATTGTAAAGGAAAAAAAATAATCTGGCCATCTTGCATAAATTAACATAGCCACGTTTTAAGTGTTTGTAAGAAACTCTAGTGTGGTGAAGAGGAAACAGTCCAGCTCTTCTCTTCAGTGCAGTGGGGTCACTTTGCACTTTAGTTTTTCTACTCCAACTTTGGTTCATGGATCTGTAGCACCAGCATAATCTGGGAGCTTATCAGAAATGAACAATCTCAGCCCCTCACCCTGTTCTAAATGAGAAACAAGAATCCCAGCTGATCTGAAAGCATGTTAAATCCTGAGAAGCAGTGTTCTAGACCTCCTTCTCTTTCCCCACTCCCCACCCCCAAGCATTTAAAGATAACAGCAGGAACCTTTAATGACTACAAAGCATTAGAGCCACAGTTGGGTCTCCTAATGGCACATTAACCACTCTAAATTATTAATAAGCCCATAATAAATCCCAATTTAGTTGGAAGGTAGGTAAACCAACACACGCAGGAATCACTAGTTTGAAAAATTGTTAGTTAAGTGTTTATTAGACTTCCTTTGTGCAAGAAGTGGTGATGAATTACAGCATTGATTTAGACATAATTCTTAATCTGCAAGGGCTTCTAGTTTTTTTTAAGGGACAAAATAATTGCAAACATATTAATGCCATAGGATTAGGACATTTTTGAAATGAATGCCATTGAAGAATTTTGAAGAAGGTCAGGTATGAAATGGAACTTTGAATGTTGGATGAAACTCAGACTTTATTGAATGAAGTATGTATTGGCATTGGAGGAATTTGGTAATGAAATTGACCTAACTTAATCATGATTTAGGAGAAAAAACAGAATAGACAGCATCATGTGGTAGAGACTGGTGAAAGAGGAGAGCATAGAACAAAGTTGTTTATGAGTCAGTTACAGTAATTTAGAGAAGGAATAATAGAGATCTTGGCTTGGCTGACAATAGGAATAAATATTTGAGGAGGAGAATAGAAAATTTGCATGATCGAATCTGTAAGACTTTAAATTTAGCTGGATGTTGGCAAGACTTAGAAGTACCAATTATTTAAATACAGGAAAAAAGAGTAAGGGACCAAGAGAGGGAAACTAAAAATGATTCTGATTTTTTGAGCCTGGTAACTATGTCATTAAGTCATTAAACTCAGTAAGATCAGCTGATTGGGGGAAAACGATAGTATCAAGCAGGCTATTGGAAATTCTGAACTGTGATTTGAGAGAGGCAGTGCGGTTTTAGGTGTCTCTTTCAAAGTCATCAGCACAGATCTAGAGATTTGTGAAACAAAAACAATTATAGGAAACTATAACTGGAAAACATTATTTCATTGCTTATGCCCTATGAATATGGCCTGAAATTCAGGAAAACAGTATTCTAAGAGTGTATTTTTAATCTCCCTCTTGGAAGTCTGTGTGCATATTTTAATGCAGATTTTCTGCACACCTTTACCAGGAATATCTTCCTTGAGCATGTGAAGAGAGGACCTTTTCTGGAGAAAACCTAGAGAAAAATTCTACTGGTAATTGACATCAGTTTGTTGGGAATGAAAAGCAAAACTAAAATTTTCTTGAATCAATGGAAATTAAATTTTAGATCAGATGTCACACTGAGTGCCCAGCATGATAAATGAAAAACAGCAACAAAAACAAATAAAACCCAAGACATACTCAGTCCAATTATTTTAAACTTATTTAAAAAAAATAAGGGTAAATTAGAGGCATTTTTACACATGGAAAGTTTCAAAAATTTAAGTCTCAGTCACCCTTTCTTAGGAAGCTTCTGGAGATGTGCTCACCAAAATTAAGAAAATAAATCAAGGAGAAAGACCCAGGATCTAGGAAAGATGGAATTCATAATAGAAGAGAGGTAGAAAGAAGTTTGAGAAAGCTGTCCCTCAGGTGAGACAACAGCCAATCCAGTTTGTAGGTAGAAGGAGAAAGGGCCCAGTAGAGATGTCTCCAGGAGAAAAACAAAAAACAATCTGCCAGAATTTCATATGAAAATTTTATGGAGGCACTTTTCAGAAAGTATGGAAAGATTCGATTATGATTTTTTTTATGTTATTTTTTAAAAAGATTTTATTTATTTATTTGAGAGAAAGTGCACAAGCTGTGGGGGAGAGGAAGAAGTAGGCTCCCTGTAGGGAGCCCAACTCAGGGTTCAGTCCCAGGGTCCTGGGATCATGACCTGAGCCAAAGGCAGATGGCCAACCGGCTGAGCCATCCAGGCATCCCTGATCATGATTTTAAAACTAAGCAATGTCACAACTGGGAAGTTATTAATAAAAGCAACAGCTTTTTTCAAGAAAGAAAGTATAATTAATTAGAAAACTACTTTTCTCAGTAAGGAAGAATATTTACATTGTGATAATAATGGAATCTCTGAATACAGCTTTCATAAAAATGGGCGTGTTATGTTAGGAGCTTGGTTGAAGGGAAAGAATTGGAATCAAAAAGCTAAAATTCTCAACTTCTGTAAATGGAAATTCAATGAAAATGTCTGAAAATAATGTTTTAAAAGATAGTAGTATATTCATACTATTTAGAATTATGAAAAGGAATGGAAAGTAAACTACTAAATGTGTTATTATGGAGACTAGATTGGAGGTGGACAGAGGAGGAGACAGATGCCTTACATATACCTTTTAATGTTACTTTTTGGTATGCATATAGTTAATTTTGATGAATAGAATTAATTTTAAAAAGTAATGTTATAGAATATTGTCCTTTTTAAAAGTTATTCTCAGAGCTCTTTGCTCTGTACATTCAATTGTCGTGATCTTAGCTTAAGAAATTATTTGTTCTCTTGTATTTGTCTTTCTATTTAGAATCCATAGTATTTTAAGGTATGCTCCTCTGATTTTGTAAAAATTAAATTTACTTACTTGATTGAAACAGAGCAATACCAATCCATATTCATTTGTGACATCGTGTCTTGATTTTAAACATTCCTTGAAATTTGAAAAACAAGAAAATCTCAAGACCTTGAAGGGAGTTAAGAAAATAATTGTCAAAGTACAATCAGTCTTCCCGGGATTATCCTGTCAACTACTTCTGGGGAAGTTTATTCTATTATGACCTTGTTTTTCTGGAAATGTACTAGGTACTTACAATGTTAGCCTTTTTTTATAGGTCAATGGGAAAAATTATCATAGCAAAGCTTTTGAGAATTTAAAAGGACTTATTCAAAGGAAGAATTTAAAAGAACTCATAATCATAAATTATGAATCTCACGTGTGATGGATTATATAAAGCATCTGCTATTGAAAGCTAGCCAAATGTGAATAAACCTGTGATTTAAAAGCATGGATGTCGATGGAAATGTGACAGCATAAAATTGCCACACTCTGCTGCACATCCTGTCCTGGCAAGAACAAAGCTCTGATGATATAATAGGCTTTATTTGTTTCTAATTTATGTTTCCCTACATGGGACCATCTGATTTATTATTGACATAGATAACATTCTAATACCTAATGAGCAGAATGATCTTCAACATTCCATTGCAGAAGAGCAAATGAAAATCTGATTTTTTTTTTTTGAAGGAGGAAAATAGGGCTGGACTTCTCACTTAGGAAAGTATAAAAATAATCAAATACCTATAATTTTGAAGTAGTCTTTTGTAAGAATTTTAGGTTTGAATAATATTTTTTCTTTATATGTTTGATATTGTTTGAGCAGTTAGCTATGGAGACTGAGTGTACATAAATAGAGAATAATTTGTATTTTTGATAGGTGGAAGTGAGCTATCTTGGTAACCAAAATCTTTTCATATGATCTCAAGCCCCAGAAAACCAATTGAAAGTCAGGTGGGGCCAATTTAAGATGAGTTAAATTTCCAAAGTTTGATTCCAAGACAGAATCCATGTCTTTCCTTGGACCAAATGCTGAGGAAGCAAATACAAGTTCACAGAGAGCCAGAAGAACTCAGTGAGCCACAACATTAGGGACTAATTTTCATTTTGGAATGAATAGCTAGCTCCCTTTACTCAACTCCTGACGCAAACTGAGAACAGGCTTTTTGGGGGGAATGGTTTGGTAGCCAAAACATTTCTGGAAACTATGGGAAGAAGGAATTCCATAGAAGGAATCTTTAGATACTAACAGTCAGCATGAAAGCCCTGGGGATTCAGAGATGAAGGGAGGTAAGCTGAATTTATGGGGAAAACAGGACTAAAAACTCCTTTACTTCTTTACTTAGACAGCTTTTCAAAGAACACACTGGAGAGGTGACCATATTTCAAGAAACCTCAGAACAGCCTTACTGATATAATGGTGATTTCCTTTTAGGAAAAATAGGAGTGGGTGTGGTGAGGATTTGTGCTGAATATCTTAAGATGGTAGGGGAAAGTGATCGGATTTTGATCTGGGTCCATTTTCAGTTGGAAGCTTTCTCTGCTAAGGAATTCTATACCTTAGATTGGAGTAGATTAGAAATTGACTTTCCTCAAAGGTGATTTTCTTTTTACCCCCATGAGGTTCTGCCTTTAATAGCTTTGATTATTCTTCTTAAAAAAAAAATCTGTTATGTGTTCTTCTTTAAAGGATGTGGGAAGCCATTTTTTAGCTATATAGTCTTCTCGTGAGAGAAACTGTCAACTCCACCCACTTCAGGATTTCTGGCAATAAATGTGATTTCAAGGGTATGGGATCTTATTCACTCAACAGTGAAACATTGAGGAAGTCTGTGTTGCTTAATCCTAAATTTATTAGATTCAAAGTGACTAACCACTCCCTTCCTTTCTGGGGTGAAGAGGAAGAATGTAGACCATCAGGTCAAATGTTCTTCAGACTGAATGAACAATTGTATTAAGGGACACTAAAAGGGAGATACAAAGAATTCTTTTAAGAACAAATGT
Organism: Ursus americanus; assembly: GCF_024610735.1. Taxonomy (NCBI): domain Eukaryota; kingdom Metazoa; phylum Chordata; class Mammalia; order Carnivora; family Ursidae; genus Ursus; species Ursus americanus. The sequence continues at coordinate 75,587,860 of NC_142129.1, forward strand.
TTATTTCAAATAGGAGCAGGGATTATGGGATTGGTAGCCTTCCCCTCATAGAGGGGCATCTGGCTGTGAGTGAGGAGTTTCATTGTTGCTGAGCTTCACCATTAAGAGCAAATTGGTTTTGTGAAGCCCACATAACCCTTCTGGACCTCACTGCATTGGTAACATGTGAGTCCAACAAGGATTATTAATAGAATGAATTTCCTTTTAGTTGGAATTTCTTTATGCTATATTTCCGTTCTTCCAAAGGTAGAGGCAATCTGCTCCAAGGAACAGAGCAATGCCCAGGAATAGATATGTGAATGAGAGTTTTTACTTGATACTGCCTTAATTTTACCAAAGTTAGGCATAAGGTTCTAATTGCCATAGAACTCGATTATTGGAAGGAGCTTAGAGACCATTTGGTGTCTCTACCCACACATAATTATGAGAGAACTGAAGTGGCATTATTTGGCTTGCTAAAAGAAATGCACATGGGAATTTCCATTTTACTAGTAAAGATATTTAACGGTCTATGACTTTAAGTACTACTCTCTGTCACAAGCATATTTTCTTTATTGTTATGGATGAGCATTTTCTCTGCACTAGGCTGTCAGATCATGAGAGTGGAACTTGCTATCAGAGTCTTTGCAACACGTGCAGAGTACCTGGTGATCTTAGGTGAGTCAGTTGTTTGCCTTCAAAGTCAAGTTTTATAAAGGTAGTGACTCACTTTTTTTGTTCTAGAATGAGAAATTATTCTAAATACGGTCATTACAGTTTCTGTGACTTTTGGAGAGGTACCAGGAGATGTTGATGAAGAAGACTCTGGACATATCCTTCAGAAAAATGCACACGCATAGGAAAAATCATGTTGTTTATAGGGTTTTTGATCTTCAGAACCATCCTGTTGCTGTGCAATGGTTCATCGATCACGGAGCATGAACACTTTTTGTCATCATTTGATTAAAATCCATCATGGGAATGATTTCCATATTTACCCTAGTGGAATAAATTAATAATCTTTGTTTCATTTATTTCAGAAATAATCATCTTGTAGCTTTTCCAAAAGTATATTGCTAGACCAAGAGTGGGAATTTGAGGGCCTGGGACATTGAATGACACTGCAAACTGAGAATGAGGTAATAGAACAATGAATTGTTAAAAGAACAGTTAGAAGGAGTGATTATGGTGGATTAGGTCAAAGGTTTAGGTAGATAGAACAAAGAATACATTTAGGACCTAGAGGTAAATGCTGCTGTCATCTGAGGAGAGGTGAGGCTGGCTGAGTGTGTACAGAGCAGGCCTCCTCTGAATGGCATGTGTGAAGCAACATGCGCACCCCACTGTCCAGAGTTTCTGTTCAAAAGAATTCTAAACTGTGGACAGTCTTAAAAATTACATGTCTGAGAGTTGCCAGTTTAGGAGAAGAAATAAATAAAGCTCTGAAATATATTGCCAAATTTTTAGTCTTTAACATTCATGAGTTTTCAGCCTGCAGAGCCAGCATGCATTTGTGCCTCCAGAAATCCTGGGAGTATGTTAGCTTTAGGTGTGAAGATGGCAGACTCTGGACTTAACTCCCTCCCCACCCCCACCCTGGTTGAGTTTTTTTTTTTTTTTTTTTTTTTTTTTTTTCCCCTGGGCTTTAGTTGATGATCCTGTGGAAACAAAAATGACTTTGCTTGGTTTGGCAGAAAGGCAAGAAAGATAAGCTGCTTGGGGAAGAAGGAACCTGTTCCAATCCCTGTCCCAAGGTCTTTTCAAAATGTATGCGTCAGCCTGAGAAATTTTCATATGTAATGCCTAAGTCTAATTATTTAGTTTGGCTACAAAGGATTGGCGAAGCATGCTTTAATCGTTTTGATGCTAACATTGTCACAAGGCAACATTAAATCATTTTGAAATGATAATACTTTACGTTAGTCACTATTTTCTCAGCTGTTTTTCCTTGTCACATTTGAAACTAAACCCAATAGAATTGGTTATAAAAGAAAGAAAACAAATGACTACCTCTACTTTATTTTCCTGGTGGTACCAGTAGAAACAGCAAATGAGATGCGAGATTCTTAAACATCTTTCTCCCTTCATTGGCATTGCCGTTCGTAATTCAGGGACTTACCATCTTTCAGAAACTTCTGGGTTGTCTCCTTGCTCCCACTCTTCCAGTTCTCATCCATCCTGAACACTGCAGCCAGACTTTTTTTCCAACACTCAGTTAAAATCTTTGTCACTTTTCCGTGTAATATATTTGAGTGGCTTCCGGTTACCGAAATGATAACCAAACTCCCCAGCGTGCCATTTTCAGCTCTGATTATCTGGAGGCTGCCTTGATGTCCAGCCTCACATATTCTGTATGTTCTAGCCTACTGAACTATACTTCAATTCCACAAATATTAATAAGTACTTAATTTGTCTCCAAGACACTGAGCTAGTGCTGTGGATTCAAAGATAAATTAGACATAGTCTTTGTGCTGAAGGAGCTCACACTGCAGAGTAGAAGACATATTAAAAATGCAGTGTGTGAGGGCACCTGGGTGGCTCAGTCAGTTAAGTGTCTGCTTTGTCCTGGGATCGAGCTCCACATCGGGCTCCCTGCTCAGCGGCAGCCTGCTTCTCCCTCTCCCTCTGCCCCTCTCCCTGCTCTTTTTCTCTCTCTCTCAAATAAATAAAATCTTAAAAAAAAAATTTTTAAATGCAGTGTGTGAGTGTGACGTATGATGATATATGCCCTTGTACGTTTCTGTGTTCTTCTGCCCTGAATAAACTTTTCTTTATATCTTTCCTGTAAAGCTTCCATTTGTCCTTCAATACTGTGGTCAATAATCATCTTTTTTTATATGGTGATGCACAATTACTTGAAAGATTTCTTTTGTGTATACTTGTATTAGGATTTATTTCACTTATATTGTATTTTGTATATGTATCTGTTTATGGATTGATCTGTGAGCCCTTTGAAGGCAGAGCTTAGTCATGACCACAACCTTAACCACATGCTCAATACCTAACACGTAATAGATTCTTATAAATATTTGTGGACTGAATAGCTTTTTTTTTTTTTAAGTAGGCTCCATGCAAGTGTGGAGCCCAATGTGAGGCTTGAACTCACGACCCTGAGATCAAGACCTGAGCTGACATCAAGAGTCGGACACTTAGCTGACTAAGCCACCCAGGCGCCCCCTGAATAGCTTTTTATTTTTTATTTTTTATTTTTATTTTTTTTAAAGATTTTATTTATTTATTCGACAGAGATAGAGACAGCCAGCGAGAGAGGGAACACAAGCAGGGGGAGTGGGAGAGGAAGAAGCAGGTTCATAGCGGAAGAGCCTGATGTGGGGCTCGATCCCATAACGCCGGGATCACGCCCTGAGCCGAAGGCAGACGCTTAACCGCTGTGCCACCCAGGCGCCCCCCTGAATAGCTTTTTAATATTAGTCCAGTATTATTAAAAAAATACAGAGAAGTTCTCATCTTCACAACTCAGGTTTAATGGAAGACAGGATAACGTTCTTCTTTGCTAGAACTTACTTTGCCCAAACTGGAATTTAATAATCATACTCAAAGTAACAGTTAATATTTATTGAACTTTTCCTATCTTCAAGCTGTTGTTTTAAGAACCTTATATAAATTATTTCCTTAGTCATCCTAACAATTATAAGAGTTGGCAAATACAATGACTTCCTTTTTATAGATTTTGTAGAAAGTTTAAAAAATACATCATCATGATTGTAACAGCTGATAATTGTATAGCATTTACTGTGTGCCAGGCACTGTTCTATTGCTGATCATATATTAAGTCCTTTATTCCTCACACCTCCATGATTTATTAATAGTTTATATTATTCTTTCCTCAGTTCTGCATTATAGTTAGTATGAAATGTTTATTAGATATGAGTCCTACAAAAATAAGCTTACTGTATTTGGAGATGCTAGAAAATATTGTTCCATGTGTCGCTGGTCTGAAAAGCTATTAAAGTTATATCTAGCTTAATAGAAAATAATTAGTGTAGAGTTCAGACTTCTATCCAGTATACATAAAGCATGATTCATAAACATTAATAAGACCACACTCACCTGAGAATTCAGATAGTATCATATTTTCTTCAGCATACAGCCTTTTGCTTTGTCAAAACTAAGATCAAAATCTGTCTTGCTGAATAAGGGAAATAACATTTAACCATTGTAAATTAGAAAAAAGAGTGAAGGGAACTCTCAAACTATGAAATAATAATAAAGCCTGCAGTGGATGTATGGGATATATAGGCTTTAAATTTCAAAGACTCAGAGATGCCTTTTATAGAGGTTAAAAACTGCCATGAAACATTTTAGAAGTGTCTTGGTAACTATTTCTGAGACATTGTCTCTTTACATTTTTCTCATCGATTAATAATGACCACTTGAAAATAATGATTTAGTTTTAAAGTCCAGTAACACCTAATGGACTTTAATAAGTAGTAAGTGATATTATTACTTTATGGTATTTAATAAGTTACAGAAAATGAGACAGTATGACAAGTATTTGAGGCAAAATCTATTGAAAAGATTTGGGTTTCTATAAACCCAGACCTAAGTTTAAATAGGAGTCTGTCCACATTGCAATTATGAATGAAAAAAAGAATTAGGACGTACAGACAAGTGTCAAAGAGAAATGGAGACTGGGACTGAGATTATATTATCAGCTTTACCACAACTTGATGTTTTGACTTTAGGGCATGTGGCTTCACCTTGGAGGAATTAAATACCTTCATTGATAAAATCACGAATTTGTATTAATTGATTTTCAAGGTCCCTTCCTACTTTACAATTTTGATCCCATCACTGGGATCATATATCTTTCAGAATCCATTTTCTTGGATTTGGCTTCTTAGTTTACTTCCTGAATACATGAACTAGGAACAGTATCATCCTCCAAACACAGTCATGAGTCTTAACCTTATCTAAAGTAGGAGGTGAAGAAATGCTCTGAGGTTTATCACATACTTAGTCTGAGGCTTACTTTGCATAAATTGATTGATTTAAACCAGTTTGCAAATGTACTGTAGATTGAAGCTTTAATTTATAACTTAAGAAGGTGACTAAAGTTGTGAAATATTTTGCATTTAATTGTTTTGATACTCATTTTAGTATTTTGCATTTTTTCATACGTAAGATCAATATTGTGTCAAGAAAATACAGATTTCATAAATCACATTGATTTCTAAATGAGTGTGTGCTTAAAACTGCATATTGTTTGCTTTTATCTAAATTGGAGCATTTGTGCTGTATATATTCATTTATAGAGTACAAAAATGTATTTATTGAGCCAAATAAATATTTTGCTAATTAAATTTTTCTTTCTTTCTATTCCACTTTTATTTTCCCATAGACTTGCTGCTTTCAAATAGCTGCATTCCCTTTTTGGGTTCATCAGAAGGACTGGATTTCCAAACCATTCTGTTGGATGAGGAGAGGGGCAGGCTACTTGTAGGAGCCAAGGACCACATCTTCCTGCTCAGTCTGGTTGACTTAAACAAAAATTTTAAGAAGGTCAGTTTATTTATATGTAGTTGACTGAATATGCATTTATCTTCATCCATGCCTTTCTTCTCTTTTGTTTTAAGTGACTCAGCGTCAAATGCACTAGGTCATTTTCATGTCCAAAAAGAATATATTAAAAGAACACCTCGCTTCAGATACACCTTTTGGATTTTTCTGTATTTAAGTACATATACATGTTCTCTGTTAAGAGTGAATAAGCATAGTGATAAAACCTATGATGATATGAATGAAAGGGATTATACGAGAGAAATGCAATGGTTTAGATTGAGAATCTGGCAAATGAGTTATTTATCAATAATTAACATTTATATCTATAGCAACTATTGTAAAATTAAGTTTTTATTAACTTAAAGTTATCAAATAACCATATTTTATTTTATTTTATTTTTAAAGATTTTATTTATTTATTCGACAGAGATAGAGACAGCCAGTGAGAGAGGGAACACAAGCAGGGGGAGTGGGAGAGGAAGAAGCAGGCTCATAGCGGAGGAGCCTGATGTGGGGCTCGATCCCATAATGCCGGGATCACGCCCTGAGCCAAAGGCAGATGCTTAATCGCTGTGCCACCCAGGTGCCCCAAATAACCATATTTTAAATTGACAGTGTGACTGTGGTGGTATTTTAACACCATACTGGTTTTTTCTTCACACTCTTTTATTTTAACTGAACAGTTTTCTCCTATGGCTCAATCACACTCAGAGGGTGATTAGTAATACTCCCAACTATGGGCTCATGAAGAATAATCTACCAGTAAAAAAATATATATATGCTAGTTACTGAAAAAACAAAAGGCAACTTCTGCTGTGCTTTACATTTTCAGTTAGCAACACGATACCCAAAGGAAAGAGTGCCACACTTTAGGCCTTATGAATTATGATCAGCTGCTACTTTAGCAAATACCAATATCTGTGCAAGCCAAGATGGACGCCAAGACTGGAAGGGATTGAATGACTGATGAAAAGACATAATACATGACCCATTCTACATCTATGAGACAGATTGTTTTTCTGTCTCTCTTTTTTCAGAAGTATTGCAAAAAAAAAAAAATCCTAGGAGCCATTACAGGATTTCAGGTCAATAGTCTCCAATACAAAATTAATGGAGAATTCTTTCCATTCATAAAGAGCTGTTTATAAGTCATCATAGGACTTTGAAGTTTCAAATAGCTTTCACCTACAATGACCACTTTAACTTAAACCTCTAATTTTGAAATGCTTTAATAACTAAATATTCATTGCTCAGTTATTTGAATATCATCAGGACTAAGGGCTGTAGTCTACATAGGAAAAATATTTATCTCCATATGTGTTAATATTGCTTTCTTAATGCCTGCATCAGAAACGATGTGTTTTTTTTTTTGCCTTATAATAATTTAATTTTTAAGTAATCCTTCTGTCCATTTTTGAGGTCCACCAAAAGAAAAGGAGATATCTCTTATGAATGCTCAGACTTGATAAAGAAATAGTCTTTGGATGCAAATGTACATGCATGTATTAGATGTTTCTAGAAGAAAGTGTGAGGGTAAAATATTGCCAGTAGTTGTTCTTGACTTGTGATAATCCAAATACACTTACAAACTCATAAGATTATTTTCTTAAAAAAATATTGTGCAGCTTGATAAGCAGTGAATTATGTGCTAGAATTCGAAAAGCTTACCTTCATTCTGCCATTATAGTTCCATTCCATGTACTTTTAAGGGTACATTTTTTCCTTAGTAATTTTTTAAAAAAGTATTTGTATCAGAGAGCCTATTGATGGTGTCAACTAATATCTCAATCATCAGTAAATATCTCAGGAGATAACTCCTTTTATGAAAGCCACCAAGGAAAATCTTAGTTTCACAGTTTTGCTTTAAGAGCTGCTACATAGCTAACAAAGCATTTTTCCAAATATGTCTCAGTTTTAGTATAATAACAAAAAGCAATTCATACTTTTAAGGGAATTTGTTCTTGTGCTATTCTCTGCCTTCAGGGATTAGAAGAAAAAGTTCATTTATCTGAAATGAGTGTATTAGATCATTGCTTAAAATAAATTCTGATAACATAACTTCCTTCTGTGACTATTTTAAGCAAATCTCTCTTTGGCTGCATTCCATCCTTGAAATGTGCTAATATTTAATAAAATAAATGTTTATGAAATATTGATTTCCCTTATGATGTTATTGAAATAAATGGTTATTTGAACACATTGTAAAATTAGGGTCTGTACTAGAGATTTTCTGCCCAACTGATATTCCTTTGTCTTTATAAAATGTATAATTCATGAAGAGGTTAGGTATACAAAGGAGATAATTTATGTTTATGTAGGTATCCACATTGAAAATTTATATAAATCACTCCAGTGCTAAAAGGTACTTCACAGTAGCAAGTTTAAGTGTCAAGATGGAGTGCTTTAGCAGTGTTTAGACCTACGTGGTTTGCATTGGCTCTATGCCCTTCGGCAAAAATCCAAACTTCTCTGTGGAAGAAACCACACATGTTGGGACTCTGTGGGCCTGAAGGATGTCCTTTGTACTCTCTAGACTTAGAGCAATCTACAACACGTAATTGAGTTAGGAGTGACTGGTTGGGGATGTTTTCCTCTGGCAAATTAAAAAAAAAAAAATCTTTAGAAAGTATTCCATTGAAGTGTCAAAATTTAGGATATATGTTTACTTAAAAGTGTTTGTACAAACAAGGATGTGCCTATTGAAAAATGGCCAGGATTACTTCATATTTGCCACAGGCCTTTAGTGTGGAATCACCAGAATTATAGCAACATCATTTACCAAATGAATTCAGTAACAAATATTTGGAAATATCCTTCGTATTATCTTGACTCCGTTCAAACGAGATTTTGAGTCGTCTACAATGAATGGTACAGGTGTATGCTCAATAAGCTTTGATGAGTAAGTGAATGTAGAGGAAGAGAGTTAAAAATTAAACCTTTCAGGACATTTCTACTCTCTAGAAAGTAAAATTTAAGTACACCAAGTGGTTTGTGTTGTGTTTTGGGGTGTTGTTTTGTTTTGTTGTTGTTGTTGTTTTGTTATTGTTTAGATTAAAGGAATAAGATTCTGATCTTTTCTTGAGAGAAAGGACAATTTCTTCGGGATTTAATAGCCTTAGGGGCAAGTGTAAGCACACATGGGATAGGATACCTCTCACTTCAAGTAGGCTTTTCTACCGTTGGTCCATAAGTCCTCTCTCTTCAGCTAGGGAATACTCTGTGGATCCCTCCATGGGACAGGTTCAGGATAGATAATGCACATTCATTGGACATTTCCTTTTCCAATACGAGACCAAAATGGAATAATCAGAACCAGCCCAATGTGAGATCCCATTCCAATTGAAGGACCTGGATCTGGAACCATTCTTACAGTTGTGCTGTAGGTTGAATTCTCCCAGAGGCCAACCAGGAGAGGCAGATTAGTTTATAGGGTATTTGTAAGGGAGTGTTCTTGGGATCAACACGTGTAAGAGGGCCACTGGGGAAGTAGTATTAGATAAGAAAGAATTGAGCTGTGATGCAGACCTAGTAAAGCCTTAGCTGACAGGCCAAACTGATAAGGTGGCAAGCCTTTCAATATTTCCCTGTAATGTAAGTGATAATACCATTATTCAACTGAGTTTATCTTATAAAATGGAATCTCCATTTTCTCCCTATCTAATCCATTCACCGTGACCAACAGTGTTATCTCTTAAACAAATAAAAATCTAACCATATTTCTTCTCTGTTTATACACTTCTGGAGTTCTTGATTTCCAATGAAGTTGAATGAACTCCAGATTTCTGTTAACTTCTAAGGCTCTCCCTGTTTCCGGTCTTATTTTTATCCACTCTTCATTATTCCCTCACTTGCACTTTGTTTTCTGCTTCTCTCCCTTCCTCTCTCTCATTCTTTTATTCAATCTTCTCTGTTAGTTCCTCTCAAAATAAATTCCTTTCAAGTTTTGTGCCTTTGCTAAAGCTTCCTGAAATTGCCATTCACTTTCTAGCTCATCTCACTCCTCTGAATTTTGAAGGCAGTTACTGAATTTTACCCTTTTATTGCCTTTTGCTCCACAAGGCTCCCTGTTATGTTAGGGGCCATGACAATCCTTTGTGTTTACTAGAGCATTATATATTTTGATATCAATGTCAGTTGTCCTACTTGATAGAATTATTATTCGTTGGTATAAATAAATACATCCCCCATCCAAATTCTACCCTCTTTGAATGGGGAGTGGGTTATTTTACATGCACTTCTGATTCTCCTTTAGCACATAGTACAGTTAGTACAGCGTCTTACACATAAAACACACTGCAGAATATGTTTCTTCAATTTTTATGAATTGGCAATTTTGTTATCTTTTTCTCTCTTGATTGTGAGACCAATATATTATACTTATCAATTTATCATGCAGTCCACATAGAGTAAAAGACACCTAAAATTTAAGGACTTTATTATATTATTTACTAAGAATAATGTCCAGAGTTTGGGTGGCTACAGAGATGGAATATCATCTGTTTAATGACGTTATCAAGGACCCAGTTATTTTGTCTCTTCTGTCTGCCATTCTTTGTTGACATTATCCTTAGGTTGGTAGCAAGATGACTGTGACGATTTCAGGGGTCACATTCAGAAAGAAAATGTGAAGGGATTAAAAATCATCACTTATTATGTCTCTTTCTTAGGAGCAAGAAAACTTTTCTAGAACCTTCACATCTCATTGGCCAGAAATATGTCGATTCCAATTTTTGAACTCAAAATAGGGGTGTTGTAACCACGATTTGCTTACATCAATCAACTACCTTAGGCAGAAGTGTTTAGGAATCAATCACATTGATCACTACACTTACAGAGAGGGAATAGAAAACAAATTTTCTGAAAAAAAATTATTTAGAGGACTTGCTTTTTTCTCATTAACTTAGGCTACCTGAGGCAAATATAAATGCTTCCTCAGCCAGTCAACAGAAGAGTATATGTTGCCTATTAAGAGAGAATTATAAAGATTAGCTAGTTCTCCAAGGAACTTATCTGGGAGGATTTATTTTTCTTTCAGGAGATAGCCTTGGAAAGTATTCATTACAAATACATATCCTTGATGTGATTTATTTTTCTCCACCCAACATGGTAAAAATCGAAAAATCGGCTGACCTTTGTTTTTCTTGCTTATGTAAGAGTTAATTTGCCACTATAAAAGTTCACCGTGACTCTATAATGTGTGTAAGCTTTATAAACTCTGGTCTACTGCAGATCTCTTCAAATTTTCTGATACTGTGTAAGTTTTCTCCCTTCAATATTGTAAGAATTGGAAGAGTGACATTGTTGGGAGAGAGTAAGATTATCCTTGAACTCAAAGAATTAAAGACTACATAATTATTCTGTGGTACCAGTAGTTAGCATTATCCACTAAATAATGTACAGAGAACATATTTTTTAAATCAAATAACTAAATATCACTTAAGCATCACTGAATATATATCTTAGCAGAATTATACCCCAAATGATTCTCCTTTGATTTGGTTTTGTCAGTCTTTGGGGTTGAAACCAATTATATGCATTTGTAGAAGTAAAACTTGGGAGGCTTTTTTTTTTTTTTTTTAAGATTTATTTATTGATTTTAGATAGAGACTGGGGGTGGGGAAACAGAGAGGGAGAGAGAAACTCAAGCAGAGTCCACACTAAGCATGGAGCCTGACTCAGGGCTGGAACCCATAACCCTCAGATCAGACCTGAGCCAAAACCAAGAGTGGGACACTTAACAGACTGTGCCACCCAGGTGCCCTGGGATACTTTTTAGTGACTGAACTTTGTGTGTTGTTCTTCTTTTGTTCTACTTTAGTCAGTGTTTCTTTTTCTTTTTTTCATTAAAAAAATAAGTTGAGTGTGCTGTTGTCACATGTGCATGGGATTTGAGCTAGTTCAAGATGGGTGGGTAAGATTTGGGTTGTTGTTAACTGGTTAATTAAAAATAGTTTGCATTTATATTTGGAGCTTGCAGTTTATTGTTTCCTAATTCAGTTAGGATGGAGGAAAAACATGTTGGAGAAACTGAGTAATGTTGTTTTCCCCGTATATATTTCCATGTGCATCTTTCTCACAGTTCAAGTTAAAGATACTAGATTTTCCTGGCCTAGCCCTTAACATCCTACACCATCTGTAGAGTCAGAGGAAGTATATGAGAAAATAATTTTAGTAGTCCTCAAGAAAGATGGTCATCCGTGGATGGACATTTGCACCCATTTATCATTAATTTATAAGTAACGCATCAGAAACCTGTTCATGTACACATAATAATAATGAGTTTTTGACATTTGTACTATATGAATTAAAGGCCTACGGTTTCTAAACAAATGTTTCTAAACTATGAGACATCTGGCACTTTGACTACAAATGAATATTCTCCATCTCAACCAGGCTTAAGTAGTCCTAGTAATAATCCATATAAAATCCAGAGTCCTCTCTATGTAAACTCCAGGAGTTATATATATAAGCTGAAAGTCTCTCCCTCTCTCCTCTTTCTCTCTCTCTCTCATTTTTTTAATGTAGTCATAATTAACAGTAATATATATATATATGTTATATATATTTATATTTATATATTTATATATATCCAGTACTCTGTTTGGTTATGTTAGTTGGACTTCTGAGTTAATGAATTGTTGGGATCCTTCCATCTGAAAATGTTACTCACTTTGGAAGCAGTTCAAACCACGCATGGGTGGAGTGAGTCTCTAAACCAGGATGTAAGCAAACAGGTCACAAAGGGGATGATTTATTAAACTAAGTACTGCTTTTGTATTCATATTATTCAAGGATTTGTTTCTTGGTTTCCTTTTTTTTTCCCTCTCTCTCTCTCTTTTTCTTTTTCAAGTGGGCTATATATAGAGGCAGACAAGTAGATCAATGAGAAATAAACTTACTCTGAGACCATAGTTATTATTTATTTTACCTACTAACCTAACAGTGACTGGTATTCAACTCATGGAGTGTAATAATAAACAACTTTATTTTACCTCCCGCAATTCCTTTCAATCTATTCTGTGGAACTCTTCTCTAGACCTGTTTGGTAACTCCAGCAGGCAACCATGGTTTTCAAGGTCACTCTTAGGTAGTACAGGCTGTTGTTATCTAGCAATTACAAGGTCCGGTCTGATGTAATAAAACTTTCAACCTCATATAACATTGAACCTCTGATCCTTTTACCTGTCCCCGTTTGGACATGCCATGTGAGGGAAGACTCCGGGCAGGGAGGTATTCAGAGACTTCTCTTCGTCCCTACCTAGCATTCCTCCTCTTCCTGAAGCTTGTTAAACTTAGTTTACGACCCTCTAGTCAAATCAGGAGAAGGGAGGAGGAGAGGGTTTTGGACAAGTGTTTACTCTACTGTCATTGTCAGAGGGACCTCACTTCTCAACTTTCTGGCCTTGTCACATGTTTGAAGGTGACTTTTCTTTCAAAGGCATCTTAGGGAGTTTTGGGGGGAATTTCCTCTTTCTGGAGTTCTTTCCATTGCAGTTCTCTGGATAAGCATGACTATGTTTCTTCTCTGACTGGTATGCTCCCACTTTTTATCCTGAGATGGATTGCACTTTGACCAGGTATTAATTTCTGAAATCTTTTCACTCAACATTCTTGAACAGGACCTAACATGACCTCATGCCATCCCATTTTTGAGCGAGCTTGGCTCCCATTTGTTTCATGGAAAACTATCATGTGTCTTTTCCTGGATACACTCTAGAAGTTCAGCCTGATATCAGTATAGCCACTGAGTCTGGTCTCTGTTTTCCCTGCAGCTTGTCAGTCTTTTTCTCACCTTTAGGCATTAGTCTAGAATGTTCCACCAACTGCATGTTCAACAGCAGGTGCTTCTTGAGGTCCCATCAAAGCTCCTTTCCTGGCACCTACTCCTCACCTTGGGGGTTATAGGACACATTATAGAACTGTCTCAGATGAAATATCCTTCTCTAGGGAAAGGAAAAAACTTTCTAATCTCCAGTTTCCAAGTATTTGTGGCTGAACGTGGGTGAAATTATCTATAGGATTCTTGGCCACCTACATAGAAATTTTTTGCTTCTTGACCTAGAATCTCATTTTTGCATTTTTACTCAGCAAAAACTTCCCTTTTAACGTTTGCCTTACTACCAAAGCCATAAAATGAGCCCTCAAAAGGATGTTGTTTTACCTCCAAATTTAATGGGCATCTTCATTATGTATCATTCCTAAAGTATACAAACCAGAACCATAGAGGCAACCAAAAGAAAAATGTTAATGTTCTTATTAGTATTATTTACCTTTTGACTATTAATAGCCTCAAACAAAACATATGCTGTTTTACATCTTGTTTCCCATGCTTTTCCATAGATCTCCGTTGGAATCTGATTCCATTTTTCAATGAACTTTGAAATTGATCTTCAGATAGTTTACTTTCATTTTGAGATAATATTAATCATTTTTGTTCCTTTTTAAATAATTAAAAAATAATTTCTCTTGAAACTCATTTGTGTCAAAATTAAATATTGTATATAAAATGTTCAGGGGTGCCTGGGTGGCTCAGTCCATCTGCCTTCGGTTTAGGTCATGATCCCAGGGTCCTGGGCTCGAGCCCCACATTGGGCTCCCTGCTCAGTGGGGAGTCTGCTTCTCCCTCTCCCTCTAACCCCCCCCCCCACTGCTTGTGCTCTCTCCCTCTAAATAAATAAATAAATAAATAAATAAATAAATAAATAAATAAATAATCTTTTTAGAACTATTAAAAAATAAAATATAATATAATGTTCAAAGAATTGTGTTTGCTAAGATCTTTTAATGAGCCCCACCAAAAACCTAAAACCTATTAGTTAACCTTATAGTGTTCAAGGAAAAAGCAGTATAATACTTAAAATTTTTCTGTTTAAAGTTATTTATATTTGTTTTTAATATAAAAAATACTAAATACGTTTCGGGGAGAAGGAAGTTTTCCTATGGATTTTAAGATGAAAAAGCGTTGTACAAAAGCAATATATACATTACATAGCCTGCCTAAGATAACCCCATACTTTTGTGGAATAAGTTGACACAACTTCGTTTTGCCTTGCTAAATTTTAAGTCCCCACATTTGCTTCAGAACTTGACTCTGCTGCTTATTTAACCACAAAATAATCAGAATTATTTAAAAGAAAACATTGGATAAACATAAACATAAAACCCTTAAGCTAGAACTTGGACACTTTAAGAGGATTTTTTTTTTCTTTTTAGCAGAATGTTAGTAAAGTAATTCCATGTTTATAAATGTGACAGTTATTTTTCTTCCACTTAACAATCATAATGCAATTTTTGTACTATTTTTCTCCTTATTTAACATCAACTCAGTATGTGATTATGAAAAGTAAGTTACTTGAAATTCATCACTGTGCCCCTATTTTTAAGCACTTATATTAAGAAAATAACCAAGCTAAATGAGTTTGTAATTTTAAATACAATAATTTTTTAGTGGAATATTTAAACACCCTTCTCTGCGTAGCATGCATGAAAAGCGCTTTGTTATTTCCCTTTCCTCAAGGAAGTCTAAAACAAGAGGGTTTTCATACATGAGGATCCTGTACTTGCTTGCTTTATGCTGAGTATAAGCAGAAATGCTTTTACAAGTCTGAATGACCTTCTGACTCCAGTTCTATTAACTCACATCATGGCTGAATAAGACATCCCCCTCTAATGCTTTACCCTGTGAATCTTTTATTTAGGGAGAAAGTCTCAGAATAAATAACTTCTCATTTAAAATTAAAGTTATTGATAAAAGAGAATTGCCACCTTTTTTATTCTTATTTAATATTTGAAATTAAGAAAATATAAACATTAGAAACCATGTGGACATCCCAATAAATTAACTTTTGTTATACGGCACCCTGCTTAGTTTCATGGTGATTAATCTGTTCCTAGTGCCTGTGGAGCACATGCTGTCTACTAACCACAGAGGTGAACAATCGCCTCGTTCATGGATGTGCTGGCTCCCTGGCCTGGGTGCCAATGTGCGAGTCCCATCTGGTCACTGTAACAGACTGTCAGGATGTTGTCAGACTTCTGCCAGAACTCTGACAAGAACTCCATCTCTGCTGTAATTTTAAAGGAAACTTTGCAGATCACTTTTCAATAATTATTGAGTGCTTACTATGCAGGTGATAGGTGCCAGGTACTAAAGAGGGTAGGAAGTAGAAGCAATGCTTCTTGTCACTCAAAAGCGGTAGTCACTAAACGTCAGTGAGTCATATATTTAAGTCATGTACTTAGGAAGATAATGAACACTGTGACCTATATATCATACAGAATTATAAAATCTATCCATAAGCATACTTGCACTCCAATTCACATGTGACTGCACCACAAATTCCAAGTTACCCATCCATTTGTGGATTTCTTAAAACTGCTTTCATGATGCAAGAACATTCCTCTCACTTTCGTGCAATACGTGATTATTGAGCTCCTACTGTATCTCTAGCACTCTTTCAGATGCTGGACATCCAGGGGAGAATAAAACTGGTTAGGTCTCTGTTCTTATGGTGCCTCCAGTTTCTAAAGGGAGTGTTTGATGGAGAAGGAAAAAAGAAACAAATAAAAACATATCATCTAAGTGTTGTTAAAAACTGTAGTGATAATCCTGGGGGAAAAATCCCCCAACTTTATTTATTTATTCATTCATTCATTTATTCATTCATTTTAAGTTTCTACTTAAATTCCAGTTAGTTAATATGGAGTGTAATATTAGTTTCATATGTATGATATACTAATTCAACACTTCCATACAACACCCGTGCTCATCACAGCAAGTGCCTTCCTTAATCCCCATCACCTATTTCACCCATCCCCTGCCCACCTCCCCTCTGGTAACTGTCAGTTTGTTCTCTACAGTGAAGACTCTGTTTCTTGGTTTGTGTCTCTCTCTTTTTTTCCGTATGTTTGTTTGTTTTGTTTCTTAAATTCCACGTATAAGTGGAATCATATGGTATTTGTCTGACTTATTTCGCTTAGCGTAATAACTCTAGTTCCATCCACATCGCTGCAAATGGCAAGATGGAAAACACTACTTCAGCAGGTCTTCAGAGAGTCTTTTCTAGGGAAGTGATATTAAAATGGACTTTTTATAAGAAAGGACCATCCAGAGGAGGTCAGATGTATTCCCAGTAGAACAGATTCATTCTGAGGGTAGTATTGAGATAATACTTGAAAGCACAGCATTAGCTGCTCATGAGCTGTGAAGTAGGGACTCAAATTTAGTATTCTAATTCCATTGCATTTCATTGATCTTTACGCCCAGGAAAGGGTCCCAAACTAATTTACTTGCAAAAGAAAAGTGGCAGATGGATATGGTAAACACAAGTGTTTTAGCATTCAGAGACACTGGGTGGAAGAAAGCTAGTTGTGATGAGAGTTTGAGCTGAGTGCTAAAAAAGGAAAGGGAGAGACAGTTCTCACCTAAGACTTCATGAAGGAAGCTACATGGGCAGATCATACCCAAACTTAAGAGTTAAAACTCCCCATCCATAACAATTTCCCCCTAGCCAGTTTCAATCATGTAAGCTCTACTTTTAGTACTGTTGTCCTTATTTTTCAGTACTTCATTCTTTGAGCTTAGATCTCTTACCTGTTCCTGGGACCCAGAGCAGTCTTTGCTCCCTTGGTTGTTTCAAATCCTTTATCATATGGCATTTAGACCAACATTTTCCCAACTCTTTTTACAGCCATTCAAAAACTCGAATCCTGTTCTTTGATAGAAATGCCCATCTGCATTTTTAGGGCTCTGAATTTTTGTCCTTAATTAGGTTTTATGAACGAGTTGTAACTTTCCCTTCTGTGTATTCCATTCAGTTTTGGCATCTCTGAACTAGGCCAAGGGCCATTTGACTGACCTTGCACTGGCTAACTTAAGTCAATTAAATTGCTTCTCCGAAGATTTAACAAAGAGCAGATATAATTAGAATTTCCTTAAGATGTTGTTATAGGCCTTATCATTATTTGAATGTTTCTGTAGCTTGCCTAAGATTAAATAATTAAAAATAAAGTGCCTGACATTTTCACCTTACTGAGTGATAACTGTTAATATGTGTTATAAGTTATGAATGAAACAATAATTGTTAGAGACATTGCAGTATTTACTTGTGAGTTTTTCTAACCTGTTTATATTCAAAAGGAAGTAAAATTGCTTCAAAGAACAAACAAAGACATTTTGGATTTTGGATAGAGATAAGCAAATAAAATCAATATAAGATAATCAGATCATTGGTTGTATTTTTAAATGTATGCAGCTCCCATTATATTTTCATAAGGAAATTAATATTAAATCTCTTTTAAAAATGTGTTTAAAATATAACTTTATAACAGCTGAGCATATGTGAAGTGACACTGAGGACAATTTTCATTTCATTAAATGATCTCTTATTATACTGGTAATCTACATTCTATAACTCTGAAAGAAAAAAATATATATATACATGTATGTATTTTTATTCTTACTATTTTTTAAAAAACGATATGGAGGGCACCTGGGTGGCTCAGTCGAGTAAGCATCTGACTTCGGCTTAGGTCATGATCTTGGGGTCCTGGGATCCAACCCCACAACGGGCTCCCCGCTGAGCAGGGAGTCTGCTTGTCCCTCTGCTCCTCCCCCAGTTTATGCTCTCTCTCTCTCTCTTAATCTCTCTGTCTCTCAAATAAATTTTAAAAGCTTAAAAAAATAAAAAAATAATGTGTTGAATTTATGTGTCATCTTTGCAAAGGTATCATGCTAATCCTCTGTGTATCATTCCATTTAGTAAATGTGCTGCCAAAGTGAGCACTACATATATATTTTTAGACGTTAATATTTGATCCCTCCAAGTGTAATTTACACAAATGAATCCTTTGGAAATGTTCTATTTCAATTGTGAAATGTTATGAAAACAACATAAATATGGTAGCTTGGTTAAATCAATAAATTACAGAACATGGAGACTGACTTATCAGTCATACCTGTTTTGAAACATTAACCAATACATTGTCACTTCCAAGTGGAGAAGTTTTATAAATTTATTTACTTGTTTCCCAGAGTAGTTTTCTGTTATTAACTTGATCTATAAGATTAGCACTCAAATTAAAATTAATTTGCAACCCCTAATTATTTAGTAGTGGTTCAATTAGTTGTTACACCCTGGATAATTATGTTGAGAGAAATTCTCACTCATCTGGATCTACAGAAAAGACATGTTTGATTTCTGACGTCTGTCCTCCATGTGGGTAGAGAGAGCAGTGGTAAGCTTTGCACATATTTGAGATCCTTTGTATCTAAGCACCAAGGTTCCAAAGACTACTCTCTGCCAAAACGATAGCCTTACAGGCTGCCTCTGGCACATTACACAGCGCTAGTTAAGAACTGGTGTTCTATGGGAATATTTCAGGACAATTAATATGGCAATGATGCAAGTAGCATCTCTGCCTCTGCTATGTCTCTTTTTGATAAGTGAAAGAAAAATATCCATGCGTAACTTTCTAAGGGAGTAGTTCAGCTACGTCAGCTTTAGGGGTTTGTGTTTTGTTTGTCCTGCTCATGCAGTTTTTAATACAGCTTGACACTGCGTGTACCATGCTCCAAAGTACAAGGAAATGTACATGTCATTTTACTGCCAATAAATTCAGAAGTAATGAGAATGTTAATAACCACTGTTTTAAAACTGCACATTACCTAGTAATCAAGAGGGCTTTTTATAGATTTTGTGGACATTGTATTTTTACTGAAATAATCTGGGCTACTGAATATGGTAATATTCAGTACTGAAATAATCTGAGGATCTCGGGTCCTTCTTGGGCTTTTGTGTAAACCATGCTGAAACTTGGAATTATTCATAAATTCTGTTGTTCTATACACAGAGTTGATATCTCTCTCTCGATGTATCTCTGTGTGCATCTCTCTCTTCTCCTTCTCTGTCCACCTACAAACACATGCACACATATACGCACATATATGCACACGCACACACACCATGCACACATGCACATATACACGCACACATGCGCACACACAATTTGACTAGAAAAATACGAAAGTGGTGG
Organism: Ursus americanus; assembly: GCF_024610735.1. Classification (NCBI taxonomy): domain Eukaryota; kingdom Metazoa; phylum Chordata; class Mammalia; order Carnivora; family Ursidae; genus Ursus; species Ursus americanus. The sequence continues at coordinate 75,607,396 of NC_142129.1, forward strand.
AAGACTTTTATATAGATGGAGAAATAGAGATAGTGATATATATGTCACATATATGCCACTTCAAAACATTATTGAAAAACAAAAATACTACTTAAACATATTTCTGCCAACCCCATGTAAGTTTGTGGGTTTTTTGTTGTTTTTACTTATTGTTTTGCTTGATTATATTTTTAGATTGAATTAAGTGAAATTTTGCTTCTGTAAATTCTTTACCAACAAAGAATTAAAAGGAATATTTTTTAAAAGACCTTTTATTCTAATGACTAGGTGGTAAGTAAAAGAAAATCCCACTATAAATCATAATTAAAATGATAGTTTTCAAATATTGGCACAACTACAATGATTATTTTTCCCTCCTTTTAAGTAAATGTTTTGAGTCTGGAAGACCATCAGATATCGCCTAGGTTGTTGTTATTAAGGTAATTCTATTTGTGATTCCTGAATTCTTGACAGCATTGTGTCAAAATAAGCCAGTGTATAATCCTAATGAATCTTTATTTTTAAGGCTTATGTTATCTTAAGAAGTAAAATTATCTTTGTGATACTATCTTAGAATTACTGTACTATAATAATGATTAAAGGATAATTTCCTTTTTTAGCAGGGTGTAGACATTATGAGATTGAAGGTAAATGTTGAAAAGTGAGATAACATTTTGGGAAAAAATATCCTTTATAAACAGACATTAGAAGATTTGTTAAAATCGGTTTCTGGCGCTCAACAAATTCTCAGTGCTTGGGTATCTTTGTAGAACATTTACCCACTAATCAAAAACCTGATTCTCTGATGCTTGTAATTTTAGTTTTATTGCTTCATTAACTAGGACGACACATTTCAATTTACAATTATGTGAATTAAGAATCAATTCAACTTACAATTATATGACTTACAATTCATAGCTGAAAATGTACAACAAAACCATTAAAACATCTTTTAGAGATTTGTATTCCTTTGCAAAGAGAAGAAAGGAATCTATAACTACTATTTTAGTGTTAAGTCCTTAAAAAAAAATTAGAGTCAACTATTAAGAGCAAGTAACTGAAAACAATGGCTCAAAAGTCGGGCTCTGTATGCTGGTCGGCCACTTGGGGCCCCTTAGTGCTCCCTGAGCACAGTGGCTCCGTCCTCTGATCTCTCTGCTCACTTTGTATCTCCCAGAGAAATGCAGGTACCTTATCTATTTATAGAACTGTCTTCCTGACTCAGTGCCACACCTTGCCAGACATACAGAGGGCCCTTTGTAATTATGCGTGTAATGAACGAATAACTAATGAGCAATACTTACTCTGTGCTAACTTTGGAACTTTCGTTTAGATTTCAAAGAAGGCATAAAGATGGCTTCCACGTTTCATCACTCTAAATAACTCCCACCTTTCTGAAGCCTCTACAAATATATTCAAAATCAATTTTAGAAACATGTATCTCATGATTTGCTTTAACTCATCACCCAAATGCTTTTTCAAGGTAAAAAAAAAAAAATAGAACCCTATGATAATCTTCCTCCTCTTTAAATCTTATTTACTTAATACAGAAGAATTCTGTATTTTCCTTTCCTTTTTTTATAGAATTTATACCAATAAGATATTTAGATCAGAACAAATATCTATAACTATTTGTTCTAAATTCATTTCTGAAATGTGATTGAAACTTATCATCATGAGAAACAGAAAAGAATAGCATCTGACATATTGAAAGGACTCAAAGAAGTATTAATCTAGAGTAGACACCAAATAAAACAAGCTAAAGTTTAAACCCGTTGACAGATCATGGATATGTGTTCTGCATGCCTCTTATTTTCAGTCTGATAATACAAGGTTGTCTGTCTTTTGTAAAATCACTATAATATTCAGGAATCAGCAAGTATAGAGTTACAGTTTTGCAAGATGAAAGAATTCTGGAGATTGGTTGCCCCGAGTGAATATACTTGACAATATTGAACTATAAAAATGGCTAAGATGGTAAATTTCATGTTATGTCTATTTTACCACAATTAAAAATAATAACAAAAATGAATCTTGAAGAAAAAAATACCTTGAGAGAGGGTGCCTTGAGTTCACAAATGCAAATCAGAAGCAAACTACCATGAATTCAAGATGACATTTTTATGGGACGGAAAAAGAATACTGGCTTCAGTGTTTTTGCTACTAATGGTTAAAAATAAGCAAACAAACAAACAATTAAAAAACAACTGGAAGAAACTTTCAACTTTCCCACGAGCTGTGGTGTTCTACGTTTACTCTTCGTTGATTCATTTATTTAGGACCTCATTCTGGGTTGATGATCGACTATTCTCCATCAGCCTATGCATGGCCCATTTTGATTAATGTATTTACTAATCTACATTCCTTAGTTGTTTTAAATTATGCATTAAATATCTGAAAAAGACATCATCCAGAACAAAAGCTAAGCTCTGGTAAATAGTTGTTTCTTACCACAATTTAAGCCTTCTTTTTTTCAGTCTGGGGCAACCATCGTTCTGAATCCAGTATTCATCACTCTCTTGTTTTTCTTTTTACTTACTTATTCCATCTACGCATATACCTTAAAAGCGTCTATTTTATTTTAGTTGTTTTTAGCATTATTCTGAGGGGATTGTTCTGTTTGTAATTAGGGGGGCTGTACTTTTTTACTTAATAATGAATTGCTAAGATCCATCCATACTATTTTTTATTGCTGTGGTCTATTTATATTTTATGGCTGGTTAATTTTCAAAATTGTGTGAAAGTATAATTCCCGTGATTTAAACCATTTTTGAATAAATTGCATCTTTAGGTCCTTACTGCTAACCACATCAAGGTTAGCTCATCACTTGAGCCTACTGCTGGCTCTACCACCCTGCCTAGGTACACCTTTGGACTATAATTTGCAGCCTGTTAGAATGTGCTCTAAATGAACAACCTTGCTTCATTTAAAAATCTTAGTAACTTTATTGAATTTGTCTAGGAAGAGAGTTTGAAATGTATTCTCTATTCTTCTTTATTCAGGGACTTAAAACCCTAAAATTTTACTACGAAGATAATGCCATATAAATATTTGTGACTTCTAAGTCATTTGTGAATTCCAGGTTTTACAAGTCTCTTTGGGTGCATTCCCTCAGGATATTTTCCTTTTTCCTCAGCTATTAAGACATGTTCTGCTAACATTGGTGAGAAACATAATCAAAGTTTGTCAGAAACTCTTGGAACATATATTATAAGCAATTCAGAGTTAGCTCTTCTTGTTTCTTCTTGCCTGTAGCTTAGCAGAGAGCGTTTCTTTCTTTAAGCTAATGGAGTAAAGTAACTGTTTGAACCTCATTTTGCAAAACCTTCTTGACAGAATTGCTAAACTTTGTTAAAAACAAAAGAAAACCTGTGTGAAAAATTCAAGATGTTTAAGTCATGATTAAAAGCTACCAACCAAGGGATTTGCTGCCCTTATCCTTAATCATTTACCCAAATAATAATTACTATGTGGTGATTGAGACCCCCTACTTCAGACAGGCTTTGGGTCATATTTTGGCCTTGCCGGTGACTATGTTTGTGGCATGATACTTGACGTGTTACTTAATGGCTGTATGAATGAGTTTTCTAATGTGAAAATGGGGAGAGTACGGACATCCATCTCATGGGGTCACTGTGAGATTTAAATAAGATAATACATTAAAAAATGTTTAAGTGACAGATGCATTTGAGCTCCATACACGTTAAATTTGCCAGCAAATCCACCCTGGTCTTTGACTTGGAGTGATAACTTATGCTTGTAATGAAGTGCTGTTTCACGCATTTCCCTGCACACATGTATAATGCCCCACCACTCTGAGTAAACACAGAAAAACAGCCTAAGTAGAATCTCTTACTTAAGCAAATGCTATTCTGAAATTCTATCGACATCACGATAAGAATTTATGGCCTTACCAACATAACGTATCTATTATTACATACCTTTAAAAAGAAATCTGAAGGTTGAAATATACAAATGGATGGTTCTGTAGTTTTTCTTAGAAATTTTTTTAGGGTGGCTTTGGAAAATATCTGAATCTCAAAATTCTTACATCATATCTAACATGCTTTTAGCTTGATATCCACTACTCAATTTAACACACACAATTTCCTATTTAAGATTTGTAGGGTGTTTTAGATATTCAAATTCTGACACACTTTGAAATATTTTACAGATTTATTGGCCCGCTGCAAAGGAACGAGTGGAATTATGTAAATTAGCTGGGAAAGATGGCAATGTAAGTATGAGACCTTTGTTAAACTGATACTGATAATAAATATGTATATTTTTCTATTGAATTAATGGCATTTGGTGTATTATTTTTAAGACTGCATTAACATTCTGTGTAAAGATTAAGAAGATATAAATATTTCTGTCTTGCCATTATTCTCAGAGATTTAGAAATACTAGATTTTCTAAAGCGTTAATTCTGGATATTACTATTATCTTCACAGAAATCTCAGAAACTCACTTAAAATATTAAAAAATAAATCATCAGAAAATATACTTATAGGACTGTATATTTTTCATTTATATGCCTGTATTTTGTAAATGCACATGAAATCATGAATATTTTAGCATCACAAACATACAATTGATATTTAAGTGAATTTGAATTAAAGTTAAACTTTAAATTCGCTTAAGCATAATTATAGGAAATAACTTATAAAGGATAAATAATGGGGTTCTAATATAAACTTCTGGTTTAAGTTGCCTTAAGAGACAGAGAAAACCTATAGATACACGTGACCAACTCAATTGCTCTGGAGGCATCCTGTCCGAATTGCTTTCGCGTTGTCCAAGTTGCCCTGTATCCTCCCCGACATTGTGTTGTCTGTTTTATCTCCAGCAGTGACGGAAGAGTGCTGTGGCTCTTCTGCCTCTTGTCCTCATCTGAGTGTTCTGATTCAGGCCAGATGCTCTGAGTTCTGCCCTGACTTCTTGCACTGTGGTGATAGGGAGAATTGCTCTCTCTCTCTCTTTCTTTTCTTTCTTTCTTTCTTTTTTTTTTTTTTTTGGCAAAATAAATCACTTCCTGAATGTAACTGAAGATGAAAAGAGGTTCTAAACTTTTCAGAAACATAGATATCTTGAGGCATCTTTTGCAACATTCTCTAATGTTGCTGTAAACACAGTAACCCAGGGGGATTAAGATGAACAATGCCTTTTCTTTAATAACAACAAAGAGTGTGTGTTATAGGAAAGCATAATTAGATACAAAAATTGTCATTTTACCAATGTGATAAAAATAAAACAACGTGACACGTGATACCTAATATAATTGAGGGGAAGTTTAGAAGACTAAGAATTTGGAACAGCTGGTTTGCTCACCCATTGGTTCATGTATTTATTTATTCAACAAATATTTATTAAGAACCTAAATATGTACATAAATATGTGTATGAAAGGATACAGTTTCTACTATCATAGAGCTTTTAATACATAGTAACGATACTGCAAAACAAAATGATCAAAACGAAAGAAACTTTTGATTATGCCTGATTTTATGTTCTTTCAGTATTAAATGTTTTCAGGCACATTTATGTTAACAGAAATATATCAGAGGATATTAGCATCAAAGGCAACAAGAAACAGTTTTTACATTTATTTTACTTGAAAAAGATCAAACTATTCTAAAATATATTCTTCTTCCTCTCATGTCTCTAATCTCTTCACCCTGTTCAATATGCTAACTGAGCAGGTACTCAGGTCTGCAAATCCTCATACCTTTTTGTACTTGCGGGGGAAAAGGGATGCATTAGTTATGAGAGTTTTCAAAATTATGTTAATAACAGTACAAACATGCCATAAACAGCATGAACACTTTAATATTTTGTGTTTTACCAGAATTGACTGTTTAAAAAGGAGGCCAGGAGGAAAAGGTGGTTTAAATTTCCTTCAATAAACTAGTGTCAGTGTTCCCATGGAGTAGATGAGGGATAAACACTCAAGGTCAAACTATCAGTGAAGGTTTTACTTGTGACAGTGTTCTCATTTCAGTGTGTTCACTAATTCTAGTTATAGAATAACTCAGTTGGCTCCTATTATTAAGTTAAAGCAAAGGGTGATAAACTTTTCTGGAGGTGGTATCCTACAGTGTGTAGGACCCAGTACACGAAACCTATTCCTACAATTCATTTGTATTTGGGAGCTGCTAATCACCTTTAACCTTTAAGCACAATTACTGCCAGCCCAGGATTAGAGATACGGGAAGTTTTTCTCTTTTTACTACAATCTGTAAAGTTTGCTGGTGAATCATGTAGGGATAATACGGTTCTTGTCCCCTTCTTTTTAATCTGTCACTTTAAAATAATAGTATATTTTAGAATTGCTAAGAATGGCTAACACTTTTATAACACTTACCATGTTCCAGGAACAGCTTCCAATGCTTTATAATCTCATTTAATCCTCATAACGATATTATATGCTAGATTTTATTATTATTCCTCATTTTGTAGGTGAGAAGACTGAGGCCAGAAAAATTAAATGGCTGGCCCAGTATCACATATCTAGTAAATAGTGAAGCCAGGAATTGAATCCAGAAGTCTTGCCCCATAATCAGGGTTCTTACACAACACTGTGATCTACGCATAAAGGTGTGAACTCTACGTATAAGGTCTGAAAACCTTATCCCCCAAACTGTACCCCTCAAATCACTTCTCTCTTCAATATCTCTGTTATAGAGAGCTTCGGTTTACAGCGTTGCTTAGATTCCAGCCTACAGAAAACTGAGACAAGTGTGTGGTTTTATTGACCTCTTTTATTACCTTTGGCATTACCTTCTCTCCTCCCTTCTCTCTAGTAATTTTTACCTACTTCCCAAGAGTGTTTTTAGGATTAACAAGTGTTTGGAAAGACTGTCCCTTTACACAAAGGTACTATATAACTGAAAAATAGTGAATTATTTACCATAATGAAAGTTAGCTAATTGGGGTGGGGAGGGAGTGGAAGATGAGGAAACAAAAGAGAACTATTCCCCTTTCTTGACCACAGTCTCTAGTTTAGTCCAAAGAAAGGAAATAGTGACAGGAAGCTATTTCATAGTATTTTGTTTCTGCTTAGAATATTATTCAAAAGAAAGTCACCAAAGAAATGTCCTTAGTCCGGACTATAAAGAGTGGAGTCAACCTCTCAGTCCGGGCAAAAGAACACACAGGATGTGGGCAGCCTGGGTTGTGTTTGTCATCTTAACCCTAGAGGCACACAACCTTGTCAATGGAGACATGACGTAGACTTCGAGGATCTTCCATCGCCCAAGTTCTATGATTACATTCTTTCTTTCTTCTTTTTAAAAGAACATCTAAAAGCAAAACAAAGTGCTCATTGTAGAGAGTTTGCAAATTACATGGAAGTCATCTGTAAATATCTCCTCCCCCATGAACATTACCCAGAGATAGCTGGTGACATTTTGATGTTTATTCTTCTATCTTATCTATTTACTATTTTTCAGAATGAAATCATTGTATACATAGTCCCCTAAAACATTTTTTTTCACTTTGCAAACTGCCATGAGCATTTTCCCATGTCATTAAATTCCTTTCTATAACACTACTTTTAATAGCTACACTGCATTCCTTTATAATTTCATCAATCCTCTGTTGTTAGAAGTTTGGTATAAATCCAGTTTTTAGCTATTCTAAGTGATGCTTCACATGAAAAATCTTATATGTAAATACTGTGAGCATCATTGATTATTGAGTAGAATTACTGGTCAAGAATATAATTTGAGGGCTTTTTAGGATATAAAATTTTTTATGCACATTGCAAAATTACCTTCCAGAAAGTTTATGCCTTTTGTGCTTTAACCAGCAGTACATGTTCATGAGAGGGTATATTTTGCTATACTCTTGCTAATAATAGTGGGTAAACATATGGTTAATATTTAACGCTAATACGTAAATGAATAAAATGAATGTATTTAATCTTTGCCAACAAAAAGAAAATTATTTTTGTTATTTTTGCCTGAAATCCTTTCATTACTATAAATACTAAATATTTTATGTAGTTGTAAAATTAGGACTTACTTTTTGGAACATCATATCTCTATAATTTGTTCATTTTCCAATTTTAGTGTTTGTCTTTTCCTTACTGGGTATTTACAGATTTTCAAGATATATATATATACATACATATATATATATATATACACACACACATATACAAGATACATATATATATACATATATATATATATTATAGCATATTATGCATATTTTCAAGATACGTATGTGTATAAAATATATTATTACTTTGTGATCAAACTTACTTAAAAATATTTTTTCATAGTTATCCTATTTGATATATACACTTTTAAATATATAAATTGGCATATGTCTCTTTTTTTTCTTTAAAATATTTTCCTCTGTCTTGCCAGGACAGCTAGTTTTTGCTCTGTAGAAACTTCTACTTTAGATCTTCCATTTTTAAAAGAGAAATGTGATATGGGGATTATCATGTATTTATTTTGAAGTGTCGGCAAATTATTAAAATATTTTCAACACTGTAAGACCTAAGCAGATACCTGTGTAGACTGGAATTTTTTTCTAAGATTTATCTCTTTTTGAGAGAGAAACAGTGTGCCTGCGTGTGCGTGGGGGAGGGACAAAGGGAGAGGGAGAGAAAGAATCTTCCAGCAGACTCCCCGCTGAGCACAGAGAGAAGCTGGGCTTGATTCCAGGACCCTGAGATCATGACCTGAGTCTAAATCAAGAGTGGACTGCTTAACCCACTGAACCACTCAGACAATCTGTAGACTGGATTCTATTCTGAGGTCTGTTAGACAAGCACCGTAGCACCGTGAAAAGTCTGTGGTGATGACCAAAAATGTTTGATGATCACTATATTCTGCAAAATACACTAAAAATAAAAACAAACTAGATACCTAAATCAGAGTGTCTCTCCATATATAACCTAATTAAAATTAGCAATTATAGGTTAGTTATCAGAAATACATATAAAGCTGTATTAGATTTAATTGGACTGTATATAAGTCTAGAGAATTAAATTACTGTATTTCTGTATCGCTATTTTTTTCATATATCTAGGGAGAAACTAAAATTCCAAGTGTTAATACATAATACAAATATATATTAGCCTTTTCTTCCAAGTATTAATTCAGTTTTATATTTGTCTTATTTATTTAATTACATACAATGTATAAATGTATATGTGAGGTAAAATATTGAAACATTACTTGAGAGAATTAAAAAGTCGATGCTAGTTTTAAAATTTCTTCTCTCTTTCTTCCAATGGGAGTGTTGGTAGGTGGGAAGGGGAGTAGGTGGGAAGAATAAGGAAAGGAGAAATTCATATTTTTCCAAATTTGAGCATATTACTCGCTAAATTGAAATGTTTGCTCACATGCAACCACACTTGCAGTTGTGGGGAATAGCTAACAAATTAGCCAGCTTTCAGGGAAAGTTAAAAAAGCTGCTTCTCAAAATTATCTTTTTTCATGCCTCACAGAATTATGCTACCATGAATTGCCATGCAGGTCGCTAAGTGAATTAAATCAAGTTAATCATTGCTCCTGCTATTTAATAAAAACTTGATCTTGTAGGATCTCTGTTCCCAGGTTTCTCATTCTTCAGGCAAGCAATTCCCTTTCCTTGCCTCCAGGCTGCTTTGAGAACTACCCTCTCAACCTTGCTACAGAACACTTCGAGCAGAACTGACTTTTTTGCAAACTGTCAGACAATTGAGGACTCACCCATAAATTGCTCTATTCCATGTCAGCCCAATCTGGGAGAAGAAGGAATTTCATAAATCCTTGTGAATATCTCACCAAGTCAAAAAACTAGCATAATAAATTACTTTCCAGGGCTGGCTGTGTTTTAATAAAGTACTCCTAGAAAAGTTAAAGAATATGGAATGTTTTAGGTGTGATTCAGAGCTTTTTCTTTATAATCAGTAACATTATATCTCCTCTGTGTATAAAATTTCATCCTGGGCCTTATTAGCCTTTTTAAAAACAATGCCGTGTCTCTCATAGTCCCTAATCTTTCTGACTCCGTATTTTATGATATGAAAGGAAGTAGTTTTATTTCTTTATACAAATATTTATTTCAGAATCTTATAAAATTACTGCCATAGTCAGTGTGGGCTACTGTAACAAAATGTCATAAACTAGGTGGCTTAAACAACAGACATTTATTTCTCACAGTACTGGAGGCTGGGAAGTTCAAGATCAAAGCGCCGGTAGACTTGGTGCTTGATGAAAATTCTCTTCCTGGCTTGCAGATGGCCATGATCCTGTTGTACCTGCGCATGGAAGAGAGAGAGAGGGAGGGAGGGAGAGGGGGAGGGAGGAGGGAGAGACGGAGAAAAAGGGAGAGAGGAGGAGAGAGTCAGAAAGAGAGTTCTGTCTCATCCCATAAGGGCACCAATCACATCATGATGATCCCAATCTCAGGATCTTTTCTAAAGCTAGTTACCTCCAAAAGCCCCCCCTCTTATTACCATCCCACTGGGAGGGGGGAGGTTAGGGTTTCAAGCAATGAATTTTAGAGGACACAAGTACTCAGTTCATAACAATTACCATCTAAATTCTACGACTACTTGTTAAAACAGCTTTTTAAAAAATGATGGAATAATGAGCAGCGAGTCAGTCCGTCCTCACTCCAGCAGTGTGATTCTACTCTTCCCCTCCCTGTGTACTGTTCCTGGTATAGATCTCACCCTCGTATAAAGCTCTTCATGGGGGGAAAAGCCAAGAAATAAAAGTCCCTTCAGTGAGCAGGAGTGAGTAAAATAAAAGCTGAAGGATATTAAAACCTCTCATTCTAGTGATGAAGCCATCATTACAGTTTATCTGGTGATCGCAGACAGTTTTAAATTTTTTGCCTTGCTTTTCTCATATTACTGTGTCTCTGTTATTTGTTCAAAATCATTAGTATGACATATGTATTGCCTGAATTAGATTTTCATTTGAGATTGCCTAACATGATGTCCCCTATGGTGCCTTTGTGCAAATAGAAAATAAATTCTCTCCATCAGACACCTTGACAGAAAGGTGGAACACTGACATAATATGATTTTGTTCAACAAGACTATGTGCCAGAAAACTGTCTTCGTGGATTTAAAGCTTTCCTTTCTTAAGAGACTGCATGTAATGAGTGTTTGAGAACATATGCAAAATATATGAAAATATTCAGGATGATAAAGATGTCTGTAGTGTGATTTGCACATCCTTGGATGTGCCTTTTTCTTCCCGCAGCATAAAACCTAGTTAACCAGATGCGGTACCCTTATTAAAGAGTGCTAAGTCTGCTTACCTGATAAAGAAACATCCTTTGCTTGTGTAGCTCTCTGAGAGACTGATAATGATACTGTCCCTTCACACAATCTTAAGGAACTGCTTTGTTTATAGGAAAGCAGAGAACAGAAGATTCAATGAGTTCACTGTAACATTCTTCTGTGGTAGAATGTATACATTTTATTAACTGGGATCTATGAATTCTTGAGACATAAAATTGCAACGCTAGCTGGCCAAGGGAAGTACTAGAGACTAGGAACTCTGTACCACAGATACGCAGGCGTAGCTTTTCATTCTAAAATCTGAATAGCCACTGGCATATTGATATTTTATATAGATCAAAATCAGGGTAAATAGTAATTATTAATATTATATTATTTAACTTAATCTCATTAGGTAAGTTTTTGTCTGCTTCTGAAAATTGTATTTAATTCTAAAAACCACCCTACCAGTTAGGTCACTGTTTTCTGTCTTTGGGGTTCTTTTGTAATATATTCCTTCTTAACAACCCAAACAAGAGTGATCCATTAGGTCAACGTCTCACCAGTGAGGAACCCATGGCCATTCAGGTAGGGAAGAAATAGACTTTTTCTGTGAATCCCAGTGGTTTCATAGGTTTATACCTTTCTTGGTGAACACTTCCCCATCTCCTAGATAGAGTCAATCCAGAATAAAAGTATACTCCAGCCAGTGTTTCCTCAGGGGTTTTGGGGTCCAGGAACCATGAAGCCAAAAATTATGTAAAGATAAGGAATTACTTATGTGAGGTAAATCAAAAATAATGTATAATAACAGGAATGACTACTCTGAAAAATTGAGAGTCACTACTTATAAGTAACTAGGGGATAGATAATATATGTTATAACAATAATAATGCAAAGAAATATTTTTAGGACTAAGCACATGCAAAACAAGCAGAAATCTAAAAGTGTCTTCAAAAATTAGACTCGGTGTTAAAAAGTGTATGGGAAAAACAAGATATTCTTGGAATAAACAGAAATTAAGTTGAGTCTTAAAGGCTCTGTAACATTGAAAATAGATGGGAATAAAGTGGTAGGGCATTCTATCCAATAAGAATGGAATACATATCTGGGAATACACAAGTGTGTTAGTGTTTTGTTCACGGTCGCTGAGAGAGTTGACGTTGTCAACAGTAGGATCTATATGGGATACACAATGTGGGAACATCAGAAATGACAGGTTATGTTCTTAGGTAATTCCTGAAAGAAGATATGGATATCTCATTCTGTTGATATCCATTCTCTAGGCCCCGCTGAATACCTATAGAGATGTGCATTCTAGCATTCTGATTAGTTCAACACCTGTAAAACTTCAAAAAAGCTTCATTCACTCATTTAAGCCACAGTTTCTAGTTTGTTTTGCCTCCTTTGCTAAGTCAGATGTTTAAGCATGTCTCATAAATCATTTTCATTTTTGCTGTTTTTCTTGATGATTTATCTACTTGGAAAACAGGTGGTATGAATGATAATCTTTCAAAAACGTGAATTACGTACTAATGCTTTTATTTTTTTTTTATGTCCAATAGACAGAATGTGCAAATTTCATCCGTGTACTTCAGCCCTATAACAAAACTCACATTTATGTGTGTGGAACTGGAGCATTTCATCCAATATGTGGTTATATTGATCTTGGAGTCTACAAGGAGGTAATATAATGAAATAGCATGAAAACAATTAGTTATAATACCTTGTCATTTAATGTCTTTGACATAAAACAGGCAGATTTGAATATAAAGTTTGAATCATATGGAAAGAACTCATGTTCCCAACCACCTTATAGATTGCCATTTTGGTTACACACTTCATCTATCCAATAAAAAGTTTTTTTTATTAGAAGTTTTTTTAATGAGATGATCAAAATTGAAAGTGTAAAATGTTGAAAGTGTTTGTTTTCTATGGGCTCTGTGTATGTCTTTATTTTCTCTTGAGTTTCCATTGTAATTAGATCTATATTAGTTGCTGTTAGTAAAAATCCACATCCCATACGGCCTTGCAGTGGAATTGTATCTTCTAAACTATTTCATTTTTCCCATCTGGCAAATTTGACCTGTTATATACAGTTACAGTGGTGCACACGAAGTACGGAGAATTTTAATTATTTTCTTAAAATTATATCGATAGTTATTAACACACTGAACTCATTATTTCTGCCAGGCCAAATTGCCATAGTGCAAATAAAGATGTACTAAATTAAGAGTAATATATTCCAGCTATCAATGAGCATTTTAATAAATGAGAAACATGCAGATCTCAGTAATTTAATTAATAACTAATACGTTAAAGTGCCTTCTTTGTATCATGGACTGTGCCAGGCACTTTACATGAATTGTCTCTGAAATTTCACAACGCTTTTATTTGAAGTTAGTTACCTTTATAACTCCCAACTTACAAGTTAGTAAAAAATTGAGTCTCAGTGGAATTAAATAACATGCCTAAAATCACCCAGCTAATAAGTGGTCTGGCAAGGAATTGAACCAAAGCAGTCTGTCTCTAGAGCAAGCATGTCCAACAGAGCTTTAGACTCTAAATTGTTTCTTTGTATGGGTTTGATGGGTTGTACTGTCATCCTTATGTTTATGTATATACTACTTGTGAATAACCACACATATTTGCAGGATAATTGGCTGTGTGTTTGAAAGTAAAGTCTGGGCTTATAGAACAGGTTTCTTTACATTGATTTAACTGATTCATGCAGAGATCAAACCCACAGCTGTGGCTGGATTAATTTTCCTCTCTAACCAACTTGTCTAACCAGCCCATTCTCAACTGTTTGAAAATAAAGCAACCCTCATAGTTAAATCTCTGAACCACTAGGAGACTTGGCAACTTGAATCCATCATTCTTTGTTGCTGGTGTAATGTTCTCTTGCCCAGCTTTGATGAAGGGTAATATATAACAGTAGCTCATAGCATAGGGTGTAATTACATTAGATAGCCCCACAGCTTGGATGTGTTTTGAGGCCTGAGGCTAAAGGCCAAACTCACAACTTGCTGAGGGGTGCAAATAGTGTTCTTTAACTCCTAAAAGTCACAAGTGCTGAAAGGGAATTTAGATGGAGCTAATTACTTAGCTTGGGACTGTCAAGAGGACCTAGGGCAGTCAGATTTACAAGTTCTGTGAGTAGGAGAATTATGGGTGAGCCGGGATATGAGCCCAGTGAGTTTTCCTCTGCTCAGGAGTACAGGTAATTGTATGGCAACACTGTTTGAAGATGGTTAACTTTTTTTTAATGAATTATTAGTCCCAAGAATTCATTGTTTTTCCAGAGGGAATTTAGAAGGCTCTTCCATTTTCAAATAGATAAGGTTGCCCCTGAAGTGGCTGGAAAGAGGGGCCGGCAATATACAAGAGGGACGGAGAAGGGAAGTGTGGGAATACTGGGGCAGTGAGAGGGAAGGGGGAGAAAAGCTCAAATGAATCCCAGATTTCTGTCCTTGGCAGTGAGTTGGAGAGTGGTGTTACTAAGGTGAGAATAGTAACAAGTTTGCGAGGGAAACGGTGAGTGAGTTTTGTACATTCTGCATTTGCGAACTGTTCAGTGAGGTCATGCCACGCGGGCGGCTGGGTCCGAATTTCAGGACAGGAGTCGGGGCAGTTGTCAACAGCTAATCCGGGAGCCTGGGGAGCCAGAGTTTGAGTTATGGCTTCAGTCATTTACCAGCTCCGTAGTCTTTTGTGCCCTGCATAAACTCTCTAAGCTTCTGTTTATTCAGCAAAATGAGGATGATAATAATAGTAACTATCTCACAGAGTTATTTGGAGGATAAAATGAGAAAATGCTTGTATAGGCTTTGGCAGAACACTTGCTTCATTCCAGTCATTACCACTTACTACCCAGCTGTACTAGGCAATGGGAACACAACAGGCAGCAAGGCAAGGATTTCAAGAGTGTGTACGTAAATTTCATGTAAAAATGTCTGCAGTGTGTGTTTGCATGCATGTGTATGTATAAATGTGTGTGTGTGTGTGTGTGTATGGGTGTGTGTGTATGTATATATATATGTGTATATCTATATATACTCTGTGTGTGTAAATATATACATTTATCCTGTGATACTGACAATGCCTGAACGTTGTTTAGTAATTACACTGGAAGTGTGTTCTTTCATCTGGGATCTCCCCTCTGCTGCTGCAAATCTCATCTTTAAGTGGGGGTGGTATTAGCAATAACTTTGCATAATTGCTCTGATGATTAAATGTTTGCTGTCATGCTCATCTCTTCAATAATATACTTAAATAATTAATTTTTTAATTAATTTTTTACTTACTTAATTTTTTACTTAATTAGGCTGAAGGAATTTTCTTATAAAACTGAAGTTGTCTCAAAATTAGTGTCATGTAATTCAGCCATTTTATCTTCCAATGTCCACTCAGTCAGCCATTATTTTTTACAAAATTTTCCTCTTGGTGTCCTTGACTCTGGCTTAAGGAAACTTGCTTTTCTGATAATTCCTTTCTCCAGGAGATTTTAAGGGAGACCTTGTCCTAAGCCTTCAAGATATCAATGTTATGGGCTTATCTTGAGAATGTAATGAAATGTTGCATCTTAAAAACAGAAGTCTGCACAATTATGAGGGTTTATCTAGTACTTTTCATCAGCTGTGACGTTCTCCTATATTCTTGGTCTTTCCTTTTTAACTTTACTATAATCTTCTGGCATACTGGGATTCAGTTTACTTTTTCCCATTACAATATCCCATTATATAGGCTTTAGAGTGAACAGTTCTGTTTGACCTGTGGAAAATAATGTGCCGTTAATGATATTTAAACACACATAAGAGCCACTGTCTACAGGTGTTTTTTTCCTGACATCTCTCTAGCTGCATTCACAGTTGGGAAGCACGCCCTAAACAGGTTCTCACTATACCTTTTCCGTGCCAAGGCTCCACTATCACAGCTTGTCATTAGCTGGCCTGTTCTAAGTAAACATACTTGGATTTGATCGTATTACATGGTCATGGTGAGTCTATAAATTGATTTCAACACATTTTTAAATCCATGAGTTTGGAATTCTGAGGTGAGATTAGTTAACAGCATGAACTTTGGGGACAGCCCTGAGAGTTCAAGCTACTGCTTTGCCTCTTACTAGCTATGTGATGCTGAACAAGATAGTTAACCCCTTCTGTGCTCAATATTCCACTAGAAAAGCTGAAATTCTTAAAGTAGCTACAGCTTTAGGCTTATGGTGAGGATTCAGTGAGACAATGTACATAAATTTCCTGGCCCACGGTTAGTACCTATTAATGGCAGGGACTATTCCTGTTAACATTAAAGTGCATTTACTTAAAACTATGAAATAGCCATTGTCAATCATGCTATTTAAATTACTACCAATATTTTTTTTTAATAAGGTGGTCGTTGCTATTGGTTCTGTTCAGAAGAAACAAATCTGAAATGACAACACAATACAACAAACAATCCAATTCCCTCTATCCCTTTTGCTTCATTGCTTACTTTCTAGATAAGTAGCACCGAATGTTCCTTTCTTATTACACGTGTGTTCTGATACAAGTTGGTAGATACACCATCTAGAGAAAATGTCTGAAATGCTGAATTTCTCTAACTAGTGCATATGCAGGGTGAGTCATCAGCCTTTCTGCTGGATGGTAGTGTTGTCATTGTTATGAAACACTCAAACTCATGGGGCCATATTCATTATACATTCATATTTTTCTTGGAAAGTTCAACTTTAGATGTTATTTTTTCCTGAATATTAAAAGTCTGCCAATGTCATTCTGTCTGTGGCCACTATTATAAAAATAGATATTTCAGCCAAAATAACTATGTGGTTTTAATGTGTACAGTGTTTTCATAATAGTGAAAATACTACAACAGGGTTTCTTTTTTTTGTTGTTGTTGGCTTTTTTTTTTGTCCACATGTATCAACAGCTCTGTAAATGAACTGCCTGCCTTAGAACACTTTTATGTCTCTAAAATCACAAAATGTCACAAGGCCTATTTTGGTATAGGTGCAGATGTATGAGTAAATAAACCACAAGAGTAATAAAGTATAATTATTATAGTAAATTCATTTCTTTTTTTTTTTTAAGTAATCTTTATACCCAACATGGGGCTCAAAGTCATGAACCTGAGATCCACAGTCACATGCTCAATGGACTGAGCCAGCCAGGCGCCCCATAAATTCATTTCTTAGATGAGGAAATTAGCTTACTAGGCTCAATAAATTTGTTATTAGCCTTAAGAAATATGTGTGCTTGACGGTAATTTTGATAGTGAGAGTGGTCCAGAATTAGTGAATTGATGGTTATACCACTATTTCCGATTAAAAAATTCATTCAGTATTATCATTATTACTTTGGGCAAACACAAACCAAAACATGGGAATTGAGCCTTGCCAGAAATAATATTTGCTAGAGAGTTAAGGAGCACAGCACGATGCACATGCTATATGCTCAATCAGTTCTTGTTGAATTAATGAGTTAGCATTTAGTTCTTATCTATCTTCTTGCTGATCCTGCTATTTTTAAAAAATCTCACTTGTGTTAATATTTCTCATAACAGGAAGTTATATTCAAACTAGACACACATAATTTGGAGTCTGGCAGACTGAAATGTCCTTTTGATCCTCAGCAGCCTTTTGCTTCGGTAATGACAGGTAAGATCAATGGCAGGCAGTTCTTGCTTTTAGGTGGTTTTCTGAAAAGGTGTATGTAGACTAAACCACATTTTCTTATTGAGTTGAAGATTATTTGGAATTACTCTTTCACTGGCTATTTGGTTATGGTGTTTTAGTGCCAAATCTCTATATTTAGCACCCTTATCCTAAAGGGAGTCCCGAGCAATCCTTCATTTCTACACAGTTTTTTTTTTTAATTTATGTTTATTTATCTGAGAGAGAGAAAGTGAGAGCACAAGGAGAGGGAAGGGCAGAGGGAGGGGGGGACAAGCAAACCCCCGCTAAGCAGGGAGCCAGCACAGGCGATTCCAGGACCCCGAGATCATGACCTGAGCTGAAGGCAGATGCTTAACCTACTGAGCCACCCAGGTGTCCCTCTACACACTTTTGAAATGAACTTCTGGTTGAATTCTTTTTAATGCAAATGACACATACTTACTTGTTCTCTAATTTTATATTTAGATGCCTCAGATTTTCTTAAACTAAGCTATGTCCCTATTTGGCTTACTATGGAAGTTAAATTTAGCAATTCCCTAAACATAATAGGTTACAAAATATGTTGAATATTCGAGTGGAAGGATTAATAATAAAATGTAGTGGATATACTAATAAAACAAATGATAGAATACAGATAATAGAATGTTATAATACCTTTTCCCTCAATTTCACATCAACCTGATTGTATTAATGGAAATGTGAAATTTTTGCTAGCACATTCAGTCTTCTCTTGCTTTGTCTACATCTTAAATCCGCTTGTGAGGTGACTATCCTGTTTAAAGAAGGCAGTGCTGTGTGGTCCGAAGTCTGTTCTGAGGAATGTTGGCGCGACCTCTGAATTTTTACCATTATAAGGACCCCTTTTGTCTTGGTTTGGTTCATGACTTTACTCTCTTTTTATTTAACTTGTCTATCAAATGTTTGAATAGACGATAAGAGTGAAGCACCGTGACGTTTTAATTTTCGCTTAGTGAGAACTAGTGATCTTTCTTTGAAGTGAAAGCGTGCATGGTTTTGTGTGTTTTGAAAATTGTATGACTGATGTTCAGTCATTATCCTCAGAAAGTGAGATGGATGATTTGGGATTCTGATCTGTCAAGTGGGGTTAACATATCCTTAATAAAAACAATGGATTGTAGGCATCGGTGACCCTTCTTACAAATCCCTAAGTGATTTAAATACACGGAAGACAGTTTTAAAGCCTGGATATACAGAGAGTTTTTAGGTTGAAACACACCTTTTTTTTTTTTTTTTTGGCAATATGTTCAAATATCCACAGTTTTTTATGTTTTAAACAAATAGTTTATTTCCTTTACTCTTGCCAAGTAATGTCTTTATTGATGTTATTTTTTTCTTCCATTTTAAAAAATTTGCTCCACAAATGAAATATTGTCATTTACCATTTATTTTAGGGGATTGCTGTAAGAGAAGGAAATGGTATCATATCTACATTTACTTTACCTAACTGGATTTCTCTCTTTTTTGTTTTGTTTTGTTTTTTTCATATGGAAATTAACTCTTGTCATTATTTAGATTGGTTGACAAATACTTCAGTAAAAGGTTATTTAGATGGATGTATTCAGAGGATTAGGAAATTTCTCAATCACTTATAAAAAGTCAGAATTTTAAAGATAATGTTTCTGAGGAAAATTGGATTTTAGTGATAAAACAGTGTCTTTCATTGTTCTTATACTTAGCCACTTAAAAACCTAAATGCTCTGTAGAGATTAGCCTTTTTTTTTTTTTTTTTTAATTTTGGTCTGTTAGGTGGACTCAACATTGTTGACTATAAAGATTTCCTGAAATAAAAGCTTAGCTTTCAAAGAGGCAATATATTCTACTGTAGGGACAGCATTCTTGTCTCTCCACCTGTAAGTGCTGACTAGCATTAGGGAAGACTGCCCCTCCCCCGCCCCCCCATCCTTTTCTCTTCCCCTTCTTCCCCCATCTCTTCCTTCTCTCTTCCCTTCCTCTCATCCTTCTCCCTCCCCTGCTCCTTTCTTTCTCTTTTGCCTCCCCCCCCACCACTTCTCTCTTTCTGGTTAAACATGTATATGCATTTTACATAAATAACAGGACAAAGAAGTTTGGTATGCAGTAATAGCCACATCTTTCCCTTTTCAGGAATTCCTGTTTATCAGAACCATTAGAGATGTGATTAGCTACAAATGCAACATGTTATAATTACCAAGAATGACTTCAGTGCTGAAAGCTCCCTTTCAGCAGAGGTTAGGCAGAGAAAGTTGTGGTCATTGAGGTTGTGTCGGTTAAGTAAATACTAATTACACAATCCATTCCTCATTATGGCATTTACTTTTTAGTATTTTTTGTGCTGCTACCAAGACAAACTCCTAATTATGATGTATCCTTGAATTATTTGCGGGGCGAGAGGAAAGAGGAAGAGCTTATTCATAAGAGAAGCTAATGCATAAGCAATTGTGAATTCAGAAGACTTAGGCCATTTTTATCTTCAGGTCTCTTGCACCAGCATACCAAAGTTCATCGAGTTATCTTGTCTTCAACTCTACAAATTTTTCAAAATTTGAATGTGAAATTTATGAAACAGTATCTTCTCATGTTAAGCAATAAACGTCTTTGGTTTCATGGAATGAAATTAGTGTATTGCAAATAGTATCTGCTGCTGTACTCTTAGAAGTCCTGTGTATTCTCTTCTCGCGCTCAGATGAGTACCTCTACTCTGGAACAGCATCTGATTTCCTTGGCAAAGACACGGCATTCACGCGGTCTCTTGGGCCTACTCACGACCATCATTACATCAGAACTGACATTTCAGAGCACTACTGGCTCAATGGTTAGTGATTTTCTCTTTTCATTTTTTTGCCTTTGCTTTTGGGTAGATAAACTCATTATTACTCATTCACATGTGTTTGGGAATAAATGGTTTAGCTTAACATTCTAAAATACATTTGATGAATTCCCCACTAAGTTAGACAAATCTCCAGAACCTGTTGTGTGTATAATAATAATACCGGACACATACTCAAAGTGTGCTATTGCTCTTGACGCTGTTCCATGCTCTAACTTATTTTTTTAAATGTCCACAATGACATGTGAGGTATACATTATTATTATGTGCCTTTTAGAGATGAGTAAACAGAGTAAAGTTGAGAAATTTGGTCAAGTTCTTGTAACTTGTCAGTTGTACCCTGGGGTTCAAGTCGATGATCTTTCTCCTGCAGTCTGTTTTTTAATGATGAAACCAAATACTGTCTATGAGCCTAATGACAAGGGCATAGTTTGTAATGCTAACTTCTTCTGTTAAAAGGTTATTTATGGTTGGGTTGACATGTTCCTCTAAAATTTTAAGTATATTAATATTGACATTAGTATATCTGATTACTTTTTTGTTTGGAGGTCATATTCTGATTTAAAAAAAAAAAGCCACTAATGAATTAATTAATTAATTAATTAATTAATTAATTTATGTCTGTTTATGCTCTCCTGCCTTACAGCAGGCCAGGTTTTATCATCAGAGTCTAATGTTTTCTAATTATCATAGGACTTTATTATACAGCATGGCAGAATAACATAACATGGCCATTTAAGCAGATAAACACCATTTCTCGTTGCCACCATAAATACTGGGTTTTAGTGGAGGAGGCCAGGGTAGACATTTCCTAGGGGCTATCTCTCTATCTCCCAGTATCATTTAAGCAGTGACAACGTAAACAAAAGGGAAAAACACTTTAAAACATTTCTTCAGTCAGAAGCTCCAGATCCATTTGTTTACACAACAATGGGATCTCCCTTGACCAAAGAGAGCCCTATTAATGGGGAAAACAAATTTAGAATATCTGCCAGCTCTGCGATTACTCATTAATTTCTCTGCATTCAGACAAGGCAAGATTATCTTCTTGAGCTTTATGAGGTTTTTGTGGAAATACTTGGTTTGAGAGTGAGTCTATGGATTTTTACCAAATAGAAAAACTTACCCATCCGTTTAGGTAACAAGATATACTAATGGCTTTAAAACGAAGTATAGATTGTATTTTTTTTTTTTTTTCAAAGATTTTATTTATTTATTCGACAGAGATAGAGACAGCCAGTGAGAGAGGCAACACAAGCAGGGGGAGTGGGAGAGGAAGAAGCAGGCTCATAGTGGAAGAGCCTGATGTGGGGCTCGATCCCACAACGCCGGGATCACACCCTGAGCCAAAGGCAGACGCTTAACCGCTGTGCCACCCAGGCGCCCCTAGATTGTATTTCTTGATCTTGGGAGGACAAATGTCATCATATTACCACTCTTTTCAGAGATTATTCTATTTGTTCCTTAACAATGACATGTCCATTAAGAAGTCTGCCACACTGCTGAATTAATAAGTGTAGGAAATCTTTATTCGACTATTGTTTGACCAACATGTTTTTCTTAAATGCTGTGTGAAGAGAATTACAAAGTAGGAAGCCTTGAGTTGGTTTAACATTTAATAACAACTTTTGAGGGCCCTTGGCATACTGAATGCTGTTCTACTCCTGGGCTTGGAAAGATTACATGGGAAGGTTACTGACCTAACGGGGACGACTACTGGAAGCATTAGAAGAGAGTGGGAATTGGGGCTGGAGAGCTATAAATATTATCCTGACATCACGGGGAAGTTAACGATGGTTTAGTTCTTTTTTTTTTCTTTAGGTATAATTGACACATAACATTATATTAGTTTCAAGGCTATAATATAATGATTCAATATTTGTATATATTGCAAATTGATTACAATAAGTCTAGTTAACATCCATCACCATACATAGTTGGAAGTACTTTTCTGTGTGTGATGAGAACTTCTAAGATCTACTCTTTTAGCAATTTTCAAATGTGTAATACAGTATATTAACTGTAGTCACCATGCTGTACATTACATCTCCATGACTTGCTTGTTTTATAACTGGACTTGTGCCTTTTCACCGTCTTCATGCATACCCTGCTCTTCATTAGGGAATCGAATTTTTCTTTTTTATAAAGGTAACTGACAGTAGTATGAAGAGAAAACTAAAGAGAGTAAGGATAGAGAAAGAAGCCATAGCAAGGAAACAGGAAAAAGGTGGGACAAAGAACAGAGATATTGGCAGTGGAGGCGGATATGAGAATATACAGCAACAAATATTTGAAATAGAAGATATTTGTTTGGGAATAGAAGAATCTAAGGATATGAGGATGGAATTCAAGAGAAAGTTTTGGATACTGAGAAAACTTTGGGATTGAAGAAGTAGCAGAAAGGAAAAAAGGAGAAAGGATACACAGTAGAAAAGTCTCAATGGACTGAATGAAGGCAAATGACTAAGAATTAGGAGAACATTTATAGTTCTAAGACATTCAAGGTAGAGTGCTTAGTGATTAATGGCCAGGGGACCATATAACCCAATTTGTCCTGGACGTTTCCAGTCTACCTCTAATGCTCTGTAGCTCTCAAAAGTGTCCTAGTTCAGACAAGAATCACAGCTTTGTTTCTGTGGAATTTAATTACGTAGGTTTAAATCCTGAATATCATTTACTTGTGACCTTGGTCAAACCTTTCTGTGCGTCTACATTTTTTTGCCAAAAATTTGGCATAATAATAGTATTTATTCACAGGCTTTTCTAAGGATTAAAGTAGATCACATAGGGAAGATCATATTGGAAAGTCTGATGGAAGACAATTTTAAGAGCAGTTCAGGGTCAATGCTGTCACCACCATGATTGTCATTATTCTTGAAGGTGAAAACGGCAGGAGGTGGGACTAAAACACCAAGGGCTCTGTGGTTCCACTGACATCTATTTAGCATTTGTAACTACTGACCACCTTTTCTTTCTCTCTCTTTGCATTTCATAATTCTGTGAGCTCATCCACTCTCAGATTTCCAACTGTTTCCTGTGTTCCAGCGTTTCCTGAAACTACATTTCCAAACCTTTTTTCTGCAACTCAGAGCCCTTAAAAATATTTATTTGGGTGTCTTATATTTTCCCAGATTATAAGAAAGAAACTGATTGTTTTATATGTGAATAAAGATACCTAAGCCTTCACCCTGATAGTGCCACTAAGGGGCTTTGATTTTTTTTTTCAAGTTGTTTAAGTTGTGATCCTTTGCTTGAGTTTCTTTAAATATATGCAGATACAGATATAGATATAGATACATAAAAGACTAATTGGATCTAAAATCTAAAGTCCTGTGAGTAACTTAAAATGATTTTGTTTTCCCTTTCTAACCTGCCCTTCAATACCAGTTTCCTGATTTCTATCTTACTTTCTAAACGTTATCCACCCAGTTACCTTGAGGTTATCTTTGATTCCTTCCTCTCCCCCACCCTCTTTATCTTATCTGTCACTAGGGGCCTTTACTTCCGTCAAAATATCTATCGACCTTGTTGATTCCGTGGCCACCATCTTGCTATAGGTCTTCATCACTTGATCTCTGGGTTCTTGCCACTATTTTATTGTTTGTTAATTCATATTCCTATCACTAATTTCTTCTGCTTCAAATTTATTTTATGTAGCATCCACACTGTTCATTATTTTACATACTTTTAAAGTATTATTTTATTTACTGGTATAATCCTAAAAGAATTACTATTCCCACTTTACATTTGGGGGATAGATTAGAAGTCAGATGTATTGTGCATAGATAGCTAGTAGATATGAGATTGAAAATCAGGGATGTCTTTCTTGCTCTAGACACTTTTTTCTTGACATCTTATGATGTATTTTATGATCAACCTAAATTCTGCTTTTTTGACTGCACATTCGTGTTTTTGTAGCCTCATTTAAAGACAGAGTCCATGCCTACATGCTACGTTGTGCAAGAGCAAACTGAGGATATGGGTTTGGTTGTAGGCACTAGAGCAGAGAGAGAACGTGTGGTTCGGAAAGTGATGTGGAAGACCTCGGCAGAATCTCCTGAAGTCAGGGTTAGTGAGAACATCAGTTCAGATGCTTGCTGATGGACAGGCAAGCCAGAATAAAAGCACGATGCTTCAGGAGATCCATTCAACCTTGGAGTTTCTCAGTCCATGGAAACTAGGGCACAGCAAGGGAGAAATCATAGAAACTACATGAGATTCTTGTAATGAGGAAGTACTTGATTGGCTAAGGCTAAAGACTGACTTACTGTGGGAGCATTCCTGTTCTCCAATCTGAGAAGTGGCCATCTTCCAGATAGAGTCAACCTGTGGTCCAAAGACGGGTCAGTGGGTCATCTGGCTGGAGTCAAGAGTGTGGGGAAATAAAATATAGTGATAGAGGAAGTGTGAAATCCCTTGGAATAATGTTCAGTTATCTTATTCAACCTCATATTCCATAAATTAAGACAGCATGAAGAAGGTGTGTCCAGGTCTGTTAGCCCCCAAGCTAACAGGGTGACTGTCCTTCCATTCCAGTACCAAACTTCTGAAAGCAATAGTGTATCCTATCTCCTGAATTGCAAGTTTGCCCTTTTGGTGGCAATTACGGGAATAGAGGCTATTTCTGCCTTAACACTGGACCTGATATAGCAGTTACTGACACAGGCTACTTGCTCTAAGCACTGTCTAATATAGTAGACACTAGCCACATGTACACTTAAATTAATTAAAATTAAGTACATTTAAAATTTGGTTCCTTAGTCATACTGGGCATATTTCAAGAGCTCACTAGCCACATGGGCTAGGGACTATCATATCGACCAGCACAGATATAAAACATTTCCATCATCACATGATTTTCTGTTAGACAGTGCTGGTCTGAAGTAAACCTACTTCTTAATTATGTGCAGTAGCTCAGAGTCAAATAATGCAACACAAGTGTAAATCTTCTTTACTGTTCATTTAACATGTAGATGTGAAACTCATGTCTCGGTTTCATAAAATGTTGCCAGGTTGAAAGAACTGACAGATAATTAATATTTCAAATGATGGAGTCGGTGTCAATATCAAATCAGTTTCTCCTCTATCTTATAACATCATTGTGTTATTTGTATCTGGTTAGACAGTTTGAAAGTTTTTTTCCTGTTAAATTTTGCTCTCTATACTTTCACTTTTAGTTTAAAATCCTACTTTTTACATGTTTGTGATTAACTAAACTCTCGTAAATGTAAATTGATATTACATTTAGATTAAGCGAAATACAAGAATTAAATTTGCAATTGAGTGTGTTGAAATAATTAACTTTTTAAAAGATTTTTTTATTTTTTATTATATAATATTTATTTATTATTTATTATTTTATTTATTTATTTATTTATTTGACCGAGAGAGACAGCGAGAGAGGGAACACAAGCAGAGGAAGTGGGAGAGGGAGAAGCAGGCTTCCCGCTGAGCACAGAGCCCCATGCGGGGCTTGATCCCATGACCTGAGCCAAAGGCAGACGCTTAACGACTGAGCCACCCAGGCACCCCTGAAATAATTAAACTTTTAAAAAATATGATCATCTGTGGATCTCTTTTAAGTCCATATAATCCGTGATGCTTGTGTGTATGCCATGTTTTGTTCTTTGCCCTGCCTGGAATTAGCCAGAGTGAAATCACCTATCCTCTTCACTTACCAGTCCAAGGATCCTTGTCAGAATTTCTCTAGGACTTTGTCTAATCCAGGTTCAGTAGCCTTAAGGAGTAGGAATCCAGATTCCTCCTTTGAGAGACTAATCTATCTGTAAGATACCTCACCAGGAGGATGAAAAATTGCAAAGGTGCAGTACTGTGGGCAGTTCTGGATGAAGTCTTAGATGGTTCCACACTTCTCCACTTTTCTTTATCAACTTAATCTTAGAACCATCAGCAAATAGGAATGTAGCTAGAAGTCACAGTGGTTACTCAAATACAGTTGAGTTTTTGTGAGAATTTTAGAATAAAGCTGAGAAGTATGTCCGTTTGGAAAATGAAAACAAACAATGATGCCTAAAATGCATATGTTTTTGTTTTCTTTCCTGGAGTAGATAAGAACTTTTGTTTTAAATTTTTATTTTTAACATATGGAGGCAGTTTTCATTTGAAGTTTCTCCTGGAGAGTTCGGTTGTCTCCAAATTCTCCTTCCGCTTGAAAGGGTAACATTTTTAAAAAGTGGTAGTGAGAAGATATTGCAAGAAGAAGTAAAGGAAAGTAAGGAAGTCACTATTTGTTAAATCATGGGGTAGGTGTGCCATCCGGTGCAGAAAGGTTCATGATGCATATTGCAGGCTCCGCGGGTTGATGCCATTTTCGTTAAGCAGTGCCTCTTAGTGTCAAGCTAATAGCACATTTAAGAAAATGCATGATTTCAAATTCTGTCCCTATTAGAGTATGTCTTTTAAATGCCGAAGAGGGAAAATGTGCTATTATAATAAAGCCCAGGTGTCCATTGTTATGATTTTAAATTTTTAATGCAACAACTGTGCATGTCATACACTGATTAAATGATAACTATTTTTACTCAAACTTGGCAGCAACTCAGGAAAGAGTTTCTGTATTAAAATACTAGCATCAATATTCTTCTAAGACAGGACCTCAATTGAATCTGCAAGGAAGATATTTTGTATTCTTGAAACGTATTTATTTTTACCTCATGAGTGTGCTTATTATTTAAATCACACAATAGAGTACTATTTGATACTACCTCATTTTTCATAATTAGATTTCTTCCTACAATAAACATTTGGCTTAAAAACTCCCATCATTCAATTCTCTTACAGTACTCCAGAGTGGTTGTCTTATAGTACTTAAAAGAGAACCAACATATAAAACAGAATCCAATAAAACCAACAGTCACTGAATAAAGTGATTGTTCATCTATGAACATCTAAGGTCTATTGATCATTTGTGTTATATATTAGTTGAAAGGTAAAAGAAATATAAATTGGAAAAGTATTTACTCAATTTTCCCCCACTGATGTCATAAATTAAAATTCCTGGAATGTAGACTAGTGTCGTATTCTACCTTTGACCATTTCAAATGGTGATACCTGCACTTGGATAATTTTTTCAATATCCAAAGTAGGTTTTTCTGTGTATTTCTGCAATAGGAGAATAGTAATTGTCATAAGTATTTGGACTCCTTGCAGACTGTCTACATTCTGCTTTGTCGTAGAATTGATTTTTTTGTTGAACTCGGTGAACAAGTGAAGACTTAACAGTTGGCTCCTGTAACCACTTCGCCCATCTGAGTATCTAAGGAAAGCTTTACAAGCCACTCTGTCTCTTGCACTGGAATTTTTTTCCCTGTAATGATTTTCTGTTTCATATCACTGAATTCTCATTTCCTCTCTGAAGAAAGAAGACTGTAAATTTTGTACCACAATATTATTTTTTTAATTATAAATTCAACTCAATCATTAAAGTGATAGGATATGAATATTACAAGGGTGACATGCTTCATGTAGAACTTTTATTTAAATTACATTTGAGTGCTATGATAAATTCTACTTGTGTGAATCCCCTTTTTAAGTTCAAATATTTGTTAAGATAAAACAAGCCAATCATATTCCTATAATTTATGTATATTTTCAGTTTTATCCCTTTTGTGTCCTACTCCTACTCAGGAGGGGCAGAGGGAGAGGGGGAGAATCCTTAAGCAGACTCCCTGCTGATGTAGAGCCCACTGTGAGGCTCAGTTACAGGACCCTGAGATCATGACCTGAGCTAAAATCAAATGAAATGAGCCACCCAGGCGCCCCAAAACCCTACATGGCTTGCTTTCTTTCTCTCTTTCTTTTAAGATTTTATTTATTTGAGAGAGAGTGAGTGAGAGAGAGCAAGCATGAACAGGGTAGGGGGCAGAGGGAGAAGGAGAAGCAGACTCTCTGCTGAGCTTAGAACCGGACTCGGGGCTCCATTCCAGGACTCCAAGATCATGACCTAAGCCGAAGGCAGAGGCATAACCAACCAAACCACCCAGGCACTCCAGAAAACCTTAGAAAGTTTTCTAAAATTTATTTATTTTTTTATGTAACTTAAGACTATATCAAAGTGAGATTATCAAGAGCATAAGAATTCCTTGGAATTCTAAACTTCAGGGAAAGAACAGGGAAATAATAAAGAACAAAGGGGAGAAAGTTCATTCACATAATTCCCCTTCATTTTTTCTCTTAAAGTTTCCCATTTAAGCAGAGAAGAGATTGGATAGGAGACCCCAGTTGACCCAGCCTGGCTGGGATAATGAAGACTGAACTACCCATTACTTGGAATCAAACGTTAACTTCTGTTTATTGAAGAAGGCTGTTAGGAAGTCTTGTTTCCTGGGCTATTGACCTACTGCTTTGCTTTAGCAGGGGGATGATTTTCAGGACTGCTGGGGTACAAGGCAATAAGGCAATGTTGATCTTTTTCACCTACTGCCTACTCTCTCTTCTGTTTTTGTTGTGGTGCTAGTGTTGTGGTTTCAAACTTTTCTGTCTTCTCTTGTTTCCTGCTTCTGCTTCCTGAAGAGTGCTCTGTGCTTCCTTCTGGGCATCTCGTATTTTCTACTTCATTGAGGTTCTTCCTTCCTTCTTCAATAACCACTCTCTCTATTTTGCCTTAATCAAAAGAACTATTTCCAAATTAGTATCACCTCATTACAGATCTGTTACCTGGTTCATTCACAATTCTATAAAAGCCAGACTTAAAAATGCCCAATACTTTTTAAACAAGGAATTAGTAACTCAAACTGGCTTGTCATTGGCACAGTGCAAAGAGGTTAGTTGAGTTGCTAATATTCTTTTCATTTGACGTGTATTATGGGCATCTTTCCACTCCAGTACATTTAGAACTGCGTTCGTTTTTATCAGCTACCTGTTATTCGAACAAGTGTGTGGATGTGCTAAATTTTCTATCATTCTCTTGTTTGTAGCCATAATAATGATTATCATCCTGAAGATTTATTTAATAATTAATAACATTTATTGAGCCCTTCTTATGTGCCAGGCACTACCAGATAGCAAGTGCTTAACATATATTAATTCACTTGGTTATCATATCCGTTATCCTACTAGGTAGATGATTGGTAGCCTCGTATTAGGCGTGAGAAAATTGAGGCATAGAGAAGAGAAAAATTCATATAAGGTCACCCTTGTAGTAAGTGGGAGAGATAGGATATGAACCCGCAAAGAGTCTCTCCAGAGCCTACACTACAGTCAACCCAAGCTCTATTAATGAGTTGTTTTAATTCCCTTTTTCCCTTTAGCAATTACACAAAATGCAGCAAATAACATCATAATATATCAAAATTTGGGATATGTTTATAGTTTTCCCTGAGCTCTTCATTCTATACATTGTGATTTAAAAAAAATAGTGATTCTTTCAAATAGAAGGGCTTTCTAAGTTATTTCGTTGAGTTGTTAACAATTGGAATATCAGCCAGTCATGTTCTCACCAGCTCTCTGGAGTTCCTAGAGAACTTGTTCGAGACTTCTGCATGCTAATACATGTTTCTACATCGTGTCATATTTATTTGTGTATATGTCTCATTTCCCACATTCCATTCATGGTTCATTTTTTTTTTCTTTCTGCTGATAATTATGTCACATTCAAAGACACGAAATCTATCTTGGCTGAATTGTCTCAGTATTTTAATCTGTAGCTTCTTTTCTTTCAAACAGGAGCAAAATTTATTGGAACTTTCCCTATACCAGACACCTATAATCCAGATGATGATAAAATATATTTCTTCTTTCGTGAATCATCTCAAGAAGGCACTACTTCTGATAAGACCATCCTTTCTCGAGTTGGAAGAGTTTGTAAGGCAAGATATATTTATCTTACTTAAGTGGCATGTATGTATATGTATGAACCATTAATTATATAATGTTGAAGTAAAAGTTAATGTCCATCATTCATAAGTGGCAGGATAAATTCACGCTATCTTACATGACTAATTTTTAAGATCCAAAATGAAAAGAAAAAAAAAGATTAAATTTTTCCAGTATTAGAGTTTTTTTGTCATTTTGGGTTTTTTGTTTGTTTGTTTGATTCTTTTCCAGTACGAACTGTTACCCAGATTTGAGTTAGATCTCTTTGGCAGCTTGCTTCTTATACTGATGGGTTATCCCTTTGCCAGTTTTCTCTATTCCCAGTAAGATCACTGCATTGTCCTGGTCCATGGAAATTAAAATGCTTTTGTACATTAAATTTGATTTTGAAGTTGAAAGTAACATAATCACTGGAGTAACTTGAACACTAACAGAATTAGATCTGGTAATTTTATGAAAACACATCACACATGTAAAATTATGTATCATTATAGGGATCAAATAAGTTGGAAATATGGTTATAGTAATACTATAGTAAATATTTTCTAGAGCATTTATTGATTAGGTTTTGAAAATAAATGAGATAAGAAGAAAAAAACCCAAATAAACCAAAATGCAAAACATTAGTTTTGAAGAGCGCTGCAATTCATTTTTTAAGATTGCCGTTTTGTGTAGGTTACAGGAAAACAGAATCCTATGAAACACTTCCATTTTGTTCCATTCAAGTTCTCATTTGAGTGAATATAAGCTTTATAGAATAATAATGCTACTGGGATCACACTTTTTACTTCAATATTTTTTTGGGAGGGATTTATCTTCCTTGAAATAACTTTTCTTAAATAGCCAGACACCTTCCGCATAAACTCTGTTATTAAGAAGAGCTGTTAAGTTAATAAATACTTTCAATGGGAAGCTTTTTTTGGTCTTGTACAAACTTTTCATTTTCTTCCATTTGAGCCTATCACTTTTTTTGTCTCCATCTGTACCCTCAGGCTTTTGAACACTTCCAGGGACAGAAATACAAACCATCACAGCACTTAAAAGTGCTAATGAAAACATGGCTTTTGAATGAGGCCAGCTTGCGAGTACACATCATTCTTTACCTAGTGTCCTAGCCAGTGATGCTGTCTCCCACTGATCCCTTCACCCCCAGGGGACAGAATTCTCTAAAAAGCATCCTCATTCTTTCAGAGGCCAAGAATTCACAGTAATTTCTCTTGAAGCCTCTTGCCTAGAGATGAATGGCCACTGCTTGGAGTAGTCGTCGCATGTCAGTGTACTGAAGCATGCTTTATTACAACAGTATTCCAACCCTCAAAAGCTGGGCTGTGGATTGACATCATTTACATAAATGAGCTGCATTAAATATGTCATAAAAGATTTACAAGTCAGTTTCTGATGAACATCTATAACAAGTGAGTGTTTTGTGAACGAGTTCAATACTTATTTCTTAATAGGTCTAATGCATTTGATAGAAAATCATTTGTTACAAAATACTACTTTCTTGCCCTATTGTTAAACATACCGAAAGCTAAGTTCGAGGTGAAAAAATATATTAAAGAAAAATTTAGTTGCCCCCTTTATAAACTTATATATTAAAAATATGATGGAGTCTCTTAAGTATCAGCCTTGGGATATTTTGTTTTAATTATGAACAAACTCGTATAGAACTGAAAAGGCTGAGAGAATTGTAGTACAGGAATCTTCCCACCACAAAAAACTCTAAGGCCACACAGCAAGATTTTGTCATTCCATTGTGTTTAGATAAAAAGCTAACAAATTGTGAGATCAAATAAGGACATGTGATGGATGAATTTCCTTAAAAAAAAAAAAAAGATATAATGGAGGTCCTTCTTACATCTCTTTACTCAGTCACTGTTTCTAGTTAGTACCATCTTCAGAATTTCCCACCACACATATGATCCATTGGCCAAATGTTTGCAATATTTGGTTCTGCATGCATCTTTAAAATTTCTCAATTGCAGCATGCCTTGACAGTTTTGAACTTTACTTAATTTAGGATTAAAGTGTGGCAAAAAGTGAGCACTTAGAAGTGGATTTCACTGACAAGATTTAAAATGACTTGAAATCTTTTAAAAAATACATCAAAACAGTAACAAGTTTAATTAAAAAAACTGTTCAGCATCATCACTGTTGCTGTTATGTATTATTTTCACATAAAAATGCTCTTCTGACATTACTCAGAACATATTATTCCTCTCTGTTGGTTCTTTTTTTTTTTTTTTTTACCCCCATGGGATTATTAAAATATTGTTTTTCAGTTTTCAAGAAATAATAACAAATGTATGCCTATACTACGAAACAAAATTGTTTGGTAGATATATAAGCAAATATCCAAGAAGTCAGAGATCATGTTAGAGAAGATAAAGAGTGAACTGTGTACACTTTACTGAGTTTAAAAAACTTTTTAGTAATGTGAAAGTCCTTTATACTCTTTGTTCCACCAGGATATTCCTACAGGCTCATTTACTTAGAAATATTCTGTTTTTGTTGTTTTTATTTGTTTCCATTTGTAACTGATGATCTTCAGCCCCCAAACTGTTGGCAGTTTAAGAGTTCCCTACCTCTTCAGCTACTAAAATAAAATAAAAGTCATTTTATTGGCCTGTCAAAGATGGTACTATTAGGCTGGGTAGTGTATAGTGAGTGATTGGTGGGGAGGTTTTCGAAATAGGCAAAAATTACACAAAAATTAGTAAAGAATTGTTTATAGAATAAGGGTGAGTCTTTCCAATTTTGTAACCCACTTTTTCATAATTATATCATTTCATTATTTCAATAATAACAAAATATAAGTTCTATACAAAATGCAATACGCTAGACACTGGGAGATAAGTAAACCACTATCCCTTTTCTTTGAAATCCCGTAGTACAGTGAAGGAAATACATAAACAGATAATCACAACATAATGTGACAAAGGTAGCAGCCGAGAACACTGCGTATTTGGTGAAGCTCAAAAATTGAGTCCTACAGAAGGAGGAGGACTACACCAAGGAAAAGAAAGGATAGGCCTTTCAGGCAGCATTGTGACAGTATATCTGATTTACAGAAGGGTGAAATCTTGTTGTAAGTGGAACTAGAGGGGTGTATATGGGGAGCAATGTCATTTGAGCTTGGAGTGGTAAATTGGAAGATAAGAAGTCTTGTTTCCATATTAAGGAGTCCAAACTCTATCCTGTAGACAATGAGAAGTTATAAATGTTTTTTAGAAAACAAGTGACTTGATGGGTAGATATACTTAGCAATAATTCGAGCAACTATCTGGATTGAGAAATATTTGTGACTAGGGACCTGTTAGGTGGTTCCTTAAAGGAAATAGGAATGAATACGATAGAATGCACAGAATCTAGATGTAAATGTCTAATAAATCCTTAATTTATGACTACTTCCTTATTAATTGCTTAGTGTAGAGTAGTCTGTCCAACAGAACTTTATGTGATGATGGGAATATTCCCTATGCACACTCTCCAACACAGGAGCCATGTGGTTATTAGTATTAACATTTGATTAGTATGACAGAGGAACTGAATTTTTAATGCTATTTAAATTTAACTAATTTTAATTTAAATAGTATCATGTGTGTTGCTAACTAACTGGAATTAAAATAAAAATTTAAAATAATAAAAATAAATAAGTAGTATCACGTGGCTACTGGCTACAGTATAAATAAAGACTACCAAAGTATTCACTTACTTAACTGTGTGCACAATGCTAGGCTAAATAAACAGTAGTTTTATAGAACATAAAAAGAAAAAAGCGATGTTTGTATTCACTGAGCTTGTGACCTAGTAAATGATATATGCCTTAAACAAGAAAACACACAGATTAATATATATTTAAAAAGTGTGGTAAGTGCTAAAATGGGGCGGGGGGAATCACAGGGTGTGGTTAGAAAAAAATGGGTGGGTTTTAGATTGACTGTGGAAGATCTGTCTGAGAAAGTAACTTTTGAACCAGACATTGAAAATGATTAGGAAGTTGCAGGGCAAAGATGACAGGGATAGGGAGGAACATTCCAGGCAGAAGGCGAAGCATATGTGAAATCTCAGAGGTGGGAAAAAACATTTAAGAAATTGAAGGGGCGCCTGGGTGGCTCAGTCAGTTAAGCATCTGCCTTCAGCTCAGGTCATGATTCCAGGGTCCTGGGATTGATCCCCTCATCACGCTCCCTCTCAGTGGGGAATCTGCTTCTCCCTCTACCCCACCCCGGCTCAGGAACGCTCTCTCTCTTTCTCTTTCTCTCTCCCACTTTCTCTCTCTCAAATAAATAAAATCTTAGGGAAAAAAAAGATCTCGAAAGAGATTTGCTGTGACAGGAACATAACAAGTACATGGAAAATTAACAGGATAGTGATTGCTTCCCCTATAAAACATACATAAAATTTCAACAGCCTTAAGAAGTCTTATCTTCCCCGTTTGTATTTAGGACTGACTGATATTACAGATATTGACGTCAGGATGTGTATGAAAGGCTGCAACAAGTTCCTGTCCTATTGGATCCTTGATGCATTTTAATTCTTCCTTACTCCTGTCCCAGAGACTTTAGTACTTGCCTAGACACTGGCTCCTATATTCCTAGTAATTGTGATTTCCAGAAGATAATCAGAGATCAGGAAAATTCACAAAGAGATATCTTCTGATATTTGAGACAAAAAATACCTAAAATGGTGTAGATTTTATACTTGGACATGTCGAACTTGACCTGGCTCTGGGATATGCTGCCAAACTAGCCAGTTGAAAATATGAACCTGAGGCTCAGAAGCACCTGGAATCGCGAATTTGGAAATCACCAATGTATTGGTGGTTTTTGAAGTCATGGAAGTGTGTGAAATCACCCAGGGAAATACGTAGTACAGAATCAAAGAGCAAGGACAGAATCCCGAGACAAGGATATTTAAGAAAAAAAAAAAAGAGAGAGAGAGAGAGAGAGAAATGACAATAAAGGCAATTGAGAAGAAGTAGCTTGGTAGTTAGGTGGGGAACTGGAGTAGAGTAGCGTCACAAATGAAGGACAAAAGTTGTTTCAAGAGGAAAGCAGTTGTCAGGAATGTCACACACCAAAAGGAAGTCAGATAAGATTATGATTAAAAATCAGGTATTCAATTTGGCAATAAGGATATCACCACTAACTTTTGCTCTAATGATAGGAATATTCAATGTGAGAGCAGATCTAGGCTTACAGCTCTGCTCTACACCTTCCTAGCTCAGTTTCTTCTTCCTCTTCTTCTTTTCTAAGATTTTATTTATTTATTTATTTATTTATTTGACAGAGAGAGAGAGAGAGCACAAGCAGCAGGCAAGGGGAGAGGCAGAAGCAGGCTCCTCACTGAGCAGGGAGCCCGATGCAGGACTTGATCCCGGGACGCCGGGATCATGACCCCAGCTGAGGGCAGATGCTTAACCGACTGAGCCACCCAGGTGCGCCCTAGCACAGCTTCTTAACTTAGGAAATGAAGGCACCCATCTCTTCCATGATGATGTTACCAAGCAAATGAAAGACTTAAATGAGATCATATGAATTTGGATGTGGCAGATACTGAGGAAGGTATTGGAAAACAAGAGTGACTTAGATGGGTCTCTATTTTCAAGCAGTCAACAATGTAGAAGATTGACACGTGAATAATGTAAGTTCCTTGTCTTACTACAGAGAGTTAAATGTCAAAAATCATGTACACACACACACACACACACACACACATACAGCATGCATACACACTCACACTTTTGGAGCCAGACCAGCTAACTGTACTTAAGAGTGCAAGAGTAGTAGTGTGTGTATATTAGGGACAGGGACTGGTTAGAGATAGGTCAGTTACTAAAGTTTAATGGGAAGAGATGAGAGTTAGTTTTGATGTTTGAAATTATGGTTATTATTTAGCCTTCATTTTTAGCAGTACTTGTATTTGGAGGGTGGATCTTATTTCTGGACATAGTCAAAAGAATTTGGAGACATGTCTGGTGAAAATTTTGTGAACAATTTGAACAACAAACTTTAGACAAGAGGTGTGGACAGGGAGAGGCACGAAAAGTAGTAAGGAAGCTGAATTAGAGTATCCTTTCATTGGACAATATTGATTAATGACAGCCTCTGGAGAATCAGTATGTCCATCTAAAGAATCTCTTTAGAACTCAGTTATGTTTATCTTTGTAAATGGCAGAATACATTGACTCATGAATTATTTTCCAGTGGTCTCCCTACTTGCCAGTCAAACTTCTTACTCCATTTTTCTCATATTTAAAATAAGATGCTTAGCCTAGATGATTTCTAAAGCTTTCACAGACTTTATAATTCTTTAAATTCTGTCGTACAGTCAATATTGTCAAGCACCAAATGGTGCACCTTACACCCCGATCTGCTCTCATAAATAGTAAAGTACACAGATCTCCATGGCAAGGTAATAAATGCTAACCGAAAGAACAGGTGAAACAGCCTGAAATAAACCTTCTGAATAGTCCTTTCAGATACTATTATTTATGTCTGTGTGGTGTTTATTACCGCACATGTGTGTGTGAGTGTGTCCCTTCAAGACCCACCCTGTAAGTTACAGTGTGGAAATACCAGTCACTTTAGTAAGGCTTGCTTGCAACTTTTCGCCTCAAGGCTGTTTCACATTATTTTTGGATTCTATTCATTTTTGGAACCATTGTCCATTAGCTTACTTGTGCTTGCCCACTCTGGATTCCAGCTGTAGGTTATGCCAGTTCTCTTTTTTGTTTTGCAGTATTTCCTTTGGTCCATGCCAGGAATTCAGTTTGGATGGTCCTTTCACATAACTTGCCTGGGGGTCTAATTAATAGCCCTTTGCCTCAATTCCACTTGCATTGTCTACCTTGATATATGGTCCTCTTTGGACAATTACTGCCTTTGAAGATTTGTGTTTTTAGGCTGATGACACTTTCCGTATTTATTGATCTCCATGAGTTGTGGGGTTTTTTTGCTTACTTTCAACGTGTCACTTAAACCTAAATGAGAGATTTAGAGCCACAAGTTACAGATGTGCTTTTGCTTCACTTCCATCTGTTTTCCTGTCAGAAATTCCTAGGCAAGGATTTACACTGTTGGCTGTAGCTTTTTTTTTTTTTTACTGAGCTCTGATCCTACCTGAAAAAAAACTGCTTACCATGCCTAGATTTACCAAATTTAACCTGTTAAATCTTAGCAACTGAATGTTTCAGTATAATGTATCATCAGGTCCTGCGTTTCTAATAACCTTTATAAGTTTTTGGAGTAGTTCGAAAAACATGTTGTGCATTTTGATTCTCCAATAGCAAATCAAAACCAGTCATCTTTAAACGTGAGAGTCCCTTTTAGAAAAAAGAAATACATATTGGCTGTCTTGAAAGCCCCTTCAGAATAGATCCCTTAAAAATCACTCTGCTTAATACCTGCCACACGAGTTTTTTTGTTTATTTTGTTCTTCTCCTCTCCCCTTTGTCTGAGGTGTTTGAGTTTGTGTAGCTTTGTTTCTTTTACCATTAAGGGATTTCAAGATTATTTGTAGATGAAATAGAGGACTCCTTATTTTCTTATTTTGCTTTTATTTCTTACTGGTCATAACCTTATCACTATTATTTTTTTGCATCTCAATAAAACAGATGAAACGTGGTTCCAACACATTGCAAAGGAAGATGCGGGCTGCAAAGGAAAGCACAACGACAGAGTTCTCTCATTTGATCCAGTCTATGTAACTTCACTGTCTTCCATTAGTTTATTTAATGTATTAAAAATGTCCCCATGTAAGCCCTTGCTCTCAGTATAACCCTGTATTTTAGTGTATATGGCATGCTTTCCTAGTGAGGCTTTTAGAACCTCTTGTTCCAGATTTTACTTTTTGTTTCTATCACATCACGATCATAGTTTCCAGCCTCTAAATAGGCCATTCTGTGTTTAGATTCTCCTTATCATTTTTATTTGCTTACACAGCCCCATACAGACCATCTGTATTAAGTTTACAAAGATTCTAAAATCTGTCCCTAGAAATAACTGTGTGAAGCTTGAGGCAGAGCAGGGAGAAGTACATTGAACAGTTGCTCTGAAAGGTCAGTTGCTGGGGTCCTATCTCCAGTATTTCCTGGTGTAAAGGGTCTTCAGGCGATTCGGAGGCATATCTCAACACGAGACTGTTTAAAACCCACAAGGGATAGCTGCTATCATAAATGACAGATCAGATATAGAATATGAATGATGTACTGAAATACAACAGGCATTACATTGAAAACACAAAAGTATGAAATTGCCCTAATCTTTTACTGAATGTGTAAAAAGGGTCAATAGGAAGCCTATGTGTTTACCTCAGTGGGCAATTTCAGTTATGGAAAAAATATGTTTATTGATTTACAGTATTGTAGTATTTAGATTACACTTCAAAAGAAGTAGGTAGTATTCTTTCAAACTAAAATCTCCGAGGTTAAATGTCATTAATGGCTAGGCGTGGGGAGACGTGTGCATGAAAGATGTACAGGTGAGAGTTTTCCAAGTGTTTCGGAAATTCCGTTCTCTTGCCTGCACAAAGATGCAGAAGAACATTAGGCAAAAGGACTAATTTTAAGCAAAGAAGAATTTATGAACCAGTCTGACTCCTGCATCAAACCTTTTTTTTTTTCCCTTTTTTCTAAGTGCTTAAGATGTGTCATTCTTCAGTGTCTGTTGATTCGAAAAGTCTGGTGTCTTTCAACGTAAATTCATTCATATGGTTCCAGATTTCTGAATGCTAATCCATATTTCAATGGAATACAACATGTTCACAGATGTCTTGGTGATTTTGTTGATTTATAAAGTCTTCAGGCGTTAAGAGCATAGGAGCTAAAAGTCAATTCTCATATTTTCCAAGAGCTTCTGTTTCCCAAGATATAGGTGGAAAGGACCATACTGATAAAGTGCTAAGAGATCCTCGAAGAGGATGATGTATACAGATAAAATTGTGTTTAGCAGATGAACCCAGCATCATGACCCAAAGGTCAAAAGACATACTCAATAAAAGTTCATGTGTGACAGTTTGTAGCTACTCTACATGTCTATGTAAGATTTATAAGGACTTGAATCTGCTGGGACAGTAGAAGCAAAGTGGAATCCCCAGTAGCCTGCTTTCCGACTGATCTACCCATTAGTAGCCTACTAGGTGGAAATTCTAGTATTTCATAATATGCAGCCATCACTCAGTCACCTGACTCAGAGAGAGTTCATTTTCAAGCTGCTGAAAGATTCTGAATTGTGCTTTGTTTCATCTTTTGTCTTTTCCGTTTTTAAAATTAAGAACTATCCCGAACAGTCACCCTCTGCGTTCACCACCCAGATGGAACTCACGTGGTCTGGCTTGTTTACATTTAATTTCTTTGTTACTTTCATCTGCATCTTTGTGTAGAGAATGTCAAGGCTTTTGGCTAAATCTGACCACAAAGAAGTTATGATGGAGTGGAGGCACACAAGTGACCGGTGACTAAAAGCTGCTGATTCTGACAACTCAATAATAAATCTGTTGTGTTAGTGAGATAGTTGTGTTCTTTAGAACTTCACGAAAATAAGCAAGGAGGTGACAATTTAGTACAAAAGTGGTTACCTCCCTTTCAGCCCTCCGCTGAGCTTGAAGTTCTCAGGGGGGATTGTGTGGGTTTGCAAACAAATCCAGGGACTGAGAGCCGGTCAGCAGTCAGTCAACTGACACTTCCCTACAGAAGAAATACAACTCCTTGTGAATTGAACTTTGCCATTCCAGGTCATGCTTCTGGATGTCTGTAAGAGTTACTATCCAGTCATTAAATGCTTATAATCCATCCCTGAGAACTATTATCCCAGAAATTATACTTGCTTTCCTGCTGACAGCAGGTGGCTTTCATCTTTGACCTGGATTTTTTTTTTTTTTTGCTTGTTTTTTATCTTTTTATTCCTTGAGGGCCCAGGAAAGGCTGCTCGATGGATTGGCAAGAACATTTAAAGATTCTTTTGTTCAAAGGATTGCAATTTTCAGTTGTCAGGTTAAAAAAAATATATATATGCAGGCTACAGTATAAGTCCCTTTCCTGTCCAACAAATCTGAACCTAGTAGAATAGTTAGAATTGTTTCGTGGCTTGTCTCAAATATGGATGATAACCGCAAATAGAAAGGGGAACACTGTTTGAAAATGGACATTTCTTGTTATTTTTATCTCAGGTAATGTTTAAAAGGGAATGTGATTGCTAATTTTTATAATGAAGTAGTACTGTTAAAGGAATGTCGTGGAGCAAATATTTGATATATCTATTTATTCAATTAACAAAATAATTTGAACAACTGCTCTGCTAGGGGTAAAGCAGTAA
This sequence comes from Ursus americanus, assembly GCF_024610735.1. Taxonomy (NCBI): domain Eukaryota; kingdom Metazoa; phylum Chordata; class Mammalia; order Carnivora; family Ursidae; genus Ursus; species Ursus americanus. The sequence goes on from NC_142129.1 coordinate 75,648,261, forward strand.
ACCACAATATAGTCCCTGGCATTAAGTTCATGATAGCTGATATATTTCCTCATGTATATTGAATCAACATTATTTTTAGTATTTATTGCTGACTCAAAATATGCAAATATGGGCGATGAAAAATTTTAAATATAAATATGTAAGAATGCATAAAAATTGAAAGATTTCAACTAGAGTTTGTCTTAGTACAAGTAGGGCTTTGCTAAAATACAAATATAAGAGACAGAACACATATGTGAATCTAAAGAGATATAAATCAAGGTTCATGAGAAAGATGAGAAGATATCTTACTTTTTATTTTTATTTAAAAATCTCTTTCTTTCTGAGTGATTCCAGATAACATATTTTCTCACTGGAATCCTACTAAACATTAACACAGAATTCATCATTAATAGAAGGAAGCATCTATGTTTTTGCCTATTCATGTTAACATCTGGATTTATATTTATTAAATGATCTGAGGATGTTAGCAGTAAAAATAAAGGTCATGTCTAGATAAATCTGTCTTCACAGCTGTAGCCGTCATTAATCATCCAATAGCTAGTTGAAATATTGATTATTTTTATTATTGAGCAATGATATGCACCAATAGGAGCTCCATAAACATAAATTCAACAGCAAGTATAGACGTGTTCGTTTCTAGAGGGTTGTAATATTAAATAGACCATGTATTCATTTCCTTTCACATCTTTGTAGTAATTCTTTATACTAAGTAACATATTACTAAATGACATACAAATGCTTCGGTCTGGTATTAAATCCTTCCTGGATTGTACTCGAATTTCCTTTTATAACATTTTCCTCCACTATTTTCATTTATCCCAGTCTTCATCTAAACCAAATTTGTCCTGGTGCTCCATACATGGTCAGAAATGTTCCACCTGTTGTCCTTTCCCCCTACTTTCTAGCATCTAGAATATTTCCTGAATATTCCGATCTCTGCATGTCTGAACTCACCTCTCATTTTAAGAACACTGTTGAATCTAACTCCACAGCTATGCCTGTCCTCATTTTTTTTTTCCGCTACAAAGACATTTCAGAGGAGACTTAAATTCTTTGGCATTTATCTATATCAAAGGACATTTATCAATTTTATCTTGTATTTTTAGTTACTCACTAATAATCAAACATGTACTTATTAAACACCTGATAAGCAGGCAGTAGGTGTTGGATGAAAGGAATAGAGAGTGCATTTTCTGGGAAGAATGAGAAATTATGAGAAAATCAACTAAATGTTCTTTTGCTTTGTATTATCACCATATGTCAGCAATTCTAAATTGTGTCAGTGTCAAAATACTATTGCCAGAAAGGTCTTTTGTGGGTCCAGTTTCCAAACAATTGCTGTACTTATCATGGAGTTTCTATTCTGTATCTGCCAGCACACACGAACTCAGTTACACACGTGTTCCAAGACTAAGCGCTCATTGATTTGGATCATTTAAAATTTAAAACAGCGAGACATAGTGCGAACTGTGAGGTGCGATGTTTTGTTCAAGTGCAAATTTTAGTTCATATATGAGGTATTTTATTGAATTTAAATGTCTTTAGATTTCTTTTTTTTTTCCTTTTTACGGTGTTATAAACCTAGAGAACAAATCAAGAAAATAAAAATTATTACTTATGTATACAGAGCTGTTACTGAAAAGTATCCTGATGTTTAGCAGGGGGGGATATAAAACGGAATTTATTAATGCCTGGGTGGCTCAGTTGGTTAAGCATCCGACTCTTGATTCTGACTCAGGTCATGATCTCAGGGTCATGGGATTGAGCCCTGCTTCAGGCTCTGCACTCAGCCAGGCGTCTGCTTGAGATTCTCTCTTTCCCTCTTCCTCTGTCCCTCCCCCCAACGCTCTCTCTCTCTCTCAAATAAATAAATCTTTAAGCAAAACAAAGTAAAATGGGATTCATTCACTCTGGGTGCCATGGTGAACCCCTGGTGTTAGGTGCTAAGGCTATAAAGATAGTTCCAGTCTATTGTCTCAGGGACCTCATTGCCTTCTGAGCTCTCCTACAAATGTATAGGCTTCTGAGATTTGCTCTGTTATTAAGATTATATCATCTGGAATTTGGATTTCCATATCACCCAAGACAATACTCAAAGCGACTGTCTTCCATCTCCTTCCCTTTCTTCCTCCCCTTTTCTTGAAGAATAGCAACTGTTTATCCAACTTTGAATTCTCCTGTTTGGAGGAATCATTTAGATACTTTTCTCTAATTTCATTTAATTTTCAGAGATAAGAGAAGCACAGGGAATACAGTCCCTAAATATTCAGAGTTATTATTTGACAGTGAACTTTTTATTAATTTTATAAAACATAGATTGCCTGAGGGATAAAATTTTTATGTAATTTACATTTAGATGTAAATACATTAATGGAAATAATGACGCCAAAAGTAATTTTTGAACATTTGTTTTAAGTACTTACAGTATTTATGCCATGAAACAGTCTCATCTTACTTACTGTAAACATAGCAGATCTGGTCCAGTCAGATAACAAATTGTATGAATTTAGTGTTCACAGGAACATATTACATTAAAAATAATCAACAGATCTTTTTAGGGTGAATTATTGAATTTATTTTACTGAATTGATTTAAATGCCTATGTTTGGTAAGTGACTAAAGAACATTTTAATGAAATATTTCAGAGTCAAAGTATGGAAAAACATCAATTAGCATTTAAAACAAGATAGGTTTTATATGTATGTTTATGTTGCCTTATTCCTTAATTAGTAGTGCACTAGTTTTGGGAAACGGACTGTTTTTTTAAGTCTATAGCATATTTCTAAAGGCCGTAAATCACAATCTTTATCACGTGTATAATATACAAGTCAGTGCTAGTATTTATTGAACATAAGTTGTCTGCCCCTATGATAAGCACTGTACACAAATTTTTCTATTTAATCGTCAAAATAATCAATTTCAAGGCATTAATCATATTTTTTCAGTGAGGAAACAGAGACTTGGATAGTTAAATAACCTTTTGCAGGCCGTGGAGCAAAAAGTGACAGAGATTTGATTCCAGGCCTCACTCATTTACTGGCGAGCCCTGCCTGCACCTGCACGATCTCTAGAGCTGTGTTGTAGACATTGTGTTCATTCAACCATCAGAAAAGCATGTAACGTTAAGGGACAAAACTGCCTTTTCCCTTATTTGAAAGTTCAAGGCCTTAAACATGTAGGTTCCCTGTCTTTGTAAATAGTGACGCTAAATCTGTATGTTTATTATTTTCCTTTTTTCCCCCCAGAATGACGTAGGAGGACAACGCAGCCTGATAAACAAATGGACGACTTTTCTTAAAGCCAGATTGATTTGCTCAATTCCTGGAAATGATGGGGCAGATACTCATTTTGATGAGCTTCGTAAGTCACCTGTTCCTTTTTTTTTTTTTCTTAAAAATGACTTCCTGCCTAATAAATTCAGCATTTGTTTTATTTTAGCCCTAATATAGCCCAGGACAGCTTGCAGGAGTGTTATTACTAAATTCACACACACAAACAGCATGGAGGTACTCTGGGTTTCAGAGCACATTGTGATGAAGCAGTTCCTCTCTTTTTGTAAGCCTCCTCATAGTTACGAGGAAACAAAGCTGCAGCAAGAGACAAAAAGCTATTAGCAATGGGTCTAGAGAACCCATCCATTCTTCATGTGGCCTTCTTTTTTTTTTTCCAAGTTTTACCATTGTTTTAATTATTGAAACAAAAATAACGTAAGTCAAATTGTGTGCAACAATGTCTCTGATGTAAGAGGTGGATATGAATTTTATATAACAGTGTCTTATCCACTATAACAAATTTCCAATAATTTGACAATTATCTTTTAAAAAACTTCACCCAAATTCTAAACAAAGTATGCAAATTGGAAATTAACTCTAAAGATACCTTAACAGTCTATAGGGAGTAAGAACTTGGGTTCTTTATTCTGAGGACGCCCTCTGCTGGAGAGCATGAGAGATTGGGTGAACTCGGTCCTTCTGACTTAAGAAAAAGAATACTCAGAAAAGTGTTAGACAGATTATTCTCTTTCATTTCCCCTCTTTATCCCTCTCAAAGCTAATTCTAGAAGTATTTTTTTTCAGTTAAATATAAAGTTAGCATCATCAAATCTTACCTTTTGAGTTTGTTTTTGCCTTGCAGTGTAAAAATGATTTTATCATTGAACGATTTGCCATACAGTATTTAAAGTATACGTTTAATATTCATGGGTGATTCCTCATGTTGTATATAAGCATGCTCACATCTTAAATAATCTTTTAATGGATATTATTTACACATACTTTGGTATCAATACTGCTCAAGTAGTTACAAAATACTGAACAAGTATTACACAAGTAATCCTGCACAAGTAATTAACTTGTGTAGCTATTTTTACATCGTTAGCAAATAGATAATTGAAATATTAGTAAGTTGACACAATTACAGGACAAGACTTTTTTTGCATTGGAAGGTAAAAACACCCTATGTTTTTAATTTCGATTCTGTAAGAAGTCACATACCTCTAGAAATAGTCATGGAGAGATTATCAAGTAAATCATCCCATTTATAGGTGATTAAAGTAGACACCTAAGAGGTTAGATATCCAGTTCCGGGTCACACAGCTAGTGAGAAAACCAGTTTTAACCCTTAATTTCTTATGTCATAATGTAATGACTTTCACTGTTATCTTAATTTTAGATACTGTTAGAGTCTCAGAAATACTGTGTTCTTAAAGAAAAGGCAAACATGTAATACTGAAATATAAAAATATAATGAATTGTTATTTTTTTCCCCTTTAATAGAGGATATTTACTTACTCCCCACAAGAGATGAAAGAAATCCTGTAGTCTATGGAGTCTTTACCACAACCAGGTAAGTTAAAAAAAAAAAAAAAGCTTATAATTCTGTAGAATTGTAACATATATGTAAGAAAATACTGTTACAGGGTTTTTTGTCCCTTTTTTGTGTGTGAAAAAAATACCCATTTTTCATTTTATTTTTTCATTTAGTGTTTCCTAGAAATCTTTTAATATCAAGTCATAAAATGTCTCTTTGTTCTTTTTATAGCAGCAGAGTACTCCTGTATCAATGACCACGATTCATTTAGCCAGTTTCCTATACATAGACATCTCCGTTGTTTCCAGGGCTTTGGCAGTACGCGTAACGCTGCAGTAACTAAACTTGTACATGTGGCTATTTTCTGTATGAGCAACTAAGCAAGTCCATCTGTGAGCTAAATTCCCAGACTAAAGTTACAGGATGCGAAGGTGTATGCATATACTCACCATAATAAATGGATCAAGCCCCATGACATAGAAATAGTATTATAGAAATACATGCTTTAGTCGTTGGTTAGACTGCAGTCATGAGATGCGACACCCTTGACTTCTAAAGTGCCATCATATACAATCTTAGATGCCCTTCCATTACCCGACAAGGATGGGAGTTCACTGTTATCAGCATATCATTATTGCTCTACTAACTTAGGCAAAGGAAGTTTGTATGACTTGCGCCAAGAAGACGGACCAATTAGTAGTACAAATGGGACTAGAACCAAAGGTGTTTTCTTAGTTTTCGCCCCTGTGTTTTTGTCTTCTTTCTGTGTAATTCTGTCCTGTACTGTCACTGAGATGCCCCAAGTTCCTTCAAAGTTGTCCTGCATCTATGAAGCTTTCTCAAAGAATATATAGACCTTATATAATTTTATTTAATATTAATTTCATTTCATTCAGTAACTTGAACGTGGTACATCTTTATTTTACACACTACTCACTGCAACACCTTCTTTTAACTACTTATCTACTTTTTCCATAGCTCTGCTATCACTGTTGCTTATATTGATATTAGTATTGGAAGGATTAGTAGTATTGGTATTGGTATTAGAAAAATAGTCTTATTGCCTCCTTTTGAATAAATTATTAAAATAGTCTGTAGGCAAATTATAATTTATTTTCTATGGCATTACCTTCATTCAGTTCACCTTACCCCTTATACCAATAGTGTTGGTTTGGACGATATCAGAAAACAAAATGCTCTTTGGTTCATTGTAAGTTAGAGAGTGTGAATATTTAAAGTGAAACTGAAGAAGATACCCTAAGAACGCTGCTATTTGGACTCCATTTTTTCTGCTAATTTATATCTGAACTAAAAAGATGCAGGAAAAGCAAGTGTCTGCAGTTACTCAAGTTAGTATCTCCTCGCTAGTTCTCTTGGCATCGTTCCATTCACAAAACTGTCTTTGAAGTCACTGTGTGTTCCGCACACAAGGCACAGACATGTGCCAGGGATATATAGCCCCAAGATAGTTATGTTTTTTCTCCTACCAAGTTTTCTGCCCACCCAGAGTGAGAAGTTACAAGTCAACTCTTTGTTCTTGGTGTACTTGATTATTCTATTTTTAATGCCGCCCCGAGGACTGAGGTAATACTGGGATTCAGTGTCACATCCTTTGTCAATAAGAAGATGTAATTAATCTGCAACAATAGCAACACCATAAAGCATGATGTGTCATTCCTTTAAAATATCCTAGGCAGAGGATGTGATTTTTATGGGGGCATCACCTCCCTTCTTAGCAGAGTTTTCTTCCAGCTGCTTCTTTGCCGTGAGCTCCCGATGCTTCCCATTAAAGTCATTCCAAGATTATGTTTTTTAAAGATTTTATTTATTTATGTGAGAAAGTGAGAGAGACACGAGAGCAGGGTGAGAAGCAGACTGCCCACTGAGCAGGGAGACCAATGCAGGGTTCCATCCCAGGACTCCAGGACTCCGGGACCATGACCTGAGCCAAAGGCAGATGCTTAACTGACTGAGCCACCCACGTGCCCCTCATTCCACAAATATTAATGATTGAGTTTCCCATGCTAGAGAATCCTTGCCTCACTTGTGTAGTGCTGAGATGACATGTCTCTTAGATAATAAAAGGTGAGCTCGTTTTTATGAACAGAAATCAGTGAAAATTTTAGATGCAGAGAGAATGTCTTTTATTTTCCAGAAATTAAAAAAAAAGATGAAACATCTGATGACAGTGTTAACAGTTTTCACCACTAATTTGCAAAAATTTGTGAAATTCCCATGGAGCTTTTCTGCTTCTTGATTATGTGTCCTCCAGTCCTGTGTAATTAAGATTAATTTTAAGTATCAGATAAGTTACATACATAAATTCAAGAAGAAATTTGGAAATTCAGGAAGAAGCACAAAAGAATTCCAAAATTTTTTCAAATTAATAACAATTGTATGAAGAAATTATTAATAACCAATATTTATGAACATTCACTCACTTGAAGAAAACATAAATGAGATATTTATTATTTAAATACCTAAAGTGTTCCTCTATAAACAAATAGATAATGTAATTTTGTTATTTTGTAAGTTCTTTAGAAGATATTATGCTGTAAGAACTTCAGATAAAATTCAAAAGCATGTATATAAATTTGATACTCTTTTCTGCACATTTCCTTCTGTCCTCCAGTTTTTCTAGGTAATTCCCATGTATCCATTAAGTGTCAATGCAGATGCCACCTACTCTCTGAAAACTTACCAGACAGCCGTGTACTGGGGACCCATCTGCATGCTTGCTTCTCTTGTTACTAGAATTATCTGTACTGTAACTGCTATCACACTTTTTTCAGGATTACCTGATTATAAGCTCCTTAAGGGCATCCACACATTTTGTCTGCAGCACCTATCAGATGGAATGTGCTGCCCAAGATTGTCCACACACCTGGTTATAATATGTGCTCAATAAATAAATGCACAGTGACTCATGTGCAGGGAATGATTGGATCATGTTGCTTTTTTTCAGCTCCATCTTCAAAGGCTCAGCTGTTTGTGTGTACAGCATGGCTGACATCAGAGCAGTTTTCAATGGTCCATATGCTCATAAGGAAAGTGCAGACCATCGTTGGGTGCAGTATGATGGAAGAATTCCTTATCCCCGACCTGGTACAGTATGTATCCAATTTCATAATCAAATTATTTTCTGAAGCCCATGTCCTCTTCCTAATTCTATTATAATAAACTATGCTATTCACCACAGCAACATGCACTGTGGTTTTAAAAATACCTATTATCTACAATGATATATTAGCATTTCTGTCCTTCCCTGCAACTTGACATTTTTTTTTCTTTTGAGTAAGAGCTTTAAGTACTACAGGAAACATGGATTATATCATAAGAAGCAGGTGATAATGAAAATATAGTGCTTATCCTCAGTAAGTCTACAGAATCATCAAGATGATTTGATATCTAGAATGGCAAATATTCCAGGTTAAATGAAAACGCCAAATAAACTAGAGCTTTCAGGTCCTCATTTCTACTTTTCAAAGACTACATCAATTACAATGGTTTATTTATTTCTTTATTATGTTGCATCCGTTAAAAAAAATACTTTGCAGTGTGAAATCTGTATTTACATTATAAATGGAAGATTTTTGTTTTGTTTTGTTTTTGTGGGTGTGATTAAAACAATTTAAGTTATTTAAAAATTTTAGGATGTGTTAATTGACCTAATAAAAAGGGATAAATGCCTTTTTTTTCCCTTTATGTTTCAATATGAATATTTCTACCAGGAGGTCTAAAGTAATCATCAAAATCTCTGAGAAAAATTACTGACTTAATCCATCCAATTCTACTGAATTTTGTCTTTTCGTATGTTTGCTCTTAAACAGGAAACAGTTGGTAGCCAGGCTTTCTGAATTCTCTTTTCATCTTCCTGTTACATAACCTAATTAATTTTGGGAAACACACTTTGCAACCATGTCTATTTTCCTTTTCAGAATTCCTCAATAGAAATATGTTTCAAATATGTTTTTTGGACTGATTATAAGGTGGTCACATGTCCATGGAAAAAAATTATTTTTGCCAATAATATGATTTTCAGGATTCACTTTTTAAAAATTTTTTAATTTAAATTCAATTTAATTAATATATCCTGCATTATTAGTTTCAGAGGTAGAATTTAGTGATTCATCAGTTGCATATAACACCCAGTGCTCATTACTTTAAGTGCCCTTAACGCCCATCATCCAGTTACCCTATCCCCCCACCCACCTCCCCTCCAGCAACCCTTAGTTTTTTTCCTATTGTTAAGAGTCTCTTATGGCTTGCTTCCCTCTCTGTTTTCATCTTATTTTATTTTCCTTCCCTTCCCTTATGTTCCACTGTTTTGTTTCTTGAATTCCACATATGAGTGACATCATGCGGTATTTGTCTTTCTCTGACTGACTCTTTTCGCTTAGCATAATACCCTCTAGTTCTATTGAAGTCCTTGTGAATGGCAAGATTTCATCCTTTTTTTGGCTGAGTAGTATTCCATTATAGATATATACCATGTCTTCCTTACAGGATTCACTTTTTTATTTTCTTTAAACATCAAAGTGGTACTTACTTGTCTTATTTATTTAACAGTAACGTAAGGTGTGGGTTAGGGTGTGCAGGTACTCCTCTAATGGTTTTACAAATCTTAACTTCATAATGATTCTAAGATGCAAGTGCTATTGTTATGAATGCCATTTTACAGATGAGCAGTCTCCGACACAGAGAGGTGCAGTAACTTGCCCAAGGTCACAAAGCTACTGAGTGGGGCACCTGAGTTTTAAATCCAGTACTCTGGCAGCAGAGTCCGAGTCCTTAGTCTTTATAGTATGATACTATGTTAAGATTTTCTTATGTTAAATTATGTTTATTTTCCCCTTTGATAGAATACCTTTTACTGAATATTATGTTCCATAGATGTGTATACTGAACTATAGTGTACATATATATAATGAATATATGTAGAATTTCAACTTACATTATATATGTTTGGGGGTTTTTTGAGGAGGATAGTTAAAATCCAGAGGGAATTCTAGTTGAGGAAATTTCACCATACTAGGATTATGGGGTTAAGTATCATGGACTGTCACATTCGGAGCTGCTTCTACGTGAATTTATTTTTAAAAATACTATAACCGTTTTTGCCATTAAAAAAAACAAACCATTTTCAGTCATCCAGATGTTACTGGAGAATTGGGGACTGAAACCATCTACATTTTAATTGCAGAAAAATTTTTGTGGGGTAGGGGCAGAAGGAGAGGGGGAGAGAGAATGGTAAGTAGGCTCTATGCAGGGCTGGATCTCACGACCCTGAGATCATGACCTGAGCCAAAATCAAGAGTGGGACCCGTAACCGACTAAGCCACACAGGCACCCCTACCAAAAATAATTTACATATATATATATATATAGTAGCTGATTCTTATACTAAAAAATTGAAATTCATCATGGAAATGATCACATGCTGATGCATCCAGATTACTTTATTTTTTCCATTTAAGGTGCTACCTAGGGAGTTGTAGCACTTCTCACCTCCTGCCTGAAGAGCTGTGAAATGCCACAGGAAGCTTAAAGATGAATCACGTGTCGGGGCCCCCCGGGTGACTCAGTCGGTTAAGCGTCTGTCTGACTCTTGGTTTCAGCTCAGGTCATGATTTCAGGGTCGTGAGACTGAGCGGCGCGTCAGGCTCTGTGCTCAACGTGGAGTCTGCTTGTCCCTCTCCATCTGTTTCCTCCCCTCCGCCTCTCTCTCTTTCTCTCATAAATGAATAAAATCTGAAAAAAAAATTTAAAAAGACAAATCCTCACTACCAAAGAGATACTTAACCTTTTTTTTTTTAATTTAGAAAAGGAAAAATATGAGGCATAAGAAAGTGTCATTTAACAAAGTTATTCCTTTATTCTTTTTTAAACGTCAGCATTTCTCATGAAATTCCTATGCTTTTTTACATGCGTAAGCACATTCAAATCTGTAGCAAAGGCTTGGTAATTATGCCTTGTAACTAGAGATGGTCCCCAACTGATGAAGGCTTCACTTCTGATTTTTTGACTTTATGATGGTACGAAAACGATACATATTCGGTAGAAACCGTACCTGGAATTTTGAATTTTGCTCTTTTCCTGGGCTAGTTATACGTAGTGCGAGAATCTGGTGAAGCTGAGCAGGGTACCAAGCTGTAGCTCCCAGCCGGCCATACCACCCTGAGTGTAAACAATCCATGCACTTAAAATCATTCTATTTTTCACTTTCGCGCAGTATGCAATACATTACATGAGATACTCAACACTTTATTATAAAATAGGCTTCGTGTTAGAGGAGTTTGCCCAACTGTAGACTAATAATGTAAGTGTTCCGAGCACGGTTAAGTTTGGCTAGGCTAAGCTATCATGTTGACCAGGTTAGGTGTAGTAAGTGCACTTTCAACCTACGATATTTTCAGCTTAGAATGGGTTTATTGCGGGGCGCCTGGGTGGCTCAGTCGTTCAGCGTCTGCCTTCGGCTCAGGGCGTGATCCTGGTGTTCTTGGATCGAGCCCCGCATCAGACTCCTCTGCTGGGACCCTGCTTCTTCCTCTCCCGCTCTCCCTGCTTGTGGTCTCTCTCTTGCTGGCTGTCTCTCTGTCAAATAAATAAATAAAATCTTAAAAAAAAAAAAAAAAAAAAAGAATGGGTTTATTGGGACGTAACCCCATTGTAAGTCGAGGAAGGCCTGTAAACTTTTATTCATAGCCCGAACTCAGGCCAGTATTGGTAATGGAGACAGAAAGAGACTCCAGAAAAACTCCAGCGGAACAGCACTCTCTTTGATCAGGAAGATTATGTCCTTTTTATAGAACTTCGAGACATAAAAACGACTATCCTAGTTACCATCAGAAGTTGTTTATTTTTGCTTTACACTTTCGGTTAAACGTAGGGTTCTTTCTTGTTGTTCTGAAGTGGTAAGACGGGGATTAAATTTAATAACTCTGCTTGACTCCAGATCTCATGCCGTTAACCTCCACACCACTCTACCTTCAGTGAGATCAAAGTGAATAACCAAACAGAACCTCACGTTGTTTCTGCAGGGGTTGATGTGTTCTCTGCACAAATGATAATGCAGTTTGACACCTTTTGTGCCTGTCATTTCTTTTCTTGTAATTCTGGGGCACACGTCTTACTCTATTAAAAGCATTGCTAAATCATTTGCTTTCTACTAAATGTCCGAATCTTCACTGAAAGCCACTTTACACTTCACTTAAAATCTTTAAAATAGATTATTTTAAAAACCTCCTTTGCGTTTACATTTCCCCACTCATGTTCTCATCACGGTTGCTTCTAAAGTTGTGCTCCCACTGGGCCTTCTGCTGACATCATCACTGAGGGAAATAAACACTACGACTCTTCGTGTGCCACAGCTACTTCCGCTTTCTAGTTTTGACAGAGTTCTGTACTTCCTGTGACAAAAAGTCAAACCTAAACTCCTGGCCTTACCACGACATCATTACTCTACGATGTCAACCAGGCTGGAAACTCCCAGATGACAAGGAGCCCTTCCTTCACTTCAAGGGATTCTCCTGCCCTCTGGTGTCCAAACTGAATCCCTGAACAAACTGTGTTTTGTTCAGATGGACTTTTTCAATCATTATTGAATTTTAGGCCTTGACAATAAGTTCCACATGAAACAAAATATGGAAGAATCCATAGTGAGCAGTACAGGTCAGAATGGAAACCAAATGAGGTCAGGCCAACAGTAGCAGGCTGCTCGAAACCTCAGAATCAGGAAGATTTTTTAAAGGCAGAAGATTTCATTTTTGATATTTGATTTTTTTAAAGAGATGTACTCGGTAGTTTGATTCTGTTGGTAAGGAATTTTATAATTTTGCCAAAGTGTAAAATGGTAACAAATGCTTACTTGAAAGTGAGTTTCGGTTTGTAAACCATTCCCGTATCAAAAAGGTGACAAGACAGTACTTTAAAAAATTTTTATTGTGGTGAGAACACTTACTGTGAGATCTGTACTTTTAACAGAGTTTTAAGTGCACAATACACTATAGCCTATAGATAATGCTGTGCAACAGACCTCTGGAACTTATTCATATGGAATAACTGAAATTGTATACCTATTCATGAGTGACCCCCGCTTTCCACTCCCCGCAGCCCCAGGCAACCACAGTTTTATTCTTCGCTTTCATGAGTTTGACTGTGTATGTAAGCGGAAGTATGCAGGTTTTTATCTCCTGAACTAATTTACTTAGCTTAATGTGCTCTAGGTTCATCTACACTGGCACATATTGAAGGATCTCCTTTCTTTTTAAGATTGAATAATATTCCTTTGTGTGTATATATTACATTTTTTTAACCCACTCATCAGTTCATAGACATTTAGACTGTTTCCATCTACAGTATGAAGATTGCTCAAAATATGAAAAATAGAACTAGCGTATGATCCGGCAATCTCACATCTGGAAATTTATCCAAAAGAATTGAAATCAAGATCTTGAAAAGCGATTAGCATTCCCATGTTCATTGCAGTACTATTGACAGTAGCCAAAATGTGGAAAGGACTTGTTTTTGAAGTTCAAATATTCAAGAAATGTCTGTTTCACTCTTCTCAAATCATTTTGCCATACTTTTTGACAATTTCTAAACCTCCAAGTTTGTAAAAATCACTTCATTTTTAAATTCTATTTCCCTCTACTTACTGCTTTTCCTATGCAATGTTTTAGCTTTACTTTCAAAGATCAAAACTTACACGATTTTCCCAACCATGTTTCCGTTCTTTGGTAGGGAGCAAACAGAAGTTGTTGTAGGCACTCTTTTAATTTCATAATTTGATTATACTATGGGCACATATAAGTCAAATGAAATATCAAGTCAACTAAGCTAGCCTCTTTGTTCCTATTTATTGGACCTCATATCTTGTAAGAACTTGACTAAGAATTGTTAAATCTCAAATAATCCCTGAATACACATCTCCCCGCTTCAATTCTATTTAAGGAATTTACATCTTTAGAAAAATTTAACATCTTTTTTTTCCTTTTATCCATGGATTAATCAACTAGCTATTTCATTTAAGCAACCCACTACAAAACGTCAACATTAATATTGTTTTAATGTCAAGTGATTTTTCAACTACCATCACCAAATGTAAAATAATGAAATCTCTCCCTTTCTATAATATTTCTAATCTTTGTCTAAACAAGAAGCCCCATCGTGTACAAATCCTCATATGGGCTCTTCTCTAGAGTAAATCAAAGGTGAAGGCTAAACGTTTCCCACCCCACCCTGCCCTACTGTCTCTCTTCTCTGCTATCAGATAAAGTCTCCTAAACTATGGATGTGGGTGTGGATATGTCTAACAGTCCTTACTTATTTCCACCAAATTATTAATCTTTCTGACACTATAAAAGACATTGAAAAGTTACAAAGTTCTTCTGATTCCAGGTCCACTGGAAACATTGTCTTACCAAATGTGCTGCCGAGGACCAGCTCTGGGTCCTGGTGTATCCACCTGTGCTAAGAAGACTGTTTTTGCTTTAATGTGTCAAAGCATCACTGACTTGACTGAGGTTGATTTGTGATTTTGCTTCAAAAAAGCAAATCCCTGAGAAATTGTGTCATAGGGTAATAATATATAATGTTAATAACTCGATCTATATTTAATAACTTGATCTATATAGCAGACTGGGTATATGCGATGGCACTTCACCTAGAACTAGAGTGATTTCTTAGATATTCCAACTTTTACTTTGGCCCAAGTTCTCAACAGAAGAGGTCTGTGATAACCATGGAATCCACAAGTTTCAAAACTCTGCAGGCACACTATCTTCTCTTCCTGATCTACCAAAACTGTCCTGCGTGAGCAACGACATACTCTTGTAATACCTTTTTTTCGTACAGCCGATCATTCTTGGAATTATATGTCTTCATTAATCTAAACTAGATCTGAGTTGTGATGTAAGCTGGCCCAAGTAAGTAAGGATTGTCTTCCTGTAGAAAAGAAATGTTTTAAGGCTGACTCCGAACATAGTATGCGAAAAGAAAAATACATAATTCAAAAATAGTATCCTCTACCACCTGACACCTATCAGAATGGCTAAAATCAACAACACAAGAAACAACAAATGTTGGTGAGGATGTGGAGAAAAAGGAACCGTTGTGCAATGTTGGTGGGAATGCAAACTGTGCAGCCACTGTGGAAAACAGTATGGAGGGGCTGCTGGGCAGCTCAGTCAGTTAAGTGTCTGCCTTCAGTTCAGATCATGATCCCAGGGTTCTGGGATCGAGCTCCACATCGGGCTCCCTGCTCAGTGAGGAGTCTGCTTCTCCCTCTGCCTCTGCTGCTCCTCTTGTTTGTTCTCCCTCTCTCTCTCTGTCTAATAAATAAAAATATTTTTTAAAAAAAGAAAACAGTACAGAGGTTCCTCAAAAAATTAAAAATAAAACTACCTTATGATCCAGTAATCAAACTACTGGGGATTTACCCCCCAAAATACAAAAATGCTAATTCAGTGGGATACATAGACCCCTATGTTTATTGCAGCATTACTTACAATAGCCAAATTATGAAAGCAGCCCAAGTGTCCATCAATAGATGAATGGATAAAGTACAAACAATGGAATATGATTCAGCCATAAAAAGGAATGAAATCTTTCCATTTGCAACAACAAAGATGGAGCTAGAGAGTATAATGCTAAGCAGAATAAATCAGAGAAAGACATGCCGTATGATTTCACTCGTATGTGGAATTTAAGAAACAAAATAAATGAACAAAGGAAAAAAAGAGACAAATAAAAAAACAGACTCAACTGTAGAGAACAAACAGGTGGTTACCAGAGGGTGGGTAGGGGCATGAGAGAAATAGGTGATGGGGATTAAGAGCACACTTACCATGATGAACGTTGAGTAAGTTACAGAATGGTTGAATCACTATATTATACACCTGAAACTTAGATAACTCTGTTAACGATACTGGAATTAAAATTAAAACCTTAATTAGAAAATAGTATCTTAAACTTCCTTTTGGTTTGTATAGTGTTAGACTGTGATAGTTTTACCAAACGGGACTGAAAAATAATGGAAGAATTCCCTCACGGCATCTCATGTTAGCTTCACACTTAGGCACCTGTGCAATATGGCTAACATTTTGTTGTTGTTTGTCCTGTTTTAAGTAAGACTTTCCTAATTCATTAACAATCTGTAGGAAAATTTGGGAAAATCTCATTTTATGCACCACTAACTTGTAGAAGCCTCAATTATATTAAATTCACAGTTTTATTTTCTCCTCGACATCTGTTCGCTGCATGGCCTTCCTCTTACTGGATAACAAACTGTTACTTCGTCACCACCCCTGAATTACCGAGGATATCTTTAATTCTGTCCCTTTGGGTTTTTGATTTCAGAAGAGAGAAGCAGAGACAGGTGTACAATCTGGGCCCTCCTGACTCTAAATTCCCAAATCTGACTACACTTAACAGAGTGTATGACAAAACATCACTATCATTTTCCATTAACCATATACAGGCTGTGTTTCTCTGAAACGGTGTGAGAGACAACTGATTTCTAACATTTCTCAATCGTTTCAGCTGGCATTCAGCTTTCTTTTCCATGGGGCCAACATTCTCTTTCAAAATGAAGTTGTCCAAATCCTAAGCCACTTACTATGTTCAACAGTGTTTTCCTTTCTGTCTAATAGAAATTCCTCTAAAAGAAAGGAAACTTTAAAAAAGAGAAAGAGCTACAGCCATGTTTTGTTAAATGTCTCACTAGATTAAATTCAGCTTAAAACTATTTAACTTAGAAAGTAAATGATCCAAAATTGTTGGTTTAATTGTTGTCTTTAAATTACTATGCAGTTAGGCTAGACAGAATCCAACCTTCATACAAGCTGGGGAGCTTACTATTACATTTTTAGGTCCAGAGGTCAAAATTCATTTGCTGGTACTAAATAAAATTTTGAATGGCTATTTGCAGATGGGAAATTCATTTCTTCAAATGCTAGAAGACATATTGCTATATTAGACACTGAACAATAAAGAGGAAACCTGAGATTTTGTTTACCTTTTAAACATAGCAGAATATTCAAGGTTCAAATATAACAACAATAAAGATGGGTTTTAATTGCAAACAAAAAGAGAGAGAGAGAGATTGAGAAAGAGAAAAATGTGCCTGTATATTTGCACCCCTGGCCTTTCTGCCTCTGACATTGAATACAGGATCTTTCCTCATCCGTGTTATAAACTGACTCTTAGATGTATCAGCAGGGGGATAGGATGGCACCTGTGCAATTGCCATTTTTTTTAATATAAATGAAAATCAGACTTCCGTTACATAGGTCGCTTATTTTTCTCATCTTGCTAAAAATGAAAGCCTGGTTCATCTTCCCTTGTGCCACATCTTTCTTCTCTCACATGAGGCAATCCTCTGATTTGTTTAAATGGAAAGTGTAACCTGTAGAGAACAGCCTGAAGCAGCAGGGGGAGAAAACTTTTAACAGCTGTCTGGTGCCTTGCCAAGGGGCAAAGTGCTCTCATTGGATGAAACCTATTTTTCTCCTCTTATCCGTCGCTTCCCACTGCACAGCTGAAGGCCCTATACAAACAGGCAGATCTGCCAAGCATAACACGGTCACACCTCGCCAGCCGTGCGTGCAGCCAGCCCTGGGAGACAGGTGCCGGACCAGGGCTGGCTGCGGGTGGGCTCACCCCTGTCCTTTCCCGGTGCGCCTGGGCAGGTCCCTTTTCTCGAACACTCCTGTGCTGCTATTGTTTCCAGCAAGATACTCACATTTTCACATTTTGGTATAGCTCTTTTCTTTCCTTCTTAAATATTAAACTACCTTAAGAGTTTCTGAACACAGTAGGTGGAGACGCAGATAAGTTCCCTGACTTATTTCCTACAGGAACTGAAGTGGTGGAAATCAGGCAAATGTGAAGAAAGCTGGAGCCCACAAATAAATGATTCTTTACCCTACAGTCAGGTGGACTGTGTTACTACGTAGAAAGTAAGAGGACATACATATAGACAAAAATTCACGAGATTTTTAATACCTGAGACGTATAGCTTCGATAGGAATATTTCCCAGGGTTTTTGGAGGGAACTAATACGATCATTTACTTCAGATGTATCATTTTCCCACAATTTCTTTTTGTAAGAGCTTATTTATTTATTTAGAGAGAGCACGAGTGGCGAGAGAGGGAGTGGGAGAGAGCAGACCTCAAGCAGTCTCCTCACTGAGTACAGAGCCCGATGTGAGTCTCAATCTCTCCGCACTGAGATCATGGGCGCCTCTTTCCCACACTTTCTCTTTTTCCTTTATGGAATTTTTTTTTTCCTTCTTTACTGTCTTACCTGCTTGGCTTGCTTGACATCTCCAGTTATTTTTCGACCTGTGTGCTACACAGCTGTATGATATCAAAGGAAAAATTCCACTATTTTTAATGTGTTAAAATAACAATATTTAGTTCAAACTGTACTATCTTAAACCTCAGGGAGCAACTCTACCAAATCACTTTCATTTGTGAAAGCAGAGTGGAGACGCGGACCTCAGAGATTGTGCACAGCAACCTAAAGGATAAAGATCTTATCCAAACACTGGCAGTCTGCCAGGTGGAAAAGCTTCCATAGAAAAAAATACATTGCCAAAGATCATTTTATCATTGTCAATAGAAACCAGGTTTTCCTTCTCTTCTTTTTTCCTTAGATTTTATTACCCTTCAACCTTTTTGTCAGAGGTGAGCAAGGAGGAAAATTGTCACGTTTGCTTCTTTGCTAAATTGTTCATGTCTTTGTTCATCTATACTTTTCTCATATTAAAGTTCCTAATTATTTGAAACGTTGGTATCAAAAACTGTGGCTTGAATGTAATGATACTTCTTTTGGAAATTTGGCTACTTGTATAACTGTAGTTACGCTGTAGCTGCACGGTCAAAAGAAAAAATTTTTTTTTCTTAAGTTGGAGGGCTGTTTCAAAAATGTAATGCAAGCAAAATCATGCTTTTGCTTTGATTTTAATGATAGACCAACTACCTCAGGCAGTAGAAGCCATAAGCCCACTATGAGTCGCCTTTGACGGAGCCTCAAACGTGCAGCCTGTAGTTGGGCAAGAGCTTTGTATCATTTGAGCTCCACATCCTTTTGAGTTGTAGCTTAATCTATTTAATATAGGGTTCCTTCCATTATCCTGTTGATGGATTCCTCTTGGCTGGAGGCTAAGTGCTAGAAACAATGACTAAAGACACTTAGATCTTTAGACCAGCATCCAGTTAAGAATATGCTAAGTAATTACCAAATGGTTAATATTCAGTACCTCTTTGGTGCAGATCTGGGACAAACAAATAGATATCAGGAAAAGCTTAGTTTTTTTAAGACCACACGTGAGATTTCTGTAAAAGATAGAAAAATTCTCAAATTACAAACGGAAAATCATTAGCAGTTTTTTTTTTAAATACAACTTCTTTGAGATTTCTTCTAATTTAGTGACCCATTATGATTTTATTCCTATAAAACTGAAGGTCAGGGTCACATATTGTGACTAACTCCAGTACATTTAATTCCCTGAAATGATTCTCTTGAGTTCAAGGATCTGAGAAGTACAGTTTGAAGCCTTGACAAGATTCTAATTAGAGCCTGGTGTAAATGGCTCAGTTCAATGGAGATTATGTTTCCAACTTGTCTAAATATGAAAATAGGGGAAAAGCAGTGCTTTTTGATAGACTTTCCTTAATGTCACTCATTTTCTTCTCTACGAATACAACATACAGCCAAAGTTTTCCATTCCACAAGAATGTATTAGTCTATTAAGAATTCAAATGTGATGACAGAATTGTTCTGAATTAACTTTCTGAATTACAATATTTTGAAATAATAAAATAATTTGGTATGTGGAAGGGTGAATATTTGGTGAAAAAATCAAATTATAAAAAAATTCTCTTTGTTGAGACTATGGACTATGAGAAACAAACTGAGGGCCTCAGAGGGGAGGGGGGTGGGGGAATGGGATAGACCGGTGATGGGTAGTAAGGAGGGCACGTATTGCATGGTGCAGTGGGTGTTATACGCAACTAATGAATCATCGAGCCTTACATCGGAAACTGGGGATGTACTGTATGGTGACTAACATAATATAATAAAAAATCATTTAAAAAAATTAAAGTATGGCTCCATAATCTAAGGTGATTACAAATAAAATCAGAAATACAAAAAAAAAATTCTCTTTGTTTTCATGTTCTTTATGTAAAGGCACATCAAATTCATTTAATTTGTACTAGTTTGAACTTTTGTGTTTTTCCACCAGGGGGCAGGGTATGCTAACTATTGAATTAGTGAACACAAAAAGCACACAAGAGGCAATTTCAGACGCAAGTGAAAATTTCTCTGAATGGTTCCTCCACAGATCCTTTAGGGAAAGAGCTGTTGAATTGTTCACAGCATAATTTTCACACCAGTTATTAAAAAAACTAATTACAGTGTAAAACTATTAAAGCTCTTTTACAAGTAATTTTTATCACATGGTGATTTGTTCCATTTAATTTTTAATAATCATGGGTTTAATTTAAAACTGCAATCATAAATGAATGAAAAGAAATTGAAAATAATGATTTCTCATATACCCATGTTTATAGATCATTTTCTTCATAATTATTTCAACTCAAATTTCATGTGTCTTCATAGGAAACAGTAAACTTCCTAACAAATCCACTGTGGAAACTTTGGAAAATACAGAAAAATACATATAATTTAGAAAGTTTGAGAAACTTTGGGAAGCCTGAATAAGCAAGGATAATCTGTTTTACTAGGTTCTCTCTGATGATCATTAGCCATTTCACCTGCCAACAAAGAAAAACAGTTTTCTTTTGAGATCTGAAGTTAATTCAAGAAGAGAATAGTTCAAAATACAACAGAAACATCTAGCGTGGGGGTTTTATATTCAGCTTTCTGAGATCAGACTTTTTGGAAGAAAAGACAATTGCCTTGGGATTGAAATTATAAATTTTCACTTGTGCTAGTGCAGCTGAAAAGAGTATTTCAAAAGCAAAATCCCAAATAGGCATAAAGGACTTAAAATATATACAATTTTGAATTGAGGTATAATTGATGTACTAGTTTCAGATGTGCAAAGTGATGATTTAATATTTGTTTATCTTGAAAAATATACAATAAGTCTAGTTAACATACATTACCATGCATAGTTACAAAATTCTTTTTCTTGTGATGAGAACTTTTAAGTATATTTTCTTAGCAACTTTCAAATATGCAATAGTGTTATTAACTCTAATCACTATGCTATCCACTATATCCCCATGATGTGATTATTTTATAACTGGAAATTTGTACCTTTTGACCCCCTTCACCCATTTTGCCAGTCTTGCCCCTCCCTGCCTCTGATAACCACCAATCTGTTCTTTATATCTATGAATTTGTTTTTTTTTTTTTTTTAAGAGCCACATATAAGTGAGGTCATACAGTATTTGCCTTTCTCTGTCTGCTTTATCTCACTTAGCGTAATGCCCCTGGGTCCATCCCTATTGTCTCAAATGATGAAATTCCGTTCTTTTTTATGGCTGAATAATATTCCATTTTAATAATTAAAGTATTTTTGAGAGAGAAAACTGGATTTAAATATATTCAAGGTAAACTGCTTTTATTTACAAGGACATGTGATTTTATATTGATCCTGTTGACCATTCCTTTAATATTATCAATGGTAAGTCTTAAAAACCTTATTATAAGTAAGTATAAATTCCTCAGGTGCGTGAAAAATGTCTTTACTCCTCTCCCCATTTCTTTTCAGTGTCCAAGCAAAACCTATGATCCACTGATTAAATCCACCCGAGATTTTCCAGATGATGTCATCAGTTTCATAAAGCGGCACCCCGTGATGTTTAAATCAGTATACCCAGTTGCGGGAGGACCGACATTCAAGAGGATCAATGTGGATTACAGACTGACCCAGATCGTGGTGGATCATGTTGTTGCAGAAGATGGCCAATACGATGTAATGTTCCTGGGAACAGGTATGCTAGAATCAGATTATGCTTTCTTCCAAAAGAATTTTTCACTATTAGACAAAGAAAACAAACACTTCAGAAAGATTATTGGTCAAAATCAAACTGAGTAATTATTAGCTAACATCTAGTCAGTATTTCTTAACATTGCATATAGCACAGTCTTTTAAGTGACAGTTATAAGTAACTCCCCGCCTCCTTTAGTGTTATTTGAGATTTCAAAATATTTGTATAATTACAATATGCCCGCTTAGATTAGGTGCTCACCATATTTGTTGATTGACTATGGATTAAAATTAAACAAGTATGGCTAAGCAATGTTTCTTTTCAAACTTCACATTTTCCTCTCTCTAGGAAGATTTTTGATTAACTCCCTCAAAGGATCCCTTCACCCAATTTTGAGAATTGCTGATTGAGTTGACTTAAGATGGCTTTTCAAAAAATTAAGCAGTAGTTTGTAAAGATCTTTAAGTAGAAACTTGTTGGAAATTATTTTTCCTGTCTTTGAATTTTGTGGAGCAAGTATCACTTTCATTATTAGAGCCCATTTTAATTTTTTTGTCTGTCAACTCAGTAATTATAAAACAATTAAAAAATATTTTTCCAGAAAAAGAAATATTGCTTATTTAGTATGTCTCAAAAAAAAAAAAAAAAAGAAAAGTATCATTTCGTAATATCATGTGAATTCTAATGGCAGTAAAGGTAACATGCATCATTTAGACAAAAGTACTTCATCCTGGGTAAATGTTATATGATTTAATGAATCAGGCAAAATTTGAAATAGTCTCTCACGAGTTCTAAGGAGTTTGCCACTTAATTTGCAGTGCCCATCCCAAGCATTCCCAGGTCAACATTTCCAGTGTTGTAAATGCCATTCAGCCACTAGGTGGTACTACCTAACTTTTACTGAGAAAATTATAAGGTAACTAAGATGGATAGATTTTCAATTATGACATTTGGAAAACGTATATTTAATATTTTTCAAAGATCCTAGAATCATTTAGAAACAGAGTTAAATAACTCAGACTATTTTGTGTAAATAGGATCATTACCATACTTGAATATTCTTCAACCCCAGTGCCGGATTTTAAAAGCATCTATTTTGTATAAGTTAATTTTCAAATGAGGGTTTTTTTTTTCTTTTTTCTAAGATGTTCTTTTGATTGTCTTTCTGTAATAGCATTCCACCTTGGAAACTGCAATAGAAGATCCTGTATTTAAGGCATTTTACTAAATGTCAGTTTTTGGTTTATAGTCTTTCAAATTTGGTTTACTCTTTTAAATTAAGCTAAAATAATTTTAAATAAAACTTCAGTTTCTAGCCCATTAATAATGTTTCTGCAAATAAAATGTTTGTTGAGTGCACAATAATTTTCCCCATGTAGTTGGTTTCAGTAATTTCTCTATCATTTGTTAACATGATTTTAAAATGTATATATCCTACCTTTCATGGTAAGTTGGATATGATAAGTACTGAATAAATACTTCTTACATTGAGAGAGAAAAAAAATTATTTTAGTATATTTTCACCTTTCAAGTTACAAAAAGGTCATTCCACTTTAGTTATAATTTCAACCAATATTTAAATGAGACATATATATTCCTTTTGCTAGGAATGTACACGTCTTTTAATATTTTCTTTATAATATGTGTTTTATGAGCTAAAAACTATCATGTTTTGGAAGGAGAGAATCCAATCCATTAAGCTTCCCTTCTTGCATGCTTTATTTAATCTGACTTCTTTGAGAGGCATTGAAAGAAAAATGAGGGGAACAATGTGAAGGTTGCTAGGCATATACTTACAGCCAAACACTGAAATAGAAACAGCAGGATCATAGGTAATGTATTTTTTCAGACATTGGGACAGTCCTCAAAGTGGTCAGCATTTCAAAGGAGAAGTGGAATATGGAGGAAGTAGTATTGGAAGAGTTGCAGATATTCAAGGTAAGACAGTCCAGACTTCCAGAAGAAATGGTGAAACCTAACAGCCCTTGGTATAGGAGAGTGTGTTTAAATACATCGTCACTTTTCCTGCAGAAGTCTGTGCACTTGGCTCCTTTATTTTCCTTTTCCTTAAGCAATGGGAAAAAAGTTTTAAAAGCAACTGAGAATGGGACTCCCCGTTCCTTGTAGAATACCACTAAATTCAGGGCTCCTGGGATTGCCCCTCATTACTTTATTCTCTAAGCGTATGGTCAGACAAGTCGCCACAGTAGATGAAAGCCTGGGGTCTCTTTGACTATCCAGATGCTTTTCTACTTTATAAATTTTACTTTTCAATTTCTCCTCAATTGAATTTGAGAAAACTGGAGGAGTGTATAAATCACATGTCCCTGCTTTTCTGTAAGGAATTCTTTTTTTTTTTTTTTAAAGGTTGCATGATAGTAAGTCTTCATTTTTTATGTGTGATACATTCCCCTAAAGAGTTAGTAGATCTAAAATAATAGTTTTCCAGATTTGGGGGATGTCTGACTTTTAAAAGTACATTTGAATTGTGGCGTTCTTTGTAGATGCTCAATGACATTTAGTTTAAAATTATTTTCTGAGAATAACATTAGAAATAAAATTGTATTTCTGAAAGGAGCCTTTAAAAAATATGTTGTTTCATTCATAACATTTTTATTGAGATAGTTCATTAAAATGAGCTGTTTCCCATGAACATCTATTGCCTTAAAATCAAGTAGAGCCCCCCACTGAGAGGAAGGCAAGGTAATTAATAGGCCAAGTTCCACAGGATCCTGTTTACATTGTGATGATAATAGTGGTCAAGGAGTTAACTAGAACAAGATCTGCTATCTGGCATCTACCAAAAACAAAGTCTTGGGTGTTCCTGAGGGAGAAGCTGATGTCAAATGTAAGTGTGAACCCAGAAGCCAAAAATAAAACCCCCACAATACATAGGGCACCTTAGAATAAGGTTTACTTGTTGGCTGTTAGTGTCAAGAGGAATTGTTTGCATTCCACTGTTAAGATTAAATAATGAATCTCTTTCCTTCATTAAAAAAAAAAAAAAGTTATTGGATAAGACTTTCTCATTTTAACATCTTTCTTTCATTTTTTTAATGTATTTTCTTAAACTTTTGATATCTGCTTCTGTTTATTGGTTTGTAACTATTGGCCGGTGAGAAATGAATGAATAGTAAATAGAGAGAGAGGTAGATGATAAGTAGATGAAAAAATTTTAAAGCATGCCATCCTTTAGTTTGGTACCTTCTGCGTTCATGTTTCTAGTTTTGTATTGCATGCACGAAGCCATAATGTCTACAAGTAAAGCTAGCCTTAGTTCACATCGCAAAATCACGGACATCAATAGCTTGCAGTTTTCCGTAAAGAATACGCTCATCCGCAAGGAGCACTATAACTTTCCAGAACTCTGCTACTTGAACAAGTTTTTGAACTACTGATCTAAGTAAGAGCAGAACGAGGTAATAAATAATTATGGAGATGTTCTTGTCAACACTAGCTTGAATTATATGGAAGCAGTTAAGATAAGCAGATTTAGAAGGAGAAGCCTTGTGGGCAACTGGGAGCGATTTTCAATGCGGAGTATTTCTTCATACATTTAGGTAATTTTTCTGTAATAAGATACTTCAAAATAACTATTTTGATACTTTCTATTAAGGTAGAATTACCACACATTGGAAGGAAATAGCAAACATTAAGATCCTTTTCCCCCCCTGTGTAACAGACCCTTGAAGTTTACTTCAGTGATCTTTGGTACATGACAAAACAACATATTGGCTGCTATAAAAGACTGTTAATGATTACTTTATTAACATTTTACTTTATTAACATTTGACTTCTTTTTTCAGCACTCATCAATCATCTTGAACATGGAATTGTCTCTGAAACAGGTACTTTCTAATTTTTGTGTAAAAATTAGCCACAAAAGCAACAAGTTGCTCAAATTCAAGTTCAGTTTAGGGAAAATCTATTGAAGTTGAAAGTTAAATTGTGAATAATGTAAAAAGCTCTAGCTTATTTGTTTCTTTTATAACCTATTAGAGGCCATTGTTGCAGTCCTTGCCTTAAGAGAAGTAGAACCAAATATCATTAAGTGATTGATATAGTCTCCCCTTCCCTTGGCTCTTGAAAACTGAGTTCACTTTCTTTGTCTCTTGAGGATGTGTTTCTGTCAAGGCCATAAGAAATTCATGTAGAATACCAGCCCTAATCACTAAAAATGATTTTTAATCAGGGAATCCAGAAGTTAGACTATGGACTGCGGTGGCGAAGAGCCCAAAAGTCAACCTCCAGCCTTCCACTTAGTATCTGACTCCTGGAATCAATTTCCTTAACAGCGAAGTTAGGGAAACAAAATCCACCTCCTAATAAATGGATGCTGAGTGCAAAATTCTAGACAGAGAGTTGGTATATTGTGAAGTAAATGGTAGCTAATAGTAATATTTATTAGATTCCACAATTCTCAGATATGATACTCCAAATCCCACTTGATTCAAGAGGTTCAGACTTGCATTAGGCTAAGAAAGTTGTGGGACATTGTGTTGAACCATAAGGTATTGCTAACACTGTCTTAATCTACTATGCCTAGTTATGATACAGAGATTATCAGGGAAAAGATCTACATAGGTTTCTTCTTTGGTCTTTTCCATTAATTTGTCCACTCAACATTTAGTTCTTGAAGGCCTACTACTGACCTTGGAGGGTACAGAAATGAATGAATAGCAGAGCCCTTAACTTCCAGAAGCCCACAGTGGAGCCAGGAGATGAAGAAGGAGCATGTTGGCAATGCAGAGCAATAATGGAAGCACATACTGGGGGGACACAGGGGAGTCTGAGAGGGAGCCAGGTGGAGCAGGGGAAGACAGCACAAAGAAGACACATGAACCCAAACTATGAAGGATGTTTCAGTTAACCAGATAAATTCAAAGAAGAGGGGATGAGGAAGCCTATGCCAAGGGGAGGAGGAGAACATTTGGAAAGGTGTGAAGAGTGAGAGACCATGGCTTCTTCTAATAAGTTTGTGGACAATTAGAGCAAAGGGCATATGTGTATGCAGGAGACAAGGAGGCTAGCAATGAATCTGGGATTATAAAACCGAGCAAAATTAGGGGCATCCTTCTATGTCCTCCTAAGAAATTTAAAAATTTTATCTAAGGACAATGAAATCCTTTGAAGATTTTCAGCAGGAATGTGTTGTGATAAGATTTTCCTCTTACGAAGGTCAATGTGGTGTGGCAGTGTGGAGGAGGTACTGAGTCCTGGGGTTGAAAACAAGGCTAAAGCCAGAGGAAATATTAGGACACTTACAAGTAATCCAGGAAAGAAATGATAAGACTAAGGTGCTGACAGTGGCAGAGGAGTGGAGAGAAAGAGAAGTGAAGAGCTCTGTGTACGAGAATGGAGAAGATACGGTGGCTGACAGGGAGAGGGGACTCAGGGACAACTGCCCTCTTTGTGTCCTGGATGACTGGGGAGGTGCCGCTCACCAAGGCAGGGTGGCAGGACTAGATTTAGGACAATCAGTATGTCCACTTCGATGTTGTTTTCAAGATGCCACTGACTCTTTGGACAATAAGAATGGCAAAGGAATGAGGTTAGAAAAGAGGGGGCACCTAACATTTAATGCAAAGATAGGAATCATCAAAGGAGACCGAAGTCTTAGGTGGGAATAAAGGTGGAGAACAAGAAAAAGTGAAGAGAGTTTCAAGGAAAGTGTCATTCTAGGCGTCAAACACCACAGAGAATTTAAGTAAAACAAATACTGAACAGGGGGCATTGCATTTAGCAACCAGGAAGTCCAAACTGACATTGTCACGGGCTAGAGAGGTATAAGACAGATTTCTGCAGGCTGAGTACATGTCTGGTGTTTATGTCAATATTTACTTCTCAGGTTTTCCCCCTCTGTTCAGTGTTTGACATGGTCCAGGAGTGCTGACCCTGAGTCCCCAGAAGGCACAGACGCTGGCTCCTCCAACTGTAACATCTGTCTCCACACCTCCTCCAGCACATGCACTCAAGTGAATGAATCTAGAGAGCAGTGCCTTATTTTCAGGGCTTATTTTCAAAATGTCATTTTATGTGCTAAGTTTTTTAGTATCCTGCAGCCTTTCGTTTGTGATACGGCATCTTTCAAGCCTCCTTAATACCTTCTTCACCGTGATACCAAATATTTTCTCTCCCTCATTTAACCCATTTTCCTTCAGGGATCAGTAAATACTTCATTAGCAAGTGAGGTAGTTCAAACCACAAGAAAGTTTTATAAATCCCTTTTCAGTCATCTCTCATGCAAGAAGCCACAGCAGAGGAAGACCATCAGTGTTGCCTAAAGCATCTGTGCTTGATGTAATCTACCAAGGCGCATTTTCAACCACTGAGAAAGAATTTGACGTCTTAATTCCTCAGTCTAACAGCTGGTTTTTGACCTTCTTAAATTACTGCCAAGGTTATTCTAGCTCTAGAATGCTGTCCATTTCAGTGCAACATCATCCAGCCACCATCCTGCCGGGAGTAGAAGGGATTGACTTACCTTGCTCTTTGTTATGTTTCTACACAAGTGCATATGTTCTGTACAAGGGACACCCGAGGAGATAGATTTAGGTCTGTGGTGGGGTATTCAAGAAAGGGAAGTTCTTAAGACGAGTCTGAAAGATGCTTCCAATTCATTCGTCTTGCCTGATTTGTAGCAACAATTGTACATTGGCTCCCGCGATGGATTGGTTCAGCTCTCCTTGCACAGATGCGACACTTATGGGAAAGCCTGTGCAGACTGTTGTCTGGCCAGAGACCCCTACTGTGCCTGGGATGGAAATGCATGCTCTCGCTACGCACCCACTTCAAAAAGGTAAGAGGCACATCGAGTTAAGGGATAGCCTTCGTTTCTACACAATGAATATCTGACACGAATACCTCGTCTTAGAGTTTCAAGAGAAAATAAATAGCAAACATGGTCTGCGGTAAGAATATTACAATTCAGTGTTGTTGCACGTTTGTGCATAAAACTCAGTGTTGAAGGAGGGTAAAATACAGTGTTCTGACTCTGAAAAGGGGAGCTTTAAAAGTTCACATTAATTGTTTATATTCTTTTCCATCATCTATGTTAAATACCATTACAAGTTTGTTTTCCTCGACTACTTTGCCCTAGCTTACATTCCTCCCTTCTTCCCTTTTTTTAAAATATGTCTATACTTAGCCTTACTGTTTTGCAAATAATGTCTGAATACACATGTTTGTTAAAGGGTAGATTATATGCAGCCTACAGCACATCTCATTGACTTAGTACAATTTTATTTTTACTACGGTATCTCTAACTTGGCCAGCTTCTGCCACTCAGATGTACTTCAACGTCAAAATGTTGCCCTGCTGTTTGTTGTTCATTGCTTTATGTGCTCTTAAAAATCATGCTAGTCTGAGCCAACAATACCCAGCTAGAAATTTCTTCTAGACACACATGGGCAAAAGCACCACAAAGTCATTCCAGCACTGCTCTGGTTTCAGCACTGTTTTCAATAGCAAAATAATTGGAAAGAACCTGAATGCCATCAATATGACTGATGCTGGCTAAATAAACTATGATAATAATTTTTAAAATGTGTATTACAGTAACGCTTGTTTTCTATAGCATTGTTCAAAGTGTATTTTTCCTGTAGTTAAAATGTCAGCAAATTGTATATGGTATTTTTTTTTAATCTTTAGGTCTCTATTAACAAAGTACAATGATAACAGGTGAGCGTAGGTCAGTCCCACTAGTGCATACACACTTGTTTCTTGTTTGACAAATCAGTCAAATTTCAAATGCCAGGAATCGCAGATTGAATGTAGAGTACAACCGCAGATACTGCTTAAAATTAGGAGACATTTTACATTCCCTGAAATTTCCACATTAGATGTGAATGGAGAGATACCATTATTACAAGTCGAAAGTAAAAAACACCAATATTTTATTATAGTTTTTGGCTAAGAATATACTTAGGATAGTGAGTCCTTGGGGAATATTTTTCTTTTCTAGAAGCTAAAAAATAAGAGTGCTCATTAGTTGGTAATGAACCTTCAGTTTGATGAATTGACCCTGTTTCTTAAGAACCCAAGATTTAAAAACATTCTTGACCTTATGTACCTTATACCATCATAATTTTTCTTCTTATATTTCCCAAGACTGTATCTCTGATCTCGCAGACATGCCACTGTGATATTTTCCCTTACCTTAACATAACGTGCTCGTGAGCCAAAAAATGTATATGATAGATGAATCTCGTACGGGCTTATCACCTGGTCAGCACTGCCCTTAAGGAACACCCTAGATATTGCAGAGTTTACTATGAGTTTTATAGTTGCTGAAGTGCCAACATAAAATAGCCAAACCAAATGAAAACACACTGTAAGAGCTTAAGACTTCTTTAACTTCGATGTAGCAGCTTTTTCTTTTTTTATGCAATAGCTACTGTTTTCTCTTAAGGAAAATATATGACAATAATGCACAACACCATTGTTTATTATTATCATTATCTCTACTCTGGGAAAAACAATGTGAACAAGCTCTCAGCAGATAGGAGTGACTTCGAGCCACTCCTGCCATGTCAAACTTGTACTTCCATTTGCGGTGACAATATTTAACTTGTTGCTTAATCAAATCTATGTAATAATGAATCTTCATGTGGTAAAGAGTTGTGTATTTGTGTTTACCTTCCCACCCACTAACTAAAGCTCTTCTATCTTATTACTTTCCCATTGACTGATTGAAAAAAAAAAAAAAAAGGGTAGGGAGAGTTGCCCCTGCTGGATGTATCTGAAACCTGGACTATATTTATAGTCAACGTGTTCTGAATAATTTGTCAAAAGGCAGAGGAGCACTGGGTGTTACACGCAATTAAGGAACCATTGAACACTACATCAAAAACTAATGATGGCTATACAGTGGCTAACTGAATATAGTAAAAAAATAAAAATAAAAAATAAATAAAATTCAAGTCAACTTATTTCCAAAACAGGATTCACTCTGTTAGGACTCTATTGTTAGTGGCATTTGAATTAAGGTTAGAATGATGGGAATATTGCCCTATATTTAAGTTGAGCAGTAAGACAAATGTAGTTCTGCTTCTGCCACTGCTATTAGTGTTAGATGCAGACTTTATATAATCCAACTCTCATGCTTAATGTTCTAAACCATTTAATCCCTTTTCCATAGGCGCGCTAGACGGCAAGATGTAAAGTATGGAGACCCAATCACCCAGTGCTGGGACATAGAAGACAGTAAGTATAGTTTTAATATGTTTTTCTCCCATTTAAAATTTTAAGCCTGGTCTTTGAGTGTCTTTTTATTATATGACTTAAAATATCTATTATATAGGAAGCTCTTATTTTATATAATGCTTATGTTCTGGAAAAGCAACAGGAGATTTTATAAATCAACCCCCGTCTACATGCCTAAGTGAATAATCCTTTGTTATATCATTATTTGTTTCATATGTCTTTTAAAATTCCTGTCCTTTTTTGGGGTACTTTTTACTGCCTTAGCTATCCTTGTAAAGTTTAAAAACTGCTAATAAAGATAAAACAGGATATAGTCCAAAACATATGGACATTTAGGGTAAACTCGGAGACCCTCCCAGAGAAGTCTGATGAGAGTGTAGGCACTTGTTAGTAAGTTAGCTGATGCATTATTTGAATTTGTGTATTAATTCATGGTTTCATTCAATCAGTGGATGTTTATTAAGTGACTTCCATGTGCATGTAATTGTCCTGGGTACACTTTGGGACAAAGAAACTCCTTCGAGACCTTAAGATTCTTTGGGGAGATGTCATAAAGCATAATTAGTGAAATGGGAGTTTAACAAAGAGAGTGATCACCAGAGACTGTATTGTTCAGAGAAAAATTCATGGAAAATCTTGAGAGCCTGAGTACTAACGGGACAGGGTGGAGAGTAGAGAGGACTTCTGTCGAGTCTGATAACAGAGGAAAAAAAACTATAAGAGTATATATTCCAAAGCTTTGGTTGCTTCCCACTGTCAAGTTCTACCTTCAGATAGAAAGTGCATGCACATGCCTTTACAAGCGCGCACACACACACACACACTCATACGTGCACACGTGCGCGTGCACACATAACTGGAGGAAGAAACTGTCTTCATCACGTTGTTAGTGACCACCCCAGCATTGAATAAACAACCCAAACTTCATAGTCTATAACTGGTGGCCTGGAAGTTTTTTAGTTTAAAAACAAAACAGTTATTTATCATTCATAATTTCATTTCCTGAAAAATAGCTCTGGTCCAGCATCGTATGTTCAACTCCCCGTTCTAATGTGTGGGTGACTCCCTGTCATGTCCAGTGTCTTATTTAGCAGTCGTTACCGTGTGCTCTGGTACGGTTTTTCATTCGTGTATTGAGGATACACCAGTGAATAAAAAAGAAAACCACCCGCGCATCTGTGGAACTTCTGTTCAAGTTGTGTTGGGGGGGAAGCAGGCGGCAAACTTAAAAACGAGTAAAATATATTCTCTGTCACATAGTGGTAAATGTGAACAAAGTGACACAAACGCAGTTCCTGCCAGAGGTGGAGTGACACGCCATCTCCTGTTCCTGCCACGACCCACCACACGCAGTCTTTGCTCACCATCGTCATCACTGCCCCCAATCCATTTTGTGTCAAGGTCTCCAGCAGTTTCCTCCTTCCCGTATCCAATGGCCAATTTTCAGTTCTCGTTTTTTCCTTCATGTCTAACTCCCTCCTCCTTGAAACACATTCTTTGTTTGACTTCTGCGCAGGGACACACTAGAGCCAGTTCTAATGGTCCCATGAGAGCTGATAGCTTATTATTTAGGAATTTTGTGAGCTGATTTTAAATCATCGGTGGCTTGATTTCGGCCGTAGTGGGAGTTTTTACACCAAGAAAATGAGCGAGCTACAAATCAGGGCTTTTTGTTTTCAAAGAGATGGTGTCCCAGCACCCTTGAGCTTCATAGCCCCATATCCTTCTGCCTTTCCTTTTACTTTAAGGGCTGCTCCTTCTCAATGTTCTTAAACTGCCCTTTTCATCCCACTGTCTAAACAGAAAATCTCTGCCTCTTCACTGCCTAACACCATCAATTTCAATTCGATCAGAGGCAATTCGCTCCCAAATTCTGAGTCCAGTTCTAAACCCTCTCCTGTGTGCCAGACTTGTATGCCCAGCCAAGAGCTCCTGTTAGATGCCTAATAAGCATCCCAAATTATATCTGAGAAAGAATTTGTGTTGTCTTTTCCCAAACTTTGTTGTTCTGCACACCTTCCCGTATTAATAAATACCACCCCCATTTACCCAACTGCTTAGGGAAAAAAGCAGCTAGGCTTCATATTTTTCTTTTTCTCTTCCTTTCACATCCGAGTACAACCTCTCCGTAAGTCATTACGGCTCTGTGGCTGCAACTGTTCCTACTTCTCATCCCCTCCAAATGTGTCCACTTAACTGAAGCCACCACCATACCTCTCCCGGAGCTGTTTGTCTGGTTCTCCTGCTTCCAGGCTGGTCCCTGGTCAGTCTCTATCCCGCTTTTCAAAAACTTAAGCTAGATCCCATCATTCCCTTACTCAAAAGCTTTCACTAGGTTCTGAGAACAATTGGAAAAAAATCCACAGCATTTACCATGGCCTACAGACTCTGCTTGATCCCACTCCTGGTGCCTGCCCTGCGCCTCTCTCTCGTCACTGTTACATGGCTCGCTCACTGAGTTTCTGTCTTCCAACAGCCCCAGGCTGGTTCCTGCTGCAGTTAGCCTTGCATTTGTTTCCTCTGTACCTAAAGAACTCTTCCCTGCAAGTGTCCGCGTAGCTCCATCTTCACACCATTTAATTTTATGTTTAACAGGTTAATTTCTCAGAGACAACTCTTCTGACCATCCTATCTGAAATATCTTTCTCCTCATTCTACCTCTTACTCTCTAAAGTGCTTTATTCTTATTTGCAGTGCACAACACTGCCAAATACTATATTCTTTATCTATTTCATTCACTTGATGACTTTCTCTCTGTCACTGGAATGTATACTCCATTGTGGGCACACAAGAATGTTTGCATAATGCACGGGTAAAGGGAAAGATACTTAGCTGGATGGCATTTGAGCTGCACTACGAGGGGAAAGACCAATTTTAAAGTAGATAAAGCAACAATAATTAAAATCAGAAAGACCTCACATAGGTTGGGCTAAGTTTGTGAGTTTATGTTTGCCCTGCAGGTTATAAGGGGTTATTTCGTATTTCTAAGACAAATCATTTTTTAAAAAAATAGAATTGGCACCTGGCACCTGTATAGGGGAAGCCAGAGACAGAGAATCAACCATGGGAATTAAAGTAGAAGTTATTGAGGGTATTTACAAATTAAAGTATTTGCAATCTTAAGGAATTTTTTTGTTAAGATATAATTGACATATAACATTATATTAGTTTCAAGTACATAACAATAATGATTCAATATTTGTATGCATTGTGAAATAATCACAATAGATGTAGTTAGCATCCATCAGCACACATAGTTGCAAAAAAAAATTGTTTTCTTGTGATGAGAACCTTTAAGAGGTACTCTCTTGGCCACTTTCAGATATGCAATACTGTATAATTAACTACAGTCATCACACCGTACATTACATCTCTAGAAGATTGTACCTTTTGACCCCCTTCACCCATTTTACCCACCTTCCACCTCCCACCTCGGGCATCTACCAATCTGTTCTCTGTATTTATGAGCTCAGATTTTTTGGGAGGGTTTTGGGTTTTGGTTTTTTTCTTTTTTTTGCTTTTTTTATATTCCACATATAAGTGAGATCATGTGGTATTTGTCTCTCTCTGACTTATTTCACTTAGCATAATGTCCTCAAGACCCATTCGTGTTGTCAGAAGTGGCAAGATTTTCTTCTTTTCCATGACCGAAAAATATCGCATTGTGTAGATGTATAGCACATCTTTATCCCTTCATCCTTGATGGCGCCTACCCTTGTTCTCATATCTTGGCTATTGTAAATAATGCTGCAGTGAACAATGGGGCGATATATCTTTTCAAGTTAGTGTTTTTGTTTTGTTTTCTTTTTCAAGTAAATACCCAGAAGTAGAATCGCTAGATCATATGTTAGTTACATTTATAATTTTTTGAGGAAACTCTAAACTGTTTTCTGTAGTGGGTGGGTAATTTACATCCCGCCAATAGTGCACAAGTGTTTCCTTTTCTCCACTTCCTAGCCAACACTTGTTATTTCTTGTCTGCCAGTCTGACAGACATGAGGTGATAGCTCAGTGTGGTTTTGATTTGTTTCCCTGATGACGAGTGATGTTGAGCATCTTTTCATGTACCTGTTAGCCATCTGTTATGTTTTCTTTGGAAAAATGTTTATTCAGTTCCCCTGCTCATTTTTTAACTGGATTATTTGGGGAGTTTTCCTATTGAGTTATATGAATTGTTTATATATTTTTGATATTAAGCCCTTAGCAGATACATGATTTGCAAATATTTTCTCTTAGTAGGTTGAAATTTCATTTTGTTGATGGTGTTCTTTGCTGTGCAAAAGCTTTTTAGTTTGATGTAGTCCTACTTGTTTATTTTTGTTTGTGTTGCTTATGCTCTGGCAGCAAATTAAAAAAAATCGTCGGTAAGATCAATGTCAAGGAGCTTACTGCTTACATTTTCTTCTGGGAATTTTAAGGTTTCAAGTTTTACATTTAAGACTTTAATCCATTTTGAGTTAATTTTTGTGTATGTTGTAAGATAGTGATCCAGTTTCATTTTTTGACATGTGGCTGTCCGGTTTTCCCAACACCATTTGTGGAAGAGACTGTCCTTTCCCTATTGTATATTGTTGACTTCTTTGTTGTGAAATAAATGACCCTGTATGTGTGGGTTGATTTCTGGGCTCTCTATTCTGTTCCATTGATCTGTGCTATTTTTATGCCAATACCATACTGTTTTAATTACTATAGTTTTATAATATGGTTTGAAATCAGGGAGTGTGATGCCTCCAGCTTTGTTTTTCTTTCTTAAAGATTGCTTTGGCTATTCCGAGTCTTTTATGGTTCCATGCAAATTTTACGATTATTTTTCTGTAAAAAATGTCATTGGAATTTTGATCGTGATTGCATTGAATCTGTAGATTGCTTCGAGTAGTATGGACATTTGGCAGTATTAATTCTTCTATTCATGAGCATGAAATACCTTTCCATTTACTTGTGCCTTATTCAGTTTCTTTCATTAATGCCTTATAGTTCTTAGTGTGCTGGTGTTTCACCTCCTTAAGTTTATTCCTAGGTATTCATTCTTTTTGATGCTATTATAAATAAGATTATTAAAAATGGGAAATTTAAGACTCAGAAATGAAACAAAGATTATTGGTAACAACAATTTCCTATCAAACTGACGTAGTGATGACTTTGTGTCAAAGGGTCCCTGTTTTTACTGATTTGAAAAAGGATTCTGTACAATCAGCTATTTCACTTTTCTCATTGATTTCACTAATTTATCTTTTACTAACTTGACCAATTCTTTGGTTGAATCAGTCTAATTGAGCTTCTCCCCAGCCCTTGCCCCATCACCTAACAATCAGCCTGCATGCTCCCTGCTTTGTTCATGATTTCTGTTTGCTCAGGAGAATGGCATCTGTTACTGTGAAATAATGCATGTCTTTCTCTTCCATGATTGGCACTGGCAATCTTTCTGTGCATTAGGAATTTATTAACTGTGAAAATCGTAGATATAATCTGTTGAATGGGCAGGGATAGTGGATATCTTACAAGTTTCAAATGGAATCCACACATTTTGAAGGTTAGATCAGGTTAATTCATAATGGTGTCAGCACGCCTGACTTAATCATTGGTGGTAAAACACAAACAAGTTCAAAAAGAAGTTTCTTCAAAGGAAAGTCTAACTGTTGGATAAATGTGCATTCATGCCATTTGCTGATAATTTTGTGTGCTTACATTTAGGATTCACAGAGGTCCCTTAAGCCTTACTCTTAGTTTATGCTAAGTAGGCCCATCTGCAGAATTGAGACATCTGAATATATGATGAAAAAGTACATGTTTGGGCCAGGCCGAACAGCCGTCATTTTTTATTTGATCAAATTTGAGCTACAGATCTTAGATCACACATGGGACACAGCCTTTGGCTACTCTGGATGGAATGTATTTCAGATGGTGCTGTTGATTTACGAGAATAAGGTGTCTGAGGCACTGTTCCTTTAGCATCCCATTAACTATCTTATAGCAAATGCATGTTGGGCTTAAGTATCCCTTTTTGAATAAGAGAGAACTGTTTTTTGGTAGATAATACAGATAAGGTCCAGATTCGGAGTATTAGAGCATCCAGCTCAATATCATTATATAATTTTATCAAGTACAGACCATTGTACTTACTTTTTTGATATTAAAATGTCTTAATGTTATATGGTCAGCTCTGTGGATCAATTCATGATAGGATTTCTCTTAGAAGATGAAGTAAATTCCTCTTCCAGAACTATCCACAAAATTGGTTCTATTTTATACAAATTAAAACGTGTGAAGCATTAAAAGACACTAAACTTTTATTCAGTTGAGCTTAGATAAAGAGATTCAATGTTTAGAGTTAGGTCTTATGAATTCTTATTTTAAAAAAAACAGTTGGAAATAGTTAATATATTCATGAAAGGGTAAAAATTGCAATGCAGGGATAGAGTTTTAAAAGTCAATCTATTAGATAATATTTGACTCTTAGGTAACAATATTATATCATGAATTTCCTTTCCCTTTAATAATGTATATGAATCTTTCCCCCATAGCATCTGTTCTAAATCAGCCTATTTTCCCATTGCTTTTAAAATAAGGTCAAGGTTAATCTCCTATTCCATGTTTGCTTTCCAGGCATTAGTCATGAAACTGCTGATGAAAAGGTGATTTTTGGCATTGAATTTAATTCAACCTTTCTGGAATGTATACCTAAATCCCAACAAGCATCTATTAAGTGGTATATCCAGCGGTCAGGAGATGAGCATCGAGAGGAGGTAAGTTATAGTCATCAAAGAATGATCACCTTGAGGGATATAGGGTAAAAGTTAAATCAAGTTTTGGTTGTGAGAGGTGTTCAATGTTCAGTGCCATTCCGTGCTCTCATCACTATTTGATACAAAGGAAAATAACAATTTATACTCACTAACATGAAACTTAACAATGCATTTGAGATAAGAATAGGACAATTTAATACAGATACATTAATAAAGTATATTTAAAAGCAGATTGAATTTTTGTAAGAAAGTTACATATTTTTTTTCAAATAACATTCTCATAGATTGTACATAGTTTAGAACAATGCCCTGATCAAAAAATAAGAACACAATATTTTCCCCCGCAGTAGGATAAGGACTAAATTTTAACTCATATTGTGTTATATCATAAAATAAGACAAGTTGAATGTGTATAACAATAGAAAGATCTATCTTTATTATATCATATGAACAAGTTGGATACCTAGCTGGATGTGTACTTTTTCACACTTACATATTAAAATTAAATCAACAGAGGGAAAAGTAACATGGATGTTCCCTTCATCTTTTGACTTTTTCTGTTTCAGTCTCTCTAGGACATACATATGGGTTGAAACAATCACAGAAATTTTGTGAGGTATATAAGTTATGTATGTTACTGAACTTAATGAGGTGACTCTGGGTAGCCTGAGAAATCCTGTATTATTATTTGAGGGCCATGAAACAAAGGGTAATTGACAGGGTTTTTATTTTTCTATTTCAGTGCCTAAGAGAAACTAGTGAAACTCAGTATAGAGTTCTAATATTCCCAATATTAAACTGAGGACACTGTAATGAGTAATCGAATGAACTCAGGATTCAGAATTAGATGTTCAATTGAATCCCGGTCCTATGTCCTTTGGTAATATCACTGAGCCCGTATGGGCCAGAATTTTTTAACGTGAACAAAATAAATACAAAGGTTACTATGAAAATAAAATGAGAAAATACAGATGAGAATGTGAATTTCAAAGCAGAGGATTATTCACAAGTGTAAAGTATGTATATACAATTACATATACTCTATCAGGAAGATGTGCGAAATATGAAATAGCACTGATCACATGTTCAGTTGACGGCTGAGGATTTTTATGATCAGGTTGTAACTTCTCTAACACTGAGTTTCTCTGTCATATAAACAGCAGACCAAATGCTCCAGAATACAGCCTTCTTGATAAGTCTATAAACATTTAAGGGACATCTGGGTGGCTCAGCCGGTTAAGCATCAGCCTTCGGCTCAGGTCATGATCTCAGGGTCCTAGGATAGAGCCCCACTTCAGGCTCCCTGCTCAGCGGGGAGTCTGCTTCTCCCTCTCCCTCTGCTCCTCCCCTGCTGCCCCCCCCCCCCCCCCCCCGCTCATGCTTGCTCTCTCTTTCTTTTCTCTTAAATAAATAAATAAAATATTTAAAAAATAAAATAATGTATGCAATCAGTTGTACATTAGTATAAAATAGTGGTTTTCAACCACATTGCTGCTACACTGTCCACATCTGGCAATATCTAGAGAATTCTTGGTTGTCACAGCTGGGGGGGCGGCAGAAGGTGCTCTTGGCGTTTCATGGATAGAAGTCAGGGATGATGCTAAACATTCTTCAGTTCACAATCCCTCACAATAAAGAATTCTCTTGCCCCAAATCTCAGTAGTGCTGAGTTGAGAAGACTTGCAGTAGAAGGACCAAATTTTATCATAAGAAATTGATGTAAAGATGTGTTCCATCATTACATTAAGGTGGTAAGATCTTTCTCTTCATCTGAAATCTTCGAGAACAACTTTTTTAATTAAAATGTTGACTCTTTACATAATTAATACCAAGGGAATATTCTAGTGTTTGTTATGTCAGATTTCCCCAATAAAACTTGATTCTTCATCATTACTGACATCCATAAATTCTAAGATTATGGCATATCCATATTTATACTAAATGTTTATTTTAAGGGCCCCATTTTCCCTAATATATACATTAAAATATTATCTGACCTTGAAGTGATTATGTAATGTTGAAACATAAAGGATTAACTTTTTATCAAAGAAATATTGGAGGAATGTTTTCTGAATGTTTTTAACATGCAGATTTTTAGTTACAGTGCAATATTTTACTTTTAAATGTCCCAAACTAGTATTTTGATTTTATAGTCAATAAATTTTTATGACCTCTCATCAGTTAAATATAATTCTTTAATAATTATGTTTCTTCCATGGCAAAGTTAATCTGACTTTTGAAAAACTATGGTACTCTGCTTGGGGTAATCTCCTAGTTACAGGTATATACATTTGCCTATTCACATTTGCGTTCATGTCTTTTATCTTCCTGAAAACGCAATGCATTACTTTAATGTACCTTTTAAGAGCGTATCACACAGTCATGGTGGTACCATGCTCCATGAATTTTAATGGAGCAGAAATAGTGTATTTTACTTCGAAGTATCTTAGCTGTAATATTCCAACTGGAATTTTCATCTACCTTTGTAAATAGGTAGTTACACATTGTCCAGGATATGCGATCCTGCTTCCTGAGCTGAGGAAA
Organism: Ursus americanus; assembly: GCF_024610735.1. Taxonomy (NCBI): domain Eukaryota; kingdom Metazoa; phylum Chordata; class Mammalia; order Carnivora; family Ursidae; genus Ursus; species Ursus americanus. The sequence goes on from NC_142129.1 coordinate 75,688,532, forward strand.
GGGGCAAGATCCAGACTAGATTCGAAGCACTTTTCCCAGCAGGCTACCTTCTGCTCCTTACCAAGAAGGTCACAGTTTGGAATCTCCCCCACTGAAAAACACCCTGTGGGAGGGACTAGGCTCTCCTGTGGCACAGAGCCTGTCACCGGCTTATTTGCTGCCAGGAGGAGAACATTTCCTCACTGAGCTGTTTCACAGTTGGGTGCTGTTGGGGAGGTCATGAGTCACTTATCTGCGGACTTCCTTATAAAGCTATTCTTGAAATTGATGATGTTTATGCTGTAAGTAGCGAGGTAATCGGCAGTCCCTGAGCTTCTGTTGAAATTCTGCGGTCTGAATGACTAGAAGAGGGAATACCTTATGCCATTTGTGGTAGTATTTTTGTGTGTATGTGGCTTTTAAAAAGTATTTTAAAAAATATCTTCAAATATTTGTATTTTTCTCTTTGTAGGTCCTTGTTTTATTGTTCTTCTATTATAAAAGCAATATAAATTGTTTTGAAAATATAGTGACACATAAAGGATTATGAGGCCTTTAATGATGTCTATTCCAGCTTTTTTCCCACTAACCATTACACTGTGAGCATTTTCCTTATCATTCGATTATAATACCATATTTTTCTGTCCCTTACACCCAATACCCTGATGCCACAGTCATCCATGATTATCCCATGTTATTTAAATAACACATTTCCTCTTAAAAAAAAAAAAAAGTAGTCAACTTCCTGATATTTAAATCCTCCTCTGCTTTCCTAAATGCTTTCTTAGGACAAATCTTTTGAGGTAAAAATAACTGAGTGAAAGGCTTTAATTATCTTTATGGCCTTTGATAACCAACTTTGTGTTGCTAATTTCTCACCCAAATCACCATATTAGTACCTTTTCTGGACTCCTGAGGCAAAATTGTATTTTACAATTTAAGAACATCATTACTAGTTTGATATGAAAAATGTCATATCGTGTAAACATGTTATGTAAATATCTATTTTTTTTTTTAAGATTTATTTATTTATTTGAGCTGGGGGAAGGGCAGAGGGGGAGAGAGTGTCTTAAACAAACTCTGCGCTATGGGGCCCAACACAGGGCTCGATCTCACAACTCTGAACTCACGACCTGAGCTGGAACAAGAGTTTAACCAACTGTGCCACCCACGTGCCCGTGTAAATATCTGTTTCTTTGAAAATTAGTGGTTGTGAATTTACCTTGTCATGTTTCTTAGCTGTTGGTTCCAGTTGTATTTGGTGAAGTGCTTGTCCCATCATTTGCTTAGTTTACATTGAAGTGTTCATTTAAAAATGATTTTCACAAGTCTTTTATATATTAGCGATGTTAACATTCTAATGTTATACATAATAGAAGTAACTTATTATGTTTTATGTCTAAACTTTATTGTGTTCCTCACAAAAAAGAGTTTTATATTTTATATAGACAAATCTGTAGATTTATATCTCTATGATTTCTCACTTATTATGCTTAGAAACTCCTTCCCGGGGCGCCTGGGTGGCACAGTGGTTAAGCGTCTGCCTTCAGCTCAGGGCGTGATCCCGGCGTTCTGGGATCGAGTCCCACGTCGGGCTCTTCCACTGGGAACCTGCTTCTTCCTCTCCCACTCCCCCTGCTTGTGTTCCCTCTCTCGCTGACTGTCTCTATCTCTGTCAAATAAATAAATAAAATCTTTAAAAAAAAAAAAGAAACTCCTTCCCCAATGAAACAGGAAACACATATTTTTCTAGTTATTTTATGGTGTTATTATTACCATTGCAGTTTACATTTTCTACCACATTAATCTAGGGGTTAACTATGTATAAATTCAATTTTTCTTTTCTTAAGTAAGGAGTTGCCTCTGCACTATTTTTAAATAAGTCTTCCGTCTACATTTGTTGCTGAAAAGAGATATTCTTAAAGGCCTCGTCACTTCCAAGACACATGCAATGCTTAGCTATGAGAGAACTGACAGGTGAATTATCTGCAAAGGAATTACCATTAGGCTGCTATTATCAGAGAGCATAGTCCCTGACCTTTACCTGCTGCTTAGTACCTAAACGTCCTTTGTCCCCCTCCACGTTACTCTTTTCATTTTAAATGAATTGCCCTTCACTGAAGATCTACATTTAATAATGCCAAATATATTATTCTTGTTCTCATTAGGCAAATGAATAGTCGACCCCAGTTCAAGCATGGTTTTGATTTAGCTGAGCGGTTTTTACTTATCACTTTTAGAGTGGAGAAAATTCCATGAGTTTAAATCAGTGGCCAGAGATTACATTATCTCTTCGTAAAGGAGCTGAATTTTCTAAATGGACTGTGCTGACATCTCACTGTCGAGATACAGTCTGCGTAATGCATCCTCTTCCAGCGTGGAATGAAAGCAGCACAGAGAATGGGAATGTAAAGTAGGCCAACGTTAATCAGCCGCTTAATTTCGGCGGAGGCGCAGATTCGTGTCTCTAGATCGCAAGGAAATCCTAGGAAAAAATGTCAATCCCAACTGTATTTTATGAGAGATACGATTTCAATCAAGGCCTATTTTTGAAGATTCAGAAAGAAAAAAACACTGAAATGATCTAATAAACATTAGATAAATCCAGAAAGAAATTTATTAAAGCAAGTTTTATATCTATGGGTCAAAGAAAAAAGAAAAACTAAGCGTTCCACGGAAGAAAGGAAAAGGGAAGGACCGCATGGGAGTAAGGGGACACCAGGTGTTTATGAAACTCTGAGTCCTATAGCGACGGACATAGCCTGGAAAGGAGGGAAGGGGAGCCGAACTTCAGAGTAAAACGGATAAACAGGATACAAAAAGAGTACAGCAAGGATAATGATGAAGTGTTGCATAATGTGTGCAAAATCAAAGTCATAATTTCTTCCTGTCAGGAGATTAAAGAGAACAATAAAAAGTAGTGAGTCAGAGCTGTGACAATCATGAAGTGCAGTTTAAGCATTAGCAAGAGTCCCAGTTACGAAAAGGAAATCTAGAGATGAACTGGAACTGAAGTCACCCACTTTGATTGTCACGCTAATAACCACGGGCCGTTTTCTATTAGGAGAATTACAAAAATAAAGGCTTCAGAACATCACCTCTGCAGCTCTCCAGCAACACAGCAGTAGTCTATAATACTTCACACTTCAACCTTCAAAGAGCTTTACGTTTAACCCCCAAATACACCATATGCTGTGTCACCAACTTGATAAATGGAAGAGCGATCGGGGAAGATAAATGAGTAATCATAGGAAGCAGAGTCTGCAGATAAGGACCAGATCCTCGGCTATGGAGTCAGAGTTTTGTGACCTAAGATGTATTTAAAATTTAAAGAGTAATTCCTACAATAAAATTATTTAAAGGAAAAGGTATATGCAGTGTGTTAAATTTGAGTTTGATATTTCTGTTTAAGATTAGCTCTTGAGAATCCTCCAATTTCAAGTTCATATTTATTTTAGACATGAGGCTCCCAAAATCTCTGAGAATGTAAGTGAATTCAACATTAGTGTGTATTACAACAGCATTTTAAAATGCTTGGGCCTTTAGAATAAATCCATTCTTAAAAAAAAAAAAAAAAGTACACGCCCAGATCACCAAATGGGAAGGTTAAGGGAAACAAACAAACAAACAAAACCCTGATGGTGTGGATTCCGCCTAGAAGGAAGGCAGGCTGGAGACCATTCAGCCTCATTAACCAGGGATCTGGGCTGTGACCTGCCTTTGGCCTCCAGTGGTACCCCGCCAGCTGCATTTCTCTGGCATAGAGGGTGGTTGGCTATGTACTTGTTAGTTAACTGGGCCAGTAGCCAGAGATGTTTCTTTTCCTTTTCTCAGATTTCCAGAATCGGAGGATTTTTTTCCTACATATTTTTCACATAAAGATGCAGAGTAGAGTCCACCCACTGTGAATAAATTTAATTTCACTGTCTTTATGCCTCCTTGATTTCCATCGGCTGACTACAGTACAGGGGCAGATGTGTAAACTGGGAAGTCTTCCAGACGTCTTTGTTGTTGTTGTTATTCTACTTAATGCCGAGACACTCAACAATATTCCACATGAAACAGGGCTCTGGTGTGGGTAAACATGCCTGCAGTTTTATGGAAGGTAGGTTTGCTCTTCACACCAGCCTGTGCGCCAGGCGAGCTCAAATGTTTGAATTATCTTTCAGTACTCTTGCTTCAAAGGGAAAGAGCATCACATTTCAGGAGGGGTTCTTTTTGTTCATTGAGTTTTCTCACACTTGAAATCACATTACTATGTTATAGTATACCGAGGTATGGCAAATATTTCCACAAATGATATAATCTCAAGTATCACATGTACACACACTATCAAAATTCAAACCATAGTAAAAAGGGAAATTCAGCTTTAAATGTTGCTAACCTTCTGACTATGGTCTTACTCAGTTACAGCTCAAACATCCAAAAAGCTGTATCCATGCTTTTCCATTAGACTTTTAACAAGTCACCACTTACAGTCTCCATACGCTATTCGCTCGCTTATTGGGTGATATCCAGAAAACGGAGTAAATTCCTTTTGCAATCATTGTTCTAGCTCTCTATTACAGGTAGTAGCGTGCCCTAAAAGCTCTTTTTCCGGCACAATGGCTGTCAATGTCCGGTTCTAGCTCTGAAATTTAAATACCTGTTGGGGTTCTTAGTATACCACTTGCTGTCTGAGATCTCTGTGAAGATGGTTAGTTGATAGGTTCCAGTTTTGCTTCATTGGTTTTTATAGGTTTTGATTCCTATCTGTACACTGGGAGAAAAACTAACTATATTCCAAAGGTTTTGTTAGATAATAATGAGAAGCAAACATGTGTCTTTGGGGGCTGTTACTTTAGTGGAATTCTTTTACTCTCTTCAACTGTGGCTGATAATCTCGTGCTCGATGACAGAGATGAGGATAGATCTCTTAGGTTCCTCTAAGTTAAACTATGTGGCGTCTGTTCGTTTGCTCACGGCCCTCTCTGTTTTTCATTTATTACCTACATTTTTCCAATTCTGCAGCTGAAACCTGATGAAAGGATCATCAAAACAGAATATGGGCTACTGATTCGAAGTTTGCAGAAGAAGGACTCTGGGATGTATTACTGCAAAGCACAGGAGCACACTTTCATCCACACCATAGTGAAGCTAACTTTGAATGTCATTGAGAATGAACAGATGGAAAACACCCAGAGGGCAGAGCACGAGGAGGGGCAGGGCAAGGATCTGTTGGCTGAGTCACGGTTGAGATACAAAGACTACATCCAAATCCTTAGCAGCCCAAACTTCAGCCTCGACCAGTACTGCGAACAGATGTGGCACCGGGAGAAGCGGAGACAGCGAAACAAGGGCGGCCCGAAGTGGAAGCACATGCAGGAAATGAAGAAGAAACGAAATCGAAGACATCACAGAGACCTGGATGAGCTTCCTAGAACCATGGACACGTAGTTGTCTGTTTAATTTAAAGAAAAGAATTCTTTACCTGCAAAAATACCGTCTTCTGTTTTGTACACCCCGTATACTAACTCATAAGAGCTTTCCATGGAGTTTTACTAAAGCAAAGGACACAAGAACAGTGATCTGAATAAGACTGTGTATGGTGACTGTGGCGTAGTAAGGGCAAATAATTCATCTGAACCAGTTTTCCAAGAACTAAACACGTACCTTCAAAGTATCAGAATTATCCTCAAAATGGAGGCTTTACATTTGTAAATGTTTGATGTGCTGAGTTTTTGAATTTATTATGTCATGTAAATAATTGAGCTAAGAGAGCATCAAATTTGATACTGTAATGAGGTGCTTTATTTCCCTTGCATGGCCATTAAGCATGGACTTGACCATGCAGTTGTGCTATATATGTGTTCTTAGGAACAGATATATCATTCCACTCTAGAACTGGCTACCTTGTGGTAGGAATTGGAGGGAAGACACAAATTCATACAGCTCAGGCTCTCAGCAGGAACTTTCCCAGGGAGCCCTTCACTCTTAGTGCGTGGTTTAGGAATTTGGAGAGGTGTGTGATTTCGGACCATAGGGGTTACATCCAGGGTACTGCAGTGTGATTTACTGAAGGATGTAAATGGTCCTCCCAGGATTCCTTCTGACTCATCAAGAGGAACAGGTTCACAGAGAGAAGTTGGTGCTCGGTTATGTGTTTCTGGAATATATGCTGAGCTTGACAGGGACGGAATGCTTCATAAGTATTTTAATAAGATATGGGAAAACATTTTAATAAGGGAAACACCATGATATATACTGCGTCCTAATAGGAAGGCATGCAGATGGGATTTGTTAAGAGACAGAAAGAAAGACAGCCATAAATTCTGGCTTTGGGGAAAACTCATATCCCCATAAAAAGGAAGAACAATCACAAATAAAGTGGGCAAAATGTAATGTGGCTTTAGTCACTAGAGTATAAGTAGCTGCCAATTTGTAAGCCATCTGTTAAAAAACTTCTACCTTATAACAAACTGCTAGCGAAAGTCTGAGGAAAAGTAAATTTTCTAAAAGATCATGGGAAGAATGAACACAAATTTATTTACAACCAATGGGATTTCAGTAGTACTTCCTCTCTCTTTTTCTAAAATTTCGTTATACTCTGTAAATTATTTCAATTTACTGCCTTTATTCTCTCCTGAATATTGGATTATTGGATTTTATTTGAGTGACTAGGAAAATAACAATATATACATATATAGAGGGATAGAATTAGGTAGAAAACAGTGGTGGGGAGAGGGGATATATATATTTGTTGAGTAATAGAACAAATGCAAAAATGTTGACAACGGAAAGGGTTAAATTAACTCTTTGACATCTTTTCTTCACACAATCTTTTTGCATTTCTGAGATTGTACGCTGTAATTCAAGTAGCATTGTTTTAGTAATTTAATAATAAATAAGACTAATGCATGTAAAGAAACCAAACTCACAGCATTAACATAAACATTTTTCATATTTTGTTAGCACTTTTCAAATGTTTCCAATTTGACTATCCCTCTCTGCGGACGTATGGTATGTTTCCTGCCTGTTGGAGCAGAACTCACCTTTCCTTCTTGGAACACAAAACCCTTTGCCTTCTTCTGTTTGGCCTCTTCACGCCCTTTTTAGTGTGAAATGAAAAATTAGTCACTTCCTCACATGGAAGGCAGCCTTTCAGAAAACTGAATAGCAGACATTGCTCGTCTCGCATGCATTCTGCGTGTCTTGAAAGAAGAGCCTGTGAGAACCTATGTGGTTAGAGGGTGTCTTACGAGAGTTTCAGTAGCGCGTCCGTGACTGCCCGTATGTTCGGAATGTTCAATCTTACGTTCATTTTCTTTGCCTTGCTTGCCTATCTCAAAGTAGTCACATGGCTGTATGAGGTTAGGGACCCCGTTTGAAATGATACCCGTAAATATTTGTAGATGTTTCACTCTACCAAAAACTTGAAGTTTTTTTTTTTTTTTAAGTGAATCAGAAACAATCACTCTTAAAAAAGTAATGCATAAGAATAGCTATAGGGAGCATTGGGCTGCTAATTGAATATCATAAGGAGAGCATTTGTAATTATTGATTTGCAGAGTTTAAATGTTCCAGGAACTTATGGCAAGGTCAAAGCAAATAAATGGGAACATTTCATTTTTAAAATTTCCTAAGATTTGTATATCAGACAGCCATTATCAAAGTATAGGGTCTTTGGGAATATTACATGAAGCTCAAGTGTTAGGATTAAGTTGTGTAATAAATTTGGTTTTCATCAAAATATGAAAGCTCAAGCCATTTTTTAATTACTCCTTTCTAATCTTAATTATTTAGATAAAATTTGGGCAACCTCTTTTACTTTACAGCTAATATTTTGGCTGCTTCGGATCTAAAACATTAATTTCTGATAATTGATTAAAATATATTTGAAATATTGAGTAAATATTGAGTAAAACAAAATGTCATATAATAAAAAAACATACGGGCAAAGACGTATGTGTATTTATAAAGGTAGAGGACATCTAAGCTACATTTAATTTTTTAATCTTTTAATTGCCTAGAACACTTAGGACAGTATGACTCTATTAAGTCTAGTGATGAGACACAATATATACTTCCTCACCACTGAAGGTTTTACCAAATTTTCCTTGAAATAACGAAAAGTAAAATTATAGTTAATAGTTTCAGATAGGTTTGTTAAGAAACTTGTTATCTATGGAGAGGTCTTAAAATGTCTGCCTATTCTTGGTTTCATATTTTTCTCCCCTGTTTTGAATACGTATGTCTTTAACTTGCATATTCTCGCCTGCATTTCATTCCAGCTATTTATGCTGCTCAATGGAATCCTGCCTTTCTGCATACATTTACATTCAGTTTATTGGGAATTTTAAGAGTTTGCTTAGAAATGAAGAGTCTAAGTAATTAATTTATGTAGAACCTTTTTTTCCTCCAAAGAGCTCAACACACTACATTCATATTACTGAATACACATTTCTGAAAACCAACCAAATTACTTAAGAGATGGGAAAACTGTCATAGAGAATTTAGAAATTTCCCAAAGCTACAACAGTAGAAGAATTGTAATCTACACGAAAATCTCGTCAATCTGTTGGCTAGCTGATGCTCATTTACAATATGCTGCCTACAAAACAGTCTTACTCTTGAATTCTGCCTTTGGTCTATATTTCAGTTCTTTTATGCTATTAAGTTTTGTTCCTGCTGAATTGTATAGACTCGATTAAAAAATAAGTTTACAGTGGCCAGTGCCTGTTTTTCAACATTATCAAAATTAAGCTTTCAAAGGCAATTTGCTATTATCCAAATGTCCACAAAATATTAAGTTGAACAATAGCATTCATTAAACACTGATATTTTAAACTTAAATATAAGCTATATTTCATATATATCATAAATACAAAGGAAAATTAAAGCTGAAACTCCTCTTTAGAATGTTAACATTTGTCTTAGACAACATGTTGGAAAATTGATTAGCCTTATTGGGAATGGACAGTTTAGGGAAAAAAAAGAAATTTTGAAGTGTTTTTATAGAAAGGTATATTTTTTTCTCACAGGAAATCACCAAAATATTTAAATAACTTAGCTTACATGTGAGGTTAAAATATAAGATCTAAAATTCCAACATTTTACGTACTGACAGTGCAAAGACAGGAACATGCACATGACTTATACCTCTCATTTAAATATTTTGTAGTGTAAAGTATTTATGGTAAGTTTGAGATAGATGATTTTGGGGAAAGGGCAACAATCTTCAGTTAATCATGTAATTTAATTCCGGTATTATAATTTCTACAATCAATTCAATTTCAAATTACCAATTTCAAATTACAGTTTTGCTGTTTTAAAAGAAATGTAGTCTTGTAATCTAAAATAATTGAAAATTGTCAGATGTATATTTTGGTTGTATTATAATAAAACACAAACATTAGTGTTCCATGGCTACAAACAGAATGTTGGTTTGTGTGCAAGTTTTATTTTCAAACCTAAACACAGTAACGGAATATTTGACAGGGAATTGCACTAAATCAAATACCTACGAAAATATTTCCTGGTAACGTTCAGTAAATATGTTTTGCACCTTAAGTATGCAGTAATTTCTCTTATGAAAGAAAGGAATAGATGTCTCTCCCCAGTCAATACAATTATATAGCTACGCTCTACTGTGATCTGACTTCAGGCTTCGGCAGACTGGCATAAACATTTCTACCACAAGTAACCACTTTTAAGATTTCCAGTGATCATCCTATAAGTGAGATTTGAAAGTACTCATCTTTTTGTTTATCTATATGAGTATAATTTATTAAAGGAGATAGCTGAGGTATTTTTGTTTTTGCTCTAGAAAGAAATTTATTTTAGAGAAAAGTATATTTCTTGCCAATTTGGTACATTCCTGAAGGATATTTTATATTTGCAGTGGGTAATATATAACACCCCCCAATGGTTAGGAAATAGCTTGTAGAGATATTGTACAGAAATAGGTCAGGTTTCGTGGGTGCTCTGACAATCTTTAAACATGAGAGTTTACAATAACATGTAATCTTTAAAAGAAAAAAAATAATTTTATATGGGACACTCTTAGTAGAACCTTAGTAGGATCATGTCCCAATCATTACTATAACTAAAACATAACACAAGATTAATAACGGAGAAAATTCCAATTGCATTTGTTTGAATGTAGAAAAGTGCATGAGTAATTCTCAAGACAAAAGAAACAAGAGTTTAACATTTACGTTGAGAATTAAAAGCATCTATAACCACACAACCTGTTATCTACATTAACAGTTTTTCTAGCCCAGGGAAGTCTTACCCAGGAAGGTGAAGCTGCAAATAACTTTGCTGTTTCTTTCAGAAGACCATATACTTTCCCTTTGTGTGTATATTGGTACAAACATACATCTTGGAGACTGATTTAGCATACCCAATGAAGTTTAAAATACCCATATTCCTAGAACCAGCTTTTCACAATTAAGTGCACACCCTTGAGAACCTTCTCCACATGTGCAATAATAGACATTTTCAAAAATAGTTATTGTAGGATTAATTATAATAGAAAAAAGAGAACAATCTGTATGTTCTACAAAAGGAGAATGGGTAAGTTGAAGTATAGTCGCTAAATGGATACAGAAGTTTAAATGAAAAAAAAAAGATCTGTGTGCATCAACATAGAAAAATCTCAGAAACAATGTCAAATGAGTAAAATCAAGGAGTGTAGGAATGCAAATAGAATTATACTGGGTATATCAAGTTTAAAGAAGCAAATGATACTACTTATGGATACATACATTCATATGTAAGTAGTAAACATATAAAAAACACTTCTGGAAAAGTTAAGCTCCAAATTCAAATAAATTTTCCTCAAGAAACAAGAGAATATAGGGAGCTACCACTGTTTCAATAATGTTTTATTTTCTTAAAAAATATCTAAACCCAGTGTTATATTTATATTATATTGCATATATTTGTAGGAACTAGTATATTTAAATGTTAGTAGTTGACAAATTTGGGCATTGGATTGCAATTTAAATATATTACTCTCAATACAGTTCTGTGTACTTCAGATATTTCACAATAAAACAGGAATTAAGGATCTAAATCTCACAGAACAAATTACGCAATAGTAAATTTGGAAGAGAGAGGGAAAGAGAGAATAGTATATAGAAATACTAGATATTCAGCCATCATAAGAGATGCAGCCTTCCAGTTCCAGTTACTCTTACATTATGGACTTTCAGGGACACTGTGATTATTTTTTTAAAAAAGGTGACAGCTAGGACCTTGGTTGGCCTGAGGGACCCGGGGATAATGTCTAGTTTTCAAAGCAACACCTTATTGTTATGAAAATGCCTAAGGCATCTGGGATATCGAACTATGTGCTTAATATGCCAAAAAGACTCCAAACAGCTGAGTTGGCCTTTCTTGGATTGAACACTGTTCAAGGTTGATATTTAAAATATAGAGTTTCTTCTTTCTGGCTTACATAACAAAATTATAAACTGACTTATGCTCTTTAGGTAACTGAAGATGGAAGAGAAATATTTATAACTTGCAAAATGTCTTTAAATGATCCCACAAATCATTATTTTCTGTAGGAAAGATTTTATATCAATATAATTTGCCCTTTTAACTTACTGTGGATGTTTTGTTGATGTGTAGAGATAGGCTAAAATGTAGCCCAACATTTTTGCCCTTTACAAATTCTCAATTTTATTGGGTCCTGTTAGTGAGGAGCTAGTGTGTTTAAATATGCATTGCAGGAGTATATGGGGGCATATTCAGAGAGTATTACTGTAAGTACATAAGCCTGGAAAAGAAGAGAATGAAACCAGTTTACGGGATGGGAAGTTATCATTTAGAATCAGGAAAAGGATTATTTAATGGGTCAAATCCCTCTAAGCTTTTAATATATTGAAATAAGTATGACTGGGTAATTATCTTCAATTACTGAATTGTGTTATAATTGCTGCCTTTTCATGCAGGTCATTTTTACTATCGAAAAACAAATAAACAAAAACGTAGACTCACCTGTTGTAATTGGTGTCATTGCTGTAGTTAGTTTTAACAGACATTCGGAAGCGGTCTTAGGTTTCAGTGGCCACAGGCAGTTTAGAATGAGAATTACTATAACTTACTCCTGTGTGAAAATCATAGAAAGCTGGACAAGAAGCCAAGGGTCTGATTATTAGGAACTTTATGATTCAGACTGGATAGAGATTTATTCCTGTAGGCAGAAGGGGACATTTTGGTATTTTTAAGCAGAGAAATGACAGAATGAGATTTTCCTTAAATTTGTGTATGAGAAATAAACATAAAGTGATAAACGACCTCTCGATTTCCATGTTTTGCAACTGGGTGGATGACAGTTAAAAAAAAAAAAAAAAAGGAAATGCAGCAGTCCCCCCTTATGGGCAATTTCACTTTCCCTGGTTTTAGTTACTCTGATCAACCATGACCCGGAAGCAGATGATCCTTCCACAGACCAACCGGCAGGTCACTCATAGCCAAACGCTACATCACAGTGCCTGCATCCGTCATTTACCTCACTTCATCTCTTCCCACAGGCATTCTAACATCTCACCTCATCTCAAGAAGGGTGAGTACATTCCAATAAGATATTTTGAGAAAGACCATATTCACATAACTCTTATTACCGTATATTGTTATAATTGCTCTGTTTTATTATTAATTATTGCTGTTAATCTCTTACTGTGGCTTATTTATAAGCCAAATTTCATCGTAGGTATGTATGTATAGAAAAGAAAAGCATAGTATATATGGGATTCAGTACTATCTGCTTTTTAAAGCACCTGCCGATGGTCTTGGAACATATCTGTCACTGATAACGGGGGATTACTGAAAAGGTTAGGGTGGGAGATCATGGTTTCAACATTAACTACTGAGTTGGGGATGACTTGAAGAGCAGCTGGTAGGCAGTTTGAAATATCGGCTTGGTGCTCAGGAGAAATGAAAGCTGGAATTATTTTGTGGTCACAGGCATAGATGACAGAAGCAATGTAATAGGGAATACCGTGAACATAAGCAGAACTGGGTGGTCAACTTGGAGCCTAAATTAGTGTGTATCCTGATGTAAGTTATCATTAATTTCTCTGTACTTTAATGAGATATTTCTTAGGTATCAAAAAGCTTACAGAATTATGAATTTTCCTTATTTCTTCCACCTGAAGCTAAATGGCTTGAGAACTAAATCTCTATTCTTAATATCTAGCAGCATTTAGCAACTAAAAAAGAGTTAAACAAGGTTGTGAAACAACAAAAGAGTTTCCCTCAAAATTATTGTGATTCTTTATTTAAGGAACTCGTAAGAAAAAATTCCACCAAATGGAAGCGTTTTTTAAAAAATTCCTACCCCATGTGCTTCTTTTTAAATTAAATTGGTAAATTGATGAAGATCTATTTTCATTTTGAATGTTCATCTGTTTTAAACAACAATTACAAACTGGTGTTGCTGGGGTTTTCCTCTGATTCAGGTGGACTCAATGCCACAAACTACAAGATTTAAACTGATAGAAAGAAGGCCCGTATAATTTGTAATGGATGGTTTGTTTAAGCACAGGACTCTGAAGAGGTCTTTAAAGAAAACTTGAAAGATTTAAATTCATAGCGTAGTCAAGAAAATAGATTTCTCTGACAGATATTCTTTGGTAAACAATATTTTATTTTTGCCATCGAATTTTCCTCTTTGACTTACATGTAAGAGTACATCAGTGTTCAATGAAATCTTCTTAGAAAAACATTCTACAAGACCTTTGAAGTCAAGTGATAAATAAAAGCAAACCAAAGTTTTAACACTGTTTCTTTATACATTTTCAACACTACAAATGTGATTGGATTAGGTATATTGGTTACATTTACACATTTTGTCTCTTAAACAGCAAAGTAAATTTCTGTCACTTAGAACTATTAAGATGCATTACTTAAGATGCATTATATATTTTAAAAGTGAAATACTGACATAGGAGAGTTTTGATTTTAATTTGAACACAGGTTGATGTATGTAATTTGCAGAAATCAGCTCTTCAAGTTCCCGTGCCTGAAAAACAAACATTCCTAGCTGTAGCAGTTTACTTTCTTTGTGATTATATAAAAACAAAAACAAACTACATTCCTCTCTTTTGGACATAGTATAAATTAAAGCTATTTGTAAATGTATTTATACAATGGTATTTTACATACCCATTATATAATTGATCTAAGTAACAAAAATATAAAAGTAATTATTTTTGAGGAAGTAGAGAGTTTTCTGAGATTTAAATGATACAGATGTGCTTCTGAGAAATCTAAAAAGGAACTCCACACCACACAAATTTAGACAACTCTCCTTTGTTTTCCACTTTATCTTACCAAGAGAGCAACTAACATGGAGAAGTGGTTTGTGGTGTCTCTTGTCAAGATGGCAAATTGGATAAGGTTACAGTTCATCCCTCTTAGTATCAATATAATGGTGTGAGGGGTGATGGGGACAAAAGGGAAATAAAAGTGTGCTCTGTTCTTCCCTTATTGGTGGGGGGGTATAGATAAGTGTAAGAAATCAGTAACAGTAAATTAATAGGATTATATGTCTTAGGGGTGATAGGGAACAAGGGGAAATAAGAGTGTGCTCTGTTCTTTTACTGGTTGAGGGGTATGGATAAGTGTATGGAATCAGTAACAGTGAATATGTCTTAAGTTAAAGACAGCCTGTATAGAAATTAAAACAAAAACAAAAACACAACTGGGCTCAATTTCAAATTTAACATGGGCAAGCCAGCGAATGAGGGTCAGTGGAGAGGAAATTGCTAAGAGGAAACATCAGGAGTAAGAGGGGATTCTGGTTAAACCAACTTAACAGGATTCTTGAGGAAGGCAGGCCGGGGTAATCAGATAACATTTAGGGATGATGAAGGATAAGGAAATGATAGGATATCCAGGGTGATCAGATATCGAGGGTGGGGAATTCCAGATAAACTGACTTGACAAGATTCTTACGAAATTGGGCAGTGCATGTCCTACAGGATGGACACTGAAGCCCAAGATCAAAGCCTAGTTGAGAAGAGGGCTTAGGGGAGCCTAAGTAAAGTTTGGTGAAGGAAAGAATCTTTGTCAGTTTGACATCCCAAGACCCAGGAAGGAGGGTGGTGGCGGAGGATGGAATACAGATGTGTAACGTGCAGTTTTCACATGCACATGCTGGAAGCCCCTTGAAGTTTGAGAAGTAGATAGAGTGAGTCAGCGGCCTGATGCCTAAGGCATCCATTTACACTCTTGTTCAAGCTCTGCAAATGTAACGGACTAGCCAGGATTCAGGGATAAAATAAACAGAGAGTGGACTTGCATGAACCAATGATAATCATGTATTTTGAACTATGAACTATAATCAGCACAAGCCTCTGTAGCTGAGATGACCAAGGGAAGAGGAAGAGTGTTCACCTGAGCAGACCAGCAGAACACAGCAGCTACTGGACTGTTGTCCATGGGAACATCTGCCATTGCACGGACAAACATCCCACCATGGATGTTCCTGTAAGAAGAGGGCCTCCTTCCTTGGAAAGTAGCCATAGTCCAGATTTCCTAAATGACTGCTTTTAGATTGCTATGTTTTCACTGTAATATTGCTTTTATTTTAGTTAATTTTTGAGTGAAATATTCTTACACAGACTTTCCCAAGATATTGGCCACAATTTAAAATATAGCTTCCTGGGGAAAATGTGATTTGAGTTTCAAACTTTGGAACACAACACAAATGAAAGTTACTAATACCTACCAATTATTGCGTGCATCGGTGTGTTAGCTCTTTTGCAGACATGATCTCAGTTAATGCTCACAACAACACTTAGACATAGGAATTATTGTCCACATTTTTCAGAAGAAGCTAAGACTGGGCAGAGAATAAATGTGTGACCTAATGTCATTACAGATACTATTAAGCTGGTAAGGGGCATAACTGAGATTCGCATCCTGGCTGTTGATTCTAAATTCCAAGTCCTTAACAATAACAATACTGACTCTTGGCCCGTTTATAAATTGGAAATGTCTATAATAAGTGTTCTCATTACTGCTATATGGAGATTTAGTTTTGTGGCTATTTATTAATAGCTAATCATTATGGAAGTTAATGTTTATGTAATGCAATCTATTAAATTTTTTAACAACCTAATAAAGTAAATACTAGTTGAATTTATATTTCCTCATGAAAAAACACAGAATTCCAGAGCTTAAAGTAACCTTCCAATGATACTTTATTTTACACGTACTGGCATAGACACGCTTTGTGCCAGTTCTCAATGCTTTAGAAATATGAACTCATTTAATTTCCACAGCTTCCTGTGAAACCAGTACTGTTTTCATCCAGATTTTACAAATGGGTAACTGAGGCACCATGTGGGCAGAGACTGTATTTGAACCCAAGTTGGTTGGCTCTGAATCGTTCTGTGTTGTCTTATAGCTACAAATTGATAAAAGCAAGCACTGATTCTCAAGCCCAGCCCTTAAACTCTGCTCTAGGAACAGCTATACATATTACATTATCACAGACAAGAAATTACACTTAGGATGACTCTTAGAGGACAAAAACAGAATAGTTATAGTAATTTTTCATGTGGCTGCATAAGAATTATTAGCCAGATTTGTTCTCTCTCTCCTGAGATGATGTCTCATTCTTATAATTTTCTAAATTCATGTATTCCTGTAGACTTAGAAAATGCAATCATGGAGTTAGAAGATGGTGTGGAGGGGCACCTGGGTGGCTCGGTCGTTAAGCGTCTGCCTTCGGCTCAGGGCGTGATCCTGGAGTTCTGGGATCGAGTCCCACATCAGGCTCCTCCGCTGGGAGCCTGCTTCTTTCTCTCCCACCCCCCCGCCTATGTTCCCTCTCTCGCTGGCTGTCTCTCTCTCTGTCAAATAAATAAATAAATAAAATCTTTAGAAGAAGAAGAAGAAGAAGAAGAAGAAGAAGAAGGAGAAGGAGAAGGAGAAGGAGAAGGAGAAGGAGAAGGAGAAGGAGAAGGAGAAGAAGAAGAAGAAGAAGAAGAAGAAGAAGAAGAAGATGATGATGATGGTGGCGGTGGCGTGGAATGAATTGGGTGGTAGTTGTGGCACCGAGTTAAATTATTTATTATGCTCATAAATTCAGTTAATAGCATGCTAGTTATTCATTCACATTTATAAAATTGAAGCCCTCCCTTTCATAGATATTTAGTTGCTTTTGTGTTTTAGCATTAGGCTTTCAACTAAAACATTTGTGGTTTCCAGAGTATCAAATCAATCTCAAATTAAGGCTCTTTGCTAAGTCAGAGGGTCTGCAGCTCAGAAGTCACTGCTCTTTTGCACAGAAATAAAGAATGATAGCATCTGTAGAACTTAAGTGACTTGTGGCTCCATTTTAGAAGTCATAGTAGACAGAAACCCTCTGCTAGAGGCTTAGAGGACTCGATTCCAGTTTTTCCCTTGGTACAGATTGCTTTCTCTCCGGGGAGCCGAGTTCGTAATCAGGACATAATGTCAGGGAACACTATCAAGAGGAGGAGGCTGTGTTCGTTCCAGAACAGCATTTGTGTATTCGGTGCTGACCAAGGTGCAGGACTCATTACACACCGAGGAGCAGATTCCAAAAGGAAGTTACAGGAATTACTCTAATGGCTGTTTATAAAAACAATGAACTATGGAGAACATAGAGAAAAAGAAGTAAAAGGTAAAGGTAAAGGGAGTAGTGATTAGTAATATTCCAATTTATAAGTTTCTCGTGAGTGGAAGCATGGCAGTACTCCACCAATATCTTATTCTTTATTCAAATTGTGTCCTATTCAATTTTTTTAATTTAAAAAAGATGTAATATATGAACACATTGTGGATTAATATATACTATATAATCCTCCAAAATTGTAAGAAAGAGTAAAACAACAAAAGTTTATTAGACTGTATCTTTTCTTTCCCCTCAGATGTCTTTGTAGAAGTTTCCATGTCATCGTTGAAGTGCAGAGATCCCTAAACCAATAGGATCAGACATATTCCATTAGAACAATAATCTCTTTAGAAGCAGGACCTAAATTCCTCCGATGTGTGTGTGTGTGTGTGTGTGTGTGTGTGTGTGTGTGTGTGTGTGTGTGTAGGCAACCTTTACTCATCATTCTGACTTTTTCTGCTATGTGAAGTAAGAAATTAATTTGGCTGGGGGAAAAGAAGCAAAAAGTACATGGAAAAGTGTGGTTTGTTGTTGTTGTTTTTGTATGAGGCACTCAGTATGCTAGGAGTTTGACAGAAATTTATCTCTTGCTCTTCCTGAAATCATCTCCTATATTATTTCTGTAGTTTTCTTTTAGGCTAAAAAAACTTTTATAATATGCTTCCTGGCTGTGTCTCCACAGTTTGGCCTGTCAAAAATGTTCAACCATATATTCATTTGACTTAATACATACCTTTCCTGGGTAGGTGTGAACACATGCACTGTGGAGTGGGTATCAAGTACATGTTTAGTTGTGCGTTATACCCATTTATATACACATACAGTGGATCTACATCAAACAGATGTTATGAGATTGTGATCCATCAAAAATTAAGAGAAACAAAGTGAAGAAGTGAAGGCTGGTGAACAGAGCAAGGGGACTGGGATAAGAGAAAAGGAAGGTTGAACTGGTAAGCCAAATAGTAGTGGAGATTACAGCTAGAAAATTAACAGGGAATAAAACCTGGATGAGAAGCTGGGTGAAAGTCCTGAAAGAAAGCAAAGAAAGAGACTCAAAACGTGATACTCAATTTCTGAGATTGATTTGGAAGTAATATATAAACATCTGGATCTGGGATTTTAGACAGATAGGGAGAATTATATGAACTATGGTGGAGTTATGGTCAGCAAAGACTTTTACTCCAGGGGAAGAAGTAATCCTCAGCTGGAGGGACCCTAGTGAAAATAGGGATGAAAGCCAATATATAAAGCAAATGACGGTATTTCTTACATGCAGGTGACAGAGGCCAGGGGGATTATGTTAAAGGCAAGAAAAGATGAAGGATGGAGCTAAAGCCATATGGATGAATGGAGACCTCATTCCTTCCTCCTTCATCACTGTAAGATTAGAACTCTCTGTTTTAAGATAACCAAAATGAAACATCCCTAGGAAAATTTCCTAGCTCTGATATTTTTTTCAAAATAACTTAAGTTCTAGTCAAGATTCTAGTCCTTTCCAGGTGTAGTTGACAGTGATCTTGACAGCGTGATACAGTGTATTACAAACTCCCCTCTGACCAAAGAACCGTTCCATTTATCTGCCATGATGTTTAACATTTCTACCTTTAGAAATGTAAGTTGTTTTTTTTTTTTTTAAGTAAAGGCCATTTATCTCCTTTGAAAAAATAAAATGAAAATATATTTATCTTTTATTTCTCAAATAAAAATCTCTATCAGGTCCAAATTTCCTCAACCTCCCTCTTATCTATATTACACCTGCACCTATTCTTATCTCTTTAACTGTACCTTAGAATTTGAAGGTAACCTGTCCACTTGTACTCTTGGATCTCATCCATTTCTGTCTTCACCAAGAACTCATTACATCAATTCTTTTTTTTTTTTTTCTATTTTCAACATAACTTCTTCAACTATAATCTCTGGTTGTATCTCTTCCAATCTCTTCTCTTTTACAGTTATGCTTAAAGGTAAAGTTAGTACAATTTCTACATCTATTTCTTCTCTTTTCCCCTATTTCCAAATCACTAAGAATTGGAGTTTTGCTAATGTAACCAGTGACTCAAAGGGGACGATACCTTTTACTCTTCTCTTATTTGATCTCCCTGCCACCTCTGGCACTGATGATTGACATCAAATTAATTTTATCTTTGCTTCTATTACATGAGTCTCTTTTGGGTCTTCCTTCTACTATGCCATTCTCCTTAAAGTCTTTTTTCAGCTGCTTCTCATCTTGTGTAGTTCTTAAATTGTGACATACCCCAGGGAAAACTCTCAGTTCTCTGAAGCCATATCCCTTTGGTTCAAATCCATGTTCTACTATTTGAGAACTATTTGACTTGAGGAAGGTTATCTATCCTGTCTGTGGCCCACCTGTAAATTGAGGATAACACCAATATCATAATAAAATGCAATGTAAGTTTTCACTGTAACTATCATTTTCCATGGACAAGTTACTTTATGCCTTCAGCTCTGCCTGCCATTTCTACTGTAAAGATTCCCAAATAGGCATCTTGTACTAAGACTCTTCTCCTAAACTCTTAGGCTAAAATTTCGGTTAGCTGTCACTCTCAGGATTTACCATTCATCTTAAAGCAACAGAAGCAAATCTGAACATGTGGCCTCATAGTGTTTATTTGGGTGGATGGCAACATCCAAAATTCTCCCTCTCCCCATTTTGGTCTCAAATCTAACGTCAACTGTCATTCATTTATTTTGGTTAACTCTTGTTTATTAACTCAAAAGAGAACGTAAACACTTTCTATGTTTATCTTCTCATTATCTGAGTTTTGTCTTAATATAGGCACCTCAACTCGTCTCCTGAATGATTGCCAAATTGCTGTCACTTTCTGGTTTCCCTGACTGTTGTGCCATGCTTCTCCAATCTATCCTTCACAGGATGCCAGTGAAGTTTCTTTAAAGGGGAAATCTGATAACTACATCGCTTTTCCTCAAAATTCCCCAGTACTTCCTTATGATTCACAAACTCCAAACATTTCATATTACAGTAAATCCTACCTGGTTGGCCCCTTCTCGCTATCCTAGCTCATCTTCTACTAGTCCTTTTCCCCATTCTTTATGCTCAAACAGTACATGCAGGTTCCCTTCTGTGCACCCACATATGCTGTGCCCTCCATTGAGAATGCCTATTTTCTGTGTCTGCCTGGCAAACACACATCTATAGGATCTCAGATTAAACAGTGCTTTCTCAGTGACTCCTGCCCTGAATCCAGCCATCAGCCTTATATGTTTTCTTTTCTTCCTCAGAATATCTCCATTTATTGAATTATAATTGATCCTTATCATTTGTGGTTCTGTTTTTGAGAATTTGCCTTCTCACTAAAATTAATTTGTAACCCAGAAGTCAATACCGTACTCTTACAGTCATTTTCAGACATGTGGATAAGGTTCATACAAGCATGAGTGCTAGTGCTGCTGGTTTTGAGTTCAATGGACCAATTATATATTTAAATGAGCTATCTTTAAACAGAAACACACATAAAACAAAGTTATGTATTGATTGGTTGTTGAAAATGTGACTGGGCACTGACAGGAACCTAACCCTATGTGTTTCCCATGGGAGCAATGGCTTAGTATTTGTGATTTCATGTTCGTAGTGACCAGTGACTTTATAAAATATTACTACAGCCAATAATGAGAACCAACTATATATTTATTTGTTTGCATGCCTATATGTAATGTTTTGAGGGCTGTTATTCTGTCTTTTCATACTGTGTCTATAGGGTCTTGAATAATTCTTGACACAAAGTTTGTACCTCATAAATATTTTTGAATGAATAACATGCAAATGTATATATGCAGGGATAAAAATATATGGCAGCATTATTTATTGCAGTATGAGTATAATTTCTGAAGAAATAGAATAAATTAGATGAGTTTCAATGAACAGAAAGAAAAAAAAGATTATTGGAGGGAGAGCTGGCTAGGGCACAGCCATCTGGATTTCTGTGTCCTAGGAGGGGGCCTAGGGTAAGCGAAAGAGGAGAAGTGGCAAGGTAGGAAGTAGCTTGAGTCAAGAGCCCCTAGTCAAAGGGATCTTGAAAAGGAGTAACTAAGAACAGAAAGGTTACATGGAAGGCTACAAAAGCAAACCTTACCTTCCTTCAAATTTTGTGAGGGTTTCTAGTTTCCCTTCGCTGTCTCAAATTTCCTATGTACAAATATGTTGACAAACCATTCTATGTCTAGGACTGTCCTGGTTTTAGGGAACCCCTTAATGCTAGGCCTACCAGGATGCTTGGTCACCCTGTGTACCAACTACTATATCTCGAAGCATACCGTATTTGCAAATTAAGGCAGTGTTAATTTAGTGTTCATCTATTGTTGCTTAAAAACTATAACTGTCAAACTCCAATTACTTGGCAGACACTGTTCAGTTCTTGAGGACACAAAGATGAATTTGATATTGCCCTTCTCCTCAAAGATCCCTGTGTCACGTCTCAAAATAATTTTTACTTCAAATTGTTTTTATAAATAATTATGGAGTCAGAATGGAAACTCAACAACATTAGGTATTTCTGATATAGGTTATTTTTTATTAAAGACCTTATTTTTTACAGCAACTGTAGGTTTAGAAAACAAAGAGTAAGATACAGAGGTTTCCCATGTACTCCCTGCCCTTGCATAGACACAGCCTCCCCCATTATCAACATCATTCATCAGAATTGTGTGTTTTTCACCAAGGATGAACCTACATCATAATCACCCAGAGTCTATGGTTTACCTTAGGGTTCACTCTTGGTCATATACATTCTGTGGGTTTGGACAAATGTATACTGACATATATATCAGTGTAATAAACAGCATTTTCTTTGCCCTAAAAATCTTCTGTGCTCTGCCTATTCTTCTCTTCCCCCTCCAACCACTACCCCCTGGCAACTACTGATCTTTTTACTCTCTCTGTAGTTTTGCCTTTTCCAGAATGTCATCTAGTTGGAATCGTACAGTATATAGCCTTCTCAGATTGGCTTTTTTCACTTAATAACATGCACTTAAGTTTTCTCCACGTATGTCATGGCTTAATAGCTACTTTCTTTTTAGTGCTGAATAATATTCCATTGTCTGGATGTACCATAGTTCATTTATCTGTTCACCTACTGAAGGACATCGTGGTTGCCCTCACGTTTTGGCAATTATGTACAAAGCTGCTATAAACATCTGTGTGCAGATTTTTGTGTGGCTATGAAATTTCAACTCCTTTGGGTAAATACCGAGAAGTATAATTGCTGGATCGTATGATAAAAATAAGTTCTGTTTTGTAAGAAACCACCAAACTGTCTTCCAAAGTGGCTGTACCATTTTGCATTCCCACCCGTAATGAGTGAGAGTTCCTGTTGCCCCACATCTTCACCAGTATTTGGTGTTGTCTGTGTTCCTGATTTGGCCCTTCCAATAAGTGTGTAGTAGTATCTTGTTGTTGCATTCTTTATAGGGCTGAAAAACCAAAGTCTGATTCCAGAGAAAGGGAATCTGTAAGGGCTAGGGCTATTTTTAAGTTATACTTAGATGGGACAGTTAAAAGAACTTGAAGAATAAAAGATCTTGACAATGTAGAGAAGAAAACACATGCTGAGGAGCAAAATACCTGTAGACAGATGGAAGAAAAAAAGCTTCTGTTCCCTTATATACTGCATGCTACCAGGTTGTTCAAGGACCCAGAGACCCATACCTCTGAATTACAAGAAAGAAAAATAAATAGGTAGCTTTCATGTACAGCAAAACTTCCATTAGAATTTGTTATATTCTTTCCTAGAATAAATGTTTGTGATACTAGAATCAAAAGTTCTTTTTCTATAATAAACAGTCATAACTGCTCTCCCTATGAAAATATGATAACAATGTAATTATTGTACAAGATGGGTAAACTAAACCAAATTTTATCTCAGTTTAAAAACAACAGTTCTTAGTAATGGCAATAATCAGATTTTACTTTCTAAGTTATCTTCAGCCTGGTAAAAAGTATTCTTACTATTCAATTTACCACATAGTTTTCAAGATCTCCAGAGGGTTCCAAAAGTCCTTCACATAAAAACACTATTATTTTTCCCCCTGACTCAACCCTTAAAAGTTAGAATTCCACCCTACTCTTATTTACTGAGCTAAGTGCTCCTGTAATATACTTTGCCACTGATACCTTCTTCCAAAAAAATAGTAATTTTGTGTATTATTGAAATGTTTAACTTGATTAATAACAAAACTGTGTATTTATAAAAGGGGCTTCAATCAATTCTTGATTCAGAGTATGCAGTAGATACATAAACATTATATTCAGATTGAATTTGCAGTCATGTCAATGAAGGGAAACGTGATAGGTCAACTCGAGCTACTTCAGTCTATTTTGCTGGCTATAACCAAAGATTTAAACAAAATCATCCAACTTCTATTGATTCTTATCAGTCTTGTATCATTTGATTTATACTAAAAGTATACATATGTATTTGGCAAGATAGTTAAATATAAACAAAGAATAAAACACAGCTGCTTCGATAGTTTAGGATTATACACTTGACTATAAATTCTTTAGACAACGAAACAACTCTTTAATATATTCTAAAATAATAAAGAGACAATACAATTTTATACAGAGAAGTGTGTTTAACAATGATCATCACATGGCAGTATGTACACATATTTGAAGCGTGTGATGTAGCAGGAAAATAAGCCTGGAAACCAGAGTCTTGGGTACTATTCTGGGAATTGACACTAACAGATTATGGACACATCACTCTGATTATCTCTGCCAGATTTCTTTCATGATTTGTTTCCCAAATAGTGCTTTTTGAAATATTCCTCTAGAAATTTTAACAGATACGTCGTTGAAAAGGGGTTGATTGATCACATATGTTTAGGAAATACTTTTTTTTTTTTAAGATTTTATTTATTTATTTGACAGAGATAGAGACAGCCAGCAAGAGAGGGAACACAAGCAGGGGGAGTGGGAGAGGAAGAAGCAGGCTCATAGCGGAGGAGCCTGATGTGGGGCTCGATCCCATAACGCCGGGATCACGCCCTGAGCCGAAGGCAGACGCTTAACGACTGCACCACCCAGGTGCTCCTACTTTTTTTTTTTTAATATCCTATCTTGAAAATTCACAGTGCATATTTGTAAATGAAAGACTCTAAATACCTTAAGGCTGCAGTTTACTTTTCTGGGGGGGACAATGTGTTTAACAAGGTTAATTGAACTTGGATCACATTTTTTATGTCAGTTTTATACACATTTAGAAGCTAGACACTTTCCAAAGTCTTTCTCATTTTTTAAAGTCCATAATTGTAGCTCAGAAAGCATTTAAATAACATGCCAGTTAAAAAGAAATCAGTCTTTATCCATCTCATCTAAACTAGTGAACAAGGCAGAAATAAGGATATTGAGGTATTTTGCTTTTACCAGACACTGATGGATGCAGAAAGTATGGACTCCTATTTTACTTGTAAAATGTATTTTTCTGAGCACAACATCACAATGCTTTCATTCCTTTACTCCACATTCATTGGGGTCAGGGGTCAGTGATGAGGATTTTCCGGGTGAGAAGAGGAAGACAATTTGAAGTATAACATTAGATTAATGTCTACTGTTGAAATCCTTCCTTAGGAACAGGTCAGCAGGTTTGTAAGTTCGCTAAATGGTCATCTCTTAGCTACGTCTATGTTTGAAATGCTGGGCTGTGTGGCAGGAGGGAACCTGAGGCTTTTTCTACTGAAGGGTACTAAGAGCATCTTTAAGTCTATTTACTACACTGTCTGTTTCCCTCTCATTTGGAAAGGGATAACTCTGAGAGTTTAGGGTTGGTAAAATTTTGCAGAAATTACAACCATTTGCATGTAAAAAATTTAAATACGTATTATGGAAAATACACCTCTTCTCTTCCAGTCTTTAGAAATCACATACATTTTTCTATATAAGAGAGTGAAGTAACTACTACCCAAACCAGCTGCCCTTGCCTCCCTGCTGTTCCCATGGAAATTACCAACAGGATATACAAGTAAGGAAAAGCTACATCACTGCAAAAACTAAAGAAGTCAATTACTGAAGACCCCTAGAAATTTGAATCGTTGTTATATCTAGACAGCTGGGATAAGTTTAAAAGATAGCATGGAAAATACTTGGGACTTTTTTTCCCCAAAAAATAATATTCCAAAAGCCCAGTAATATCCCTTAGACAAAATGGAAACCACAAGGGGGAAGTTAAAGTGCATGGGATCATCAGTCCAACAATGAAATACTTGGGGGCTATCCCATGAATTGTGTGGCCTTGCCAGGCAGAGTGCAGATACCTACCACACACGTTTATGCCAAATTACAGCCTCATATGAGCAAATCTGCATGGTGTATACAGTAGTCCGTGACCACTAGATTGGAGGTTAAATAAAATTTGTTGAATAAAGGACAGTAAAATACAGAGTGGATATACAGTTTCCTCTTGAACAACACGGGTTTGAATTGTGTGTGTTTGAATTATATGCAGATTTTTACAGTAGAATACTATAAATGTATTTTCTCTTCCTAATGATTTTTTTAATAACATGTTCTTTTCTCTAGCTTACTTTATTGGAAGAATACAGTAAATAATACATTGAATACAAAGTATGTATTAACTGACTTTGCTATCTGTGAGGCTTCAGGTCAACAGTAGGCTGTTAGTAGTTAAGTTTTGGAGGAGTCAAAAGTTATACATGGATTTTCAACTCTGCAAAGGGTCAGTGCCCCTCCCCCCTGTGTTGTTTAAGCGTCAACTGTATTTTGTAAGAGTGCCCAGTGGTTGGGCGAGCAGGAGGTGAATCTAACCCACGTACCTAGTGCCAGGATGTAGGTCTTCCCAAGTGGGAGCTACATCCACCTAGGGGAAGAGAAAAATTTTACTCCAGAAAAGTGCCATCTGTCCAAGACACAAAAGTCAGAATAGGCTAATATGAGGCCTAAAGAAAAGTATATTGAAAATGAAGTTTTCATAGACTACCTTGGTACTTCTCATGCAATGAGCCACAGCACACGCAGGTGCTCAGAAACTCAGCTGCATACCCTTTCAGTGTCCCTTAAGCACTGGGCTAGGCTGGGACCCCATGGTCAGTCTTCTCCAGCTCAAGAAATCACATCTGTTTATCCCTACTTGCCATACATTTCCTAGGCTTGCTGTGCCATGGAGAAAGTGTGGAAGCACTGGCCCACAGCCACTCACTCATTCAGTGAATTACTACTTATTATTTTCCCACGGTGTGCTTTGTTCTGGAGAACAGCTCAACAAAAGCACTAAGGGCTCTACATGTATCCTACACCCCTCTACATTCCAATATCTTTTGCAACATCCTCCCAGTTTTAGTCTCTGTCCTACTAACACACAGCTCTTCAGCAAACCCTGACATTTAAATCCACGAGATCACAGAGTTCCAGATGTCTTCATCATTAGCTTGAGATGTAATAATAATAATTAATTAGTTCATTAAATGCACAGTGTGAGTGCACATGAGGGAGTGAATATGTGTTATGAGTATGTGCGTTGAGCAAGATAAAGATTAATACTAAAAAAAAGTAAGTGTGTGGGTGATATGTGTCTCAAAAGTATAGTTCAGGTCAGTTGTATTTGTGTATGGAGTATCTCTGATAAGTTTCTTACTGCTCAGTTGGTGTGGTTAAGTTGAAAATAGTCAGGGGCGCCTGGGTGGCTCAGTTGTTAAGCGTCTGCCTTCGGCTCAGGGTGTGATCCCAGAGTCCTGCGATTGAGCCCCACATCAGGCTCCTCTGCTGGGAGCCTGCTTCTTCCTCTCCCACTCCCCCTGCTGTGTTCCCTCTCTCCCTGGCTGTCTCTCTCTCTCTCCGTGAAATAAATAAATAAAATCGTAAAAAAAAAAAAAGTTGAAAATAGTCAATTTTTGCCCTGGGGCCATTGCAAAAATCAACCAACATTTTAGATTTTTAATAGCTCCTCTTATTCTTTTCTCT
This sequence comes from Ursus americanus, assembly GCF_024610735.1. NCBI lineage: Eukaryota > Metazoa > Chordata > Mammalia > Carnivora > Ursidae > Ursus > Ursus americanus. Next base: position 75,716,104 of record NC_142129.1, read on the forward strand.
TACTTTGTAGGTCCTTTCTTGAGGCCCAACATTTTCAGATTTTCTTTCTTTCTTTCTTTCTTTCTTTCTTTCTTTCTTTCTTTCTTTCTTTCTTTCTTTCTTTCTTTCTTTCTTTCTTTCTTTTCTTTCTTTCTTTCTTTCTTTCTTTCTTTCTTTCTTTCTTTCTTTCTTTCTTTCTTTCTTTCTTTCTTTTCTTTCTTTCTTTCTTTCTTTCTTTCTTGCAAATCCAACCATTCTACTGTCAATTTTTACTCTGAATTATTTTCTTCAACATCTATTATAATTTCTGAGTAGAATTAAAATATTTCCTGTTGGAGTTTCAGGTTTAAATCTTGGTAGGGGTGAGAGAAGAAAACAAAACGAACAAAATCAGTATGGAACAACGCAAAACAAAAAGCCAATAGTGACTTCATAGCTTCTTCTTTGGCCACCACCATTACTCTTCCTCTTCTTCTCTTTCAGAAACTGTTTTCTAGCTAATTTCTCATTCTAGGCCTGGATATAGGCCCTGTGCTCTACATTAGAGCCTTCTGAATATTCTTATCCTCTATCTTTTCCTCTCTCCCCTTAAGCAATTGCACTGGTACTGAACCTGAACTCTGTGTATTTAGCAGTCTTCATCTTGAATCCTTAAAGGGATCGTTTTCCCTGAATCAGAATTAGGACACGTGGTTCAACAATAGCACATTTCTCTATCTGTGATGGTGAAACAGTTCATGGCAGAAAACAAGAGAAATACTGTGGATAACTTCAGCAAAAAGGGAATGAGCAAATCAAATCCATAAATTGCCTGGAAGCAGGAAAAACGCTGTGTGCCCCCATTTTATTTCCATAGGTGATGCAGCGCTCTGCTATGCCCTATTCTGGGATTTTTTGAAATGGAAGTTATATTCAGATGTTTTTAACAAATGCTGGATATAAATTCATTATTTCTCTTCTCTTCTCTCCTTAATAATCTACTCTCTGTTCTGCTCCGTTTCGTAGACTGCTGTTGTTCAGTTTTCCTGTGTATTGTGATCTACCCAGAACAGTGCTTGAGACATAATAGATGTTCAATTAATATAATTCACACTTTTTTTTTTTTGCAGTTTCTATTGAAGTACATCTTTTCCCCAGGTTTTTTCTCTCTTCTCTGGCCTATCAAAATACTTTTTCCCACACTTCATTCTGTGTATAATTGGGCTGACATTATTCACAATTCTGGACTTCATCATATTTGTAATTTAAAGACAATGTCAACTTCAACTGCACTTTCGAAATACTAACGGCCCAGTGACCATATTTCAAAACAGATATGTTAGGACAATTGTTTGGAAAAGCTATCAAATTCATAATTCTTTTTTCTGAGTGTGGTCTTATTCCACTATTTGTTCCTGAAGTGAGAAATCCCAACTAATTAGATCCAGTGTCTTTTCTTCTCACATGTCTCTCTACTTATCCACTTGTCCAGATTCTATATTAGGAAAGAAGACAAAGGGCAGAGGTAAAAGCCTATTTCTAAGTTTTCAAACTTTTCCCCTGAGTTCCCTTAAGAACAAGGGCTCAAAATTATATAGATGTTGTTCCCTTTGAGATAAAAGGAGATAATGTTACCCCACATGGTGAATAAATCATAATAAATCTAAGACACAGAACAAGATGAGCATTAGCAAGAGAACAGAGAACAAGTTTGGAGAATGAGGATTAGCCAATTGCTCCCTAATGTCAAACCAAGATGCAGTAGAAATAATCATTCTGGCATCTGACAGAGGAAGTCAAAGGTCAGGATTTAATGTCGCCATCGTCTGATTTCCCAACTTCATTGAGCAGGTGCTTAATAAAGCATGATTATTTGTTATGTTTAAAGAGTTCAGAGCAAAGTAAGACGTAGAGTGATTACCAGCTCTGTTATTCTGGTGAGAACACTGTAACCTTTTTGTTAATGACAATTATGTTGAGGTCATTACTTTGTCAGAGTTGATTTCTTTCCCTTAAAGTATGGAATGCAAAAATATTATATTACATGAAACTACTAATATCACTGATGAGTCTTCAGTGATTATAAAGAAGAAGAAAGAATTTAAGGTCAGCAGAAAGAGCCCTGAATGACCAATGATTAGATAAAAACGTGGTTTACTGAGGCTTCTAAGTGCAAAGGTCATGTAAAGCTGGCAGAAATTTTCACACAACCACCACAATTTATTCGTAGAAAGAAAGAGAGAATGAGAGCAAGAGTGAGACAGGGAGAGAGAGAGAGAGAGAGAGAAGAGAGAGAGATCTTTTCACAGCAAGTGTAATTAATGCTGACTGTAAAGTTTCTGTTAGTGAGAACGTTATTAAACATAACAAACATAACATCAGGAGTTTAAAACGTTGCTTACTAGGCCCATTTCCTTTCCCATCTCCTTCACTTGCTTTTAAGTCATATAAGTCAACAAATTTCATATTTAAACAATTAGAAAGGGCAGAGGTTCAAGAGTCAGAACAACTGCCTGGGTTTGAATCCCAGGGTCCCCACTTATGGAAGCAACCTGTTGGGCATATTTCTTAACCTCCTGTATCTCTGTTCTGTTGAAATAATAGTACACAATTATGAGAATTAACAGTGACGAACTTTGTAAAATAAACACTTGTTGAAAACTTAACCCCCACTCAAGCAAACTAATCGCCATGCCTCCTGGTATTTGTGCCCATGTGTATTTCCCTTCCACCTTGCATCTGTGCTGGCTCTGTGACACACTTGAAACCATAGCATGTAGGAGACATGACAATGCACAAGTCTCCGATCTAGGCCTTAAGAAGGGCCTGGAAGTTTCTACCTTTGCGTCTTTGGGGGTCCTGAACTACCATGCACTAAATGCGGCTACTGTGCTTGAGGGACCATGTGGAGAGACCACATAGAGAGGAACTGGTGGAGGGAGAGGCCTTGAGGAGACCCGGAAAGAGAGAGCAGCCTGGCCATGCCAGTATCCCAGCTCAGCCCAGTCTTTCAGCTCTCCCAGGCAGGGAGCCAGACCAGTGATAGAGCCTCCGGGGCTCTCCAACAGCATCAGCATGAGAGACATAGAACAAGACCAGAGAATGACTACCAGGTCAACTCCAAGAATTCTGAGATATAATAAATGATTGTTATGTGAAGGCACTGATTGGGGGAAGATAGTTTCTTATGTAGTAGATAAGGAAAGAAGCGATAAGGAGAATGTGGAGCTATTCTATTCAACTTGGTCGCCATTACCCACAAGTAGTTATTTAGCACTTGAAATGTGGTAGTATGCCGGAGAAACTGAGTTTTAAATTTTATGTAATCTAATTCCTTTATTTTTTTCTTTTCCTTTTTTTTTTCTTTTCCATCAGTCTATTTCTAATTTCTTTAAATCTAAAAGCTGAAGCAATGTAAAATCGTTTTCCCGTTGTTTTGGTAGGCAGACGTTCTGCTTTAGCCGTTTGTGTTGTCTACAGTATTGTGACTGAATTGTAGAGCTGTCAGGCACCTCTGTCTTTACTGGTACTACATAGAAACATACTGCCAAAAAATATTGTATGGTATTAATTTTTATATCAATGACTTATTGAAATGATAATATTTTGGATATATTAGGCTACATAAAATGAATGTATTATTAATACTAATCTCACGTATTTCCTTATACTTTTTGAAATTTGACTCCTAAAAAAATTAAAATTACACAAGTCGTTTGCATTTTATTTCTATTTGATGGAACTTTTATAAAGGATTAGATGTAGAATTGTTTCTAGAATAGACTTCATTTTTTAGAACAGTTTTAGATCCTGTATACCTCATACCCAATTTCCACTATTAACATTTTATATTTTTATGGTTCATTTTTTACAATGAATAGACGGATACTGATACACTATCATTAACTAAACTCCATTCTTTATTCAGATTTCCTTAGTTGTTATATAATGTCCTTTATCTATTCTAGGATCCTATCCAGGATACCATATTACATTTAGTGATTGTGCCTTCTTAGACTCTTCTTGGCTGTCACCATTTCTCAAACATTTTTTTGTTTTTGATGACTATAGTGGATTGAATGGCGGCCCTTAAAATATATTTTCATGTCCTAATCCCCAATGCCTGTGAATGTGACTATATTTGGAAATAGGGGTTTTATATGTAATTAATAATGTAATTTATATGTAATTAAGTTAAGGGTCTTCGGATGAGATCATCCTGGATTATGGGGGTGAGCACTCAATCCAATGAAAATTGTCCTTATAAGAGACAAATAAAGGAGAGCTATTCAGACAGAAGAAGAAGAAATGTGATCGCAGAGATGGGAGTGATGCATCCACAAGCACAAGAATGCCAACAAGCACCCGAAGCTGGAAGAGTCAAGGGACAGAATCTCTCCTAGAACCTCTGCAGAGAGCACAGCCCTACCAATACATTTGGAAAACAATGATCTTGACACCTTTGATAGTACTTGTCAGGTATTTTCTCCAATGCCCCCTCTTGGAATTTGTCTGGTGTGTTTCTCATAGTTAGACTGGGGATAGGCATTCTTGGAAGGAAGATCACAGAGATGAAGAGCCATTTTCTCATATTGCCTCAAATGTACATGCTATCAACGTGATTTACCCCTGTTGGTGTTGACCTTGATCCTCTGGATCAGAAAGTGCTCCTCTACTATGAAGTTACTCCCTCCTCCCCTTTTTCCATATTGTAACCTTTGGGAGGAATTTTGACAAGTCTAATTAAAACTTATAATCAGCTGGAAAGAAAGAAAGAGCCGTGAAAGCTGCTGAGAGGGAGCGTAGACACTGGTGACTACTAGTCAAGGAGAAAAACAGATCAATAGCAACCACGGAGCAAAATTAGTAGGGCTACATTGGAAAATGAGAGGAGTCCTTTACTCCTCTGAAATAAGAAGAAATAAATACAGGAGAGGTACAGAGACAGAAATATTGACTAGGTAAAGCAAAGGAAAGTTAAAGACCTCATAGATAAAGGCCTTTTCTTAAGAAAGTAAAATTCAGCTCAATTAAACAAACATTGAAACTTATTATATACCAGACACTGACCTTGGACCCTGAAGAATCCAACTTTAGCGAGATTTAGTTTCTGTCTTAAGATATTTACCATTTGAAAATGAAGGATATCATATGAATAAGGTATAAAAATAAATATAGCAATGGAGGGATATTTTTAAGGGGCAATAGAAAAGTAGCATTCACATCCATCTAAAACTCAGGAAAGTTTCCAAAGATCAGCTGGTATTTGAGAGAAAAACCACTAAACCACAAAAACTGACATGGTAGCATGACATAAAAATAATTGTCAAAATAGTTCTCAACCTCAGGTTCTGAAATGCTGTTTGTCACTGACCCAGAATTGATTAGACTTGGAGATGGAATTCAAGCCAAGAAAAATCGTAAAAATATAAACCAGAAAGAAAAGTATTAATTATTTTGGTAACTAAAACTATCAGACAAGCTCTATGTGGAAAAATTATATGAAAAATTTCAGTGATAAAAGATTGTTTGATGACCTTGAATGGGAGAATGGGGTACGAGTTATTTACATGGATTCAATGTGTAAAGGCGTTAACCTGGCAAGCTTCAGCTCCGTGGTCTATAAAAAATGAGAATAGAAATAGCTCCTATATCAAAGGATCAAATGAAGTGAGGCATGCTTAGCACAGGGTTTGGAACATAATAAACTCCCAGGAATTATTGTCATTACTATGACCATTATTATTTGTCCAGTCATCATGTTCCTTCCCCATCTCGGTTTCCTTCAATATGGCTCCCAGCTCATATTCGTTTATGCTCCTCTAGCAGCTAACAAAGTGTTTGTCACCAAGAAAAAAGGAAATATGTGAGCTTGTTCTACTGAATTATGGAAGAGTTGATTGTATCAAGGAGCAAGAAGTGGAAGTAATTTAGAAGCTGATAGAAACAAGGTGCTTCAAACCAATTTGGTCTTTTGAAAAAAAAATTAAAAATGAAGATATTTATCCATTAAAAATGTCTTATTTAGAGCCATCTACCTTAATGCTTATGAATATATACATTTAAAAATGTAAACATGACACAGCTACAAATTCCCTTTGCAGCAGTACTGTGTCCTGTTCTTGATTAAATGGAAAGAATTAAAGACAAGCATGAGAGGGTGGGGGTTGGGGTGGTTGTGGTTTGGAGACTTGGTTGCTATTTATAAGTAAAAAATGGAAGAGGAGGTGTCATAAACTGAAACTAGGGAGGTCTAATACTAACTAAGTCACAGGTTGTCTCTATGGACGGAGTTAAGCCCCTTAACAACTTCTCCGTTTTATTTTCTCCATCTGTTTTACCAGGCTATTGGGAGGATTATTTAGTTAATGTTGAAGACTATATTTATCAATTCCACAAAATGTCTGTTATTTAATGATGAGAGAACACTAAACGACGCTGTGGGAGTATCACAGGGGCTAGCAACAGCATTATGGTCAGTTGAGTCCTTCAGAGACCCACAGGACAAAATATGATATGCAGTTCTCAAGCATTTGGAATTGTGTTTCAATAATTATTTCTCCTTCTTACTCCCCAAGTCAATTGGGTTTTCTGCTTTGTGGGCTTGACAAGCAATTTGTTTTTTATGATGGTAGAATTTTTGAGTGGTCTCAACATTATCCCCAAAATGATTTCTTTAAATGAAATTACAGTGACACAATGCACTACAAAGTGATAACCTTTTTTTCTGCGTTATCTCAGAATGTGAATGCTTCACTGTAGCTCCTATCAAAGAGCTTCTCTCTTTTCCTTTAGTGAAAGAAACAGTCTCATTTTTAGTAACCTGATCCTAAGGTACAGACTGGGAAGCCCTCAATATATCACATTTAAGTACAATTTCTCTGTCAGGTATACAGGACAGAGAAACTCTGAATAAGAAATAATAACATATGCTGAATACTTCAAGGAGAAAAGCATTTCCTTTGTGCATCAGCATTTATAAACAGTCTGCATTTTAACAGTTCCATAATAGATATCCTTCTGCGTCAGCTTTAGCCTACTTTTGATTTCTAGTTAAAGAATATTATCTCAGTGGCTTGTAATGTGTAACTACAGTACAAACCTTACCTCAAAAGAGAACCATGGGGAAGAAAAATATTCCAAGACACTCTTAATCAGCATACAGTATGTCAGTCTTACAATAAGGCCTAGTAAATAAAATCCCCACTAAAATGAATCCTCCATATGAGGTAAATCAGCTCTTTCGGGTCAGTAGGGTAGCATTTGGTAAATTACCTCTGTTTCTTCCTACCACGAGAGATTGGTATTACTTCACATATGTGGGCTAGTAATGCTCACCACGCATCAAACTCTTCTGAATCGCTCTGAGGGTCATGCCCGGTTTGAATAAGACTGAAAATATTATTAATGGATAATTTAGACTTTAGGCCTGAAGCTAGATTCATGCTGTTACTCGGTCAGGATACTGGCACTTTCCCTTCTTTAATTTATGTTTGCACAACAGTGACATGAGCTAAGCTAGAATATCCTTCCAGAAATCTGGCCCGAATCCCTCTTTGTGTGGGTTTAATTTGCACCCTTCTTAGTATTTTTGTGTATTATAGTTGCTTTCATACCAGGTTGAATGGAATTTCAGACACGATTGAAAGGAGTTCCATTTTCATAATTCAAAATTAATCATGCCCCAGCAACATGAATGTAGCTCTCTGGGTGGTAATCCTGAAGTTAATGTTCTCCCTTGAAAATGAAAACACTCATTTATGATCTTTATTGAAGGTTATCATGTGTACAGAGTGCGTGTTTGGCCTGACTTTAGAATGTGGTTCCAGTAATTTCTACTGTGCTGCATGTTAATCACGTTAATGCAGGGACTCAATTTCACGTCAGAATCATAATAAACAGAGCTGGAGTACCGGATGCTTTTTAATGTGGAGGAAGGTGGTGGTAACCGGAGGTGTCCGTGAAGGGTCATTCCCAAAGGAAGTTTCACAAGGTGAAGGCTAAGAGAGATTCAGTGAACTGACTGCTTATCATCTCTTGTCTTTTTTTTCCCTCTCTGCTAGCAAAGGGGCTTGTAGTGGATAAATACTTATTTGAATTGACAATCACTCCTGTTAGGAAACTCCGTCTATGTGCTTCAATATGAATTTCACATTTTAGCATCCTCCATTACTGCTGCCTTTTCCAATCAGACAGTTCTCCTTCCTCCCCACCTCCTTCGTCCCACCGTGTGGTTCCTGCCTCCTGCCAACCCCTATAACCAGCTATGGATCCTAACACAAAACTCAGCTCTGCATCATCACTCACATGTCAGTGACTATTTGAACTGACTGGAGGGCGACTAAAAAATTTCACACTCCTTTGAATCCCTGTGTGTGAGAAGATGGTCTTCTAGGCAACATTCACATTTTAATAGTGTCCCTTAGTAATGTGAACTAAAGGTAGTGGTAGGTGAGTTATGAGGTGGCCGTCTTGCTCCCACTTGTGAGAAAACCAGTCCCGCTTGTGACTTTACATATGATAAACTCCTTCTGCCCCTATTGCCTTGCTCGATTAGGTCAGGGATGGACACCTACGATGTGGCAAATCAAATGAGCTCTTTGGAGAATTAAAACTTGGGAATCAGGGGCGCCTGGGTGGTGTAGTCAGTGAAGCATCAGACTCTTGGTTTCAGCTCAGGTCATGATCTCAGGGTTGCGGGATCCAGCCCCACATTGGGCTCTGCCCTCAGCACAGAGTCTGCTTCAGTCTCTCTCTCTCTCTGCCCCTCCCACCCCCCCAATAAAGAAATAAATCGTAAGAAAATAAACTTGAGAAACAAAGAGGGAATTAATTGGAGTGGGGAACAAAACTTAAAAAAAAAAAAAAGCCAAGGGGACTCATATATTAAAGGCAGCATTTCTTGCTGTCCTTGTATGAGTGAATGAATAAGAGGGAGTCAGTCTGTAAAAAGCAAAAAGAGCAAAAGAAAATAAAGCAAGTATGTTGAAGAAGATAAAGATGAGAGTTTCTTTTGTGAATCTAGGAAGTAGAATACGCTCTTAATTACTTCTCGATTCTTCTGAGGTCTGGCTTTCATCTTGTGTGTGGGTTTTACAAGACACTCATAAAGTTCCCGTTCTCTTTATACCACAGAGCAAGTTTTCTCCTAGTGCTGTTCTGTACTTTCTTTTTCTCTCTCCCTCCCTCCATCTGTTTCTCATCCTCTCTGCCTTTCTCTTTTTCTCTCTGTCTCGAAAGCTTGTTGCCCCCCTCCCTCTCACTCATTCTTCGGCAATCTTTCTAGTTCTCCCTAGGTCTCAGTTTCTTACTTCCCATGTCTGCCTAAACTTGAATTACTCTAGCTTTATTTTCCTTGCAATTAGGTAGGATGATGAAGTGTTTAAGCACCTTGGTAGGACCAGTGGGCAATCCAAGTTTATTTATAAGTGAATATTGTGTTTGGGGGGATTTCCTCTGTGCCCCTTAAATCGCGTCCACTTTACTTGAGTACCTGTCAGAATAGCATTGGTGGTAAGGCTCTCTGAAACACTGGCTATTAAAGGCTCTGCTGGCCTAATTTGAAAAACAGCGTGAACTGTTAGCAAAGCTATGATCTATTTTCAGACGTGAGAATGGAAATTGTGAGGTCTGAGAAGCCTGGAGTTATTACTGGTAAATCATTGGTATACTGTTTAATGATATACTGGTGGGGGCACCAGTCCCTTCAACAATATTCCCTTGATATTTCCAATTCTCCAAGCATTCTCACAACTGCCCTTCTGAAACTGGAGTAGAAGGGAGATGTAAATGTAGAAATTTGGAATTAAATATTTTGGGAATTCACTGAATAGAAAGGAATGTGTCCTCTTCAACTATTTTAAGGTCTGAGGACGATATAGGAGAAATGGACCCTCACCTTCTGCTTGGAGCTATAGTTTCACATGTGGTCGTTTTAATGAGACTCAGTTATCACCTGACTACAAAAGTAATTGTCCTAAATGACCTAAGGTTATTCCCTTATCTTTACTCCAAGTAATTATTCAGTTATATTGTTCCTCTTGGATTATATATTATCTCAAAAATACACATTTCTTTTGAAAGAGTTTGTAATGTTACATTTACATGTTAAACTATAATAAAAACAACATGTTCCCACCAACCGCTTGAAGAAATAGAACACTCAAATGTAATATAAGCCCCTTTTGTACCCTTGGTATAAATGGTACGCTTTTCTTTCAATTCATTTTCTTCTCTACCCTGTCCCACTCTCCGCCCATACTTCCTCCCTAGGACACCAGACAAGGAAGAATATAAGTAAATAGAGTATTTATCCTAGCCTTTTTTTAAATCTTATTGTTTTCAGTGTTTTACCATTAAATATGTTTATTCTAAGTTTTTTGTTGTTTTCAAGCAGAATGGGAAAGTTCACTTATATTCCTTGTTTATTGAAAGCTTTTTGTCAGGAATGGAGATTGAATTTTGACCAATTTTTTTTTTCTGCATCTGTTGAATGACGATATAATTTTTCTTTATTCTGTATCAGGCAATGACCATAAATTCTAGCTTCTAACCCATATTTCTCATGGGAGACAATCTGATCAGTCTAGTGTTAGGTGTGAATATGGGTCTAGCCAACAGCAACCCAGGGGAGGAGACAGGTTAGGTCCACGCACATCATTGCCCATCCAGTAGAAACTATGGTTAAAGACCCAGTAATCAAGGATGTGGCATGTCCAAAGCATACATGGGGTGAAGGTCATGAGAAGATAACTGTTATATACCTATTATATACCTTCTTTGTTGGTATCTTAACTTTATTTATTTGATATTTCCTCCTCCATCTAAAGGCAGTTGTTCAGTTAATAAAAGATGAATGCAAATCAGCATTCATTAAATACTTACAAAAAGACACAAAAGAAAACAACTCCAAAAATAGAATCAATAAGCCATCAGAAAGCCATTCTTTTAAAAGTATTTTTTATTTCTTTCTGAATATTTTACTATTGAAAGAGCATATATGATTCTTCTTGCTAGGTAAGGCTAAACTTTTAAACTAATTCATATTTAATACACTCAGCATATTTAAGAGATTATCATAAATTGGTAATTTTTTATTATGTATTTTGGCACAATGCTAAATTTGACATTGACAGTTATTCTACTAAATAAATCAGTATTTTTTAAAAATATCCAGTGCCAGTGTAATAAACTTAAATGCATATGTGCCTGCATGATAAATACATTATTGATGTAATATACAGCAAATGAGGGGGCATCATGCAGCTTTTGGCAAGATGGAAAAAAAGGAATAGTGAAAAGAACTATATGAAATGTGGAAGTTTTCTATCAGTCAAACATTTCCAAAATAAAGCCATCTATCAATTACCAATCCAAAGGATTTTTAACTTAATGAAGTAACTTACTGGGAACTTAGCATTTACTGTCAATATTTGAATTGTTACTAGCTTCATTCATGTTAGTTTAGAAAGCAACATTCTAATAAGACTGCATAATGGAAAGATGGGAGGTAGGAATTTATGCAGTCTTCTGTGTGTACAATTCACTTGCTTCTTGGTATGAGATGTGGAGGAGAATAATATTTTGGCTAAATTGTTACTAAACAAACTATAACTATTTTTATATCCAGAAACTAGATATTCAAATGGACAGTTGCTACATCACATATGACAATAAAACTCTGACCCATAATCTGAACAACCAGCAGGAAAGGCAGACCAGACTCACTGCAGCAATCAGCCCAGACCAGATAGGACTTGGTGGATAAGACTCAGTCAGTGACTGCCAGCCAGCATCCCTAATTTTTGCTCATGTGCCCAACTTAGGACCAACTAGTGAATGTCAAATGTGCTCCTCAAACCAACCACACAGGATACTCTACTTCCAGTTAACCTCCCTCTAGCTTGCCCATGCCAACAACCTTCAATTAAAGTTTATATGAAGCCTTCCCTCTTTTTTTTTTTTCCCCACAGTAAAGCTTCCCACTCTCATGACTGCCTTTGAGTCTTTGCCAAACCCAAGAGGTGGTGGCTGACTCTCTTGTTATAGCAGACTCTGGATAAATAGCCTCTGTTTGTTCTCATTTGGTGGTCTTATTTGGTGGTCTTCACTTATTTCTGCAACATATTTTTCTGTATGAAGGAACATTAAGTATTCACTTTAAAACTTAATAGAACAGTTCATTCTAATTTTAAAAATATATTCCATGATATCTTTGGAAAGAGATCTAAGTGTAATGGTAGACTGATTGTATGCATTATCTATTTTCATTTACACTCCTTCAAATAAACTTCCATCAATGAAGAGAATGGCAACCGGTATTAGTGGACAAGATAGATACCTCAATGCATTTCCAGAAGACAGGCCAGTCACCTGATGGTTAATGTGGAGGAGGCCACACCTGATATATAGCACACACAAAAAAACATACTTTCTCTGAAGAATCACAAAGAGGCTGAACAAGGAGTTTTAAAATCAGATATTTTCTTTTCTAGAGAAATTAATTTTGCTAAGAGAACTAGAGGATCTAATGCCCCAAAATAGAGTCCTAGAGATGCTTATATTCTGGGTTTTCACATTTTCAACAGCATATAACCAGCTCTCTGCCCTCCTACTCTAAAAAGTCACTAATCAAGGAGCTGCATCTAATACGGAGTTTCTAACTGGCATAGCCAAATGGGGAATTCTGCTTCTTAGCAAGATGTACTAGGTCTGGGTAAGACCAGAGTTTCCATTACCACAAATAGGAAAAGGTGGTTAAATCACAAAGCTTATGTTTGTAAGGCATCAGAATGCTGTGGAGGGAAAGCAGTCCTATCTGGCTGAAATTCCACAGATGGGATCATCATTCATGCATGAGCTAACAATAGGCAGCTCATTTCCTTTGGTGTCTAATGATTCTGAGGATGGATTTAGGACACAGTTTTGACCCAAGCAAAGGGCCTCTACAAGGGGAAAGAGAAACCCAGCAAGGCTTTTAGCCGCTGCACAGAGAGGAAGTAACAAAATTGGGTACTTGAAAGACCCCAACAGAAGGTTGAGTTTGTGAAGATTTTGCTGAAATCTAAGCAACGCCCTGGGGAGGGTCTGAAAATAAGAGAAGTAAAGGATAAAGCCCTGGAGGGAATGGTGAATCGACACTGTGTGTCTGTAATGACTTTACTCCTTGAGACACTTTCTGATTTTGGATAATGTCTAGCGGTTGAGGAAGCTGAGGATCTAGCCTTGGCATCTGCTTGAATGCTGCCTTTCAAGGCAGAGATTTAGACAGTCATATTATTATTGTTTGCAGAGTCCCAGTCTCTGTAAGTTCAGACTCAATGGGAGGTGCCATAAACATTTCTTTAAAATTGTAAGCTTTTGACAGTATATATGGTCAGAAACTAAAGGGACATGTATAGATCAGGGTGGAAAGAATATAATGTTGGATCAACCTAAATGTATTGATATCAGTGCATTAAGCAGAGATTTTGAATTCAGTGTGTTAATTGAAACAATGGGAATGGCTTTAGCAGCTTGCTTGGTTGATCTACACCAAATTAAAGTGAAATTACAGATATTCCTTGTGTATTATAAAGGCAAATGTGCAAAAGCTCTTGAAGATGGGAATCCCAGAGTAGATTTATCATTTAAGTCCTGCTCAACCATCCCCTTAGTATGTCCTTGGGAGAGTCTAGGGGATACGGTCATTATAGACCCTTTCAGAAATGCCTTGTTGAGGGGAGTCCTGGAGCCCTTGAGGATGTCAGTAGAGGCTGTTCTCCATAGGCTAAAAACACAATCAGAATGCCATTTAACCGGACTTTCTGAATTCGGTGTGGATGGTGTTCACCTGGGATGGCAGAAACCAACTAGTGACATTTAATCACCAGAGCAAAGGTCAGTGTGGTTACTGTAATGGGCATCACAGTCAATGCAGTAATCAAAATCATTTGACCTGCAGAGATTTTTGCCATTGGCTAATTGATCATGGTCTCCCTAGATCTAAAATTGATGGCAGCCTACAAAAATCTTTCTTGATTTATGTATTTAAAAGAGTTCTAAATCTGGTTAATGTTAATAGACGTCTGACTTGAATTACCAAAATAGAGAGTTATAATCCCTCAACCAATTCCCATACTTGATTCAGTTCACAGACTCAAAACTCCCGGAGTGTATGGGAGGCCAGGGCCCTTTGAGGAAGGACTCTGCTACTCTGCCAAAAACACACTATAAATCTTCTTCCTTCTTCAAAGAACTTGTGGCCATTTTTCAGAGCAGCTATGAATTTGGGAGGGGGAATAAACAAACTTTCCATGGATTACTGGGTACTGGCTCCAATTCCTAAAGACACCAAACACTACTCTGGCCCATAGTTGGTGTATGGGCTTATGGAAATTAGGTGATCAATGGAGGTTTAGCTCAAGTCCATCTCAGAGTGGGTCAAGTGGGTCCATAAATCACCCTACTTTTTCCACAAGTCCAGTTCTGCAATTCTTAGTTGGAATAGGTATACTTAACAACTGGCAGAATCCTTATATAAGTACTTTGACCATGGAGTAGGTGGATGTTGGGATACTTCAGCAGACAACACTCACAGTGGGTGGGGGATGGGTGTCCAGCCAGTAAGGGGGATCTGGGAGAGACACCAACAGCATCCAGTACCCCGGGTATCACTGTGAGGCTGGATAAGAGAATGGACCCTGACATTTTACATTTTTACTTAAATTTAATTTTCATAGTATTCCCTTTAAATTTTCATATTGTTCCTTCCCATGTTTGAATTATATGTCCATATGATATTTTATAATAATTTTTAACAATTCAAAGAAGAGAAAAATTTTTCTTTGATTTTGCTCTTGATAAGTTAATGCAGTAATGGTTTAAAAGCATCTTTTTAACAATTCCTATAGTAAAAATTGGGGACACCAACCTTTCAGCCCAAAATGGAAGGTTCCCTCTTCAGAAAATGTGGGAGTAACTGATAGCGTTGGTTTTAAAATTTCCTAGACTTATGCAAATTCTCATAAGTTCTCCATGTTTCTGTTGACACTTGTATTGTGGTATGATAGCTAAAAGGCCTTTGCAGACATAAAATAGATGCATCATATTAGTGCCGGGGAATTTAGAAACTATTTGGCCCAACTGCCTTATTTTAGAGATTATGTTGGGGACACAGAGGGAGGAAGATGACCTGGCTGAGGTGGCAGATTTTTAGAAGAACCAGGATTCACAGCCACTACATTCCAGTGCCCTATTAACATACTTCCCAAATATTTGGTGAAGTCCTAATTCTCAGACTGAAAGGTTTGTTTGGTTTTATTTTTCTGAAAATCCATAGAAGCCTTACATATCAGGGAAGACAGAAGTAAAACCAGAACAGGCTCATTTTGTTGTGTATCAATATTCACTATTAAATACAAAAAATATGGAATGATTTAATTTCTAAACTTGTCCTTAAAGTAGGTTTTTATTCCAGAGAAGGGGAAAGAAGAGTGTGGGGAATTTTAAGACCGTAATTAAAGATTCCCATTGTTGGATGTCAAAAGAGGAGGCATGATAGGTGCTTAATTTGAGTCAGAGACAGCAAGTAAGCACTGCCTATCATGTAGAAAAGTGGTCAGTCCCAAGGACTTCAAATAAAGTGAGTGAGAACTTAACCAATAACAAAGGACTAATAATAACCAAGCATAGAAATGTGTTGCCATACTATGTGGCAACATGTATAAAAGTGAATAATACTTTCATACTTTGCTTGCATATAAGCAAAATATTTCCAGAAGGCTACAGAAGAATTGATCAGGAATTATCTCTTGACAAGGAACCAATTGGTTGGGAATAGGGAAAGAATGAAGAATTTCCAGTATTTATTTTTTTATCGTTTTCAATTTTGAACCATTTAAATATGTTCTTTACTCTAATTTTGAATATTATGGAGCAGTGTTATGGATATTATGAATATTATGGAGTGGAGGTAGAGCTCCAAATTTAAAAGAAAAATGACAAAAATAAATAATATTTAATAATATCTTACGTTTGTTAAGCACATACATATGCCAGGCTTTTTTATATGCATCACTTCACTCAATCCTTAATATCAATCCCATTTCTCAGATTTTGGGAACTGAAGTTTGATGAGGTTTTGTTTTTAAGTTTTCTATCAGTTTGACCCTGTGTGAAAGAGAGCTAGAGCCCTAAGCATTTGCCTTCAATATGAGACTTAGAAATTATTTGACTATCCAGTTAAACATTGCTATACCAGTTAGTATGATAATTTCCCCAAGCGTTTCTTGGTAAACATTGCATATTAGTAAATCTGTATTTTAGAATTAGACTGAAATTGGCTGTCAAATCAAAACACCATGCAGTACCTAAGGCATCAAAAGAATAAACTGTGGATCCAGAATCGTGGTGACTGCAGTTGCAGAGTATGAATATTTTTCTCCTGGGGCCATAGGCTTACCCACGGCTGTGGACCTACACTCACTCCGCGCTTGGTGTCTTCCCTGTCTGCCACTGCAGCAACCTTGGAAGCAGAGGATTGGATGGTGGCACATTGAAAGCCATGTGGAAAAAGCATTTTCCTCACTGACTATTGAGATTGAGTGTAAGTTCACCTTTTTTAAGTCTTTGTATCATTTTATAGATTGTCCAGCATCACACTTTGCACACAGAGATGCCCATACAAATTCTACATATAATTCTAACATTTTATCTTTGTAAGAGAAGCAAACCTAACAAACTATGGGAGATCAAACAGGACTCTAACTAGTGTTACATTTCTAGAATCCTGCTTTATATTTTGTTGAGTGTCTGAAAGCAGAGCAACCAATAACTGCTCTTCAAAGGTTGTAAGCAATTCCCAAAATATCAAAATGTATACCGTCCTCACACACATCCTGTATTTATGACTCTCCGAGTGCTTCATATTTTTGTTCTAGGTATTAGTAAATTTATCTGAATTATTCCACACGAAGAAGCTTTCACATATATGAGTATTAGTTTTACCATTTTAATTTCCTGATCCTCAACCTATAATTTCAGAATAGATCCCCTTACTCTAGGCTAATTTCTAATTATTTTAGTAAAAAACAAAAAAGATTTCCTGAGTGGACACTCCTTGCTTATTCAGATCATATTTCAATAACAGTGTTTATCCTACTTCAAAAGAAGTTCAGAGATAAGACTCATCGAACAAGTGCTGTGGACTGGCGTAAGTGCATTCTTTTGCAGTATAAATTCAACAAATTGAATTCTAGAAATTGTTTTTAGTGACCTATCAGTGTGAAACTAGAGCAATTCAAATTCTGGATCATGCATTTCACATGTCAATAATGTTAGAACAATAACTATAGCATTCTAATATTGGATGTCATTTCCTAGAAGTACTTTTATTTTAAAAGGAAACTATAATTTTCAAGAGCAAAATCAAATGTGTCTGACACTGAATTTCATTTGAAACCCTATATTTTCTGGAATGATGATATCACATATTTAACCTCTTCTCTGTGCTACTAGATTTATCTATTTTTAATTTCTTTCTAGCAAAAGAACGATTGGCTTTAAAGTTCCACTCTGATGCCTCTCATGTCACTAAAACCCCGTTCCACCTGAAAATAATCTAGCACAAGGTCACACCTCACGAAATCCAATGGCGATGGAAACATTTAAGTATCTCTTTGGCAGGAAGGAAATGCTATCTTTATGTACTTCTCTATATACTGTGTCAACCTCATAGTTAAATT
The DNA here is from genome assembly GCF_024610735.1 of Ursus americanus. Taxonomy (NCBI): domain Eukaryota; kingdom Metazoa; phylum Chordata; class Mammalia; order Carnivora; family Ursidae; genus Ursus; species Ursus americanus. Next base: position 75,733,785 of record NC_142129.1, read on the forward strand.
GTACTATGGACTCAAACCAAGACTGCTCATGGTCGCACCTCTTATCCCTTTATTAACCTTTAGGTTTTTACGATCTGTTAGGCATAGATAAACATCTGCTCGACAGACCAAAATCATACCTAGCCACCTGTCTAACTATTTCAAAGGCTACTAGTAAAAATACCTAGAGTGTATAAACAGCGCCTAGCTTCACATTGAGATGAACATATTTTCTATGCACTGCAATCCTGGTGACCCTGTTTTCAGCAGCTCACATGGTGGACACCTGTGGCTAGTTGGTCTGGATTTGGGTGAGGCATAATATCTCAAGTTCAAAGTATGTTGCATTATTTAACAGGAGGAGGGTGCAAATTAACCATGAGAATGCATAATGAAACATTTTAAAAATATACTTGTACACATGTGTAAATGTAATTTGGTTTAAATTTCTTGGATCCAGGTGATATTAGAGGAGTCTTAAAATTGTTAAAAAGCAATTAAAAGTATTTAAAAATACCTTCAATTTGTACCATGCATTTCAAGCTCTTATGTAAAAGGAGCTTACTAGCACAAGCTGGACATGCTATCATTTAAATATTTTTTCATTAAAATTTTCTAGTTTTTTTTTTCTTAAAGACTCTACCTCAACAATTTTAATTTATGTTAAAAATAAATAATGCACTCAATAATCTGGGTTGAGTTGAAGACAACAGAGGTAACAGAAGTTTGCCCTTAACTAGAAAGAATCTGAATGTCTATCAAATAGTGCATGAAAATAAGAAAGCCATAGCAGTCATTAATTTTTTGTGTGTGTACTGTGGCAAGCTATCGGATTAAGAAACAGTTACAAGCGGGGCGCCTGGGTGGCGCAGTCGTTAGGCATCTGCTTTCGGCTCAGGGCGTGATCCCGGCGTTCTGGGATCGAGCCCCACATCAGGCCCCTCCGCTGGGAGCCTGCTTCTTCCTCTCCCACTCCCCCTGCTTGTGTTCCCTCTCTCGCTGGCTGTCTCTCTCTATCAAATAAATAAATAAAATCTTAAAAAAAAAAAAAGAAACAGTTACAAGCAGAAATATAATGTTCATCATATAATTGATGCGTCCGTATTATTATATAATAGAGACAAACAGTAGTTAAATCATGAATTGAGTTTTACTTAAAGAAAATATGAACGAAGAGCTAGTTATAAACTAAGCCCGGGATTGTGTTGTAGTTGGGAAAAATGTAGTCTCTATTAATCTGTTAACCTTTGGCAACCTTATAAGAGGTCCCCCCAAAACAAAACCCATTAGGGAATAATTTTGAATAGGGGCAAGGAAAATGTAAATAGAAGTGGCATTGTCCATTGTCACTATAAATACCTTCTTTTGTTGAATTCCTAATAGGTTATTCTTCAGGTAGTATTCTTTGTAGGCTATGAAGTTTAGAAATCAGAAAAAAAATAAAAATTTCATGAAATGCCATTGATTCTAATAGAGGAGTTTTATGCGATCTTGAATAATAAATGATAAAAATCTGATTAGTTACTGATACACAAATAGCTCTTTCCTGTCCTCCTCATTTTTAATCTTTTCCCCCCTGGAGGAAGAATTCCATTAGAAGAATCTACTAAAGTAGATTTGTTATCAGGGGTTGCCTCCATGATTTATGCTTAGTTTCCCCGTGTGTGAAGAATCACGGCAGATTTTGAGTATGGCAGCAGTGACCAGAAAAGTGTTTGTCCAATGAGCACATTATAAACAATTTTTAGTATTTTTAATTTACAGTGACTTTTTTCCCCATGATTCGAGAGAAATCAAGAAGTTGCTTAAGAGTATATTTTTGAATATCTCTGAAATCTGATCGTGAACAATTTAACACTCATCACGCTGTGTATCTTTACAGTAAAATTAACAGAAGATTTGTAGCTAAAGATAATCTACTTATTGCCCAAATGTTTCTAAAGAGTAGATGATTTCTAGTACATGGAATATGTCTTTGGCAGATTAAATTTTATTCCATTGTCTTTGTAATGATACTAATGAGAATAGTAGCATAGTAAACGGTTTTAAAATAAGATGGAAGCAGAAGATATATAAGCTACTGTACATTCTCATTGGTTTCTACCCCTTTCTCTAAAAATAAGATACATTATTTATATACACAAGTGTGTGTGTATATATATATATTCATTACATATTATTCTATATATTCCATATATATCTTTATGTCCCATTATAGGTAAAAGACATGGACACATATGGACACAGATTTCATGATTCTTTTTGGCTTAACTGGGTGTTCTCCAGCACTATGATTAAAATATCAGCAAGTAAGATACAATTATGTTGTCAAGGAATCAGCAGGGAACATGAGATTTGTTACTGCTTCATTACTTCCATAATTCTTGGTGGCTAGCCCTTTAATACAGGTGTTTGTGGTTATCAATCACTGAGAGAATCTCTCAGCTTTTCTCCTCTTTCAATCAACTTTCACTGACTTGTTGAAGCAAGGAGTGTGTTTGCCTCGAGCAATAGGCTTAAAAGCACTTGTAATTCAGAGAGGAATACTTCATGTTGTTGCTGTTAAAACATTGCAATTATAACTTTCTGCCAAATTTATGGATGGAGGGAGGAACTGACTTCTGGGTTCCTGGTGGAAATTACTGGTGTCATGAGCATGTGGAAGAGGTAATTTTGAGTTATCAGCAGTCTCAGGAAGGTGCATTTCCATTCTTGTTTACCCCTACGTTTGAAATTTGAAGGTACTGTCCTACTGATGACAACTATTATGCAAGCTGGAATGTGAACAGCTTGTGTAACCAGCATTTCCTGAGACCACACTAAGCTAAGGATTCAACAGTGTCACAATAATAATGGAAAAAAGCTCAACTCCAATTGCAGAACTGTGAGAATTACAGGTTTCTTCAGAGCCCTCCTGGCTATTTTAAACATTTCCTGTTAGGAAGGGGTTTCAAAATCCTCCCAAGAATAACTCCTTGGGATTTCATAAAATATATAGTTACCCTTTAAGTGTATTCCTCGCCTGCCAAGACTAGAGACAAGTCTGCGGGAGCTTAACTTAGGAATCATGTTAGTGCACACTATTCAGGAGTTAGCATTTCTGTCTCTCTTCCAAACCTTACAAGAAGTCTTCTGCTGTCTCTCCTCGGGAAGAGGTCCTTCCATCAAGTATCTCCATTCCACATACGCTGGTCCATGTACTGGGCCCTTTAGATGTGCTGTTGCAGGCATCCTGATACTACAAAACAAAAATTTTAATTGTGTTAAATATATACATAAAATCTACCATTTAAACCATTTTTAGGTGTACAGTTCAGTGACATTATTATTGTGCAAACATCAACACCATCCATTTCTGGAAATTTTCAACATCCCAAACTGAAACTCTATACCCATTAAACAAGAACTCCCTGTTCCTTCTGCCCCTCAGCCCTGAAAACCACACTTCTATTTTCTGTCTCTATGAATTTGACTACTTTAGGTACCTCCTATAAGTAGATTCATACTATATTTGTCCTACTGGGTTTGGTTATTTTGCTTAGCGTAATGTCCTCAAGGTTCACGTATGTGGTTATATATATCAGAATTTCATTCCTTTTTAATAATCATATTCCATTGTATGTATAACCAGTTTTGTTTATCCATTCATCTGTCAGTGGAAATTTGGGTTATTTCCTCCGTTTGGCTATTTTGTGAATAACTCTGTTATGAACATTGGTAGACAAATATCTGTTCAAGTCCCTGCTTTCAGTTTTTCTGGGTATATACCCAAAAGTGAGAGCGCTGGATCATGTGGTAATTTTAGGTTTAACTTTTTCAGGAACCAGCATCGTGTTTTCTACAGTGGTTGTCTACCATGTTCCATTCCCACCAGCAGTGCATGAGGCTTCTGGTTTCTCCACGTCCTCACCAACGCTTGTCACTTTCTGATTTTTGATAAAAGCCATACTGATGGCATGAAGTGGTACATCATTGTGGTTTTGATTTGCATTTCCCTAATGACTAGTGATAGGTGTTTTTTCATGTGCTTTTTGGTTTTCTGATATTTTAAATTCATGATACCATATTTAAATTTAGCATAGTTCCGTGCTAGAGCATTTTCATGTATGCTATGTAGAGAAAGCAGTAGATTTAGCCATCAGACTGAAGATCAAGATAACAAGTTCCTGGTTCTGAAACTGAAATTCGTTTCTAACAAATTCCAGGAAACTTTTCAGGCACGTAGTACTATCCTAACATTACTGAAATCAGTCCCTTGAAGAAGGTATAACCATAAAAAAAAAAAAAAAGAAGAGAGAGAAAAAAAAAAGCTATCCTAGGTTGGAAAACTGGAGATTCATCACATGGAAAGGCAAAGTTTTATAAGAATGTTTCCTATAATAGTGGAAATAGAACAAGCATATTTTGAGCCCACTGAGAATAACTCTATGTGAATTGCCAGACACCTTGATCTAGGACTTCTCAGCCCCCAAAATTGTGAGAAATGATTTTTTGTTGTTTAAACACCCAGGCTATGTCATTTTGTTATGGCAGTTTGAACCAACACAAACCTCCTTATATGGGCCGATTTTCATGCATAAAAAAATATCTAATGGAATATTTGGCTATTTATCTTCAAAATATGTCAGTGTTATGCTATAGGAAGATGATTTGTGACTTTCTAGTACTTGTCTTGAATTAATGCTGGTATTCCTCCTCAATCCCAAACAGATCAGTGAGGGAATATTCCCACTTCTACCTAGTGTTATGGAAGACAGCTGTATTTCTGCCTTATGCCATTGTCTTCGCCATTTTGTAACATAATGAAATAACTGTAAACTAAAATAAAATATTTTACCTAAGTACAGATTTTTAAATTTAAACATATTACTTGTCAGTATTATGTATTAATGCCATATAGAAATAAAATATTTCAGGCCATTCAGTTTGCTTTGGTTTTCTAAACAACTTGAAAAGAAAGTTTCATAATTCAACATGCTTAATTCTAAATTTATAGACAAATTCAGTATATAAACTTAAGAGATATATTAAATTCTTAACAATTTCTCTCTATGTACTCAGACATATAGGGAGAGAATATGAATTATATGCAAATCAGGAAGAAAACAAAAATAACTCCTTAAAAGGAGAGAGGGTGTTTTTGTTTCTATTTTCTATTTCAAAACTCAAACCAGTGGAAGATTCGTAATTATAGACTACAAACCTTGTTAGCAAATCCAACTGACAAATGTGAGACCACACAGCTAGAGAAGATCGCTTGTTTCAGGAGTTATCACAGTTGTCATTGATTGTTTCATTGGCATGTACACAGTGTCAATTTGGTCAAGGCTCTATTGATCACCACTGGATAAAAATGACGTTAATAGTTGGGTAGACACAAACACTTTCAAACTGAGAATAAAATATCTTTCCAATCACTTTTAAGGAAAATCTTGGAGATGGTATGTTTTCAATTCCAGGACGAGTAGAACAGTTTAACAGGGGCTGCACATCTCTAGACATATTACCATGAGGAAAAAAGTCTGTATGGATCTGATGAAATATTACAGATAACAGATTTATCTCTTAATACATTTCAAAGAACTATTTTAAAATACTTCAAAGCTTATGACTTCAGAAAATAAAAATACATTAAAAAATAAGAAACTATAATACTATAACCATTTTGTCTTTTGTTGATCTGTTTCCTCACAAGTCAAAGATTTCCAAGTCTTTTTATTATAACATAGGTTTTTAGCACAAAATTTCAGTGACCTTTATTGTAGCTTACTTACCTGAGATTTAAATATATTCCAGGGGGGAATAAAATAATATATAACTAGCTTCTCGGTAGTAACAAATACTTAAACAGCAAGTATTCTTGTTTTGTTCCTTACTGATATATGTGCTCTACTTAGTGAAATCAGACTCAAATGTGATGTCCTTCTTTGGAGCAAAAAGTACCTTACACTTAGCACTCTATTACTAACGTAGAAATTCACATCCACTTTGCCTGCTGAAAGCATTTGAGGAAGGAAGCTTAAAGTTACCCAAGTAAGTGCCTTTTCTTTTCCCACCTTTTTTCTAAATATCAATCATCCACTCATATGAGTCGTGTGTGTGGACAGAGAATTTAATATTTATTTGTTTGTTTTGTTTATATTTAAAAAAAATTCCATCCACCCTCCCTCCTGGAGGTGCCAACTGTTAGACCCTCCTCCCTTGGCCCAGGCTGCCCACCCCGGAAGCTGAGAATAGGACATTTATACAAAAAAAAAAAAAACCCCAAAAACCCTACAAAAAACCAAGTAAGAGTTAAAACAAGATTTCATGGACTTTAATTCCCACAGTATTTAGCAAGCTTTGAATTTAATCAACATTATAAAACAGTTTATGTAAATGTCTTGGTCAGTGAGAAAGGAAGGATAAGATTTAATTTAAGGTATAGAGAATCAATTTAGTTGAATACAGTTTGAGAAAGACTGGACTTTATTCAAATCAATTTTCTCCGGGCTAAAATAAAAACACCCTTTCTCTTATGGACTATTATGCAAAATTCTTTGACTTTTATATGTATTGTGAGACTATTTTTGACATAAGTAGATACAAAAACAATATCATTTGAATCTGTTTAGTATAACAAAAAAAGCTATAGAAATTCTAGAAGAAAAAGCTATTGAGATACAAATTACTTTGTAAGAAAACATCAAAAGGACAATTAATTCATTCTGTTGAATACATTGTTTTTAAGTATCTATAATAATTAATAAAATTGCTTTTAAAAGGAATATAAATGAAGTCTATTAACTTTTTATTCTAAAGTCATATATAAATATTTGAGTCAGTCCATCTTGCTAGTAAACCCAAGTTAATTCTGAAAGTAGAATATTTAATATTCTTGTGTATTTATTGCAATGTCAAAATCTCTTTATAATATCTACAGATATCAGAAGGCTAATAGATGTTGAATTCTTTTATTTCCTTTAGTCATGAGGGTTTACTTAGACTTTCCACTTGGTAAATAACATTTTTTCTTTTATATACTTACTTTAGATTGGACTGAAAATTATAGCTATGTGATGAGATTAAACAGAGAGTTCCACATAAATAAAATTTTATTTGTAGTATTTGAAAGTACGTTCTACCTTCCTATTTACATGATAATATAAAGGGAAAAGGTAGTATGCATATATACACATATATATTGTTATATAGAATAAGTACATATATTTTATATGTAATATATATTTAACATACTAATACAATATATATTATATATGCATGTATTTGTAATCTTTATGCAATCGTTTTACTGGTCAATTGTAGAAAAAGTGAAGCTTTTAAGTGAAATCTTTGGACACTTACCTGAATAGTTGTTTATTCACCCTTTTCTTCATAAAACATTCTATGGTCTTTCTATGCGCTAAGCAATGTGATGGCAACTAGAGGTTCACAGTCATCTTCCATTTTTCTTTTGGAATATATGTATGTATGTATGTATTAAGATTCTTCATACAGGAAAGAAATGACCTCTTTATGATGTGTCGCAAGTACCATTGTTTCCTTAGTGTATCATACGCATTTGCTTAGGTATGTTTTTGATTCACATATACTTGGATTATTAAGTATTAGACTTCTATTTAATTGAATTCATCAATCATAATTTACTAATTATGGATTCTGAATTTTAGTCACAGCAGAGATGGACCTTTGAGAACTTGAATAAATAGTACATCTATAAGCGTTCATGTAAAATCTTAGATACATCTACACTTTGTGAGTTAATGTAGAATCTTAGATACACATACATTTTGTGAGTCTCTAAGGAAGAAGACCATTTATGCTATAAAAGCAAAATAAAACAAAACAAAACAGAAACAAATACACCGTTTTAAATTTCTATTACCCATAGAAATGAAGAAAAGAAAAAATAAGAAAAGGGAAACATGGAATAATGAAACGATTAGTTTTCTTTGTTTTTGTTTTTTACTCTAGAAGCATCACCGTTCTATAAAAATTTAAGGCCAGAAGTGTTTCTCAATTTCTAAGCACAGGCAGTTTCAAAAAGTGAGAAGACAAATCTTTAACTGTCAATTGTAAAAAGACTAGGTTTTTATGAATAAGGAGAGTGTGTTGCCTAGTCACTTACTTTCATGAACATATAGAAAACCTTTTCTTGAATATGCTTTGCCGCAGTAGAGCAGTTTTGAAGCCTGACTCTGTTACAGTCATCACAGCTTTGCCTGACCTTGAATGCAGCTTCGTCAGGCGGCCAGGTGCTAAGCATTCTTCACAGTATAAAGCAGTTGACAAGTTGAAGATAACCAGAACTTTTGTAGAAGTCAAAAATGTGGTCTCTAGCCAAGACAATAAGAGCAATGTCCATGTGAGTGACAACCTAAGACACCAGGGGTGGGTAGTTAAAATGAACAGTCACCATTGGAGTGTTTTACAGTGACAGAAAATGTTTGCTTTTTATTCGTGGGGTGTGTGTGTGTGTGTGTGTACACATGTGCAAGCACACACACATGTGCATAGGGGGGTGGGGTACTAATGTGTTTCAATGAGGAGAAATAGATCATTTTTATCTAAAGTTCTGCTTAAATATGACACTTGTGCAAGCACATTTTTGGTCCTGACAGTAGCTTGCTTTGCTGTGTTCGATCCACATTCCTACTGTTCATTAGGAAACCATAAATAGATCAGTTTATATAAAGAATAACACAAAGTTATTTTACTTCAAACATCTTTGAAAAATATTTACTTTAATTGTCTCCCTAGGCTTGTTGTACTGTTGAAAGTGTTTGAATAACCAGTGCTAATGTAGAAGATTCTGTGCCAGTTACGCCATTAAGAGCTTCAAAACCCTGTATTCTGATAGAGTGGGTAGTGGAGAGCCTGGAGAATTTGGAAAAGTCATTTTGGTAACCAAGCATTTATGATTTTAAATGGAGAAGCTAAAGATTGTTTAATGTCAAGAACTGCAAAACAGAACATCTGAGCAAGATCAGGCATATTATTATTGAATTCTACCCCCTAAGTTATATTATTAAACTCTTCAGATCACTTTAATCTTATAAATCATTAAATCACTTCCAGTCCGTCCCTGACTGCCCTCTCTGAACATTTCTAAACACACTTATTGCTCCCTATCTATCATTTGCACGCTTTTGAGAAATGTAATGCCAGTTCTTCTTGGATCCAATATGTCCATATTGTTGATATTTAGGAGAAAAGATGAAAAGTAAGGAGAAAAATATCTGTGTGACAAATCCTTTGATATTCTGATCATTTCCCATGTATGAAAAAAAAAATCACATGCTCAGGCATTTAAGAGCTAAAGTACAGTATTATGGGCAGGCTTGAAATTCAGATATAGTAGAACTTCATTTTAACCTGATCAAACATTCAGAAATAACCCTTAGAAAATTGGGTGACTCTTCCAAATTAAAATGGAATAAACACATTTTACATACAAAGCAGCACCTACAATTACATTGCTGGCCTCCAAGGTTTAGACATGAGTACAGCCCTTGAATTTATTATGAAAGCATACCATTGGACCATTACTGAAAAAAATAGTATTTATACATATTGTGAACATTTTAAACAGTTGTTTTATACCAAATCAGTTGGTGTTAGAGTTAAGAAAATACATATTTATATCTTCTTCACTAATGTTGATAATCATCTTAAAATGAAACAATTACAGTAAAATAATTTGAGGGTCAATTTTATCTGACCACAATTCAATGAGCCGAATATTTACAGATGTTACTTTCACAGTTTTGTGGTAATCTATTGGGAAGACAATGTAAGTCAAAGTGTGGTTTACATATTTACGCATCTTGTTGGATGGTTTGAATTCATAATTGCTAAAAAATTCGTGATAGATGGTTTAAATAAACATACTTCCCATAGAAACTAAGGAAGATATTTGTATTCCGTTTCTAGGCAAGAGAAGAGATAATTGGGGTTAAGTTGGGAGTATCCTTTTAAATATGATTTTATGACTGCCACTTAATGATTACACAGTGACTTGATCAAACAGGCTAAGGTTGATTCTTTGAGGTAATATCTCCAATTGTGGAGTCACTATGCTGAAATTGGAGTCTCTTTCTTCATCCAATAATACCTGTTCGTTCCTAGGGTAGTATGAAAAATAAGTATTAGAAATTACTGTAACTATACTCAGTTCCATAATGTCTTTGTCAAAGACATCACAGCTCAAAAAGACATTTTTTGGCCATTCTGTCTAATGAATGGAGAGACTAAAATTGATTCAATATAAAGCTTTCATTTATCTGAAGCACTTGAATTATCACTGTGACTCATTTTTTTTTTCAAGATTTTGCTTGAAACCCACTGTGTGTTAAATTTAAAAGATAGTTTTGTTGTGTGAGAATATTATTTCTGCCTAAAAGTACAACTACACATATTTTTTGGAAGGTCAAGATGTACCTGTGGGTGATACTTCAGAGGCAGGAAGTCAACAGTTTATCTTTTCTTCATTTTGGCTACAAAATGGCATTTTCCCAGCACCAGCAACTTACTTAGCTGTAAATCTTATTATAGGGGAAAAGGTGGTTAAAACTCATGGCTTAAATGGATATGGTTGATAGGGACAAACAAACAAACAAAAAAACCCAGAAATTACTGGATATTCATATATCCGATTCTTATTCTAGGGTAGCTATTGGTACAGGAGAAATTTAAGGGCACTTGGTCACCAAACCCACTGGCCTTCTGAATGGACTTTTACTTCTTTTTCTTAAACAGTAAATGGAGACTTGGATGACTAAATATTTGTGCTAGCTGTTATGGGACCATAACACACGTAGATAGAGTCTCAGTATTGATAGAATTTCCATTCTACTAGAGGAGAATGTTATATTCTAAGTAAATATAACTAAGTGCTATCAAACCATAGAGTCGGGAGTAATTTATTTTAATTAGGATTGCAGAAAACTTCATAGAGAAAGTGATATTTGAGCTGACCTTGGAGAATCAATAGAATTTGATCGATGGTGGTGGGTGGTAAATGGGGGAAAACATTCTGAGAAGAGGAAAAAACACAAGAAAAATCCCTGAGATGCAGCAGATTGAGCCAGCCATTTGCATGAATTTGAAATTGTAGCAGAGCTTTGTTGTAATTTTTTTGTGATATATACCACAACTTATCTTTATTCATAAAAACTAAAAAATTGATAGTTTGCCACTTAATAAAGTAATACTCTAGTCTAAGAATTAAGATGGTTTGGGTTTTAAATAAATGTCACATATCTCTTATTGAGTATTATTGTGTCATTCTCTGTTTTATAAATAGATATTGGAAAAGTGTGAATGCTCAATATTTAGTGAGTATTAGAATAATAGGTAAAAGTTAGCTTTTTTCCTAGAATATTTGATCTTTATTGTAAGTCTTTTCAGAAGACTATTAAATTTCTACTTTTCTACAATTTTTTTCTATTATCAGGAAAAGCAAATTGGCAAATATCATGGCGTAAAGGGGAAAAAATATAATTAGCTTCTAAAACACACGTAGTTTAAATCCTATATGCTAAAAATAATGGTAATGATCAAAGTCTGATTTTGAAAATACAATGATAGGAAATAGTTTGTATTTATATTTATATCTTATGAGAGAAAAACTAATTCAGCCTGTTTGTTGTCATGTTTACTCTTTGGTGGATGAGATCATTGAAGGCAGGTGACAATCTACTGATGAAAGCCTAGGTAAGGCCATGTGTAAAATGCTGATACCTGTACTCGCTGGTGTCAACAAATTGTGAAGAATGTGTACAAGACCCATGGGAATGACTGAGAGGTTGAGCATTCAATTTGTGATAAAATATCACAAGAGAATATAGAAAGATTGAGTAAACAACATAACTGCCTATATGAATACCAAGAACATAATATTGGTAAAGAAGTGAAATTATTTGGCTAGCTTGAGAGCAGATTGTTAGAAATGATAAACGAAACATGATCTGATGAAGCATTTTTGTCTTAATTTGTATATTGCCTGTTAAATGGAAATTAATAGCACATTTGCTATGTCTACTGATGCGATAGAGTTGGAAATGACAAATATTTGGTTTAGTTCCTTGATGACGATTTTGAGAATCACACTGATATTTCTGGACACTTAATGTCTCTGGAGCTTCAAAAAGGAGCCATAATTAACTAGAAAGAAGCAATCTGGTTGGTTGACAATTTAATGCATGTGCACATGCATTATTTTACTCAGTCTCTCAAATATGTACATGTTGTTCTTAATATAATATCTTTTCTTGTGGACATAACATTATTAGAATACTAATTCTGATTAATACAATTAAATTTTCTATGATTGTTTTTTCAGGTGGGACTTTTATTTTTTAAGAATTTATTTACTTATTTGACAGAGAGAGAGAGGGAACACAAGCAGGGGGAACGGGCGAGGAAGAAGCAGGCTCCCAGCGGAGAAGCCTGATGTGGGGCTCGATCCTGGAACACTGGGATCACACCCTGAGCCGAAGGCAGATGCTTAATGACTGTGCCACCCAGGCGCCCCCAGGTGGGACTTTTCTTAAGGGCAAGCTAATGTGTAAACATAATAATATTCAGAATCATTGTCACTTTTTGGTACCTGATTATGTGAAATCATCCATATTTTGGACACGCTTGCTTTTCTCTAACTCATGATAAATGTAATTACCATAGAATGATGACAGATAATTGTCCTCAAAGCATTACAAAGTTAGGGTCATTAAAAACAGCTCTTAAGAAAACAAAGTGATATTCGAACATTCTTCTTTCCTTTGTTTTTTAAGTTGTGTCATAAAATAAATGAGAGGGTAGAAAATACAATCACGATCTAGATACTTTTTAATACTTTATTGATCAAGAACTTCACTGACAGTTTATTGACTTGGAGTTGATGAGTTGTTTTGTCATGTGTATGGTGCAGTCACACGTCTGATATGCATGGGAGATACAGAATGAGAACAGATTGAGTTAGGTAGCAGAAGGAAGAGAGAAAGTGGAAAAAGAAATGACTAAAGACATCAGTACAGGTAAAATAGAGTGAGTAGAAGAGAAGGGAAGATGTATAAGTCAGCTGTTTTTTTCTTTATCCATTATTCGTATGGGAACTTGATCTTCCAGATTAGAATTTTAGCATTATGACATTTTTTTTAAAGATTTTATTTATTCGACAGAGATAGAGACGGCCAGTGAGAGAGGGAACACAAGCAGGGGGAGTGGGAGAGGAAGAAGCAGGCTCATAGCGGAGGAGCCTGATGTGGGGCTCGATCCTAGAATGCTGGGGTCACGCCCTGAGCTGAAGGCAGACGCTTAACGACTGAGCCACCCAGGTGCCCCAGCATTATGACATTTTTATACCTTTAGAGCAATTTCTAATCCACCTTCTAAATTTTAGGCACTACAAGAATTCAATATGATAGAATTTTTTTTATCAAATCTCCCAAACTTCCTGGTTTTAAAATAGGAAGGGTAAATAATCTTAATCAGAGATCCCCGAGGGTAATTTATGTAAGGTAGGTTATTACTTACCATACATGAAACTGTTTCCCTTGAAGTTTTTTGAGTACAAGTTTACATAACAGCACCTCAAAGTCTTGTCCAACTCCAAGATTTTGTGACAGTTTAGGAATGTCTAAATGAACTCTTTGTATTAGAATAGAAGAAAAAGAAAAATAAATAGAAAACATTTACTTAGACTCAAAATATATATGCATCGAATAGAGCATTTTATAACATATATACGTATAATCAATATGTTGCCCCTCTTCCTAATTTAATCTCAGATCATAAGAAAGTAATATTAGAAGTTTTGATTTAGGTAAGTATTAAACTTATTTTTTTTTTTTTTTGCATTTTATATAATTTGCTGTCTTTTCCACTTCAAGAAACAGTTCAAAGATTTTCATCATGGAATTCATAACCCCAAATGCTCAATAAATATTTAAAGAGAACTAGCTAATGCTAAGTAATAAAGTTCTTCTAGTTATAAAACCAGCAGTTTTGGCCTCCAAACTGAACTATCAAATGTATTTTAGGTATTTACAATCTATCAAATTGTTTATGAGTATCTGCAAAATAAGAATGATTGAAAAAAGAAAAATAAAGAGCGCATCTTTGAAAGAGGCTGGAAAGAACCTTTAAGATTAGGAGACTAGGAAAATAAAATCTTGTAATGTACACCAGAGATATTTTTAATCTGTTAGAATATATCGTGCTCTAAGATTGGTTTCATTTGAGAAATAAATTTGCTGTATAAAAATTTATAAAACATGCTATATATTTTGCACTTAAAATTTCACATGTAGCCAGCTAATATGACTTTTACTTCTGTTAACACACAAGGTCTATATAGACTTTTTTTAGTTTTCTAATATATGGACTGTCAGTTTTGCCTTTATTCTTTTCTCTAGTTTTTAAGGTGAATTTTATAACTAGATCAAGAAAATACACAGGCTAAAATCCTCAACTCAAATTCCAAAGACTTCAACTTATGATGAAATTAAAGTAGATTGTACATAGAGAAAAGAGAGTTGAAATGTGTGTGGCAAAATGAGCAATTCTCATGTTCTCCAACTTTAGAGATCGTATGGCTGATGTTCTTTAAATTAGCTCATTTGATACGAGTAGCTATGATTTTTGCAACTATGTAAATTACTTGAATGTATGAAACGTTACTTTGTAGAGAATCAAAAAGAGGGAAAACAAAGATAGTCTTAAATGTTACTGCACAATATCAGTCAACCTGGAAAAGCGTATTTAATGTCTTCAAGTGATATGAGTTAGGAAGATACTGTGTATCGAAGTTTGGCTTCCGGGGATGACTGGCTCAGCTGGGTGATTCCTTCGTTGAATCTCGTACCATTAGGTAGCAGTCACCCAGAGGCTGAGGCTAGTGATCTCTGAAGACATTTTGCACTCATTTCTGTGGTACCTGAGCTGGCATGGCTGGAATTCCTGGGGTCTCTCCCTATAGGAAGTAACTTTTATTTTGTGCTGGCTTTGTGAGTTTTGGTCAAACAGGCAATTTCTCTTCCAGTATCATTCCATTAAATCTTTGAGTTTCCTATTAATAATATTGGACTTTACTACATGAAACATAAATAAGTCACAACCAAACATTTTCTTCAGAAATATTACTCTCTATTTTGGTTTTTACGCCAGGCTGTTGTGGAGCAAGTCCCTTAAAATCATTAGAACCCCTATTATTTAACAACAACAAAAAAATTCAATAAGATATGTCTTTAAGACCCTAAGATCTTTTGAACAGCAGAAATCTTCTATGGGGCAGAACCTTTGCTCTTAATGAAGGACCTACTTGCCTCATTTGGGATTTTATCTTTGCCGATCTCTTACTTGGAGAATATTTCGCTGGGGATAAGACGGATTTCTATTTGTGAAACTAGCAACTCCTGTTTCCTATCTATATCTGTATCTATATCTAAATTATGTTAAAATGGGATTACTTTTTCTTTACTGCATCTTTCTCTTTC
Organism: Ursus americanus; assembly: GCF_024610735.1. NCBI lineage: Eukaryota > Metazoa > Chordata > Mammalia > Carnivora > Ursidae > Ursus > Ursus americanus. The sequence goes on from NC_142129.1 coordinate 75,749,261, forward strand.
ATATTATGAGTGTCTAGAAGAAGCAAGATAGAACTTTGAATATTCAGTGTTGAAATTAATTATCCACAAGATCATTAAGATCCCTTTATGTTTTTCATATTTCTATAGATAAATTTCTACAACATTTCTGTCAGTATATAATAGGTGTCTTTTCTTCATGGTCCCTAAGGCCCTCATCAACAGTCTCCTTGAGTCCCTTTCAGTTTATAATAACCATTTCTTCGATGTCCTTTCAACTTCTGGCCATGGCCTGGTATGAAAGCAAATGCCACATATTTTATATATTTTTTCATGCAACTATTCCACATCTAGAAACCAAATTCTGTTCCAATTATTTATTGCTGCATAATGAATTACTCTAACATTCAATAGCGTGCAATGACAACCATTAAATTTTGATAAAAATTCTGTGGGTTAGGGAATTCAGGCAGGCCACAGCAGGGATGGCTCATCTGTGGGGCCTTATCTAGAGTAAGTCAATGTCTGGAGATGGCTGGGACAGTTTAAATAGGGCCATAAGTTTGCAACTTTTTCCCTCCTCCCCTTTGAGCTTCACTGGAGTTGGAATATCCAAGATGATTCCTTTACTCACATGTCTGGCAGCTGGGCTGGGATGGCTATTTTTCCATATGGTCTTTTTACCTGGCTAGGCTGAGTATTCTCATAGCATGGTGGTCTTAGTTTGTTATTTTTTGCATGGCTATTGTGATAAGTGAGCATTTCAAAAATCCAGTATAAGAGTTTCAGGGCTTAAAGGCCTTGAATTCATGAATCATTGGTTATATAGTGTCAGATCAGATTCATTGTTGAAGGATATATACAAGGATGTGAATATCAGGAGGCAAGGTTCATTAGGGGGCTATTTGGAGACTGAATTGCCACAATGCCTATTGTCCAAGGAAAATATGTGGCCAGAGGCCAAGCAGACCACAGAAATTAAAAGAGCATTTCTTTTGGCATTTAAAATTAGGTTAGAATCCATGGATCCTTATTTACTTCCGCTATTGTATCATTTTCATATTCTCTCCTTCAGATTACACCATACCGACATTCATTCTATTGAGATTTGTGTGAAGCCTTAAAGATCTGTGGCTATCTTATCTACATTTTGTAGATATCAAGCTATGAAACGTTAGATCTTTTTCCCCCTGAGGCTATCTTACAATCTTTTCTGATTGTTGTTACAAAAATTAATGATTTGTAACATCAAAAGAATTTTAATTCAATCCCAAAACTTAATTATGATTATTTCTTCCTCTCTTAAATTTTTTATACCATGTTGTTCTATGGATGACATGTATGATTAAAACTGAATCAGTTTGAAATATATTTGAAAATTCTGGCCTATTTAAAATTTTTTACTGCTAACCTCAGCTTTTAAAAAAAAATTGGCTTGTTCTCTTTGTTAACTCTGAAAAACTGTCATTGACCAAAACATATTTTGGGAATTCTAAAGAGATAAATGTTTTCTGTATGTTAAGACTTAAGCTTTGGAAAGAGTAGAATCACAAGGGACAAATTGTGTGGGATACTGATACTCTGTTAGTAAAATAGAGACTCAAAATGCTCTTTGAGTATGTCATTATCAGCTGAGACATTCTGGGCACAGCATGGAACACATACTGTGACTAATGATCCCGAGGATAAGAAGTGTGGAACAGTGCATAAAATGGTATTTGAATACACAAACCTTATGTCGCCCATCAAATTTGAGCAGGAATATTGTGTCTAGGAACATGAAACAGACCACCCATTCATAGGGTCAGGGAACCGGAAAAGAGAAGATAAGATAATGAATTAAGAGGGGAAAAAGGAGGCAAACACAAAGCACAGATGGCAAGTGAAGTATGAGATAAGGGGAAAGAGGGTGGCAGGGATGCTCTAGTTACATGGTTTTGTTTTTCACATTTTTTAAGTGAGTAAACTAGGATAGATTATTTTAATAGCCTGGTCATAGTTTGTTTTCTTTTCCTTTTTTCCCCTCTGTGTACATCAGTTCAAATTATTTCCATATTGGAATAAATGGCACTGATATAGATACAGGTGGGGGAAATGGTTCTCTGCTAGTGTTTCTGTAATTCAAAACAGAAACAATCCTTCTCCATCCACCTTCTCCTTTTCTTCTTTGGGTTCTTTAATATCTTCTTCCAGGTTTCTCCAGATTTTTGCAGCTCCAGCTGCAAAACACACACTCAATAGAGACCATCCACTGGGAGAAAGAGAGAGAAGTGGACAATTATCATGGGATCTCATTGTGAATCCTTTTCTTTTAATGGAGAGAGTGAGAGATTGAGAGGGAGAGAGTGTGTGTGAGCAGGGCGGCGGGGGGGGCGGGCAGAGGGAGAAGGAGAGAATCTCAAGCAGACTCTGCCCTGAGCTCGGAGCCCTACATGGGGCTCCATCTCATGACCCTGAGATCATGCCTTAGGCTGAAACCAAGAGTCAGATACTCAACCGACTGAGTCACCCAGGCACCCCTTATTTTTTATTCTTGGCTACCACTGGAGCACATTTCTGGGGGACATGGGAAAACACCCATTATGCACCATAAATATTTTCTTGGCAGGGAGAGTTCTGTTTGAACAGAGGTTACATTTAACAAATGAAAATAATCTTGATAATTCTGTTTAGTAAGTTGTATTTCCATTAGGATTGAAGCTTAAAATCGAGTCCTGTAATGTGTCTATTCTTAGTTTAGAGCAGAAGGCATGATTAAAGAGAATTTCCTTTTGATCCTCAATGTTTGACGGAGAGCGAATGGTCAGGACCACACAAGATTAGCTGAAGTTGTCGGGAAGTAAACTTTTAGAAGGGAAATGATTAAGCTACTTTCCTACACAAATATGAATTTTTGGAACTATTTCCTGAAAAACTTCTACACACCTCTCTACAGCATTCTTCTAATAAGACCACACCTGGGAAGTTGTGTGTTTTGCTCAAGGCATTTTGCTGGAGAGGTATTTGAAAGGTATCAGAGAGATAAATGAAACCACCTGGAGTCTGTCGCTCGGGTGGCGATCCCGGGCCTTCCCGGATGGAGTTCTGTTTGCTTTACTGCCGCTGTCAGGCCCTACTTTGTTCTTTACGGCTCCTCCCAAAACAGTATCCATCAGAAGGTGTCAATCAGGGTTTCTAGGTGGCAGCTGCTCCACTTTTGTGAAGAGTTGTTATTAAATATATGTGAATAATATTGATAATGCCTATTTAAATATTTAGGAGGGCAAAAACATGACCCAAGTCCTGGAGGAAGGTAAAACTGCTCACAAAATCAGGAAGCCCTGGGCAGAGCAAAAGTACCTCAAAGGTGTTAAAAAATTGTTTCCTTACCAAAAAATATTAAGGTCTAAGAGAAAACCTGGGAGAAGAATATTCAATATGAAGAAGAGTATCAAAAACACTTGAGCAGCTCTTTCAAAATTGTTGTCATTATGCAGATTCCTTAAATGTGCCTAATATTTTAAATTTCAAGAACTTATAAAAACATTATGTGAAATAGAATTTGGAGAATCCCATGCTAATGATAATCATGTATTTCTTCAGGTGGCTGACCGAGAGAGACATTATTTTTAAAAAAGGCGTTTTTAATGCTTCAGAACCAATCATTTTTTAAAGATTAAAAAGAGCCTTTTGTTACTGTAACATTTGTGCATATTTATCATAGAACGATAGAAAAAATAAGCAAAAGTAAAAAAGTAAACTCTGTATTAAGATCACACAGATATTTTCACTTTTAAAACCTTGTTTATGTACTCAATGAATTTTCTCTATATTTAATCTAGATTTAGATTATATATATATATATATATATATATATATATATATATATATATATATATATGTAATAGAACATAAAATGAGCCCAGACTACCATGTTATTTTGCAACTTTTAAATTTTCATTGACTGTCACTCTTTCTGCATGTTAATCGGTATTGGTTTTATCAGGAGATTCAGATTACTCCAATATTACCCAAACTATCTTTACTATTTTGTTTGGCCAGGCGGGGATTCAATACGGGCTCATTTGTTGTATTTATTTATGTCCCTTATGTCTCTTTTAATCTAGAATAGTTTTGCTGTTGTTGTTGTTTAGTTTTCATTTCAAAGACTTGTAAAAAAGCCTGGGCTGGTTTTCCGATGAATGATCTGTCTTCATGACTTGTCTGGTTGTTTCCTTGAGGTATCTTGTAACTTATTTCTCTATCCCCTATATCTTCTGCAAATGTGAATATGAATCTGAAAGCTAGATGGATTCAAGTTATTTTTCCCCTCCAGAATGCATTCTAGATGTTATTGTGGACTTCATATTTTATCAGCCCAGGAGGCTCATAATATATGCCTGGAACACCATAATGGATGCTGAGTTTGACCATTAAATTATAGTGGTGACGGATGCCCCATAGCACTGTTTGGTGCTTTCCTGTAGAACTTGAAAGCAACATATGCAATTATACTTGGGTACTACATAAATGTCCAGTTCCTCCTCTACTTTCTACCTAATGGTTTTAACATTGCCTTTGGTCTTTTGACCTTGCTGATACTGTATTCCAGCCTGATCTTTTTGGTTTTAATGTAATCAGACTTATCCATCTTTTTTTATAGTTTCTGGATTTTAATTGTTTACAGAGGCTTCCCTTACTGCAAAATTAATAACTTTATAGTTTAAAAATTTTAAGTATTTAGATCTTCATTCCATTTGTAGTTTATGCTGGTATATGATATGAGGCACACATCTAACTTGATCTTTTTTTTTTCACAAGTTGTACCTGTTTGATCTAACACCCTTTATTAAAAAGCTCATCTTTGGCTTAGTGATTTGAAAGGCTGCCTTTAACTTATACTAAATTTCCAAATGTGCATGGTTGTATTTCTGGCTTTTTTGTTTCATTTCCTGTCTTTTCGTATGTCAATACTATTAATTTTTGAGCCTCATGATACAGTATATTATCTAGTAAGGCTAGTCCTATCTCATTTCTTTTTCAGACTTCTTCCTGCTGTTCTTACTTACATGTTTTTCCATATGAACATTAGAATCTATTTGTCTACTTCCATTAAATTACCTGTTTGCATTTTCTAGTTTATTTTGAATTCATAAATTATTAAAGATAATTGACACCTATAAGATTTTGTTTCCTTCTATCAAGCGGCATGACAAATCTTTATATCCAAGTCTACTTTTGTGCCCTTCAAGAGTGTGTTAGAGTGTTCTTTATGTAAGAATCATTCCTTTCAAAACGACTAATGTCTGTTTTATGTTTTATTACTCCCAAACCTATAATTTGGAAAGCGTGTACATATATATAACCTGACATTAATACTTCCTCCTCTTTCTGATGGGCTAGCATACCTTTATAAAACGTCTTAATTACTTCATTTCCTGCTGTCTCCTTTCTTTTTCATGTGTGCTTTTTCCTATCATATTATTGCCATTTGCTTTTAATTTATTATATGTTTGAAGCGAGACCTTCTATCAATACCTACGTTAACTCTCCTCTATGTGTCTTCTTTTTTGAAAGACATCTTTATTTTTTTTACTTTTTTAAAGACATCTTTATTTTAAAATGAGGCTGAGCCATGTTTTAAGTCATATAAACTCTATTTTGCTGTTCTTAAGATACAGACTTGACAGTTTAACTTCAGAATTTAATATCTTAAGATATAAATTGATTTTATTTTGAAACAAAGACATCCGCGCATTTCTAAGCCCACAAATAATACTTTTAAAAGTTAGTAATTATGCAGTGGAAAATAAAATAAACTATGCTCACCTACTGTGTCTGTTGTTATTAGAGAATCTGATGCTATTACTAAAATTAGCAAATGTATTATAAAGTAAAAATATGGAGATATTAGTAAAATTAAATTCTATTATTTTTTTAGAAAAACAGTACAAATATCGAAATTAATGTTTCACAGTTTGTTCCCTTTTAGTTGATCTGAGAAAATAAATACTGTTCTGGAAAATCATAGACCTAGGCAGTGCTCCCCTCTCACTAGTGAAGTAATTCATGGGTATCTACATTTCCTAGTTCCCTGTCATAGTGTATGTGATAGGACACCTCTGCATTCTGGAGAAACTAAGCTATTCTAAAAGGACTGGTAGAAGGAAAAAAGAAAAAGCCATTACCACATGAAATACAGTGTAGTAAAAGAAATTAGGTAAAAATAAATAAATTTTAAAAAATAAAAATAAATTTAAAAATTGTGAGTTAAATAGTGAAATAATAGTTGTCAAATACAGTAAGAATAAAAATATATGGCTTAACTGAGAACAACTATAAAAACTAAGCCACCAATTATAGCAGAAAGCACATTAAAACTTAATATGAAAAATTTAAAGTAATTAGTGGATGAAGAAAAACTGATATTCTTATAGCAAATAATTTTAGAAATACACGAGATCTCTTTTTTCAGGTAAAGGAACTAATTCTTAGAAAGGTGAAGTTTACTTACTCAGAAAATCCATCTTCTTATTTGAAAATTAAGAGTGAAATTAAAATTTTCTGAAAATTAGTTTAAAATATTTTTTGCTAAAACATACTTTATGATTTAAATGTATTGCCTATTAATAGTGCTAAATGTCATGAGAAAATTTATGCACAAGTAACTATATAATAGTTTTTTGATGGGAAAGTTACATTTAGTACTTCTAAAATAAGTGTAATTTCCTTGTTTAAGCCAAACATTAATATAGTATTGTTTTCAACTTTTTTTCATTAAAATTGAGATTTGAGGAATGGCCACCTTATAAATCATCACATTGTAATGAATAAGGTAGGAAAATTAACAATACTGAAGAACTCTTGTTAATGAATATGATGTTCTAAGTAAGCAGAAGATGGGATATATGTATAGAAACATTAATTTATATTTTCCTGGGAGAAGAAAGGAGCATACATGTTCAGGTGCTAGGTTTATGAAGACATGGCATTTAATATACCTTGGCAATATTTTATTGACCCAGGCAGTATTTTATATCCACAAAACCACTTTTTGTAAAAGTCCCTTATATTAACTTTTAAAAAACTTTACTAACATATAACTATCATAGAATATATAAATAGGAAATACAAAATTAAAAAAAGTAAATGGCTCATAATTTACTCAGAGATCTTAACATTATTGTGCTCACCTTTTTAGACAGAGATGTATACACTTTTTTCCTCTAAATAAGCTCATTTCATAAATACTGTTTTGTAGCTGTGTTTCAAACTTCTTTTCATGTCTTATTTCATCTGTGCTGTAATTTCTATTTGTGGACCATTTAGATTTTCTTTCAATGGTTTCACATTATAAATGTTGACATGAACACCCTGTAGCTAAATCTTTATCAACTTTCCTATAATTATAGTTGCCAAGGTTGCTAATATATCTCTATAGGTTTAATAGTATTCCTATTGTGAGAATCTCTGGCATGCTTAACTGGAAGACGTTAATCAATATATTAAGTATGATATATAATGAAAGGCATTACATATTAAATTATATCGTGTAATGCAAAATGGCATATATGTGAGGGAGGCATCATATACACTATTTCACATAAAAAACTATTCTTAAGGTTACACATAAGGTTCATTTTACTCTACAAAACCAAGATGGCTTACCATATTTTTCCCATGCAGACTTCTGAAGAAAAATTAAGGAAACTTTCTCCTGATCTTTAAATGTTCTTTCTTGTATTGGAGAAAAGTGAATGGAAAGGAAATATTCAAAGCAACAGGTCAGTTTTCCAAGGTCAGTTTTCATTAACCAAGGCTGTGAGGTTTTTAAAGTAGTAGGTTAGCAATAAAACTCCTTCCCAAATGGGCTATAGGGATTAAAACAGTGAATGAGTGGGTAAACAGTTGTGTTAATCTAGGATCCACTGAAATTAAACCTTTTAATCTTTTCTTGACTTTTGTGATTTACTAAAGCATTCTTGTTAATCTCATTATTGTTATTACAGCTATTTTAGACATCAGAAACTAAAATCGTGTTGATTATGAATTGGTGTAAAAGACTCAGATCTAAAAACAAATTTAAAATACATCAATACATGAATAAAAAATAATTCTGGTATCTTCAGATTATGAAAATAAGACCATTTCTATTGGAATAAATTGAATTATATCACACTGCAGAGCATTCTTAATGTCTTTGAAGAATGAGACCTATGTATTTTTTAGGTCACCTGACATGATTTTAGAGATCTTTGAATTGACTTATAATGAGGAATTGGTTTAAACAATTGTAAATACAATCTTCATCACAGGTTACAACTTCCTACAGCTTTAAATAATGAAAAATCCTCTTGTTATTGATTGGTATGAGGGTTTGTTAATATTAGGGAAAGAAAAAGCTATAATTGGATTCACTTAAAAAGAAAATTGCTGGGAGAGGGGAGGTATGTAGATTGTAATTGCTGTAATTCTAAAGAAATCTAAGTTCTTCCAAATGCTTAGTAAAACGAAAGGTGGCTTCAATTTCATGTGGAAAAATCCTATTATAACCATGTCTATTAAAGCATAGTAGACATACGGAAATAGCTTGTGACTCAACTGAACTTCTATATATAATACATTTACGGTATTCCTATAAAATGCCAAGATCAAAAGCAGTTATCTACTATATTACTTGGGACTCTTTTACATATAGGCATTATCATCTAGGATTACAATATATTCAGAGTGGCTTATATTGGAATTAATTTTGATATTCAAATATGCTTTCCTCCACCTACCTTTTTGTTGGCCACAGGGATTGTCTTGTGCTGTTTCAGTGGATGTTAGTTAACCAGCTTTTAAGAACAAAAGATTTTGTTAAACTTATTTCATAGGGCTTAAGTGCTTTACCTACACCCTTTTAAGGAATGCTAAGACTCCTAGGGATTTCATGAACAATTGTGCAGTGTGACTAAGTCTCACTAAATTAGAATGAGTTAGGTTTCCAAAATCTAGTTGAAGGGATATTGAAACGTTACATTTTAAACTAATATGTTTAGTCATTAAAGATATAGGGCTATCACTGCTCTAAGACTATGAGTCTGAGTAATTACTTATTTATTTATATATTTATTTATTTACTCTTGAGAGATTTTATTTATTTATTTGAGAGAGAGAGAGAGAGAGCAAGAGAGAAGGAGCAGGGGGAGGGGCAGAGGGCGAGAGAGAGAAGCAGACGACTCGCTCAGCAGGGAGTCTGCCTTGGGACCCTATGCCAGGACTCTGGGATCGTGACCTGAGCCAAAGGCAGACACTTACCCGACTGAGTCACCCAGGCACCCAAGAAATTATTTTTTAAAATAATTACGAAAAAATGCGAAGGTAAAGTAAATTTTTAAATGACAATTTGACTTACTGGAGTTAACTATGGAACTATAATTAGCCTTACTATCCTCTAAGAAGCCATGACATCAAATAAGCTTTTGGGAGTATTTTATAAAAATATTTAAACAAAAGGCATTTAAGTCAAGACACCACTGTATGATTTACATGTGAAAACATGTTACCACATGGAAAATTCCATTCTAAAATTTCCCCCCAAACCTCAAGGGTTATCCACTGAGGCAGCAGCACAGGCTGTGACATGAAGGTCTGTGGTGATGAGCAGCCGGAGTCCATTTTCCTTTTTGGTATTGAAACCATATCCAAACCTCCAAACCTTCAGACCCAGGGACTTGGGAACATGCTGAGGCTCACTCAGTGGGGCTAGCAGAAATTAAACACATAAAAGAAAGAAAGACAAGAAAAAGGACATACTTCACAAAGAAGGGTTGCAAAAATTTGTGTTCATTATCTGGATAACATTTTAACTGATGTTATTTTGAGAAATAAAATTACAACATAAAGTATGTATAATAAATATATTAGTAAATGATAGGTTGATTTAGTGCAATTAATCCTCCTTTGCTCTGACACCTGGCGTATTGCTGAAATTCATTGTCCTAAATTACATGAAACCAATATTCCCTCTCCACTTCCTGTCTGTACAGGTTGCAGTATTCTCTCCTGCAGCAGCCTCCTACCTGAGCTGCCCTTTTGACCTCTAACAAATTCTTCCAAGGCAGCTAGACTTTCAGGTCATTTATCTTTCCATTTATCGCTCTGGTTCAAAATCTTTTAATGGCTTCCCATCACCCTTAAACTAGGGTTGCCAGATAAAATACAGGATAAGTGCTATTGTATTATTGTAGTACTTGTACTGGATGAGATATTTTATAATAAAAGTTGTTGTTTACCTGAGATTCCAATCTGCATATTTAGTTGTAATATATGTGTATTTGGCAGATTCACTAAGTCTGTCACCCTAATTTAACCCATAAAGCAAATCCTTTTATTGGACTACAAACCTGACTCACTCCGGGGCCTGCCTATCTTGGCTGCCATCATCATCCTATATGAGTCTCTACCACAGTCTTCTCTACCATTTTGTTGGCAAATTGCATGGTGACCCATGGGCATATTGTCAAATCAACTTACGGTCTCTACCCGCATGAAAAAGAGAGAGAGGAAAAAGAAAGTACAGTAGTCCCCCCTTATTGGTGGTTTCGATTTTTGCAGTTTTAGTTACCTGCAGGTTTGGTTACCAGTGGTCACTCACCATCCAGAAGCAGATGTTCCTCCTCTGTCATATTGTCAGAGGGTCAGCGGTAGCTTCAGCCTGTATCACAATGACGTCATTTCTCACTTTTTCTCATCACGTAGGCCTCTATCATCTGATGTCATCACAAGACGGGTGAGTACAGTACAGTAATATTTTGAGAAGGAAAGATAGTTTGAGAAAGATCACATTCCGGTAACTTTTATTTCAGTGTTTTGTTATAATTGTTCCATTTTATTATTAGTTATTGTTAGTCTCTTACTGTGACTAATTTATAAATAAAATTAAACTTTAATATAGGTGTAAACGTATCTGAAAAAACAGTATATGTTGTTTCCGTACTATCTGCTATTTCAGACATCCACTGGCGGGTTTGGAACGTCGCCCCCCAGGATGGGGGGGGGCAACTGTAATTGAAACAGAGGTCAAAGTGCGTAACATGTAGGAAGGAAAAAATGTTCCATAAAACTCTTAAGTTACATATGTGTGTCTGTCTGTCTGGGTGTGTACTAGATGGCAATATAAAATCGGTTTCCTACTGTGGGTCAGAGTCAAGTATTTTGAAAGCCACGTCCTAGCCATATTGCCCTTCATTCATTTCCTCAAACCTGAGAGTGCAACCACTTTCCTGATTCTGGGCCTTGGCAAGTGCTGTTTTCTCTGCCTGGTATAATTATCTTCACAATACCTTATTCCTTTCATGTATCTGGCTCCTTGTCATTCTTTGGTTCTAAACTTAAATGGCACTTAAGAGGCTTAGCACAGTGGTATCTGTTGGATAGGGAAAGCCTGCTTGGCCTTCCTCTAATGATCTGGGACTGACACATATTTTGAATGGTAACTCAGTCTCTCTCTTTCACACACACACACACACACACACACACACACACACACACACCCTCAATTTTATTTGAATTTATAATCAAAGGAAAGTTCGTACTTTTCTGAGTAGGTTCTATATAATATATATAGCATGTAATGTCACTTTTTTTTTTTTTTTTGAGGTGTATTTCAGTATCCCTCTTTGTTAAACACAGTGACAGGTAATGAAATCTAAGAATAGGAATCTGCTTCCTTAATGATTTTTGTTGATCTAATTATTTATATATTTGTTACAGTGTATAAGTACCTGATTATTGGAAAGTGGCCTTCCGTGGGGTGTTCTGGTTTTAATCCACAAGAGGGATTCATATGTCTTAAAGTGAAATAATTTGTAGAAATCTGTTTTGAGAATCAGAGAAAAACTCTTCTTAAATATGCTTACGTGGACTAACAGCATTGATTTGATTCTAAGTGATACTTATAAAAGCCTTTGCATAATGTCACTCTTTTCCATTTATACAGACTTCTAAAAAAATGAGCATGCTTGTCTTCCAGCTACTAACAACAGATGTGCTTAGCATAAAATATCAGAAGTAGATTTTGCAGACTGTAGCTAAGATCTAGTAAAATTGGAATGAAAATTGGCCTTCAAGGGAGCTGTCTGCTATTTTCTTCTGCAAACCTGTTTCTTATTTTCCTTAGAAGTGAGGGGGGAAAGGATGAGCTCTCAATCATGCTTTTGCCTGAGCACTGCCTCTGCTTACCATCTTTTTCAAGAACTTTTATAAGAAAGTTCAAATTGGTCCTTGTTGTAGAGACCCTCAACAAAAGATTTTTAAAAGTAATCTCTTATGCCACTTTTATCTGAAGAAGTTTTAAAATTCAATTCCCTTTGTCATAGAGAGGTATCAGCCATGAAGCATCCCTTTTAATTTTTTTTCTAAAAATTGCTTTGAATGTACGTAGGAGCAATAAGGTAAACTGAAAAGCATATGAGATTGCCTCTTTTAATTTATGACAAAGAAAGCTACTGCACATGCTTCTTTTAATATTTATAAGCACTTTTCTAAAATATTACATGCTACAGCACCTCAATTTTCCTTTTAATAGCAATTGTGAGAGGTTTTCAAGTTCCTAAGAGCAATACTTAAATTTACCCTGATGTTCTGGTATATTATATTTGTGTTAATAATTTTGGAAATACACTGGTTATTAACAGTAGCTTACATTTCTGTAGCATTTTGCAGTTTCTGAAGCAGAAATTTATTCTATTAAATTCTGAAATACTATTTTTTCTCAAAGTTTTGTAATATGTTTGTGAAATTTTAACAAACTAAGTTCAATTTTTAAGCTATTTTAAAAAAATCTCTCCAAGACCATGTATCTTTTCCATTAAATTTTTTAGTTGGCTTTATTCAATTATGATATGAAACAATATATTCTTTATTAAATCTTTTAATCATCAGAAAGCATTGTGTAGACATTTTGCAAGCAGATAAAAATAATCTCTTCTTATAGAATTATAAGTCTTTATTTCAAGGAGGAATAATGAAGGAATAATGACATTTTGTTTATTTATTCAGATTTATCATAACGTACATTTCTAGAAATACTATGCAGCTGAAATACCATGCAAAGAAATTGACCATACCAGTGTGTACCCCATTTTTTTGTGGAACTGATTAGTTTTGTAATACTTGCATGATGACAAACCAAAAGTTTGTTCCGCATTAATGCACAAATAAAATTTATTCTTTGATTTGCTACTGCAGAATACATTTTCAAAACTAGTCACTATTTGAAAAATTGTTTCTGACTTGTGGTTGGCCAGAAGTCTTGATTGCAGAACAACCCCATTCCTGAATGTAGGGCACGAGGCAGCTGTTGTTTTTTCTCAGAACTTGACAGTTGCAGTAGTTTAAAGCCAAGTCTTGATGCTTCCCTAAATTAGTTATCCTCTTCTCCCGTGTACAGTCACTGCCATTTTATAACAGTTGAGCATCAAGCTCACTCTTTTCTTGGATGAGCACACCCCTGAAATCACAGTAGTGACTGAAAGTTCGAGCGACCAACATTTTTGGTGATCCTGAGTTCACATCTTAATATAAAAATTCTTACAAAAGGAACATAGTAAGTAAAGAAACAAAAGAAACTGATATTGAAACCATAAAATATGTCTGTGTTATGTTTCACTTTTGGGATTTCATCTACAAGTTTTATAGTCCCCAGGACTTGGTCTGTGTTGTGTGTCATGCAACACTTTGAGAGACTTCTAGATATGATTTTCATCATGTTATGTGATTTTCATCATGTTCCCCTTTCTCTGTCTCTTCTTAACCTGCTACATAAGTAACAAAGTTCAGTAGCAAGTAGCTGTAGTGATAAATTTGCATGTCAGGGCTTTCCTGGAATGTACTGAAATGTGTTCTTCAGAATGTCCAGTTTTACTATTCAAAAAACTGGGAATTCTGCAAAGCCTCCAGAAGGGTCATGCACACTGGGATTTTAATTCTAATATTTTTGCTTATGCCGGTCATAAGATGAATTGGAATTGTTTTCAAAATGTCAGGAAGCATATGCCGACAGCATCTGTAGATCAATTGTCATTTCATGCTTATGGCTGAATGGAACAAATTGAAATGTATGGAATTTGGCGTGGCTCTACTAGCTTTGCAAAGGACACTGCCTGGTTGAAAAAACCATGGTGGCCATGAGAATGTGCTTCTCAGCTCTCCAGCTGCTTAAGACACTTAGGGAGTTTAAGTGTCCAAGGGCCTGGAAGTTGCACTCTGAAATTCTCATTGTTGCTTGTGCCAATGGGCTTTGCTTACACCGCTCCCTGCCATTCATCACAGCAGGGGTACTGAGGCGAGCATGTTCCTGGGAGATGCGGGACTCCTCTGATGAGTAATTTTGGCTTAAGGACTCATAGACTGCCTTGTCTAACTTTTCTTGGAACTGAATGGCAGTCTGAGATGCCACCACACTCACTCCCTCACTCACTCGAACCTTCCTTCTTTTCCACCCACTTTTTCCACCAGCCAGATTTGTACCATGGCCTAGTGACTTCACCTCTAGTGCCTTCTCCTATGAGAGTTCTTTCTCATTTAATCCTGATTTGGTGTCTGCTTCTCAGAGGACCCGGATTAATACAATAACCTATTCTTACATTGTGAAGCCTTAAAGAATCCTCTTCGTGAACATGTAGATCTATTAATTTGTTATTATAATTGAGTGCAAGCTTGTTACAAAATATCCAAGGTCAGAAATAGTTTCATAAGCAAATTCAAATAATTTGGTGAGTGGATAGGTTAAAAATTACAAACTAAAAGAAGTGCTTTTTATATCTCCATACCTAAAGATATAGCAAGAAAATATAGAGCTTACCTCCATATCACATAAATTAACAATAGGAATAAATGATTTTTTGTAGTGTGATTGGAATTAGCATGTAATCCACAAGGGTTGAATAGTAACTTACTTTATTAGTGAGGCTTTGTATGTATTCATATTTCTAATATCAGGATTGTAATGGTATTTTCATGTTTTTATTTTCATGCTAGAAATCTAGACCATCTTTAGACTATGATCCCTCATTAGTCCAAAGACCCTTGAGGAGACAGACTATGATTACTTTATTTTGTATTTCAGGTACCAATGAAGGCCAAATTCAGAGAAAGTGCACAATGACTATTCTCACACCTTCTTACTCAAATTGTTGTCAAGGCCAGAATTACTGGCATCACCTGAGAATTTTTAGAACTGCAGGATTTAAGGTCCCCTCCACATTCTACTGATTCCAAGTCCGCACTTCTCAAGATCTCTAGGAAGTTTATGTGCACATTAAAGTGTGAGATGCTGTGATCCAGAAGACTTGTCTAGTGATTGTTCATTCTTTCTATATCCTCCCTCCTAAAATAGCCCCTCCTAAAATACAACCCCTCGTTGTAGTCGGGTAACTTCCTCTGCCTCACAGCCATCTGATTCAGGGCAAGCTAGTAACATCTCTAGCATCAGGGGAGAAGCTACATTTATCTGACCTAGGGGAGGCCTGATCCTCTTTGCAAATGATTTGTTTATTCATAGGCCAATGAGGTGGGAGGAAACATTCTCTGGGGAGAGCCCTTCTGGGTAAGGTGTTATTTAGTTGAAAAACAGCAAACACCCTTTTCTTTTCTCTTGATTTTGTTGTGTCTTTATGGGACTCCTAGTACTGTTTTAGCTTCTTTCTACTCGCCTGATAACATAGTCAACTGAAAGAAGATGGAACCATGAGACAAAGAGAGCCCTGACCTATTTTGAGAAATAGTTTTCATCATTGGAAACCAAAACCTTATTGATCTTTTTTCAGGCCAGTTGCTCTGCCACCTTTTTGAGTGTTTGATAAGGACAGTTCAACTTCTGGAAGCTCTTGTCTTCCATGGCCTATGGGACTCTAGCCTCTCCTTCTGATCTCACTCGTCTGAAAACTTAAAATCAGCCTTCTTCACTGCCTTCTTTGTGTTTAGGGTATTACCTGTGTATAGCTTGTATTCAAGACATTTAATCAAATTCAGACAATCAAGATTATTTCTGGTGGGTTCCCCCCAAATTCCATTTCCTTTCACCATCACCCCTTGCAAGGGAGATATTCTTTCCAATTTGTTCAATCATCAAATTTGGTATATGTTTTGCGATACTGTGATTTATAAGAAATACATATTTGGCCATTCAAAAGACCAAAATATATCTCTCATATATACTTGGCCTTCACCATGGCTCCTCAAACTTTTCCTGAATGATAAGAGCAATAGGAGCATCTTTTGTTATAATATTTGGTCTCTTGTCTTTAGTTCCTAAAACAGTTTTGGAGCCATAGAGGTAATATGGGTGTCTTGTTATTCATAACAAGCCCCTTGTCACCACAACTAGGTTTATGTTAAAGAGGTGACTTTTGGAAAGCCCATAAGGATGGGGGCTGGTTGCTAGGGAAACCAACCATGAATAATAGGTTGGAACTTTTAGTCTCACCCCCTCATTTCTAGGGATAGGAAAGCTAGAGGCTGAATCAATCACCAGTGCCCAATGAGTTAATCATTTATGCCTATTTAATAAAGCTTCCATAAAAGCTCAAAATTACAGGGTTCAGAGAGCTTCTGGGTTGGTGAACAGGTGGAAATGCAGGGATAGTGGTGCTCCTGGAGGGCAGGGAAGCTCCATGCCCTTTCCACATACTTCGCCCTAAGCATCTCTTCTATCGGGCTGCTTCTGAGTTATATCCTTTCATAATAAACCAATGTGAGGTTATTGGTAAGTAAAATGTTTCCCTGAGTTCTGTGAGTCTCTCTAGCAAATTAATGGAACCTAAGGAGGAGGCTGTGGGAGCCTAGATTTATAGCCAGCTGGTGAGAAGTATAGGTGACAACCTGGACTTGTGACTGGCACTTAAAGGGGGGGGGAGTTGGGGGCAGTCTTGTGGGATTGAACCCTTAACCTGTGGAATCTGACGCCAAGTAGATAGTGTCAGAATTGAGTTGAATTCTTACACACCCAGCTGTTGTCAGAGCATTGCCTGGTGGTGTGGGGGGAAAAAAACCCCTCTTTAACATATTGGAATTGTGATCAGGATGCATTTAAGTTTTTTAACAGCATGTATCAGTTCTACATTGAGTTGTGTAATCTTTAATCTTTTATCCTAGTACCTTGCAGTTTTTAATCTAGTATGTTTTTATCATGACAGAAAGATTCAATTAAATATTGTTTCAGCTGAATTTAAATCAAATGATTCTCTTAAGGCAAACACCTATTTCTATGTGCCTTGTTGTTCTATGTGTATAGATTCTACCTCTTCCAGCTTTCACTCTGAGTGGTCAGTGTCCAGCAGTTAGATATAGTCCTTATAGAATAAATATATTAACAAATGATTCACATCATTCCAAATGTATAAAGTGTTAATTTTATTACTCAATTACTTTTTCTCTTTACATGTTTAATTATTGAATTAGTTGGAGGTGGAGTAGGGAACAAGAATCCAGGGATACAAGCCGACATGCATTAAAAGCTTATTTAAACATTTGTCCTACTATCTCTTGATTGAAGGATGTAAAACTACTAGGGAAGAGCAGCGATAGTCATTACCATGTGAATGAGGACTAGAGTCAAGATACCACAAAGTTCAGTCTTTATTTAATAGGGTTGACCCTTTACATGGAAAAACTCCTGCTTTTGATTAAGAGCTAATTCAGGGGTTATTCAGAGACAATTACGTAAGACCTGGAGATTTCTCATGTGTATGCCCTCCTGGGATGCAGGTGCTTGAAGCAAAATCTTGAAAGAAATATAGAAATACAATTCCCAGATGATATCTTAGAATTATAAAGGATAGAGTTCTATTAAGAAGGAATTAGAGAAAATGTGTAAATTTCTTTACATCTATACAGACTTTTTTTAAGTTTATCCGTATAATAAAGAAAGAAAAAGCTGACTCTCTAGTAAGGCAAAAGAGATATATTACAGAACAATTTGGTTCTGTAATATAGTCTATACTGCAATGACACCTAGGAAATCTATCAAGATTTTACAAAATTAGAAAACATACTTTCTTGGAAGTTTACAATTATTTGTGGCATAGTATGATACAGTTTATAGATTTGATCTTGAAGATGTTGTAAACAAGTTCCTAATTTGTCAAAGAGAGACAATGTTTGCAAAGGGACTATTTACAATGCTTATTTAATCATGGTGTAGGATATGGTGACCTGGTCTTCTGCATTATTAGGATAAATTCTTGGTAAGTTCAATAGTATCAAGTTCATCAAACTTGAGAAGGCTGCTTCATGTTGATTAAAATCAAAAGCGACATATATAAGCTACAATGCAAATTTATTTTCTTATGATAGAAATATAACTGTCATAGCACATTTCCTTTAGGCAAGCTACATGAGGAGACCATTATCCGAAGATTGCTGGTTGACAATAGAATAGGAACTGGTGTCTGAGAGGTGGGAATAGAGCAGAGAGGTATGTATATGATTTGAATATTTTATGCCCACAGGCTAAAATAGACAGATATATCCATTTTCTCAATAGATTCACTTGCTCATTCCAAAGAGGGGCCAAACTTTTGACTCAGGGCAATCTCTTACTTGTATAATGATGGATGGCTGCTGCCAAAACTCTCTTTTTATCCCATATACATTTCTCACAAAATCTGGGCACATTTTTTCTTCAGCAATGTTAATTTTTTAATCCATTTGCCATTATGTTCTTTTTGCTTGCAAATGATTCTATCTTCATATCATGATATCTCTGGCCTTACGTATAACATACATACAGTGTGTGGAATTTAGAATTTCACTCCGTAAGTAAAATCCCGTTTCTCTTATTTCCTACTGGATCATTTCTTGCCCTTCCACACACTGACCAAAATAGGCAATGGAAGCATAAAAGTAGATTTATAGAACCACACATGATATTGTCTTCTAATTAAGATCATTTTGCACATTTATATTTTTGTGAACTGTATTTTTACTACCATCATTTTGTAGAACAATGATGATTAATGAGATAACATTTCAAAAAATACCCAGTATCTGTTTCAAATAATGACATTTATATGGAGACATGGAAAATCTATATATAACATTTAAACTGCTACTACATACGTAACAAGAGTACTCAGTGACATTTATAAGGTGATTCTGTATGTGGCAGTTACAGGGCTGATTACAAATAATTTCTTAGTCTTTAATGAAAGATTAAACACTTATTTAAATCAAAGATTTTATGTGAATTAAAAAATAAATTGTATTGGATTACCTTGTATTTGAATGAGTTGATAAGTATTTCAATAATTTT
Organism: Ursus americanus; assembly: GCF_024610735.1. Lineage (NCBI taxonomy): Eukaryota > Metazoa > Chordata > Mammalia > Carnivora > Ursidae > Ursus > Ursus americanus. The sequence continues at coordinate 75,768,498 of NC_142129.1, forward strand.
GAAGCACATTTCTAAAGAGAAATGGAGCAGGGGAGAGTAAAGAGTGAAAGGTGACTGAGGAGAGAGATAAGGTGATAATTTATTTTATTTATTTCATTTTTTTTAATTTTTAAAGATTTGTTTATTTTAGAGAGAGCACGAGCATGCGCATGAGCAGAGGAAGGGGCAGAGGGAGAAGGAGAGAAGCAGACTCTCCACTGAGGATGGAGCCCAATGCAGGGGGCTTGATGTGGGGCATTATCTCATGATCCTGAGATCATGACCTGAGCTCAAATCAAGAGTCGGATGCTTAACCTACTTAGCCACCCAAGTGCCCCATAAGGTGCTATTGTAGATAGAATTGTGAGGGAAGCCCTAGCATTAGGGTATGACATAAAGGAAATGAGAGTTATCCTCTGTCCTCTTGGATAACTGACAGCAGTGTGTTTCAGATAGAGGTAATTACAAGAGTAAGACTTTAAGACCATCTACACTTGAGCTTTTTAACAAAGAGAATGACCTTGAAGTGTGGCCATGAGTACATTATTCTACATACTGAAGATCTCAGATTGCAATGCAATCTAAAAATAAATGACCCAGAAAATTTGGGGGAAAAATTTTTTTAGTGCTAAAATTCGAGGGAATGTAGAATTCAGTCTCATTGTCCTATCACTTAAGGAGTGTGCATGTAACATATCTAGTATTAGTCATGCATTTCTCAGTGACATATTTGAAGAGAATGACAACTTGGATGTGGGAAGGTGGTGGTTGTTCTGTAAGGACACTCTTATGTCCTTATATACCATTATAAAGCATTAAAAGTATTATAAATCAGCCCAAGGCTTGGTGTAAATTACTATATTCATTAAGAAATTGTTGTTTTACTTGAATAATAGAGATGAGCGAGAAAATATAACTATCAATAGGGTGAACAAATGAGGGCTGACCAATTGTTAATCCTCCATCAAACACAGTTTCTAAGTCTTAAAAAATCTGTCATGAAAGATATTTTCCTGTTATTTCCCACCTTTACGAAGTTTTCTCCTGTGGTATGGCCTCGGTGAACTCAGTAAATGCACGTAGCCCATTAGAAAATGCCAAAGCAAGCCCTCTCTGACCTCCTGTCCTCTAAAGTTACAGAGATTTAGCCACTCAAGGCTCTGTAGACTGACGTGTGGTGGGTAGAGAGGAGTATGGAAGGTACAGGTAGTTGTCGAATTTCAAGGATATCCCAGTGGAATCTCACTTTTTGTAATACCAATACTAAAATACCCAATTGTTCTTTTCAGCATATGGTCTAAATTCATACTGTTCTCTTTGACAGCACTGCTCTGCCCCACCACCTGCTGTTTTCTTTTCTGTACGAGCAATTTCTCATGTTTTAAGACTCAAGAGTGGAATTCACTTCTCCAACAAGGCTTCACTTACCTCTATCCTTATCTAGTTTTCATAGGTACTGCATCTTTACTCAACAACACCATGTATCTCTTTTGGCGTAATTTAACGCGGTGTATTTAGACTTACCTGTTTCTATGTGTTTGTCTACTTCTGTAGTGTAATATAGTTTGTCTTAATGCTGTTTTGACTCAATTTGGGGCCCTGAGTAGAGGCAAGTTTCCCTTCTTGAGCAGCTAAATGAGCCCTGAAACCTTCCCTAATGTGGCTCTTACACTTTGGGCCACTATGCACAGGCCCTAATTGCCTCAGGGCTAGGTACCAGAATAGAGGCTCTCCCCATCCCCTACCTTGAACACGCAAAATTATTCAAATTAGTCAATCCACAGAGAGCCCACAATAGTTACCCCACACTTCTTGTCATATATATACTAGTATCTAGAGTTCCAGCTTGCTGTTATCCTGTCCCCAGGTGCAACCCCCTTTGTGACTCTATGCTGCAACTTTCTTTCAGAGCTACAAGTAACAAAGACTTCCGCTTTTCATCTGAGTGTCATTGCATTGCGTCCAACAATCTTTAAATTTTATAAAACACATGGCCAGTAGATCACTCTCTGGTCCCTATCAAGAATACAGGATGAATCCCTAGCTTCTAACCATACTAAGTTACATCTTCCAACCAGGGGGAGTCTCTCTTGGGAGCTTCCTACTCATTCTCACATTTCATTACTCATTCTTACAAACAGAACCAACTTGTGATCACTTGAGATTGAATTACATGAAAATGCCAATATTCAATATTACTTGACTTACCAAAATGGCAATCTCATCAACCTGATTACATATACCTTCGCATATAACACACCACATGTAAAGCATCTAGAGGTAGTAGAATTCATTCCTCATCTCCCCATGCATCTATGTTTGTCCCCACCCTTCTTCAGTCAAATAGGAATTGGTGAAGTGATTGATTATAGTGGTAGCTCTTCTCGAACCAGTAATCTTACCGTAGCTCAAAAATAATACCTGTGCACTGCTGACTCTTTGCAATAAGCAAGCAAAGTAGTGTATGCATCACTGGACAGAGATGATAACAAGGTCTCTATCCATATTCACCTTCTTCTCTAAGGCACCTACTGGGAAGGATAATTTAGGGTAGAATCTTCTCTCTTCACACATGCCTGTTACTGGTTTTCACCCAGAGACTTGAGTTTAGTACCTGATAAAGCAACCACAATGGAAATTAACCAAGGTTTAGTGAATTAAACAACAAAAACTAAAAGTAAAACCCGGCAATATTTAAGAAGGAAGTTATATAGCAGAGGTCATGTATTCTCACTGAACCCCCTGAGACAGAGATATGGGACAGGTCAACATTAGCAGTAGTACTGGACTAAGAACATCTTAAAATTTTTGGAATGATTAGCAAAGGCAAATATAATCTCCTAATCTCCTGAAATGAAATTTGGGCTGGTGATAGTTGAAGATGGAAGGGAGACAGTTTAGGAGTCCATTTAAACCTTAAACCAAAACAAATGTACCAGCAATTCGTGTGTTATCAAAGAACATCGCATTGCAGGTTATTGGATGCTGGCTATCATTTTAATAAAGAGGTACCTTGTTTCCAAATTTTTCTGCATTCCTACTTTAATTCCTTTGGGAAGTTTGGGTGATTTGAAGAGCAAGATTTAGGAAGCTGGGGGAGCTGGATGAAATCTTATCATCATAGCTCTAAAACCTTTCCTCTAATCTCTAAGAAAATCTTATTTAAACAATAAGAAAACAAATTGAACTAAGGGAATTGATTGACTTCAAGGACAAAGAAAGAAGCTTCAGAGAATTCAGAAACTATAATATAAGAGTGACTGGGATCAGAAGAAGGAAGAGAAGCGGGAGAAAAGATGTTTAATGTGGATAGAGACTATGCACACATATACACACACCCTTTTGTATTCCAGACAAAAGTTCCATATTATCACATTCAATTATTTTTCACAAAACAATTTCAATGATCGTCTATCCAGCAAGCAATTTTATCTCTGAAAGTTATGTTATTTCTTTTCATTGGGCAAAATGTGTAGGAGGAATCCCCATACATGTTTTCTTTAAGTAACCACTTAGGTGATTCATTTATTCTAGAACCACCTATTCTCACCAAGGTTCCTTTCTGACACCCTGAGAAATTATAGGAGTGACCCCAATAAATTCCTTACAAAAGCTATGAGAGTCGATCATAAGAGATTAGCTCTGAATGTATATTCCATATGTAATCAATTGCATGAGAGGCAAATGAAAAAGTCATAGGTGATTTCACGTGTGAAAATGTGAGCGTCGTATGTGACAGAAAGGTAAAGGTACAATTTTTCACTGTGTCCTCTGTAATGAATAATGGGGGTGAAACTGTAAAGCATAACTGTGGGAAATTTGGCACTAAGTGGAAAGAGTATTTTTGGATTTCATTTGCTTGTATACGTATGTGTGCGTGTGTGCGCACGTGCAAACACATTCATTTTATTATTCATGACATAAGGCGAAAATTTGTTGATGGGACAGCAAAGAAGAGGGTATGAAAATGTTACATTGCAAAAAGATTAAATTAGGGAAGAAGATGATATCAATTGTGGGAAGCTCACAATGGAAAATGAAGTAAAAAACTTCTAGTTCAGAGACATCTAATAAAAAGGAGAAAGGATATCTTCAAAGACCTACATTGATTGTAAATTAAGTGATTGTTCTTGTAATATATTTTTTCCGGGTATTATGCTTACAAGTTTCCTAGTATACAAATGATTTGCCCCCGTGTTTCCCATCTCTCCCTGTATTTTGTAGAGCTCAAGTGCTAAAAACTTCGCAGGAGTTTAACTGAATGTGGGTCACTAGGACTTGAAATCCTTAAACTGTCTGTGTTATGCTGTAGCCAAGTTTTCACTCTTATAATGCATTCTTAAAAAAAAAAATAAACTTGCTGAGTTGGATGTGGTTTTAACAAATAAACAGTGCAGTCTTAACACATAATTCCCTGACTTAAAACAACCCGGTGATTCTTCATGGTCTTTAAGAGAACTGAAATCATGAGCTTGGTATAGAAGTTTTCTTCCCCTCCAGCTACATGCTATGCTTTCCCTCTTGAACTTCATCTTTCGTCTCAGGTATAATTTGTGTTTCCTTAAATCCAAAACCTCTCTTGCATACGTTCTCATACTCTGCCTTTTCTTTCCCTTCATCTCCAGTCTATATTCCAAGTAAGCCTATTTCCTCCGACCTTCACTAAGCACACACACATTTGAAAGGCTAATTACTGCTCCTTCCAGTCTCAAGCAAGGTATTTTCTCGTCCAGGGAGCCCCACCTAAATTGCACTTCCATGACTTTCTCTGATTCATGCTTTCCCAGCATAGATTATAATCTATTTTAATGCATATTTGCTTACCTGTTAATTTGCTAACCAAAGAGTATACTCCTTGAGAACACACTCTGCTTCATTGTCTTTTCTAAATATTTGTTTCAAAGCAGTACTAAATAATGTACCCACTTTTTATTTCTTTTATTTAAATGCCTTCACCATCTTTAAAAAATTACTGGGTCCCCCTACTTGAAAATCACATTTTGAGTGATGCATTCCCAAGGAGCATAACAATTTTTTTCCCCCAAAGACAATAACTCTGCATTCTCTTTGGGCACCATTTAGTTTACCTTCAATCCTTCGACTGCAATGGAAGGTCATTTTGCAGAAAGGCAAATATTAGTCATATATATATTTTTTTTCTTTCTTTTTTTTTTTAACCATCTTTTTACCCATTAATCAAAAGCAATGAACTGGTCCACTTCTTATCAAGGAAAGAAAACCATAACTTTTAAAATAATAATTGAAACAAAAAATTCATATGTTTGGCTACAGATACTCATACAGCGTATTATTTGTAATCATGACAATATTCTACTTTCATGTTAGCCTAAAGCAACACCTGTCTTCTGTAACTATTTTGAAAACTTATATGATGAAATACCTAAATAGGTTTGTAATTACATAATTGTATTTGGCAAAGATTAATGTTTTTACCTTTCTGGAGACTGAGATATAAAACCTCCAAATAATACAAATATTATTTATAATTAAGTTATAATCTTCAAAATAACACACATGCATATACACAAAACACACTATAATTTTTGGGACACAGAAGATATACTGTTTTTCCCAATTGGTAAAAATTTTCCATTTAATATGTATTTAAAACAATTTTAAACTAACTGAAACTAATCACAACATGGATTATAATATTTCTTTCTTAATTAAAAGAAGAAATCACATTGTACCCTGTTGATAATCAAGATTCACCATTAAAATTATATGTAAATAGGAATTGCTTTTGCTAAGTTGATGGAAAATTTGGAAAAACGTCATCAATAACCCATTATTTGAATTAAATCATTTAAATCTGTTTAGAAGTAAAATTGAGAGATAAATTAGTTCAGGCTATCTATAAATGAGTGAGATTTCCTTTGTAGTTTTCTCTTAAATGCTGTCAGAAGTTAAAGGCTTTTTCCAACCCATTTCTATAGAGTTTACTTATATATAAAATTGATTCTAATTTGGGTAAGTTCCATTCACTCAGTGTTGAAATTCCATTCAATAATTCAAAATTGTTCTTAATTTTTAAACTTTTTATTTTGGAAAATTTCAAAAGCAGGTTAAAATAGAAAATACAGTATAATGAACCCTCAGTTACCTCATTACACATCTTATCACAAATATCAACTCATGACCAATGTCATTTCAAAAATATCTCTACCTACTCCTCCTTGTTCATTATTTTGACAAATTCCAGACATCATATCATTTTATCTGAATTTAAAGGAGTATCTGAAAAAAAGTCTTATTTTTACAAAATAAAATCACAACACTGTTATCATACCCAAAATAAGAATATAAATATTCCATTAAATATCACTAAATAACCATCAAATTTTCGTGAATTTCTAGTTACTTTTTATAGTTTGCATGAGTCAGAATACAATTAAGATCTCCTGCTAAAAACAAGGCAACAGGCCCTAAGTGGAGTCACATGTTAAGTCCCACATTACCAAACCAAAATTTAATTACAGTTGCAGCTCTCCCAGAAATGGAATGTTAAACCAATCAGAAATTGATAAGCACTAATTTGGTAATCTGATAAGACCCCTGCCATCCTCTAAACAAAAGTAGCCTTGCAATAATCAACCTGCTTTTTTCATTTTTTCATGTGTGCCTAAGAGACTCCTAACTATATATAGGGAACAAAACGAGGGTTGCAGGAAGGGGAGGCGTGTGTGGGGGGTGGGGGTAAATAGGTGATGGGTATTAAGGAGGGCACTTGATGTAATGAGCACTGGGTGTTATATGCAAGCAATGAATCAGTGAATTCTTCCCCTGAAACTAATAATATACTATATGCTAACTAACTTGAATTTAAATTTTAAAAAAAATCTTTCATTTTGTACAGTTCCTTGAGGCTCTTTTCTATCTGCTGGATTGGCTGCTGCTCGATTCAAATCAGTTTTTGCACAAATAAACTCTTGAGCCTTTTACTATGTCTCAGTTTATCTTTTCGCAGTCCTGGCGTCAGAAAAGGGAACCGAAGGAGACCCCTGACAGCCCACAGGAGCAATGAGCAACTAGGTATAGGTACCTGCTACTCTTGGCTTCACTGCTTTCTTGCTGCCTCTGGATAAGTCCCTGTCAGATCCTAGCTCCACAGCTTTTGTTAAGAAATTTCAAACTTTCAGTTTTCTTTTTCCATACTGGTTCTGAAAACCTGCTGGAGTTGGACTGGGTCCAACTGAGAGTCCAATCTGGCTCCGGGAACAGACTGGTAATCACACAGAGCCGGTCTGAGTCCAGGATCAGACTAGGTCCGACTCAGAACCCGGACTGGATCAGGCCCCACTGGCTTCTACTTTCAGAGCCCAGACCGGGTCTGCGGACCGGCTGGTTCCTGCTTAGAGCCCGGACTGCATCCGGGGACGGACTGGTTCCTGCTTCGAACCCGGACTGGGTCTGGGGACGGACTAGGTCCAACTGAAAGCCCCGGCTGGGTCGGGGGACAGGCTGGTTCCTGCTTAGAACACGGAGTGGATCTAGGGGCGGACTGGGTCTGGCTTGGAACCCAGACTGGGAATGGGGATGGACTGGGTTTGGTTTAGAGCTTGGACTGAGTTAGAGAACGGACTGGGTCTGACTACTGGACTGGGTTCAGTGTGAGGCGTCAGGTGAGTAAAATTTTGTTTTAAGGCTGAACAAAAAGGTCAAATTTAGGAAAGACAACCTTGAATTACAGGGGCCTCAGTGGCGAACTTTTAACCTAGATAATCTTATCCATTTACAAGATGCCATAGAAAAAAAAAAGGGTGTCGGCCAAGCATTCACTATAGAGGGAAAATTATTTTTCCTCTTCCACAGTTTCTGGTGACCAGGATGAGACCTGCTGGGACGCCGCAGGCACTCCAGAGCCTGCAGACAGCGTGTCCTGGAAAAACTGGCGGAAACCAGCAAAAGGTGAGCGTTTTTACCAGTCATCTCTCCTAGATCTCTATCTGTGGTATCTGGTTGAGAGAGGCTGTTAAAATTTCACGTTGTGTCTTTCCAAATTTTTTAAGAATTGCCTTTTCTAAAATTTTATTTTATTTTATAATTATGCAGAATATTTCCATGGTTCTAAAGTCATAGTTACAAAGCAAGATACATTCAGAGAAATCTAGGTGTAATCCAGATATGATGCACCTGGTTTCCTCCCTCCCCTCCCATAGGTAAATATTTTAAAACGTGTACTTTTCCTTCCACTTTTGAATATAAGCAAATATATTTATACATACATTCATAGTATGTGTATATGAATATTTATATATTCAAATCAGCCCTCCACCCTTTTTTCTTTGATAAGCAGTGGAAAAGTATATATACTTTTCTCTACATTGCTATTTTCACTTAACAGTATACTCTGGAGATCACTCCATGGCCTTATATAGAGATTTTATTCATTCTGTTTATAGCTTAATATACTCTATACTGTGAATTTTCCATGTTTATATGAGTAGCTACCTTTGGGTTTCCTTTTTGTCTCTTGTTTTTAAATCAGCTTTTACAAATAATGCTGAAATGAATAGACTTGTCATGGATCCGTCCATAATTTTCCATCACAAAAATATGAAAATAGGAAGTGTGTTTGCTGGATCAAAGCTCAGATACATATGCATTTTTTTTCTATTTGTAGCCAAATTCTCTCCATAATGGTTTTATTTTGGCATACCTTTACTGGTTTTTATAAAATATAGTAAATATGAAAGTACATTTAGTTTCTTAGACTATTGTGCTCATCATATGATTTCTTCCTTTAAGGATTAAATGTACTCGTATTTGAAATCGTAGATGCAGAATGAATAGAACAGTGAAAATTGAATTCCTCTTTAAAAGTTGGTCTAAATAATAAGGTGCTCAAACTACTAAATTATATGTATACATGTGGCAGTGAGTGCATGTCTGGAAATGATGCAACTAGATAAGTTATTATACCATAAATATTTTCTTATATTTATAGTCCCATAGAATTCCAGCATTAAAAGGCTTTAATGCTTCCCAAATATTCCCTTTCCATTTTGCATTCAGTTTTGTATTGTTCTTTCTGTATTTGTGTATTTTCTAGTGGTTTTGTTTGTTTTTATTTGTTTTTTGTTTTTTTTTCTGAGATAACTCTCAAAAAGCCTTTAACCTGAAAATAATGGAAGTACAAGGGGAGTTTTTGCAAAGTGGAACATTTTTAAACACTTCTTAATTATTTTAAAGTCCTCTAGGTTGTTACCTCAGTATTATGAAAAGTAGTTCTTTGTTTCTGTTTGTTTACTGGCTAAGAGTTCCCTTAAATTACATATGGGTAAATCTTCCTTAGAGGACCGCAAGACCTAGGAATGATTTTAAGAATGCTTCATATTCAGCTCTGAAACTGGTTATGATCAAAAGAGCAGAAGATCAGAACATTGGTCACAAGATAGGAAGAAGGAGGACCAGGCAGAACAAAATAAAACAACAAAAGCACAACAGAGGAACTTTTTTTTCAGTTTTGAGCCACTTCTTCTCCTTCTTACTAGTCCTTTTCAGCCAAGCTTTGTTTTAGTACATACTTACTGCTTTTCCCTTATCTTGCATTCACACATCAGCTTGCTTTTATGTGGCTTGTGCTGTTCTCTGAAATGCTCTCAAACTCTGAAACTTCCCAAGGTCACCACTAATAACCTGTTGACACTCTTCAGTTCTTAGCTTACTAGATATCACAGCTGCATTGTACACTGTTGACGTCTTCCTCTTTTTGAAACTTACTACTCTAGAATCAGGGGAACAATCCTGTCCTGGTCTCTTTTTCAGTCTGTAGACATTCAACGGTGGAGCCACCTATGGCTCTTTGCTCCACAAACTCTTCTTTTATGTAGGTAGTGTTTTGTTATTCCTCCAGTCCTCAATCTCATATATTTGTATGAGTCCACATAAACGTGACTACAGAGTTTCTGAATCATGTATCTTATTGTTTTGGGGTACCTCTAATTGGTTATCCCATAAGCCACGAAAACTCAAAATATCCGTCTTGCTACAATCTTCCCCATCAATATTTCTTATCTCAGTTTATGTCATGTTCATTAACATAATCTCAAAACTTGAGCTCTTTTTTCAAAAATTTTTTCCCCTACATGCACCTCTCATCAATCCTAGAGTCATAATATTTCTCTTGCAAGCTTCATTGCCTATATGTGTTTATCTAGGGACCAGTTGAAGCCCTCATCCTTTCATGCCTCTCAGTCCCTTTCATTAACTCCCTAACTTGTCTCCTTGCTTGGAGTCTTGCTTAAATTAAACCTATCATCTATAGTGGGGCAAGATTCATTTAAAATGCAAACTGTATGTTGTCACCGGCCTGCTTAAAATAGTCTTTGTAATCTCGTCACGTTAACAGATAAAACCCACATCAACAAGAAATGCCTATCTCCCTAAGCTCATCCTCTGAGATTCTTGGCCTCAAATGCCATGCATTTATTTTATGAGAAGGTGTTTCATAGTTCTGTGCCTTTGCAAATGTGTCCTTTAGTCAAAACACTCATCTACCAGTCTTCTTATCCTGCTAGGTTTTACATATGCTTCAATATCCAACTCATGAATTTCCCTAGAGCGATATTCTTATCATTTTCTGTACATCTTTATTATAGAAATAACCACAAAGACATTGACCTTCTATGGTTCCCTCTTTTCATAGCTATACTGTAACTGATTCAGTAATGGGGGTGATGTTCTTATGCTCTCAAACCCTAGGAAAACTTAAGGCATAAATAATGATCTGTAAATGCCAGTTACGTTGGACTGAGAAATGTGTTAAAAAGTCAACATTGACTATGAAATTGGAGCAGACAAATTGGTAGAAAGAAACCCATACAGAGAAGAATTAAATCAGTGGAATTGAAAGAATGAGAAAGAGCTAGTAAGTAATATTTGGATGAATTGACTTATATCTTTACTTTTCCTTCTACAGCATTACTTAGTACCTGATTGCCTGTCATTATATTTACGTTAGGTGATTTCAGACCCTGGGTTGACACAGTTCTTCCATGAAATGCTAATTTTTTTGAAGAATTATTTTTAATATTAACTTTTGCCCTATCTATGTTATACTACCTATTAATATCTGCTGACTATGTAAGAGACACCTCAATAATGTTCGTGAGCTTTATATTCCCTAATTTCTGCTCATAAACATAGTACTTGAAATTAAATGTTTCTACTTAATATTATTCAATTCAAATTCAAATTTTATTTACAATATGGAAACTTAGCCTATAAGGTCTAAATATTTAGGTAAATCTAACCCTTAAAATTTAATTTTGATTTATTGCTATAGAAATATGATTTTCCACTTCAAAGAGAGAGAGCTTTTGTAGTATTCCTGGGACACCAGAAATTTCTAATAACTTTAAGTAAATGAACTCTATACCAATTAAGTTTTTTTTACTCTAATTTATTATTTTTCATTTATTTTCCTTTTATAAACTACATATAACTCAGTCTCTTGAAAAATCTATAAAAAGAAAATATGACTGTCCTTTTTGTATATGGTGAAGGCCTCATATTTTGGAAGTTTATTCTCTCTTTGCAACCTTCTCTCTCACCGTTAATGACCTTTTATAGACTAATATTTTGAAATACTTCATCTTAAAAGTATAATACAAGTAGACTGTAGACTGGAACATGGGAAACTAAAATTGAACATGTGTTTAATTAGGGAGAGGTAAAATATGGGCAATAGAAAATGCTGCACAAAGTAAGTGTTTATTTTCAGCATGTAAACTCCTTATTAAAGTGTTCAGTAGCCACAGAGGGGTTAAAGAATCAGATATCCAAAAATAATCTGCATGTTGATCTGTGCAGTTAATTCATAGACAGCTATGGAATTGCAGGCCTTGTTACTTGCACTGTATTTCTGATCCAGGTTTTTTGGTTCATATTTCATATTTCATGTTCATATTTATCAGACTTATTTCTCTCTGCATATTACAGTGGGCACAGTTTAGAGAAAAATTGTTGGCAAGTTGTATTGTAAATATACCTGTATGTAAACCATTCGAAAAAAACTTGAGTCATTTCGGGGCAGTCTGCACACTGTCAGGTTTTCCCACCGTCCAGCTCTACCTTTGGTAGAGCCTGAGTGTGGCCAGTGCAGATAATCCTTATGATATGAAAGATGGGGGCGGGGGAGGGGGTGCCTTGGTGGCTCAGTCCATTGAGCATTCTACTCTTGGTTTTGGCTCAGATCATGATCTCATGGGTCTTGAGATGGAGCCCCATGATAATGGGCTCAGGGGGAGTCTGCTTCAAGATTCTCTCCCTCTACCCTTCCCCCCACTTATATGCATGCTCGTGCTCTCTCTTTCTCTCAAATAAATAAATAAATAAATAAATCTTTTAAAAATATGAAACATTAGGAATTCTCTGACAAACAGTAGGAATAGATGACTTCTTCAAAGCAAAGCTTTTTAAAGTTCTGAAAAAATAGAAATTTAAATTTAAAAAATTCCATATGTAAATTCTGTCTGGAAGTTTATATGGTTCTTGCTTGGGATATTGCTAAAAAGACCTAACAGACTCAGCTTAAATTTGGAAATTACCTTTGGAAATAATATGGGTGGCAAAGAGTATTTCTGGAGAGTCTGGTAGGTAACAAATGTATACTAAACAAATTTATACTAAAAATATATTGAATATATAAATAATTGCTTTGTGTAAATTACATACATTATTTTACATACATCATCATATTTCAAAAATTTGTCTACAGTTCTCTTTCTGTGTACTTTTGTGGGGTTCAATAAATTTAAGACCCGTTTTATTAAATTCAGATATTTGTCATATGTGTTATAGCATTTTTGATCCTGTGTTATAAATTTGTTGTTAAACATCAGTTTCTCCCACAAGAAACCTTCTATTTGAATAAAAATGCTAGGTCATCATTGTATCCTTTCAGTCTAAATAGTTCATATTGCAAAGAACTATACTTTTTGAAAAAATAAATGTACATCTTTAAATATTACAAACAAGTCCAGTGGGAAAGAAGTAAAAGGAATAAATATAAATATTGCCACTATTGCCAAGGCATCTTATCTAATATCTTTGTTTTAAAAATAATTTCTTAATTATTTATATTAATTTGGACCTAATTCTTCTTACTGGCAGTGAGGTGAACTAGATAGTTGTGTAATTTCAACATCAAGTTTAATTTTGGTATTAGGTAACATGATGTTTCACATACTGTTAAGTCTTTGGTTATATTATGCATTCCTGTAAAAGATAACTTATTTTAAATATTCATTTTACATGATGGCAAGTTTTAGATACATATCACTGTGTCAGAAAAAAACTTGTTATATCACACTTGGGAAGAAATCCACAATATTAATGTCCAGTGTCCATCAATTCGAGATTAAAATATAAATATTCAATAAGTTAAATAAGTTAAACTATTTAACTACTAAGTAAATTAAATAAATTCAGTTTCTCCCATGTTTACCATTTAAGTCAAAGCAATTGGTGGCATTTGAAAAAACTAATGGAAACTATTTTGTCTAGATATTAATTTCATTACATGTAAATATATAAATGAAGGTAGTCACATTCATAGGTATAACATATAAGTTTATATAAATTTATTATTATAAATGTCCTTTATGGAAACGAAAATGTACAAAAGTTTAAAAATATTACCTTATCTAAACGTAGAATTCCATGTTTTAAATAGAAATGTGTTGAGCCACCTATTATCAGGTGTTGATCATCTGGAAGATAATAATTTTGGTGTTATCTGCTGAAAATATTTCATCTGTTAAGATTCAGAATATGGAATAAATTAGCTATTTCTTTAGCACCCCTAAGTCACCTTCTATCTTTGTGATACTTGTAAGTTCTTAAAATATTTGGCAGTTGAGGAAAAAATATATAGATTTAGAGATGTGGAAATATATACTTTAACACATTTTTCCATCTGGGACAGTTATAATTTTCACAGAGCAACACAATAACCCAAAGTTTATTTACCACTTGAAGAACCTCTGGACATGAACATTCATTTTGGCATCATATAAACCACCAAGTATACATGTGAACATCATTTCTTAATACCTCAAACCATGACAAATTTGTTAGTACTTGAGTTTTGCCTTAATTTCAAAGCATCATTATATGTACTCTAAGCTATATCGGAATCTGCACCCTGTCAATGGATCTAGTTAGTTCTCAATTTTAACATTTTTTTAAAGTGTATTTGTTTGATTGTTAAAGAGGACTCTTTGAGTGGAAAGGAAAGACCATAAACAGGAGGAAGAAAAGTAGGAAGCACAAAAGCAGCAAAATTAAGTATATCTATAAAAATCAGTCATGGGATTCACAAAATGAAAGGATGTAAACTCTGACACCATATACCTGAAATGTGGGAAGATGAGTAAAATTTAGTGCTTTTAGGTGCTTAAGCAATCATCAACTTAATATAGACTGTTATATGCTTGAGATGTTATATATAAAATTAATGGTAACCACAGAATAAATAGGTAATATGTATGCAAAAATAGAGGGAAAGGAATCCAAGTCTGTTGCTAAAGAAAGCCAGCAAACTGAGAGAAGAGAGCAAGAGAAGAAAGGAACAGAGAAGAACTACAAACAAACAAACAAACAAACATAAAACAAGTAACAAAATGGCAATAAGTACATACTGATGATTACTTTGAATGTAAGTGGACTAAACACTATAAAATGAAACTAAAAATCAACTACAAGAAAAAATCTAGGAAGAACACAAAACATGGAGGTTTAATAACATGGGTCAGTGAATGGGTCAACCAATAAATCAAAGAGGAAATAAAAAAAATACATGGAGACAAATGAAAATGCAAACACAAGGGTTCAGAATTGTTGGGATGCCGCAAAAGCTGCTCTGAAAGGGATATTGACAGCAATATAGGCCTACCTAAACAAGCAAGACAAATCTCAAATAACCTAAACTTCTTTCTAGGAGCTAGAAAAAGCAGAACAATGCCCAAAAGCAGTAGAAGCCAGGAAATAATGAATATTAGAGCAGAAAGAAACAAAATAGAAATGAAACAGAAGAATACAACAGATCAATAAAACCAGGAGCTGGTTATTTGAAAAGGTCAACAAAATTGATAAACCTTTAGCCAGACTCATCAAGGAGAGAAAGAGAGAGACTCAAATAAAATCAGAAATAAAAAAGGAGAAATAACCACTGGTGTCACAGAAATGGAAAGGATTATAAAAGGATATTACAAAAAATCATATGCAAATAAATTGGATAACCTAGAAAAAATGGACAAATTCCTAGAAACCTATAGCCTCCCAAAACTGAAAGAGGAAAAAATAGAAAAATTGAACAGATTACCAGCAATGAAATAGGAGCAGCAATCAAAAAACTCCCAACAAACAAAAGTCTGGGACCAGATGGCTTCACAGGTGAATTCTAACAAATATTTAAAGAAGAGTTGATGATACCTATTCTCAAACTATTCCAAAAAAATAGAAGGAAAACTTCCAAATTGATTCTATGGGACCAGTATCAGTGTGATACCAAAACCGGATAAAGACACTGCAAAAAAAGGAACTATAGACCAGTATCTCTGATGAACATAAATGCAGAAACCCTCAATACAAATTATTAGCAAATCAAATCTAGCAATACGTTAAAAAAGAATCATTCACCACGATCAAGTGGGATTTATCCTCAGGGTGCAAAGGTGGTTCAATATTTGCAAATCAATTGTGATATATCACACCAACAAGGAAGAGAATAAAAACCATATGATGATTTCAATAAATGCAGAGAAAGCATTTGACAAAGTACAACATCCCTTCATGATAAAAACTCTGAACAAAGTAGGTTTAGAGGGAACATACTCAACATAATAAAGGCCATATAGGAAAAACCCACAGCTAATATCACACTTGATGGTGAAAAATTGAGATATTTTCCACTAAGGTTAGGAACAAGACAAGGATGTCCACTCTCACCATTTTTATTCAACATAGTACTGGAAGTCCTAGCCACAGCAAACAGGTAAAAAAGAAAAGGGATCCAAATTGGTAAGGAAGAAGTAAAACTCATTATTTGCAGATGACATGATACTATATGTTGAAAACCCTAAAGACTCCACCAAAAAACCAGAACTGATAAATGAATTCAGTAAGCCTGAAGAATACAAAATCAATATACATAAATCTGTTTCATTACTTTACACTAATAATGAAGTAGCAGAAAGATACATTAAGAAAACAATTTCATTTATAATTGTACCAAAAAGAAAAAAAAAACCACATAGAGATACAGTTAACCAAAGAGATAAAAGATCTGTACTCTGAAAACTATAATGCTTTGATGAAAGAAATTAAAGATGACACAAACAAATGGAAAGATATTCCATGGTCATGGATTGGGAGAACAAATATTGTAAAATGCTCATACTATCCAAAGCAACTTACAGATTTAATGCAATCCCTATCAAAATACCAACAGTGTTTTTCACAGTACTAGAACAAATAATCCTAAAATTTGTATGGAACCACAGAAGACTTTGAATAGCCAAAGCCCTCTTGAAAAAGAACAAAGCTAGAGATATTATCCCAGATTTTAACATATACTACAGAGCTGTAGTAATCAAACAATATGGCACTGGCACAAAAACAGACACATAGATGAATAGAACAGAATAGAGAGCCCAGAAATAAAACCATGATAAAATGGTCAATTAGTCTTTGACAAAGGAGGGAAGAATATGCAATGGGAAAAAGTCTCTTCAACAAACGGTGTTGGGAAAACTGGACAACTTTCTTAAACCATACACAAAAATAAACTCAAAATGGATTAAAAACCTCAATGTGAGACCAGAAACCATAAAAATCCTAGAAGACAGCAAAAGCAATAACTTCTCTGACATTGGCCATTAACATTTTTCTATGTATATCTTCTGTGGCAAGGGAAACAAAAGCAAAAATAAACGATTGGGACTATGTTAAAAAGCTTCTGCATGGCAAAGGAAACAACCAACAAAACAAAAAGGCAACCTACTGAATAGGAGAAGGTATTTACAGATGATTTATCTGATAAGGGGTTAGTATCCAAAATATTTAGGCTCAACACCAAAAAACTCAAATAATCCAATTGAAGAATGGCAGATGACATGAACAGACATTACTCCAAAGAAGAACTACAGAAACCCAACAGACATATGAAAAGATGTTCAACTTCTCTCATATTCAAGAAAATACATATCAGAAGTACAATGAGATATCATCTCATGCCTGTGAGAGTGCTAAACTCAAAAACACAAGAAACAACAAGTAGGTAAGGATCTGGAGAAAAAGATACACCGATGCTGGGATTGCAAACTGGTGCAGCCACTGTGGAAAACAGTATGGAGTTTCCTCAAAATTCAAAAATAGAATTCTCATACAATCCAGTTACTCCACTAGTGGGTATTTACCCAAAGAAAATGGAAACACTAATTTGAAAAGATTTATGCATCCTTATGTTTATTTCAGCATTATTTACAATAGTCGAAGTATGGAAGCTACCCAAGTGTTCGTAGATAGATGAAGGGATAAAGAAGTTGTGGTACATATATATCTATTTAAGGGAGTATTACTTAGCCATAAAAAAGAATGAAATCTTGCCATTTGCAACAATATGGATGGATCTAGAGAGTATAATGCTAAGTGAAACAAATAACCATATGATTTCACTCATATGTGGATTTAAGAAACAAAACAGGGGCGCCTGGGTGGCGCAGTCGTTAAGCGTCTGCCTTCGGCTCAGGGCGTGATCCCAGCATTCTGGGATCGAGTCCCACATCGGGCTCCTCCGCTGGGAGCCTGCTTCTTCCTCTCCCACTCCCCCTGCTTGTGTTCCCTCTCTCGCTGGCTGTCTCTCTCTGTCAAATAAATAAATAAAATCTTTAAAAAAAAAAAAAAGGAAATTATTTTCTGATAGCTACAGGTTTCACAGAAATGAGGGGGCATATGCATAATTCTAAATTTTGCATGTCTAGATATATTCTGCATAATAAATTTATTATTTATTATTAATTTACAGTGAAGTTTTTCCTTATGGAAACTGTTTACCCATTTTCTCTAGTTCTGGTCAGCATAGGGCTATTATGAGATTAATTGTTCAAATATTCTTGTTTTCTTCATTATCTTGTGACTGCCTCGTATAAGAGAATATTTCATGACATAAAGTACCCAAAAGAAAATGCTTTTGTGTTATTTTTCCAAAGGCAGAATGAAAGACTCTGAGAGCACTAAGTAGAATTCCGTAATCTGTTTTCTTGGTTGGTTGTGGAACTTTCTTATTTATGAATATATACAGTGTTTTGGAAAGATGCATCTCCTATCTGAAGTAGAATTTGATATGCCAGTTTGGACTTTACTGTAAAGAGACTATCTTCTCAAAGGATTGATTCCTTTTACAAATAGCAAAATCACTGCTGATTTGAGTCAGAATAACTCAAAACTAAGTAATTAGATTCTAGAATAGAGTCACGTTTCCAAATTGAGAGTCAAGAACTTTGGGGGGCTTTAGATTTATGGGAAGAGATGCCTAAATCCAGATACATGCTAAACTGTGCTCATATTCTGAATAAATGAAATATTTAGCACATATATATGTTAGTATTTTATGTGAAATAATATAGAAATTTATTTTAGAACACAACTGAATTTATAGTAATATTTTATCAAGTGTTTGTTTACTAAAAATAACCCCTCTATATATCAGGGACTCTTTTGAAAGGGCCATAGATTTAGAAATAAAGGTATGGGTTTGAGTTCTCTTTTTATTTTAAATACATAAAGTTAGGTTAATTTATTTAACTTCTTTGAGTTTATTTCCTTGTTTTCAAATAATTTCAGTGCTTGTAAATAATTGTTATTGTATGTGTATATGTATTATTTTGTGTTTATGTGAATAGCCTGTATATATTGTTTACAATTGTACACACATATAACTATACACACACACATATATATGCATGTATGAGTTATATAACATGCTGTATACCCTTTGTGACATGATACATTTTACATTAAAAATTGCTTAGGCTATTGTGTATAAAGAAAAGGGAATGACAAGGAATGCAGAGTCAATGTAGAGACTGGGAGTGGGTGAAAGAGGTACTTAGAAAGGAATACCTGGGGCTTTAAATCATCGCTATTTTATTTCTTAAACTCTCTGATGTAAACATGGATGAGTGTTTTGTCCTTGTTAAACACAATGCATGCATCTTTTTATGGAGATATATTTCAAAAAAATTAAAAAGGAAAAGAGTGCTTGTAAACTGCCACAACAGAGTTAAGAACTGAACAGGAGTCACTAGGAAAGCTTCTCCTAGTGCCGCAAGTTTCTCTGGGAAATATTCTCTAAATTTGGAGGGTATGTGTTCCTTTTCAAAAAAAAAAAAAAATTCTGTTTAAAATTTGCTGATCAGATTGTAGAAAATGAAAGTCCACTTGTTCAATGAATGCTTAACTACTAATAGTAATTTGATTAAACCCTTCATATGTTTTCTGATTAAGACAGCATAAGTAATATTTTGCATAAGTATGATTGAAAAAGATTATAAGTATTTTCTCTCTTCATGCTCTCATGGAGCCATTTTCTAAACTACTTTGGAAATCTGAACAATAATAGAAAGTACAGTAAGTTTAATTTATATTTAATACGTATCAGATGACCTATAGTGAAATTTTTTATCTACCTATTACATACTATACAAAAATTCTTAATGACATTGTCCTAGCAAAATAAAATATTCTTATTACTGTATAGTTTATTACCAGCTTTATGTTTTTAATAACGGACATCATCAAAATGTCTAATATATACAGACTGTATCAAATCCAAATCTGGAAGGAAAATAAATTTCTGACTTAAACTATTAGATTTTAACAGGGGCTCATTAACAATATCGAAATTTATCATTACCACATACTTTTGAAGGAAAGGTCACTGACTTTTGTTATTTATTTCTAGTCTGAAATAAAATACTGTGCTTTTGAAGAAGTCACTTTAAAAGAGTATTTTTCCCTATGTGTAATAAAAGATAAAAAAATAAATTAGCCGACCCATCATTATTTGAAATTTCCAAAATTTGGGGATATAAAACTATATTCTAAAACTAAACTTGAATGTTCAGAATTATGACTAAGAAAAGTGTAGTCACATGAGTTTCACTGTACCAAGAATAAATCTTCCTCTGGATGATGACTTGAAGGAATCCAGGTTTTTTTAACCTCAGAAGAGGCCTATAATATGTTAGTAAACTTATATTCTTTGGTGACACACTGCATTGCCATAGATTAACCCAGCATACTTTAGTCTTGAAGGATTTATTACATTCTGGTCTACTGATCTAAAAGCCAGCAAGGGGGCAGATGTGCTGGTGGCCTGGCTGTTTAGAAATATTCCACAAGATCACGAAGTAGGGTGGAACAAATTTTCTTTTTTCAGAACACAAGTCCAGCCCTGGAAAGACATTTTATAATAAAATCATGTTATCCTAGACTCTGATCTACATATGTAAAAATACCATCTTATAACCCTTCTCTCAGCTCCAGATGGTCCCATTTAAATTTCCTTATGAGCAGCACTGTACCAACCACTGGACACTGAGCTGTCAGTGCTCCCTCAAACCCTGGTTACCTCTTCCTTCACTTTTTCCTTTCCTCCCATGTTCCTCTCTTTCCATCCATTTAAATCTGGATGCTTGAGTCATCCTGTGAGCCAAGAAAAGAAAATTTAAGTCTGCAAAAAGCAAAAACAAAATAAACACAAAAGTTAGTGTCCTGTTTAGCATATATTTCGTTTTATGAACTCATCAATTGTTACCACTTGCCAAGTTGCAATCTAATGTTTGCTTTTTTGGTGAAGTTAGTGGATAGATCTTATAGCTAAGTCCTAGTCTCCCACTAGTAAGTTCCCAATGGCCCAAAATTCCATATAGGCACAAAGAAATTCTAGGCAGAAGGGAAGGCTTTGAGTCAGGAAGGAAATAATTATAGTTGAGGGAAAGATCAAAGGCAGTATAGCCATGCAAGCTGTGATAAGGAGTTTAAACTTAGTTACTAAGGGAAGACAATGAAACATTTTAAGCAGGGGACATATACAAATTGATTTATGTTTTTGAAAGATCATTCTGATTGCATCGGGAAAATGTGTTGTAAGGGCATCAGTAGAAGCTGAGGAATTTGGGGGAAGTATTACAAGAATCTAGGCAAGAAAGAGCGATTACTTTATCATGATGGTGGTAGCAGGAGCTATGAAGAAAAGTCAGTTGATTTGAGATATATTTTTGAGGTTTATCCTGTAAAATTCAGCCATGGGATTGCTATGGAAGGAAATGGAAAGATCATCAAAGATGACTATGACTTTTCAATCGAACAGCTGAGTGGCACTATTTACTTAGCTGGGGAGCCAAAATAACAGGTTTGAGATTGAGGACTGGGGTACTTTTTTGGGAAATACCGATGGTAAGATGGCTTCATCACATTAAATGCTCAATCCTTTTCAGTATTAAAACAACCTAGAATTCTGTCTCTATTTTTAGCCTGTAATTCCACTCATATGCTTGCAATTATTACTGCAGTACATTTGTTCTCAATGTGTGGTTCCTAAAACAGCAATATCAGCATCAGTATCACCTGGGACATGGTGAAAATGAAAATTCTCAGGCCAACCCTACATCCGATTCTGAATCAGAATAGGTCCAGGAATTTTTGTTTTAAAAAGCCCTCTAGGTGATTCTGATGTATGGCAAACTTTGCAAAAACATTGCTGTGGTAGGATGCTCTGGTGCATGATCCAGATCTCACCTTCTGGTCTGAAGCACTCATTTTCTCAGCTTCTGGGAGAGCTGGCAGCAGAGAACTCTTAGGTAAGTCCCTCTCACTGAGGGAAATTGCCTTCAGTTAAACAGAGCTAAGAGCTATCTGACTCCATCACACCTTCTGTCCAGAGGCATCCTATCTCCCATGAGCTGTAGGTGGAGAGGCTGGTGTGAAGACTAGTCTTCCTTGCTTCAAGGTGGGCAGCTGTAGGGTCATACCATTTTTAGGATTCCTGAAAATATTGGCTACAATCAATGACATTGTAGCCCAATATCTCCTTTTGTTTAATCCCTGATACCTAACAGGTATTTTTTTTCTATAATTCTCTCTAATAATCCTTTTGCATGCCAATCTGAGGCTCTTGATTTCCATCCCTGGGGAATCAGTACTACCATAATTACCAGTCAGATTCTCAGTGCCAGATGTAATAAAATGTTCAATATCTGTCTCATTTAGCTGCTGTAATATTTTTCTCATATGACCACCATTCTCTCCTTGAAATCCCTATTAATTAATATATATACATAAACTATATATAACTATTAACTATATATTAACTGTATATAACTATATATAACTATTGTTTGTATAAGTGTGTGAACATCATTCTTTCCTGGACTTTCTCTAATCTCATGACCTCACCTTGTCAGTGTTCTTTTGAGAATTCTTCCCCTCCATTCATTCCTTCAGTTTTGGTATTACTCTATTCTTTCTTGTCTTTCCATCTAACTCTCCCTTAAAAATGCCTTGCACCATGTTTTACATTAGATCTTCAGAACTTATTTATGATGACTAGTTAATAATACTTTATTGTATGTGTGAAATTTTCTAAGAGAACTTAAGTATTTTCATCATAAAAGAAAAAAAAGTAACTAAGAGGTGATGCATGTGTTAATTAACTTGACTGTGGTAATCATTTCATATTTTTATATATATATTTACATATTTATATATATATACACACACACAAGTTATCTTGTACATTAAAAAAAAAACCAAAACATCACACTGTACAACATAACTATATACAATTTTTGTTTGTCAATTACACCTCAGTAAAGCTGGAAAAAAAGGCCTTTCATATCCACAGAATTTAAAAAGATGCCAAGTTTATACTCCAGAACTCCAGAAGTATATACCCATTCATTTACTAGATGTTTCCAATTGGACTTCTTAATAGTACCCCATAGAGTGATTTATTCAACTTATATTGATTAGGTATATCTTATTTATCAGATATTCAAGTGTGTCAAAAAATTACTCCCTCAAACTCCGACTAGGTGTGAGCAAGGTCATACAAGTGGAAGAATAAAATCATCTGATCTTGAGTGGCAACTGTTCAGGAGATTTAAAACAAACACCTTATTGCTAGAATCCTGTGTTGATTGGATCAATAGATTTTAAAAGAAGTTAAAAAAAATTGGGAGCTCCTCCCCCTGCAAAGAAGAGAGCCAATAATTCCAGGAAAAATTGCTATGTCTTCTAATAGATTATATCCCTTTGGTTTTTCTTTCCATTCTCTCATTAGGATAGAGTCCAAACCCCTCAAGATCCTTCAGATAATACTTTAGAGTTTGGCCCCTTGGTCTAATTTTCTCGTCTCACATCCTGACATTCTGGTTTGACAAACAACTTGTGATTTGCTTAAAATAATGTTCTCATCTTTGTATGTTTCTGTCTGCACAATTTGTTTATTTTACTTTGATGAAACCTACTCAGTCTTAAAAAATTTGGTAATTGGTGATTATTCTATTAAGTACCTGCTGTGTGCCTAGACATATTCTAGAGACTTATGATATCTTAGTGAACATATGTAATATAAATCTGTGCTGTATATAGTTTATATTCAAGTAAGAAGACAATAAACATTAAATGTAATAAATAAATATGCATGCCAGTATGTAATAACTGGTATGGGATAACAAAACAGAGAAGAGTAAAGGAGACTGGGCAGTGCTGGAGAGGGCAAGGAGGCCTGTTGTAATTTTAAAAATGGTGGTCCAGGTGGACATATTGAGAAAGTTATCTTTAAGTGTAGACTTAAAGGAGAGAGTGGACTTTGCCATGTGGCTCCCTAGTGCGAGAGTCTTCCAATGTGGGGAACCAACTAGTGTAAGGACCCTAAGTGTGCACCTGACATGTATGAGGACCAGTAGGAAGGCACTGTGGCCAGGTAAAGTGAATAAGTGGAAGAGTAGGGGATGATGGCGTCATAGAGCTATCATGGGAACAGATCTTGCAGAATATTGTGAGCCATTGTAAGGACTTTACATTTTGGAAAAATTGGAAACTATTGAAAGTTGTGAATATAGGAGTGGTGTAATTTAATTCCTTTTTGAAAGGATTGCTCTAGATGCTGTTTCAAAAATAGACTATGAAGTTGATGAGGGCAGAGCAAGAACCCAATTAGGAAGCTGATACATAGGGGGATGGTCACAGTGGAGGTGATAAGAAATAGAGTCTATGTATTTTCAATGTGGAGCTAGTAGGATTTGCTGATGTCCTGGACTTGGAGCAGATAGGAATCTAAGATGACTCTAAAGTTTCCTACTTGAGCCCCTGGAAAAATGGACCTACTCTGAGGTAGGAATGATTGTGGGTAGAACAGGTATGGCAACAAGATCCTAGGTGTTCTTGGTTATGTTTGAGATATCTTTTAGGAGGTGTTTGGATAGAAGACTGGAGATGAAAAGAAATGTATAGAGGTTTTTCCTTTTTGTTTTTAATATGAGATGGGTGTGATTACAGAGAATGGGTTAATATAGTGAAGAAAAATAGATACTGAGCCTACGATCTTGCCATTATTAGAAGTCATGAATGAAAGGAAAGATTTGGTCAATAGACTGAGACAAAATAGCCAAGGCGAGGTAGGAAGAAAGCCAAGAGAGTTTGGTGACACACAAGCCAAGTTAAAAAAAAAAAAAAAAATTTATTGTGGGTGAGGTAATAACTCTTTCAAATTGGGCTGCTTTGTGAAATAAGATTCCTTTTTCTTTTGCTACATAACCAAATACCATAAAGTTAGCTGTGAGATAATTTATTAAAAGTCTGTACAGGAGCCCAGAATGTTTTAACTGGGTTCTCTACTCAGGATCTCACAAGGCCCAAATCAAGGTGTCAGCTGGCTACTCTCTCATTTGGAGGCTCAACTTGGAAAAAATCTTCCAAGTTAACTCAGAATCAAAACCATAAAAACACATTTATTTTTTTAGTCTTTTAAGCAAATATTCATTGAGTATCTAACAATGTGTCAGTTACTCTACTAGGTGCTGTAAAAATGAGATTAGTAATTACACTGAGATATTTTCTGCAGAGAATAGATAATATTGTAGGTTAAATAAAATATATAAATAAACTACTATAGAGGTTATTCTAGGAAAGACTTGTTCATTTTAACTTGAGGCATGAGGAGCAGATTTCAAACAATGTAGTTTTTGATTTGGATCCCAGATGACACTGGAAGTTATCTGTGTAAAAGTAAACAGACGGGTACTAGAGCAGTATCTTAGTTTGCCTGAAATACAGAGATAATTATAGTTATGACTGGAAACCAGAAGTAAAATCCAGATTTTGTAAAGCCATAGTCTTAGGCAGTTTGGCGAGCCCTCCCCTTTTTAAAAGAGATTTTATTTATTTGAGAGGGAGGGAGGGAGAGAGCACAAGAGTATGGAGGGGCAGAAGGAGAGGGAGAAGCAGACTCCCTACTGAACAGGGACCCTGACACAGGACTCTCTACCCCAGGACCCTAAGATCATGACCTGAGCCGAAGGCAGATGCTAAACTGTCTAAGCCCTTTTTACAAGAAGATTGCAATACCATACCAAAAAAATGCCTTCGGCGACTCGACAGCCACCCAACATAATGGGAAGTAGGGTGGAGAAAGTCAGAGTGGAAAAACACAGCTGTCTTAACCAACTGTCATTAGAATATCTTAATTTTGCATATTTTCAAATAACATGTGACCACGTGGACACAAAACTAGGGCTCCTCCCTCAAGCCATAGAAATAGCTCATGCCAGAGGGACCTTAAAACCAGGCTTTATTTGCTTCACAGTAACCCCATTTTTGCTGGAAGTATAGGATCAACAAAGCAGTGTTGAAAGCATGGTTAACCAGTTGGTCTTTAGTAGTTAATAGGGAACTACTGAATAAAGTGTAAGGAATTACCTGAATGATTTGAGCCATGAACAACATTTTATCTAAAATATCCAGATCACTGAAGGGGGAAAAGGAATTTATTGAGTTTTAATTGTGTCATGACTTGTCCATAACATTTATTTCATTTTCCATGTTATATTGCCTAAGTGCAATTTAGAGGAAAAAAAGTAGCCACTTATTCATGTGATTTTATTAAATAATTATCAATTCTGTATCTTTATGAAGAACAGATTTTTTTATAATTGATTTAAAGGTATAAGACATTTACATATAGCTCTGAGATTTGTCTTTAAATTGACATGTTAAACTTTGTAGATGGAATATTTTTTTTCCAATTAAAAAAAGAAATTTACAATTTTGTTTGTTGTTTCTATTCTCTATCTTACATTGTCTACTTGTTTGATTCCTTTGCAAGCTATTCACTGGCTGATGCAAACTTTAACTGAATTATCATGTCTTTTTTACTCTGTTATCTATAACCTTGTCAGTACAAGTGTAGTCTGTGGATCTCACTAAAGTTCAAGAAGAACTAGCTTGTCAGACCTAGGAAAAGAACGTTCAGGAAGTTCATGGAAATAGTTTAAAAATCTTTGTCAAAAACAAACCAGTATCTCATGTAAATAAATCCACTTAATATGTCTTTATTTGTTCTTAATTGGTGATGTAATTACAGTGACACATTACCTACAGTAATAAAACTTGCAGTCAAAACTGATATTCCTATGCCTTTTTAAACCTTCTAATTTCCCAAAATTCTATCCATGAAGAACATAGGGAAAGAAAGTCCATTCATTTATATGAAAAATGAAACACAATTTATACTAACTCTTTTGAGGCTTTTACAAGATTGTGACAGACTGTAAAAAATAATTATTTGAAATCCAAGAGATCCACTCATATATTTCATTTGTTGATTAGCTTATGATTTATACACATATCAGTGCCAAAAATGAGCTGAGGTCCATTTTTCACTTTATTGTAAAGAATTATTCCTATTCATAAATTATTACTGGCATTTTTGCTAAGAATACTAACCTATTATTTGTGAAAGTTCTCTAAATTGGTTATTTCCATATAAATACATTATAGTAGTAGATTTGTAGAAGTGAAATCATGAAGATCAATCAATCCAACCCCTAACCCAACAGAGGAATCTACTCTGTTTTGAAAGCTTTTGTTAGGTTATATGACAGAGACAATCGATCTCCAAATTTTAGAGGCCTACAGCAATACTCAGGTTATATTTGACCATAGGTTGAAGGAGGTATGTGAGGTGTGTGAGGAAGTGTTCCTTGTGCCTTCATTTCAGAATCCAAGCTGAGAGATCAGCTTCTCTTTGGGACATAATATTCTTGTAACGGAGGGAAAAAACAACAACAACAAAAACAAGGATCTGATAGAAACACCAGTCAGCGGTTTTTAGAACCTCTGCTCAAACCAGACGTATGTTAGTTATGCTCATATTTCATTGACCAAGGTGAGTCCCATGAGGAGCCTTTCCATTGTATTTGAAAGAATACTCCTTCCAAGAGAAGGCAGCACACGTACCTGGATTTTGTGGAAATGAATCAACCTCTTAGAAGGGGAGGACAAATAATTAGGAATGATAACTTTTTATATACAATTCAAGGCTTACATAAGTTATTTAAGTCACTTACTTTAAATTGTACAATGCTGAAGCCAGTCCAGCATGGGGTTGCATAGTCTGTACTAAGTAGCTATTATTTCCCTTTAGTAATAGAATCTCAAACATCAGACAGCCCTATTCAGTCATAAATTCACTGTTACCTCATATAGTAAAATGCAAGCTAAGTCCATTGTAAAGAAGGAAAAGTTTACTACTGGAGGTAAATTTTATCCTTTCCCCCCATGCATTGGAGTGATTTTTCTCCTTTAAAAACCCTGCCTCTGTCACCCTCACTGCCTAATTTTCTCATTCTGTCTTTGATGGGGCTAGAAGCTGCCGGGGAGCTTACCCTTCCCTTTATTTCTCGCTCTCTTCCTCCAACATAGCTTACTTCTACAGGTTTTAAAGCTTAATTTCCTAGTATATAAATAGTGTGACCACATTTCTATCAAGATTTTATTTCATTTGGAAAACTGAACTCTTCATTAGTCAAACTGAACATGTCTCAAGAATATGGGTCAGGAGAGAGGCTGATGGTATAGATCGTGGATTCTGCATTAGGCAAAGAGACAATTGAGCAAGGAGGGTTTAAGTCATTCCCTGTGGTACAGGAACATCTTCTACAACAGTCCTTGTTTGATCTTTTAACTTTTCTACGGAGGAACAATCTCAGACTTGTTAATGGATAACTATAAATCAGTGAGAAGTTAAAATAAAACAAGGGAAAAATCATAATTCTTAATTTCCTATATTAAGCTTTTTATTTTTATAGCAAAATCAAGTAAACAGGACAGTTTTGCTTATATTTCATGAGAAATGGTTATAAATTAAGCTATATCTCCTTATTTCTTACAAAAAAGTCTCAAACTGATAAAAAGAACACTTTTCTTTTTTCTCATACTTTTTCCTTGCCCAAGTATGAATGAAGTAAATAAATAATTTGTTAGTCAATTAAAAAATATTTCTCCTAGGGATGATATATGAACTAACTGGATAATTGTCTTAATTTTAATTTTCTATTTGTATGTATAGATATGGCCTGACATTTTTAGCCTAGCCAAAAATTTTTCTGTGGCAGACTTAACATTTTCTGTTAGAAGGTCATTTGGGTTCTGTTAGATAAACTGTTCAAAGAATGAGGATTTATGCTCTCAATTGCTTGTATTAAAAACAATAAATTTATAAATATATATAATCAAATATTATGGTGTGTTTGAACTTTAAATCCTTTGTTGAAAACTTCTGGGAAGAAAGTATTTTTAAAAAGCTTTAGACAAAAAAAATAAAATATTCACATACACCTTAAACTCTGTGGATTACAAAATTCCCTTTCACTGTACCATCAGCTACTAGTTCACGTCTAATGGGGTTTCCATTTGTTTGAGTGACTAAACCAGGGCTCTGCACTAGAGAACATCGTGTGGCTGATTTATCACTACTGCTCTAATCAGGGAGCTGTTTCTTCAGATAAACTCTCTTGCCTGAAATATTTTTCCTGCTGTGCCATTTCGTTTGATTGGAAAAGCAGTGATCCTTCTTCCATTTTTGTAGCAAAACCAGAAAACTTCCTT
Organism: Ursus americanus; assembly: GCF_024610735.1. NCBI lineage: Eukaryota > Metazoa > Chordata > Mammalia > Carnivora > Ursidae > Ursus > Ursus americanus. Next base: position 75,797,676 of record NC_142129.1, read on the forward strand.
TTTGCCCTTCAACAGTCTTTTAAAATATATTTCAATAATTCAGAAGTTTGTAAACTTATAGCAATATGACTTTCTGTCCTTGCAGAAATATGATCTCAGTATGAATTGAAGAATAAAGCCTATTCTTCCAGACTGGTATTTTTGTAGCATTAGATATTATAGAAATCTGATCTGACTTTTAAGTCACTATTTTACCTTACAGATGGCAATAAAATTCTAATTGCATTCAGAGTTATGCTATTGTATTTCTCAAAAGAGCATTTTATACATGCAACAGAAATATGGTTACTGAAATTGAAGCTCTGAGAGTACAGGTTTTTCATAGTTGGGGCTTTAAAATTTTTGTAGGGTATAATCATTTAATCATATAATTAGACTTTATATTGTGAACAAAATAATCACTCTCATACTTCCATTTCTAAATGGGAAAATGGCTAAATGCAAATTGAAACCATTTAGAAGTACCTAAATAGTGTCAGAATGAGTTAGACTGGGGGTGATAAATCTTGCTTATTTTTGAATGTTAAAATAGGACCCCCAAAGCACAGTTCAGAGCAACTAAGTTACCTTTGTATGCAGTACCGTGAAGTGCTTCTTTTAGTATAAATTCTGTAACAGCTATTATTAGGAAAAAAAAATGTTTAAATGTAAACCAAGCTAAATACAGATACATGATTTATCTAACTAATCTTATTCCACAAGTTTCTAGAAAATTGCTTTAAATATATCCTTTTGAATAATTTATTCCTCTTGAAATTTATTTTAAATAACTGTGAATTTCATGTGGGTTTGGGAGCTGTGGAGAATGGAAGTTGGGTAAAACTTGAAATTATTTATAGGAGACTTCCTTTAAAATTTTATTTTTGTAATAAAATTTGATGTAATACTTCCTTCTGAGATGGAAATACTGAGGCTCAGGCTGTCTTCAAAGAAAATACAGATTTGGAACAGTTTCTTAGGAAATTAATGTTTTTATAAGAGATTTCATATTTGATAACTTCCAGTTCTTTTGTTGTGTCACAAATACACATATGTGTATATGCATATACATGTCAAAAATCAAATAGAGTATCTGTTAGATGGCTCCTGTGTCCCTTGGAGATACTCCCATCATTGTGTATATGTTTTGATTTGTTTGTTTGTTTTGTTTTGTTTTTAGCATTTTCTTCCTGGCAGTTTAAGATGGCTCATCTTGTATGTTTCCTGCCCCACTCCTAGAATTAGCCATCTCTTTAAGGATCCCTTGTTTCTTTTATTGGAGAAGGATATTACAAAAGAAGATATGGGTGCTAAGTGTACTCATTGCCGCTGAGGTGGTGTTGCTTCTAGGCCCTCTCATGTGAGAGTAGAGAGCTATATATGTGTATACCAACACATGTATATACATATACCTGTAAATATTTCTGTATGTAATAATCTGTATCCATATGAATTAATACTGAATTAATACTGATGTTTCCAGTTGTAATCCATTACCACTTGGAACATTCTAGCCTGTTCTCCTTGTTTATATATAACAACCCACTCCAGTGGTAAGAAGTATAGGTTCCACCAAATACTATCCATTTACTTAAAAAAAAAAACAACAAAAAAACCCCCTATGTTGATTAAAAAAAGACCAAAAACCAAAAAACATTCCAGGGGTGCCTGGGTGGCTCAGTTGTTTGAGCATCTGACTGCTGATTTTGGCTCAGGTCATGATCTCAGCGTTGTGGGATTGAGCCCCGTGTCCAGTCCACACTTGGTGCAGTCTGCTTGAGATTCTCTCCCTCTGTCCTTCCCCCTGTTTATGTGCTCTCTCTTTCTCTCTAAAATAATAAATAAATAAATAAAATCTTTTAAAAATTCCATAATTACATAATTGTACTCTTTTTCACACTGAATTTGGAGGATTTTAAAGACATTTTGAGGCTCTATAAAACTTGACTTATTCATAGACATATGGTAGTAATTTTTTTTTATTCCATATTATCCTGTCCTCAAACCATGACACTCTCATTCTTTGTTTTATTCCTAAATATACATTAAGCATCTTCTAAGCACAGACAAATGAAGAGAACAATAAAGTGTTGTATTGTAAGAACTGTATCAGAAGCATGTGCAGATAATGCTATATAAGCCTGGGATACACAAACTTATGCCAAAATAGAAAAGGAGTAAGAAGGCTTCCTGAGAAGTGATATCCCAGGAGAGTGTGGATGAGAATGAGGGTCCAGCAGCTGAAGATCTCTCTAGGCAGAGTGCAGCATTGTCTTGGACTCACAGGGAAGATGAAATATAATGGGTTTAGGGGTAGCAACAAGCTTGCTATGGCTAACCTTGAAGATGCAGGTTGCAAGAGGTAGGATATGAATCTGAAGAGATGCTCAGAAGATAAATCATGAATGGCTTAGTAAACCACATAAATACATTTTTATTTTCCTGAAGTAAATTAGTATTTCCTTGATAATTTAAGCTTGCATATAATGTGACCCACATTGCCTTTCTAAATGATGACTTTGGTGTCAGTATGAAGCAAAGCCTGGCAGCATAAAACCAGCACTGCAGGTGGTTAAAGTGATAATTCAGGAGATGATTAAGATGATGATGATGGTAAGAATAAAAATAACAGTAAGTAGTATATAATCCTTAAATGTGCAAAGCCAAATTCTAAGTGTTTTATATATATCAACACATGCAATTCTTACAATAATCGTAGGAGGGCCAAACTCTTATTAGTATATGCATTTTTAATTCTCATAAGAAATCTATGGTAGATTTCTCAGTATTTTCCCCATTATTTCCATTTACAGATGATGAGACTTAGAATGGAGCAAGTTTTTGAACCCAGTCGTTTCGATACAAAGTCCAAATAGAACCAAAATACTATAGTGCCACTCAACCTGAGGAACCCAGAAGGGTACAGTAAATTTAGGAAAAAAAAATTAATGTGGAAGTTATTCTTACTCTATTTTGTTAAACTGTCACCACCACTATGCTTTTTAATAGAAACATGTAGTAGAAGGCCTGTATTTTGCATGTTTCCTCTTATTCCTTCACTGTCACCATCTCCTGGATCCTCAGCATCTTGCTTTATTCTAACAGGTGTTATACGTAACTTTTTAGCTTACGGTTCTGCCTCTTGGGACAGACAGTGGCTTGTTCTAGAGGAAATTAGCATAGCATAGTCACTTCGCCATGCCCATGATTTGAGTTTCTGGTTCCTTCTGTCACATGTGTGCTTTAATCTTTCACCAATCCATTTCCCCAGACACATGACTTGGGAATGTGGTCAGTCATGTGCTTTGCAGTTTCATCTCATTCCAAAGTAGAGAGAATGTGGTGTCCTTGTTCTCCTTCCCCTGCTGTTTTCTTTCTCTCCTTCAGGAGACAGAGCCCTTTCTTTAATGAGTAACCTTTTCCTTCACCACTTTTTCTATCCATGGTTAGCTAATACCATTTTCCCAGCTTTACCTAATTCTTCGGTTGCAGTGTGTGTGTGTGTACAACAGTATAGAAATTTCTGACCCATATTGCGGGAAATACTCTTATCAGGTAGAATGTGCTACTTTTTTTTTCTTTTAGTCTTAAAGACTCCATTCATTTCCAGAGTTACTTAGGTCAGTACCTGTCTCCCAAATTTCTTCAGTGAGGTTTCGCATGAGACAGTTATATAGTTTTGTCATACTCTGCATTCCATACTGAAGATATGCCCAGCCTCCTAATTGTTTTTACTTGTATACATTAAGTTCACTCTTTGTGCTGTAAAGTTCAATTGATTTTGACAAATGCATAATGTCATACATCCACAATTACAGTATTACAGAGAATAGTTTCACCATCCTAAAAAAAAAATCCCTTGTGTTTCATCTTGTCAGCACTACCTCTGGCATATCCTGATGTTTTTAGTGTCTCTATAATTTGTCCTGCTCAGAGATTTATACAATTGGAACCATAGGACATGGTTGTGAGTCTGACTTCTTTTAATTAGCAAAAGGCATTTAAGATTCATCTTTGTATGTTAATTACTTGATAATTATTTTTTTTATTGCTAAATAATATTCCCCTCTAAAGATGTAGCACAGTTGTTTATCCATTCATCTGTTGAAGGGCATCTTGGTGCTTTCAGTTTTGGGAAATTGAAAATAAGCTGTTGGAAACATTCATGAGCAGGTTTTTGTGCCTTTTGATTAAATACCCAGATGCACAATTACTGAATATTAAGGTAAGATTATATTTAGCTTTGTAGGAAACTGCCAAACTATTTTCCAGAGCAGCTATGCCATTTTTCAATCTCACTAGCTCTGAATGAAAATTCCTGTTGCTCCATGTCCTTGTCAGCATTTGAAATTGTCAGTGTTTTAGATTTTAGCCATTTTAATTGGTGTGTAGGGATGTATCTTTTTTTTTTTTTAATTTGCAATTCCCTATGACAAATCATATTGATCATCTTTTGATGTACTTATTTGTCATCTGTGTTATCTTTATTGGTACTCAGAGATCTTTCAGGTTGTTAGTTTTCTTATTGAATTTTAAGAGTTCTTTGCATATTTGGGATCCAAGTCCTTTATCAGAAATGTGTTTTCCAAAAAATCTTTCTTAATTTGTGGCTTGTCTTTGTGTGGATTTCATATTTGAAGAAATTAATTTTTTTATCAGTGTTTAAATTTTTCAGATCAAATGAGGTACTGTGTTTGAAATGCATGGAACTGAGGTCTTATTCTATTCTAATGTATAGTGTGTCCAAATATAAACAGTTAAACTCGTGGCTTGCACTCCCTTTTTCTCTCTCTCTCTTCCTCTGTCTTTCAACCCAACAGTTTTCAGTCATGTGTGTAAGTGAATGTTTGTGTGTACTTGTGTATTTTACCTGTACTGTGAATGAGTTCTGTTGCCATGATAAAAATCAACCAATTCATTGGTCTTTCTGTTATGGATATTCAAGAAAAACAAACACATTGTATCACCATTAAAGTCCAAAATGAGTAACATATCCTCCATTGCATGAAATTGTAATGTAAGCACCAACATGGTACCAGTGATTTCTGTCTTACTACCAGTATGGAAATGCATGTGTATCAATGTTAGTATGTCTTTCAGCCCTGACGTTTCTGTCTGGAAATTGTTATTGTCTGTTAATTAATTTCAATTATGGCCGTAGAAGAATTATAATCATTTTAAATGCTGGTATTTTGATAGTTTTCTAAAAAAGAAAAAAAATGAGTCCAAGATGTTTTTGTTCTTGGATTGCATCATTCTTCATTAAGGTTTACTGAAAGAGCTCATTTGAAGTAGTTTTGATTGTAAATTCCATATGTCAACTTGTAAAGCTTAGTTGCCAAAATACGAAGAATAGAAACAGAAGGGAATGCTTAACGAAGCACAGCACATACCAGCTAGTCATTGTTGGAAAATCATTGCTGAGTGAAATAGATGTGGAATTATTTTGGTGGGCTGAGAATTTTAAAAAGTGATCCATAATAGAGTAATGTAAATTGGTTATAAATAAGTATATTTAAGGACATACATGTACTTACCATTGTGTAACATTTCCAATAGCTTCTGCATAATGGTTTAATGATTACTGCCATCTAGAGTCTTTGAGAAAACAAGCTGCTTTGTTGGTGAAGCTACCTTCTCTGAAGAGCGACTGGCTCCTCACAAGACCCCAGGCATAAGAATTTATATTAATTTTTCTATGGTAAAGAGAGTAAAAACAAAGAAATGAAAGGATGGACGTTTTCAGGTATTTATCTGGATTTTCTAAAATGCATATAGTATCTTTGAGAGTAATGTAGAAATCTGTATATCACACAGTGGTATATGAAGGGCATGTTCGTGTCTTAACAGTTGCATAATTTTTTTTTTTAAACAAGGGATGACTGTCCTACCTTTGGACTTCAAAAAATTATGATTTTAGTGATTATGATTCTGCATTTGATAAGCCTGAAAATTCTTTATACTTTTCTATGCAAAAAAGATAATAATAGCTTTTTTACTCTAAGATTAAAAAATTCCTATACAGATTGAATATTTTATATCCCTATATCACAAGGATTTATCCTCTAAAAATTTGTCATTTAATTAATGTTACAAATCCACATAAATGGAAACTGCAATATGATGAGATAGTTCTCACAGTGAGGAATCAAAATCTTTAGAGCAGAATTGAACAGACAGCTAGATAGGACACTTGCAAAGGGGACTTCACCATCCCTCTTCTAGTGGAATCATCCCTCATTAATATTGGAATTAATTAATCAAAGTAATTGAATTAATTTCATTCTTTTTCACATAAAATAATCAAACATTTTAGCCTTATTTTTCTATTCAGTATATTTTAGTGGCTTTAATGCTTCCGCCTATATTTTACTCTTATTAAACACTACTTTTGGGGGTTTATGAGATCTGTAATCACTTTCCTTTGTTGTCACTCAACATATGATCTTGCCTTACATATATCATATATGAGTCTCAGTTTTCTCATATTTAAAATGGAGTTTTCTCATGTAAAACATCCTTATTAGGAGTTATACACATTAAATGAGATAATCCTGCAAGAGCAATTAACGTGGTGATCAGCCGGTAAGAAAAAACCAAGTAAGTGGTCTCCATCACCAGTAGTAGTATTATGAACTGAGAAGGTATGTGACATAGGTAGTCAATTTTCACAGAATACACTCAGATCAGGGAACATTTCTTCTACTTTCACCCCAAATCCAAACTTAAACAGCTTTCCAGCAAGCAAGTACCCTGTTCCATTCTCAAAGTATATAAACATCAATTTCAAGAGCATTGAACTTTAATTCTTCTGGTCTAATTGTTGAGATACCTCTGCTGAATAATCTAATGAAAAAACTTAATTGCTTAGAATTATCACTTTCCTCTTACAAAAAATATTTTCAGAAACATTTGGTTTTTACATGTGGAATTATTCCTACACTGTACTGAATTAAACTACTATGTTATTTTCATTAAGTCAAATGAGTTATTGAGTGTCTATGATAAGTATTTTGTACTCCACATTGTAAAATGCTCAAATAAATGTATACAGCAAAGAAACTTTCTTGAATCTATTTACAAAACTATATTATTTTGTAAATTGCAATAAATCTCTATCAAAATATTTTTTGGGCTAGGGGCATAGATTTTATTACTATTAAATCAGAAAAAGACATCTCAGTGTCTGCATGACATTACAATATATATTTAATTTATCCCCTTACATATTTCCCTTTTCTGGCAAATATTTCTTGGCACAGTTTTCTGTGAACTCATTAATATCAAATATCCATATACTAAACCTGTACTTTGCTCATGTATAATTTAAGTGATTTAATTTTTTAAAGCATAAAAAAACAAATTCTGGTTTTTAGTGGTCCTTGCTAGTACTTATGTGCATGCTATGACTTAAAAAGTAAAAGGCAAGGTCAAAACAGTTGCTGAGAATGTGTAAAGCATTGAAGATGTTCCAGGAAAGGACATAACAGAGCAGAGCAGAAGGAAATGGTGGTTTTGCTAAGCTATGGGGCTCCTGTCCAGGTCTGCTATTACTAATGTCATATATATACACACATATATACATGTGCATATACACACAAATACATGTGTGTGTATGTATATGTATACATGAAATTTCATAACCTGGTTCCTTCTTTAATATCTTGGAAGGAGAAGCAACCCTTTCTAAGATTTTAAAATTAGAATCAAGTTCTCATTGAAATTTTACAACTAATTTTTTATTAATTTCTATAGTTCTAAACAGTTCTCTGCTACAGCATCCCCTTCTTCCCAAGAAGCTAACAACTCTGCTAAATATTCTAATAAACTTAGATAATTTAGCAGTAGATGTCATGGGAGCAAATAAATGTGTTTACAGAGGGGGCGATTAGGTCATACTATTGGAAAAAAATGTTTAGAATAACATCGTTGACATACTCGTCAGTATAGTAAATAATAAAGTAAATCACTTCTTTAAATTATTTAGAATATTTAGATAATTTCAAAAATGCCAGTGGTAACTATAACAAACATCATCTATTTTTATAGTTAACTTCTCTTTTGTGCCAATGTTTGGAGCTTTATATAATAAAAATACTTTTAGTGCACCTCTGAGCATTAATTTAAAACTGTTAGTGTATGTGTGTGGTTCTTTTCCATTGCAGGTTATGAGGACATATTTAAAGTATCTTATTACTTTCCTTAGTGTTTAACAGAACTATTATTATTTTGTGGGCATAATTTAGAAACTCTATGACAAACTAGTTAGTATTAGTCTGGCAGTTGAAAAGTATTAATTGAAGTTCTTAAATATCGGGTTATTATTTAACAAAATATAAAGCTATCAGTGTCACAGATTATATTTTTTCTTATTAGAAACACATACAACTGAACTATTACCTTTGTATTCTACTTTTAATAAGATGGTATTATTTTCTTTTATAATAAACATTTAATATTAATTTAATACCAACTTAAACAATGGCATCAAATTAAGTATTTGTGGAAAAGTACTGGATTTATTTGAAAGATAATGAAGTGTAGTGGAAAGAGCACAGACTGAATGTCAGTAGATATATCTGTAGGTCAGGATCTGTTCAAACTAGCTATATCATTGTCGATAAGATATTTGGCATTTTGGGGTCTCAGTTTCCTCAGCTATAAAATGAAATTTTAGAAAAATGAGTAAATCTCTTTATGTTCTCATTGCCACCTTTAGTTGGATTATAAAGACAAAAATAGACATAAAAAGAAAAAATAATAAACATGTCTATTAGGTAATTGTTTAACCTATTTTTGATAAGACAGTATTGCTATTTTTAAAAATCTTGTACATATTTTGGGAGGAATAAAAAAAGTTGAAAGCAGAATGGAGCATTTTAGAATATAGATAGTGGTAAAGACAAAATAGATTTAAAGAGCGGAAATCTAAATGTGAGAGTATAATCATAAGGAAAAAGGAGAAGACTGAACATAAACTGAAAATAAACATCTTTCAAGCCTGTATATTTCTGCTTGAGTGAAAGAATATTTCTCTGTCCTACTACCATCACTACTACCATTGATCTGCAATTTCTACTTGCGTTCTTCTTCCCAGTTGTTATTTTAAATTTTGTGTCAAACATAAATATTTATAAAGTTCTTCCTGACAAAATTTCAGAGTAAAATTTCAATTTCAATTATAAATTATATGACTTTGAATGGCATTAACACGGCTTCATTAGAAATATTTTAAGCAATGACCACCAGCAAAAGAAGAAAATAAAGATCTGTCAGAATACCATGGACTTTGTACTGTATAAAGACAGCTAAAACGGTGACTGTAGTATGAAATTTATTCATTCATTTCAACAAATGCATTCATTTGGCACTTACTGTGTACAAAATGTCATTTGTTAGGGGTGACAGGGGCAAGGATTGTCCCTGTGCTGAATTAGTAAGCTCTGCTTCACTAAATAAAATCTTCCTCGAGTAGAACCGCTTTTGAAGAAATTTGAAAATGTACAAAGAGTAAACTTCAGAGTAGAGGCATTGCTTCTGCCTCTAGGTAGGCATGTGTGTTTGCATATGCGTGAAAGGAGAGAGAGATGCAGAGGAAATGGGGGGAGAGAGAGAGAAAACCTAATCAGACTTGTTTTGCTGTTGCAAGTTGCTATTGTGTAAAATGACATCCTTTGAAGTGCAGAAATTATAATCCTATTTGATTTCCTAGTGACTGAAGGGCTGCAAAGTGGGGCAAAATATGTCACATTCAGTGTTTAGCGAAGGAGGAAGAAAGTCATCAAGCATTAACTACCCTCTAGGAATGCTAGTCCTGACATGTTTCAGACTTTGGTCAAAATTGGAAAAGGAAGAGAAAAGTGAAATCTAAAAAAGAAGGATGCATAATCATGTTGGATCTCAGTATCATTAAAAAGCAAACAGTACATTCCAAATACACTCCACCCACATGGAAAACACACATGCGGATAGATACCAAATTAATCATCCTGGTTACTTTAGAAGGTGGAATTAAATAGGTATGGATGACATATTTCTATACATATCTCTGAACTATTTTGACTATTAATAAAAATGTAACAAGTGCTAAAAAAAGAATAAGGCCCAGGAGAAAAGGACAAGTGATAACATATTCTGACATTATTTACTCACACTTTAATAGTATCTACAAAAAACAAACAAAAACAAAACCTCTCTTTTTCCTCTTTCAATGTGGGTTTTGGTTTTTAGTAATAGTTTCCCTTTTTTTGTTCTTTTGCTTGTTTGTTTGTTGTTAGGACGCTATAAAAAGGGGATATAGGCAGTGGAACAAGGAGATGCTTTGAAGCAGTTCTTAGCTGAGCTTTCCACTTGTGGTTAGGGCCTGTCAACCAAAAGGCATGACCGTCTTCTGCTTCAAGTCCTGATCACAAGTGCAGGTTGGGACAGGCTGTAGGCTGAGAGACAGCACCCTGTGGTTGGTTGGTACCGAGGCATAAAAATATTCAGTCATTGGCACATTGTTTTTCATAAATATAATAAATATTTACTTAATGTCTGCTGTATGGCAAGAAATTAACATAGGGTCCTGGGAAAATAAATTTTAATTTCACAAACACTAGTCTTCAAAGAACTCACAATTTACTGGAGAGAGATACTGTCATAAACAATCCATTGTAATACAGTGTGATAGGACTATTATAAAAGTATGTAAAAGCATATGGATGATACAGGATTTCTGCATGAAATTGCTCAAGAAAGGCTATCTTACAGTGAAATTTGAGCTGGATCTTTAAAAAATGAGCAAACGTTTGCTAGGTGAATTGAAGTTTGCAGAAAGGGATTTATTACTGGCAGAGAACATTTTATCTGACAAACCACAGAGGGATAAAAAAAATGACAATTATGGAAAGCTGAAAAGTTACTTTTTCAAATTATAGGGGGAAAAGCAGGGAGCAGCTGGAGATGTGACTGAGGATGAGATGTGGGAATGAGGACTTTTAGGCCCTGAAAACGTTTGAGCTTTCTCCTGTGGGTCATGGAGAGCCATGGAAGCACTTTAAGCAAGTATATAACAAACCAAAGATCAGACCTTCCCTTTTTGGCATTGTTCATTTTCCATTTTTATATTGAAGCATGCAGTTCTTTCCAAGTAGAGAAGAGTTTCCTTTAAAAAGGCATTTTATTAATTAAAATAGAGCCAAATTTTATTTTCCTAAATAGTAATGGGGAAGGAAAAATGAACGTTCAAAGGGAAGGCTAACTGTATAATGAAGAATGAGTCAGGCACACCCATGGACTGCCATCAAATGAAGCAGTCATTGTTCCTATAATTTTTACTTCTAAACATATCGTCAGGGGGGAAAAAGTCAAAATATTTTATAAGCAATTTAGATAATAAAATGGGCAGCTATTTAAACAACTTAGAGACCAGTGAACATTTTTTAAGTCATTTTTTCAAAAAGACTATTTAGTGGTACTGCTCTATTTATAATTTTTTCATGAATGGTATATTCCTTTAGGGGATTAGCTCAGAATTTTACAAATATCATGGCACACAAATGCTGTACTTTGGGTTTTTGTTTGAATTGAATTGTGTGTGGTCCTCCACACAACTGGGATCATTGGCAGCTAATCCTCCTGTCTCCCAGAGAACAGAATTCCCATTGTTGCAGTTCTTCACTGGAAACAGCTGGGCTACCTTTCCTGGGTTAGTTGGCAGGATGGGCAGCTGCAGTCCCCAAATCACACAAATCACCAGTGAAGCTTATTTTGATTGCTAACTTCTGTTACATCAAGATACTTTTTAAAATCTGTTTTTCTCTATGTTATAGTAGATTCTTTCCATGCACCGCTTCACCCAGCAAAATGTTTGGGCTACGGGTCCTCTATTTCCACTGTAAAGATTCAAGCCTTTCCCAACTCTGGAAAAAATTACTCTCATATTTGTTGCTACATTTCAAATGGGAGAAAATCCTTTATTTCTTCCTTTTTTAGTTGTATTCATAGTTCCCCCCCTACAGTAGTTTTGGCGTTTTAACATGTATTTCAACATAGACTGAAAGTATGTAGTTTGAGTTTGGAGCAGTTGGGGGCATAGGGAAATGTGTGCTTCCTTTGCTGTGGAGGAAGATCTTGCATTGATGAACTTTCTTCTGTGAGATGAGACAATTGCCTTTTTAGTATCAGCATGAGGCAGGACGGGATGGAGAGAGAACCTGGTCATAACAGGAGGTGATCCAAAATTGCTAAGGTAGTTTATACACAGCATACTTTAAATCAATTCACTGATTGATTTAATGGGGAAACAGTATATTGATTCACATATAATATAAATCATATGTGACTAATATATCCCTTATAAAAAGATCTGAGCTTGAGAAAGTACAATTAAGAAACACAGTTTTTGTTCTTTTCCTTTCAGTGTCTTCCCACAGAAAAAAAAACTCTAGAATTTCTTCTCATCTGTTAGATCTCACAGGTTTTCAGATACTTTCATGTATTAACAGCCTTTAACAGTATTAAATAATTTTTATTTATGAAAAAATTCTAGTATCATCTGAGCAAAAACTTCTCTTTTACATCAAATTTGGAGGAGCTCAGGCTGACTCCTTCCCATTTCAATTATAGGGGATGCACACCTAGAATGTACCTTTGCTCTTCTTTATCCACCTCCTCATTTCACACAACTAATTTTGCTGCTTTTGCTTTCCCAAGGATGCTGAGATGGGCAGGGCGAGAAGGATCAGAGGAAGAGACAGCTATACCTGTGTTCTTGGATTCTCATTCTTGGTTGCCTCTCTAGAGGCATGTGTTATACTCCTTGTCTGGCCTCTTCTAGTTGCCCTCCTTTTTCTTGCCTTGGTGTCTCTAAGCACATCCTGTTGGGCCCACACAATCCAAGAGGCAGCCATTCCTCTCAGATTATATTCATTCAAGATGATGTCTCTGAGGCCATGGTCGGTCTTTCCCAACTGGCCCACAAGAAATGATGCACATTTTTGCCTGTCCTCTCCTTTTTAACTTGTCACACTGATAAGCTTCAGTCTTTTCTAGGAAAGGATATCCAAGCTCAAGGGACATGTTGTTCTTTGCCATTCTCTGCAGTAGTCTCTCAACAGCTCTGGGGCCTTTTGATTTTTGTAGTTCTGTTATGCATTCAGCTGAGGTGAGTTTTCCTTTCTGGCGGTTACCCTTCCACTTCTTTGACTGTTTTTCTTCCACTTACTTTCTCTGGCCATCGGAGTGGAAATACCCCGAAGAGGTTTTCCCCCAAATAATCTCTAAAGATTCTCTGTAGTACCTCTAAGCATCTCTCATGCAGGCCAGCAGTGAGATGTGCTGTAGACATTATAAGGCTGGTTTTGTTTCCTTGTTTCAAGCCTGGCAATGGGTACTTGTCACCATTATTCTTAGCATTGCCCTTTGGTCCTGATTCTGAGAGACAGTTATTGTCTCATTTAACATCTTGATAAATTAATAACAATTTAACATATTTTATCTATGTGTTTTCTCTGTTGTGGTAGGCTGATAATAGCTTGCAAGGATCGACCCAATGTCCTAAACCCTGAAACCTGTCAATGTTACCTTACATGGTAAAGTTTATACAAATGTGACTAATTTAAGGATCTTGAGATGAGAAAAAATATTTTCTATAATCTAGTTGGGACCTAAATGCTACCACCAGTGTCTTTGTAAAAGAGAGGAAGAGGGTGATTACACACTGAGGAAAAGGCTATGTTAAAATGGAGGCAAATATTGGAGTTACAAGGCTACAGGCCAAAGATGGCTAGCACACATCCCTTCCAGCTCCTCACTAGAAGAGGTAAGGAATGGGTTCTCTCCTGGAGCCTCCAGAGGGAGGGTATCCCTACTTTATTTCAAACTTCTGGCTTCTAGAACAGTGAGAAAATAAGTTTGTTTTTTAAGCCACTCCATTTGTGGTAATTTGCTATGGAAACCACAGGAAACTAATGCATCTTTTATTACATATAATAAATGCATTCATAAATCTCAGACCTCATGTCACTTGACTTATCAGAACTATTTCGTATTGATGACCTCACCCTTCTTGTTGGCATACTTTCTTCACTTGGTTTCAAGATGGCTTACTCTGATTTTTCTTCATCTTTCTGGCTCGTTCTTCTAATTCTTCTTTTAGATTCCTCTTTTCCCAAACCTTTTAACATGTGAGAGCCATAGGGCTGTCTTTTGTCCATATCTCTAGCTATGTCCTTTCCTCATGATATTTTTTATTGTCATGGTTTTAAATATTATAATGACTTCCGAATTTAGATGTCCAGCTCAGTCCTCTCTACAGAACTCTGAATCACATATCCAATGACTATGTAATATTTCCAGTTAGATGTTTAATAAGTATCACTCAATGGCGTATGAAAACCATACTTACGACCTCCCATTCCCTTCATATTGAGCCCATCCATAGTTTTCCTCATGGGAGCTGAAGGTAACTCCAAAGCTTAGACTAAAATTTTTAGAATTACACTTCATTGTTCTATTTATCTTTTATTCTATATCTAAATCTTCAGCAAATATTAGTTATTTTATTTTAACAATATATTTAGAATCTAACCAGCTCTCATCATCTTCAAAGTTACTATGCTCATTTAAGTTCCCTAGATTATGGTAATAGCCTCTTACTCTCCTTGATTCTATACTTGCCTCTTATTTGCTACACGGCTGTCAGAGTCATGGTTAACCTAACTGAGGACTTCTTCTGGAAAAGTGGAATAGACTTAGTTTTTCCTATTCTTCCCACTAAGTACAACTAAAATTCCTGGATATTGTATGTAAAACAAATTTAAGAAGACTCTTAAAAGTGGAGAGAAGAAAGCAAACCAGCTAGAGATCTTTCAGGACCCAAGAAACATTATAATGGAAAGGTCCTTAGGGTTTTCTTTTTGTTCCATATATTCCAGACTGCATCCTTGGGAAGTAAGAAACCCAGAAACACCAATTGGAACTTAAAAACAAACACCCAAGTAAAACCTGCTTTCTCTGGCCGGTAGACCTGGAAAGGGGCAGATAATATTGACTCTATTCCACTGGACATCAAAAGAAAAAAATCTGTGGACTCAACCACATCCATGCCAGCCAAGGCCACGTGGGGGATACCAGGGTGTTATCAGAGAAGGCAAGCGGGGATACCAGAGTGGTATCAGAAAAGTAAGTGGAAAGCCATGGCTTTTATTGCTGCCTTGAAGAAATGAGCCTCTACCCTCCCCTCTAACCACCCCCCGCCCCAACACACACTCATTCCATGATATCAGTGAGGGCTATATGGGGAGTATAGACTCTCACCACCACTCAGTGGTAATGAAGCATCCTCCCCACTTCTCACTGGAATGCTGTCAGAAGAGGCCTAATGGAGAATCAGGACATTCACCACCATTCAGCAGCAACAAAATTATTCCCTCTTCCCCAGTACACACAGAAACACAGTGTTAATGAAGAACACTTGGAGAGTCAGAACTTCAACTCCCACCCAGCAGCAATGAGAATACGCTCCCGCACCTCAAATGTCAGTGGAGGCTGAATTTGGAACCTGGACTTTCACTCTATCTGTTAGTAATGAAGCAGCAGCCCCCTTCACACACCAGACCAGTTTCAGAGAGTACTAAAACACCAGAGTTAAGTCTTCTAAGTCCAGAGTCTTACAATATCTAAAATATCTAGGTTTCAGTAGAAAATCCTTGTTATACCAAGAACCAGGAAGATCTCAAACTGAATGAGAAAAGATAACTAACAGATGCCACTGAGATGGGACACATGCTAGAATCATCTGACTAGGATTTTAAAACATTCATCATAAAAATGCTTAAATGAACAATTGCTAGCAGACTTGAATTAAATAAAAATAAAATTACAGGGGCACCTGGGTGTCTCAGTCATTAAGCGTCTGCCTTCGGCCCAGGGCGTGATCCCAGGGTCCTGGGATCGAGTCCCGCATTGGGCTTCTGCTCTGCTGGGAGCCTGCTTCTTCCTCTCCCATTCCTCCTGCTTGTGTTCCCTCTCTCACTGGCTGTCTCTCTCTCTGTCAAATAAATAAATAAAATCTTAAAAAAAGAAGAAAAGAAAAGAAAATTACAAAGCTCCAGCAAAAAAAAAAAAAAAAAAAAAAATAGAGGATATAAAAAGGAGCCAAATGTAAATTTTAGAACTTAAAAAAATGCAATAACCAATAAAAAAAAAAAACCCTCAGTGGATGGGTTCAAGAGCAGAATGGATAGAAAAGAGAAAGGAGTCAGTGAACTTGAAAACAGAAAAATGGAAATATCTTGATTTGAGCAATAGAGAAAAAAACGAACAGAACCTCAGGGACATGTGAGATTATGATTAAATATCTAACAGTTGTGTCACTTTTATCACAGAAATAAAGGATACAATATATCAGGATGATAAAGTATTTAAAAAAAAAACAGCTGAAATTTCCAAAATTTTCAAAAATTCTAAAATTACAGATTCAGAAAGCTGCAAATTGCAAACAGGATCAGCCAAATGGAATGCATGTCAAGAAACATAGTAAATCTCTGAAGACTGATCAAGAACATAAAAGTCTTGAAGGAGCCAGAGATAAGTGAAACCTCACGTATAGTGGAAAAACAATTGAAATGACAGTAGATATCTCCTCAGAAATCACAGAAGACAGAAAGTAGTGGTACTATATTTTTTATGGACTGAAAGAAAATTTTCAACTTAGAATTCAGTATCCAGTGAAAATATTCTTCAGGAATGAAGGGGAAATCAAGATATGATCATATAAAAGAAAACAAAGAGAAATTATTTCTAACAGAGCTACTCTAAAAGAATAACTAAAGGAAGGTCTCCAGATAGAATTAAAATGGTAAAAGAAGAAATCTGGGAAGATCTGGAAGGAAGGAAGGAAAAATACATACAGAGCAAAAATGTAGCTAAATGTAATAAACAGATAAAAACTCTTCTCTTGAGCTTTCCAATTTATCTTTGATGGCTGAAGCAATAATTATAACCATCTAATGGTGATTAAAGTATATGGAGAAAATATTTATGAAAAATATAAAAAAGGGGTATATACAGGGAGGCAAAGATTCCAAACTTGAACTAGTAAAATGTGTCACTAATAAAATTTGATAAGTTATATATATAAACACTATAATAGCTAGAGCAACTACTTTAAAAACTTATAAAGAGGTACACCCCAAAACAGTGTATATACATTAAAATGGACTTCTAAAATGTGTTCATGTGACCTACAGTAAAGAAGGAAAAAAACAAAACAAAACAGAGAAATAGAAACAGAACAGAAAACAAAACCAAAGCCAAAAAATGACAGAATTGAGTTTACACATAGCAGCACTACTTTGAATTTAAATAGTCTAAATATACCAAGTGAAAGACAGATTGGTAGAGTGGATTAAAAAATCCTGATGAAACTGTATGCTGTCTACAAGAAATTCACTTCAAATATAATTATATACATAGTTTGAAAGTAAAAAGCTGAAAAAAGTAAACCATGAAAACCTAAATCAAAAGAAAGCAAGAGTAGCTATATTAATATCATATAAAGTTGATGTTAGTCCAAACAAAATCACCAGCGACAGAAAGGAACATTACATAATGATAACAGGATCAATTCACCAAAAGGATGTAACAATCCTAAAAGTGTGCACCAAACACCAGAGCTGGAAAATAATGTGGAGCAAAACTGATAGAAGTGAAAACAAATGGACAAATTCACAATTATAGTTGGACCTTGAAAGAATGTAGAAGACCCTAGCACAACCAACAATGATATATTCAATATTTATAGAGTACTCTAAAAACAGTACAACACACACATTGTTTTCAAATGTCCATGGAGTATATATTAAGACATACTGTATCCTGGGCCATAAAACAAACTTCAAAAAGAAGTCATAAAATAAACTTAAAAAGAAAATAAATCACACAGAGTATGTTATCTGACCACCATGTAATCAGTCTAAAAATTGATAACAAAAGATGAGGCAATTTTCTAGATATTTGAAACTAAACATTTCTAGTTAATCCAGGATCAAAAAGAAAGTCTTGGGGTGCCTGGGTGGTTCAGTTGATTAAGTGTCCAACTCTTGGTTTTGTCTCAAGTAATCACCTCAGGGTCATAAGATCCAGGTATCTTTCAGGCTCACGCTTAGTGCAGAATCTGCTTGAGATTCTCTCCCTCTCCCTTCTCCTTGCCCTGTCCCCAGCTCATGTGTGCATGAGCATGCTCTTTCTCAAATAAATAAATAAGATCTTAAAAAAAGAAAGTCTCAGGGAAAACTTAATATATTGAACATAAATTTGTCCAAACTCATCTAATGTACAACACCAAGAATGAACCCTAAGGTAAATTATGGACTTTGGGTGACTGATGTGTCAGTGTAGGTTTATCCATGATAAAATTAGCACCATTCTAGTGGTGAAGGCTATGCAAGTTTGTGGGCATGTGATATATGGGAAATCTCTGTACCTTCCTTTCATTTTTATTGTAAACCTGAAACTGCCCACCCCACAAAGTTTTTAAAGAATATATTGAACAGAATAAAAATAAAAATCTGTGGGATATGGCTAAAATGGTGCTGAAAGGGAGATTTATAGCATTAAATGCTAACAATAGAATAGAAGAAGAGAAAAAGTCCCAAACAATAATTTTACCTCCCAAGATACTAGAAACTAGGAAAGCAGAGCAAAATAAACCCAGTGCAAGCAGAAGGAAGAAAATAATGAAGAACAGAAATTAATGAAATTGAACTCCCGCCCGAAAAAAAGAATAGAGAAAATCAATGAACCAAAAACCTGGTTCATTGAAAAGATTGCTACAACTGACAAAACACTATCACGATGAACAGAGGAAAAAGAGAGAAGTCATCATTACTCACTTCAGGAATGAAATAGTGGGTATCATTATAGACATCTGCAGATAACAAAGGGTAAGTGAATACTCTAAACAACTGTATGCACACAAATTGGATAACTTAGATGAACCAATTCCTCAAAAAATAGAAACTACTACGACTTATCTAATATGAAATGGGTGGTTTGAATAGCCCTGTAATTATTGAGAAAATTGAATTTGCATGTAAAAATCACCCAAAAAATAAATCTTCAAGCCCAGGTAGTTTCGTGAGAGAATTCTACTTAATACTAAAAAAATATACCACTCTGCTCAAAACCCTTCTTGATGTCCCCTTTCACTCAGAGTGAAAGCCAATTTCTTTCTGTGACTACCAGAGCGCACATGGTAAGGCCCCATTACCTCTGTGAACTCTCTCCCCGCCAGTCCACTTCTCGTTCCTGAACATCTGAGCACACAGCTAATCAAATGGGTCTCCTTGTTCCACAAACACAAGCACACCAGGCCCACTCCCACCGCAGGAATGATGCACTACACTGCAAGTTCTGGTTAGTATCTATATTAGTCAGCTCAGGCTGTCATAACAAAATATTGCAGATGGGGTGGCCTAAGAAACAGAAATTTATTTCTCACAATTTGGAGGCTGGGAAGTCCACAGTCAAGGTGCAGGTGACTTGGTTCCTGGTGAGAGCTCTCTTTCTGGCTTTCAGATGATCACCTCCTCACTCTGTCTTCCATTGCAGAGAGCAAGCCAGTTTCTGATACCTCTTCTTATATAGGCATTGATTTAATGGGACCAGAGCCTGAACTCATAACTCCGTCTAATTTTCTTTCAAAGGCCTCATTTCCAACTACCATTACTTCAGAGTTTAGGGCTTCAACATATAAATTTGTGGGGTCACAAAATTTCAGTCCACAATAATATCCATATAATTTATTTCTTCAGTTTTAGGTCTTGAATCAAATGTCACCTTTTCAGGCCTTGCCATATAACTCTTCAATACCCACCCCTTTCCCAATGCTTTATATTTCTGTCCTCTGCTTAACTTTTTCTTTTATACTTGTCACATCTATATACCATAGAATTGACTTATTTTTCTTTTGTTTTGTCTGACTCCTTCACTGTAACATAAGCCCCAGGTGGTAAGATATTTTTAATATGTTTTTACTTTTTTCAGCACTATCCTTACTTCCAAGAAGAGCTTCTGGCATATATTAGGCACTCAAAGAAAATGTGTTACATAAATGAACACCATTAATAATCATATTTCCCGATCATCAAATTTTGGAAGAAGAGCATAAAGTTGAAAATTGAATTTAGATTTAAATTTTTTTTAATCTGAGGAGGTTAATTGTTCACAGTGAGCCTGCCTGTTTTTTGGTTTTTTGGTTTTTTTTCATTTTTTTTAGAGGAGAGAGAGAGAGGGGGGAGGGGAGGGGTAGAGGGACAGGGAGAGGGAGAGAAAGGATCTTTTTTCTTGTTTTTAAAGATTTATTGGAGAGCGAGTGGGGAGGAGGGGCAGAAAGAAAGGGAAATAAGCAGACTCTACACTGAGGGGGTGGGGCTTGATCCCATGCTGACCTGAGCCAAAGCCAAGAAGCCAAGAGTTGGACGCTTAACCAACTGAGCCACCCAGGTGCCCCAAGAGAGAGAATCTTAAGCAGGCTCCACGCCTAGCATGGAGCCCCACATGGGGTTCAGTCCCAGTACCCTGAGATCATGACCTGGATTGAAACCAAGAGTCAGGTGCTTAACAGACACCCAGGTGCCCCGTTTGAATTTAGATTTTAAAAATTATAACAGTTTCTGAAAACTCTCCTTGTGAAATTTAAATGCATGAGAACCTATTTCTACCATACTCTGCAGCTTTGACTAGTTTTCTCTCATTTTTTTCTGTTTATCACTTTATAGTTTCATTTCCATCTTATAACACATTTAATTTTTCTTATTTAATTACTATTTTCTACTGTAACTAGTCATCTTAACACTTGTTAACATTTTAAATCTTTGATTAAGAAAATAGGCTAGAAATCCATTTTTAATTAAATATTCAATAATATAATTTATGAATATATTTGTGTTCTCATTAAGTTCAAAGAGGTGAATTATGCTTGAAGTTTTAAAAATCATGGAATAGATAAGTATAATTTTAAAATTTTAGAATATTCGTAAGTGTATTAGATTCTTATATCACCTATCAATTTGCCAGAGCCAACATTTAAGTAAAAAAACCATAATATTCATTTCCTTACTGAAAAGATTATTTTAACTTAAGATGATCACTCGAAATATATACCTAGGCATATTGATATAGGAAGATCTCCCTATGTAATATATAATTAAGCTTACATAAAAACAATAAGTATAATTTTTCTAGACCCTTGTGAATGAAACCTAGATTAAATCAATTGAAATAATTGTATGGTGTCTTTATGTTGGGAACAATGAAATCTGCCAGTTCAGTGGACACTTGTATCCTGATTATTCATACATTTACATTCTCTTTAAATCATGTTTGTGGAACTTACAACTGTCAAAATTATCTGTAATTTTCTTACTTAGATTCACGTAGTAAAACAATTTGAAAGCTGCCAGTTTTGCACATTATTAAACAGCATGCATGCCAAACTCTGATTTTTTTATTTTCCTGATTATTTCTACTTTGGGAATTCCATTATAACAGTCAATCAGCAGTCATTTGGGGTCTATTTTATTTTTTTTTTTTTATTTTTTTTTTTTTTTAAAGAATTTTTTTTTTTTTTTTTTTTTAAGATTTTTTATTTATTTACTCGACAGAGATAGAGACAGCCAGCGAGAGAGGGAGCACAAGCAGGGGGAGTGGGAGAGGAAGAAGCAGGCTCATAGCGGAGGAGCCTGATGTGGGGCTCGATCCCACAACGCCGGGATCACGCCCTGAGCCGAAGGCAGACGCTTAACCGCTGTGCCACCCAGGCACCCCTGGGGTCTATTTTAAACTGCATTTGGTACCAGCTATAATTAGTATTTGGAAAGGATCATAAAATAGTTCCACAGGGCTTTTTTTTCCTTTTTATGAATTTTCTGAATATATTTTACCGATAGCCAAAGAGGCAATTTAATTTTTTTGCATTTCCTTTCATGTTATTGAGTATTTAGTGTTAATGCTTTGATATTACAATAATATATAATTGTTGCATATTCTAATATTGTTTCCCTATTTAGGATGATATACTTGCATAATATAAATTATATGTCACAACATATAACAGATAAATGTTAACCCCTATTAATTACAAATGTGAATACTGTATAAAGGCTCTGCAATCTGGTTTCATGGAACCAGAATGCAAAATTTTGTTTGCCTGCATTTGATGTAGGGGGTGCTATTTTTACTCCTAGCTCTTGGGTAAAACATAGGATTTAGGCCTGAAGCAAGCAGCATAAATTTCATGTTTTTGACTACAGTGATTGACTTAGGAAAGGGACTATGACTTAAGTGAAAAATAGTATTTTCTTCAATACCTGGGGAAAGAAGATGTTCTCTTTTTATTGAATATGAATGAAGAGGAATACAGGTCCACTCGTAGAGTTGCTTGCAGTCATTTTGTGATGGTGAAGTTACCCTGAGAATGGTACCCACACAGAGCTAAGACAGAGAGAGGCAAGGCTTGGGCACAACTTTTGAGTCCTTGGTCAAGTTGAACCCAAAGCCATCGCTGGACTATTCATATGCAAAAGATATCACATTCCCTTTTTTCTTTGACACCTCTGTTGATGTCACTGTATATTTGCAACCAAAAGATTTACAAAATTATACACACTGGATTGTACACACTGTATTCACTGGTTCTCAATCCTCACAGTTAATTAAAATCACCTATGAGATTTTTAAACAATAATGATGCTCAAGTCCTGCTCAATCTGATTAAACCAGAGTTTCTGGGGTTGTGTCATGGGCATGAGTGTTTTGTATTTTGTTTTCTTTTGTTTTATAAGAGCTCCTCAGATAAGTGTTAATAGGTAACAGGCTTTCAGAACCACTGATTTAGATAGAAACTATGGGTCACTAAATCCAGGAGAAAAGAGGAATTGGAAACAAAACATTACTGTTTCAGGACAGAGAAGGGATAAAGGAAATATGAGTTAGTCTTATTTTAATAAAAGAGAGCTTAAGATATCATAAATTAGAATTTTTACCCAGTCACATAATCAATGTTTAGTCTTTACTGAGGTAGTAATTTCTAAGATAGACTGTAATGCTCTGGAATACCAAATATGCTCAAATATTTCATCTTTTATAATGGCTTTACTTTAAAATTTCAGGGAGTTTTAAGGGAGTACCTGTATATTTTGATAAATTTGTTCATAATGTCTGTGTCTTTATGATCAAGAAGTGATGTCTTCAAAATTATAGCTGAATTTAAATAAATGTTGAGTCAGCATCCTCCAATACTGTGTTGGTAAATCGCATTATTGTATATCCACGCTCTTTTTCATAACTTACGAGTCGTCTTACCAAAGGCAGAGTGTATTTTTGTTCTCCTTGACTTTAGGCTCAGCCACGTGTTCTGCTTTAGGTAATGGAATGTGAATAGTCATAATGTGAGTAGGGGCTTTAAAATCCCTTGTACAGTAGGCCATGTTCTCTCTTGTAATTCTGCTGTTACCTTGAGGAGAATATGCTCTGGCCAGCCAGCTGGTATGAGGAAGAGGATACAAGACATGTGGAATAGAACCAGCTCAATGATACACAGTGACAAGAGCTGCCTCATTACTATAGCCTGAAACAGAGATTCTGCTGAGGATTGGGCAAACCCCAGCTGATAGACCCTCAGACCTGGCAGAATAAATGATTGATGAGTCATCAAGTTTTTCAGGGGGTTTGTTATAGAGAATTATGGCAATAGCTATAAATTTAGGCTGCAGAGCAAATCTTTCCCAAACTTTTTTATTCTAGTAATAAAAGGCAGAATTTTTTTTTTTTTTTTTTTTTAAGAGATGGAGAAAGAGCATGAGAGCACCAGCAGGAGGGGCAGAGGGGGAGAGAGAATCTTAAGCACACTCCATGCGGAGTGGAGCCCGGCCCTGAGTTCACAACCTGAGCCAGAACCAAGAGTGGGACACTTAACCAACTGTGCCACCCAGCTGCCCCGAGGCACAATCTTCAATTACACACTTAAGGCAAAACTTAAAATGACTGTATTTTGGGGAGTTATTTGGCTTAAAAAATCTCTACAGGATTCCTTTAGAGCAAATATTTTATTTGGAGGAGAGATACTGAGATGGTGTTTTTCTGTTGATTCCTCTACATTGAAAGTATAGAAAAGGTAACTAAAAACAAAGCCTGATGATTGTATAATTTTGGACAGTAAAGTACTTACAATTTTAAAGGGCTTTTATTTTAGGATTTTGCACTGATAGTTACTCACCAAATACTTTTGAGTATTTTCAGTTTTTTTTTTTTACATTTCCAAATATAAAACCATTACTTTTCACAGATCAGTAAGATACTTAATAATTTCAATTATCGTATTATACACTTTTTTACTTTGCATAGTAATTGTTGAGTTTAAGGGTTTTAGAAAAAGCATCGTATTTATGATGATGATTATACATAAGTTTCATGAAGTTGTAATTTATGGTTTGGAAAAGAAGGCCAAAATTCCAAGTGTGTTTCATAAGTTGTTGACTTTGTGATGCATCACTAAGAAGGTGACATTTGTTACTTAGCTTAAAATTTTTTATTTCTGAGAGAAAAAAGTTACTATATACTTTATACAGAAATCACAAAGTGATGACATTTCAGTGGAAAATATAAGAGGATATGAATTCTGAGAATTAACATAAAAACTAGTTTATCACATCACTGTCCACATTCCAAAAATACATGGAGGACACAGTGAAATGAGTCATCTCATTTCAAACATATTGTTTCCATTTGCATATAGCAGTTCTTCAATCTGACAAAAATGGACACTTTTGATAGGAACTAACTCAGAAATAAAGTCATAGTATTTCAATACCAGATTTTTAAAGTCGATTTTATAAAAACACAAAGGAGATTTATTGAGACAAGGGAGACGTATCTTCATATCAGAGCTTATGCATTTGAAGGCATAATTTTTAGTAAGGCCTTGTAAATTTGAAAAGTAGACCTTAGCATAGGACATGAAGAAGTATAAATACTTTATGTAATATGCAGTGATGTTTCTTAATGTGTCTCTTTCTTATAAAATTTACAAACACTTTTGCATCTAACCAAAGGGATTTGTTGCATTTTTGGAAAGATTCTAGGCAATGCTTTTCTATTGAGGAAAAAAATATTTTGATGAAAGGCATATGACTAGGTCTTTGATATTCAGCACATTAAAGAGAAAAATTAAAGATAAAGCCAATATCAACCATTGCATTTGATACAATTCTTGATACACATCTTATTATTAATCACCATTCCTATTAATCACTGCTATCACTGTATCTCTGTGCAGACTAATAGCGATACAATGCAATGGTTGTGGAAGTCTGCCATTTTAATTAAGTCTGAGATGGCAGTATTGAACAGAACAAATTTGTTCTGTTTTAAATAAAGCAAAATTTAAGAGTTTAGTATTTAGGAGCACTAGTTCAAGAAAGAAATACAACATTCTATTCATTGGTGGTTATGTGCTATGTGGAAGAGTCTATATACATTAAGGCAAAGTTTTCTATTTTTTTCTGCAAGTAAAGATATGGTGAGAAGTCCGTTTTCATAATATAAATTATTTTTTTTTCAATATGCAGACATATAAAAAAAACGTGTTAGACTCACTCCTGCTGTCAGCTGAATAAGTTTCAGCCACTCACTCACTATACCAGAGTGGAGAATGAGCAGTGGAAAAAAAAAAAAAACACTTATGTCAGAAAATATAAGCTTTTTATTAGATATGTGATTTGCCACCAGCAACTGTCACTTTTTGTAATTTAAGAGGATTTTTGCCTCGAGAGCGGCATAACTTCTTTTCATATAATTAATTTTTATGTTGCTTACTGTAAACTAGAGAAATTACTTTCCCATTCTTTCATGAAGCAATTTATGTAATAATGGAAATATTTTAGTGTGCAAATACATTGGACAGGCAACTTCCTGAGTTTTGCTACATTTCGGTGTTGGAGGACTAAATCTCTTCAGCTCCCTTCGTATAAATGTCTATTTCAAAATTTTGTTCCAGCAGATTGGAATTAGAAATACCTAATTTATTTTTTACTTATTATTTTTTAAGATCTTATTTATTTATTTGACAGAGAGAGACAGTGAGAGAGGGAACACAAGCAAGGGGAGTGTGAGAGGGAGAAGCAGGCTTCCCACGGAACAGGGAGCCCGATGCGGGCCTCGATCCCAGAATCCTGGGATCGTGACCTGAGTGGAAGGCAGACGCTTAACGGCTGAGCCACCCAGGCACCCCAGAAATACCTAATTTAAAGTCTTTATTGTTGTTCCCTGATAAGTGAACTTTAATGACAGCTTTTTAATGTTTAAATATCTGTGCTCTTTTCGTAATACTAATTATATTTACTGGAAAATACTTTTGCTATTTCATTACTAGAAATAAGCAAAATATCAGAACAGGTTAAAAAAATCTCCACGTAAGGTTTCTTAATAGTCAGATATATTAATCCTCTGGTATTTCTAAACTTCACTTTTTTCTTTCATCTCCTTTTTTTTATGTCTGGAAAATATCTTCTAATTTTTATAGGTTATTCTAAAGCATTGTTCTCTCTCTAAAGTTTGTATTCTCTGTATAGGTAAACTTACCAATACATTCCTTATGCTTACAATGTCCTTCTCATATACTTCTCTTTTAGCAAGCCTCATTCTTGTGCTTTACATGTCTTTCTACCCAAACCTTGAGAGGAGGAAAGTATTTAAATATTTAAAAATAAAAAAAATAAAAAATAGGATCTTTAAATATTTAAAAATAAAAAAATAAAAAATAGGATCTTTACAGATCCTAGCAAATAAAATAGCAATATTGTTCAAATAATTAACAAGTAAATGAACATGATTAGTCAAGGCAGCTTCGTCACCAAACAGGGGCCATGCTGAAATTCTATGAATCCACTGATGTGGAAGTCTGAAAATTGACTTAGTATCTCCTTAATGAAGCTGTTAGGTAATGCATATTTGACAATAACAAAGAGAACATGTTAAAATGTAAAATGTGTTTATGTTCCCATTTAGATAGATGTTTTGTGTAAATAAGCCTATGGGAAGCATAAACTGACAGATCTTGCATAGCAGGAGTTAGGGAATGTGTATTCAGTGCTTAAATGCACAACTACAATTTTTTCCTCTTTTTCAACAGCAGTTCTCTAGTGCCTCAGTATCTCTCTGTAAAAGAAGCGCTCCTAATTACAGATTATTTTGTGGGCACAGAAGTCCTTCTTTCAGATGACTTCCTCTTTCTTTTAGTAATGGCTCCAACTGATCGACAGCAGCTGCCCCTTGGGGTGTCAGTAGAGCACAAAACCAGTGAATCTCAAACCCTAAACTGTGGTTAACTGGTCATGTTTTAACCAGCAATAAGATAAATGTCTCTGATTAACAGACCTGAAGACAGAGCTAAATGATTAGAACATGTTTCAGAGGCAACAAATAGAAAATTTTATATATGCAAATTTTGCATTTATATATGTATACATCAGAATACTTATTATTATTTACTGTAATAAATATGACATATACTATATTTATTTGTGTGTTATATGAATTGGCGCTCATAATTGCAGACATGTACCTCCTGTTTTTTTTTCAATTAAAACATAGTCACTCTTTCATCCTTCTTAATGACATTCTGTAATATACCAAGATGATGTGATTTAGTTCATATTAATTTTTTTTTCTAGATAGATTCCTACTGTGCTTTCTCAGCAGCTTCCTTCTGCTTCATTTCCCAAACAATTCTGCAGAATCGGTATGTAGGCAATAAAGTCAATTGGTCTTGAAATGGTTCTAGTATAGTTCTTTTTTTCCCCTTCCCTAGAATAGAAGATTGATAATGACTACAAAAACTTCCAGGCTAAAGTAAAGACAGTCCTTTAGGAACAAATATCCTATTTCAAGCTCAGTGATTCTTAAAATACATGAATGGATACCATGTATATATATACATATACATATACATATATGTATATATATATACATATACATATATGTATATGTATATATATACACACACACGTGCACACACACACATACACACACATGCATATGTCATATCACTTTCTCAAAAATCTTCTGAAAAATAATAACAAAAAGCAACATTAAAAAAAAGATGGCTAAGCAGTTTTTAACTGGCTTATCCATAACATTATTAATGGAATATTATCAACCACATATACTATGTTTATATTGTATCAATATAGTGTCATTTAATCTTTCCCATATAATGGAAACTTATATTTTAGAGATTTATATTTTGAGGGTATGAGGAATGTTTCCAACATAAAAATAGAAGTCATTGTGCATGGTTTTTAAAAATAAGACTATGCATATGTTTTTGGATATGGATTCATGAACAAATAATTGCATCCTATGTTACTGAATATTGTTTTTATTCAAGTATATGTAATATTTGCATTTATTTTCCTCTTTTGTGGCTGACACTTCATTACTAGAAGTCTGTGCCTTTTTATTCCTTGCCTTATAATTCAGATTCCTAGCACATAATATTGAATTTTATGGCTAAAACTAAAGTAAATCATGCACAGCTGTCTCTGTTTTAGGTGTTCTATATGCTTATTCTGGCAGTGTTACTATTGTATAACTCGGTGTTATACAACGTTAGTGAATTGTTGGGTTTCCACAATTCTGGACTAATTATGCAGACTTGTAACCATTTTCAAGTTTTAGTCACTTTCATGAATGTTCTCTGAATGTGATTGAAAATTTGCAGATGGTATTACTCAAATCTTGGTTCAAAAACCACAGTGGTATTAATGGTAATATTCTCTAAAAGCATTTTAGGTCAAAGGTCAACCAGCTACAGGCCATGAGCCAAATCCAGCATAGCCTGTTTTGAAATAGCTTCCAAGCCAAGAAAGGTTTTTAATGTTTGTAAATGTTTGTTGAAGAAGGGGAAAAATAATACGACAGAGACTGTAAGTGGCTTACAAAGCCTAAAATATTTAGTTATCTTGCCCTTTACAGTAAAAGTCTGATAACCTGTTTTTAGGTTATCTCACCATACTTATTCACTACTTTTATAGTATCTTGTTCATAGTAGCAGTTCAACAAAATATATTGAATTCAAATGTTATTCATTTTAGGGTTTTCTTAATTTTTATTTTAGAAGATTCTAACACAAAAAATATTATTGTAAAAGGGCAATTAATAAATATTAAGTATTTATATATTAATAATGCTATAGTAAATAGAAAGTAAATAATGCCTGTATGTATATAATATATGAATTGCTTGATTAAAAATAAAAGAAATTATCCTTAATATTATCCCAAGTAAGGAAGTTATTTTTAACTTGAATATTTTTAAAATACATTCTCAACTCTGAGTAAACAGTGGCATAACACATACTAAGAAGGCTTTGTGAATAAATTACTTAATGATATAGAGGTTTTTCAGTGTGAGCAAGCAAGTTACTTTATCATGGCATAACTAATATATTTTTGATGTGCAAGAAATGTTCACTTAAAAAGCTGCAAATATAAATACTATAAATTAAAAAAAATTTAGAGTGAAGAGTGTTTCAAAAGTTGCGTGTTTGACTTTAGTGATTTCTAGCTTAAAGAATAGAAACATAGTGGGGTGGCTGGGTGACTCAATCAATTGAGCATCCAGCTCTTGGTTTTAGCTCTGGTCTTGATCTGGAAATTGTGATATGGGGGTCTATGATCTTGGGGTGACGGGGTTGTGGGATCTTGCCTGTATGGGGCTCCATGCTCAGCAAGGAGTCTGCCTTCCCTCTCCGTTTGCCCCTCTGCCTGCTCGTACGGTCTCTTTCTAAAATAAATAAAATCTTTAAAGATTAGAAGCATAAGATACAACCAATTACTATATTGAAAGATGTTTATTAATAAGGGTTAGGAGAAGTTTGAGAACTTAATTTTATAAAATTCCTTACACACTTTTCAGGAATTTTCCCACTTTATGTCTCTATGACTGAATTTCATTTATAAGCTGACTCCAATGTCTCTTAGCCAAAGTCATCCCCATTTTAATCACCATATTCATTTAATTTCTGTTAAAGGCAACAACATGAGTTTTTGTCTGTAATTATTAAACAAAACTCAACACTGATACAATGATCAGAAATAATCTGCTCATGGATTTTAGATAAGACTGTTGAAAAGGTGATTTTTTAAAAAGATTTTATTTATTTGAGAGAGAGTTAGAACAGGAGCAGGGGGAGGAGCAGAGGGAGAGGGAGAGGCAGACTCCTGCTGAGCAGGGAGCTCAATGCGGGATTCTGTCGCAGGACTCTGGGATCATGACCTGAGCTGAAGGCAGATGCATAACCGATTGAGCCACGCAGATGCCCCCCCCCCCGCTTTTTTTTTAAAGAGGTGATTTCTTTTTTAATTAAAGTAAATGACACACCAATTTAAAGAAATGAAATATAATAAAACAACTTTTATTTAAGTCCTTCCTATACATTTATTACTTCGTGACATTTATTTAATTTACACAATAATTGTAGGAAGCAAGTGCTGTCATTAGGCTCTTTTTTACAGATTAAAAGTTGGAAGACCTTATTCAAGGTCATACAACTAACAAGTCTGAATTCAAATTTGAACTAATACTAGACACTAGATTCTATATTTGAACAATTACACACCACTTTCCAACTTACCCGTGGTATCATCCTTGCATATAGAACACAATCCATAGTTCTAGGCTATATTTGGGGATCTAAGAAACGTGCACAACTTGAGAGAGAGGGAGAGACACAGAGAGAGATTAAGAGAAAAACCATAATTATATTATAAATATCTTTTATATTTGTAAAAGTTAAAGCACTTCTGTACTGATTATACAGTTATAAATAACTATAAAATTTTACACATTTGATAGAAGAACAATATATGGGAAGTGACCTAAGATGGACAATCTTTACGTCCTTAAACTCTGCTGAATGCAGGCAGCTGCTTGCCACCACTTGGTATGGACGTTGCTAGATTTTTCTCACTGTCGATTATTTTCAAACTTGGGTGCACTTTGTAATCACCTGGGGTGCTTTAGAATTACTAGTACCTGAGTTCCACACACAGAGGTTTCTATTTAATTAGTATTGGATAGGGCCTGAGTAACCCCTGGGATTTTTAGAAACTCCTCAGGTAATATATTAGGGTTCTTGGGAACAACTTTGCTTAAACTACTTGCTATTAAGGACAGTCCTCACGTATTCACATCCTTGCAGAACAGATGATAACTAGAGATTTGATCTGCCCAGTGAGGGTTAAGAGCAGAGGCCAAGGTTTGATATTATACTTTTGAGTTTCTTAAGAGTACTTCACAAACTGTGGTCCCTGAGCCAGCACCATGAGCATCACCTGGAAACTGGTTAGATGTGGAAAGTATGCTGGCTTTTCAGTTGGGAGTTAAAAATAAAACAAAAAATATACTGCATCTTCATTTCATAATTCATATTTTAAAGGAATATATTATTTATGTCTTCACAGCACATGCCATTTCCTGCAGACTCAACTTCATGGTAAGGTTTGATCAATTTATTTAATTCATCAGACATATTAATTAGGAGCCATATAGGAGACATATATATTTGTGTATATTTGTTTATGTATGTGTGTATATGTATTATGGTATAATTTCTTCCAAGTCTGCTTTGGGCTTGCTGGTGTAAATATATGACGTATTAGGCTTTTATTTTGTACCAGTAAGTGCTTGGATTTATATGCAACACGTAGGCATCTAGTTGAATCTGGGTATTTAATCAGATTCAATGCATAGTTTCAAATCCATCTTTAAGCATGTCTATAAATAAGGTAAGTGTCTATAATTTATATATGCTTATTTTTATATGTGAATAGATAATATAATGTATGCTATACAAACATATTACATATTGTACTTATTTTTATTGGCAGTGAACAACATGCTAGAGACTTTATATGGATATGTACGCTGATTCAGTTGGATTTTTAGAGGCAGGATATTTTAAGACTGTAGGCCTGGAGTTCTCCAGACCCTTGTTCATATGCAGCATTGCTCATAATTCTTAACTCTGATTTGAGCAATTACTTAAGCACTTCAGTTTTGGCTAAATTTTATTTCCTTTATGTTTATTTCTTCAGGTATGAGACAGAGCTGATATTATCTATTTCACAGGTCTGTCATGAAGTATATGAGATAATGTATGTAAGGCCCTAAACTCAGTGGCTCTTACCCAACACTGAACAAATAGTAGCCATTTTCCTTTCTATTATATGTACAAATATTCATTTGTAAAACAGTAAACATTTTTAAAGAGTATATGCTTTCACATATTTTAGAAGTTATATGAAAATAATCTTATTTTGCTTTTGTAATATATTAATACTTTCAACATTTACAGCAAAACTGTTATGGTGGAAAGTTTCCAGGCTTATAGCACTACTATGAGATCTAATAAAAGAATCTATATAGTGGGCTGTTGTTCATGGTAAATGCAGTAAAACCTTGATAAAATATGACCTGCTACAGCATGAAATTTAGCATAATCCTATTGATTGGTGCTTGTTTCTAAAAGAACCAGAAGGTTCTTGTTATACTGCTTTATCTATATCTCAGTTGCTTGGCAAAGACCCAAAGAATCATGTTCTAATGAAGTCCATCTTGGAAAGAATAATGGAACAAAATGCGATTCTTCTTCACTTTTATAGAACTCTTAAAGTATTTATGTTAAATAAATGGAGTATAGGCATTGATGGAGAGGCATCACATATTTAGGAGGCAAAAAAAAAAAAAAATCCGGATTATTATAAAGACAAAAATTTGGAAATTTTGGTCTTGAAAGAATTGAGAATGTAACACATCTGATAAGAATTGAATTATTGAAGTTGATTGAAGTTAAAGTAGTCTGTTGTTTCTCAAGACTATATTTTGTCTATAAAAGGATATAGAGGTTATCTTGATGATTTTATAATTTAAATAAAATTCAAAGATTCTAATAATCAAATGTAAATCTCTTATTTATGAATATCGCAAATTATTTTTAAAATTCTCTTTTGCATATATTGCAGGGTTATAGAATGAGAACTACTGGAGATTAGATGCTGTGTTTTCTATGCTTTGCATTTCAGATGGTAGCTTCGTGCTTGTCAGGAAGTAGATATTCAGTAAATGGTTTCTGAATAAGTAGAAAGATTAGCGTTATTCATGCCTTGATCCATCACTATGTCTGTGATTGACGGCTACTCATGTTGCTTTTATTTGAGGAGTTACTAATTCCTGATGTTTTCTTCCATTTGGAGGAATATCCAATAGGATAACCTTCCTGACTTCTCCCTACCCTCATTTGTGCCTCACTGGTGAGTTCGAGAGTAGGAACAGGGCTTGCTTTGCCAGCTCCTTCTTACCACATTTTGGGATCCATCTGTTAGTGCAGAGCAGGTGCTTAGGTCTGCTACTGGCCCTATGGTAAGCTTGGAAGTAAAAGCTGCAGCTATGCCTATGACTCTGTGGATGAGTCTGTCTAACACCAGGGTGCAGGTAAGGAGACCAGTGCCTAAGCATTGGGATGCTGCACACATAAGCCAAGATATGTATCTGCTTCATCAGTAACAAAGCTAGTATTTTTATTTCTTTCTTTCTATTCCTCTATCTTACTTGTTTCAAAACCCAGCTAGGGAGAAGTGGATGTTGTGAACTGATTCCCTTGAACCATAACAGACTTATACATATATAAATTTTATGTTGGAAATGTTAGGACACAAACAGCTGGGATGGTGGGGGGGATGGTGGTGGAGGACATGCAGGCAGGTAGTTACCATTCACCTGGCCAGAGCTCACATCAGCATGCTTGGAAGAACTTACTAATACAAAGACCAGTGTTTCATACTTGAGAACTCTCAAAACAAGGGATGTAGAAATATCACGGTGCCAACAAATACTAGTGATGTGGTACTCAGATAGTGATTGAACATCCCGGAGTACCTCTGATTATCTATAAATATTCACCAGATTCTTTTTAATAACTGACAAGTAGATAAAAAATATTTCTATCCCTAGTTCCATGGCTGCTGTTCTGGTTTTGTTTCCTGAGTACCATCACACCATATACTATCGTACACTATAATAGGAGCCTATTTTTCTGTCTTCTCCAGAGTGGTGCATACTTCTCAGCCACAGATCTTCCTAAACTTGGTTCTATATTGGCAAAAATATTTTTCTTCCTTATGCAGCTTCTGTTTGTATACCACTGTCACATTAAAATCTGAAAAAGAAAATCCCATGTAGAACATTTTCCTTTATATCCCATTTTTAGTTAGAAGTTCAACTTTTTATCTCACATAAATATATTACTTTTATAGCACTCTATATTTACATGACTAGCAGCCTACTCTTCACATCTTCAGAAAGCATGAAATAGGGTAAACATAATATCATACCTTTCTGGTTGGTTGATGCCTGTCCAAGAAGCGGGTTTTATTATTCAAAGCAAGTGGAGGGGGGCGCCTGGGTGGCACAGCGGTTAAGCGTCTGCCTTCGGCTCAGGGCGTGATCCCGGCGATCTGGGATCGAGCCCCACATCAGGCTCTTCTGCTATGAGCCTGCTTCTTCCTCTCCCACTCCCCCTGCTTGTGTTCCCTCTCTCGCTGGCTGTCTCTATCTCTGTCAAATAAATAAATAAAATCTTTAAAAAAAAAAAAAAAAAAACAAAGCAAGTGGAGGTCAGTTGTAAAAATCTATTATTTGGTATGGGATTTGTCATCGGAAAATGAAAGTGTGTCTCTCTCTAGCTGTATATAATGGTTACAATAAACTATAATAATAAATAATAAAAATAAACTACATAATAATATAATAAACTGTTACAATAATATATATGGTATATACTCTATAACTATATCAAATATATAATATTATAAACTTAAAATTGTCCCTGTAGTTTGATCCTCCTAAATCATAATGTAAATCTATTGACCCTTATCCTATTCTTCTTCCTCCATCCTATATGCCTTTATTTCCGTGTACTTCTGTCTCTCCCCTGATCCACTCCCCTCTACTTCTGCCTAGATTAAATTCCTCAAAGCACATTTGCCTCTTAAAGTTAAAACTCTCTCAGAACCCTGCATGCCACAAAGTAGGTACTTTACAAACAATTGTTGAATGTATGAATGAACTGGTTAATTAATGAAAGTATAGTGGTTAAGTGCAGAGGAGTTAAATTGAAACCTAGCTCAGTTTAGAGGTGAATGACTAAAGTTATAGTTTTAATCTCTCTGAACATCAGTTTCCTCCTCTGTACTTTGGGGATAATAAATTTTCCTTTTTCAGAGTTGTGAGGATGAGAAGTAAAGTGAGTTAAGTGTTTGGGATGTATAGGTGCCCAACAAAATATAGCTAGATTGTTAATAAAAGTTTGTACATTACTGGGGTGCCTGGGTGGCTCAGTTGGTTAAGCATCTGCCTTCCGCTCAGGTCATGATCCTGGGGTCCTGGGATCGAGCCCTGCATCCAGCTCCCTGCTCAGCAGGAAGTCTGCTTCTCCCTCTCCCTCTCCCCTTGTTTGTGTTCCTTCTCTCGCTGTCTTTCTCTCTGTCAAATAAACAAATAAAATCTTTAAAAAAATTGTACATTATTAATAATTAAGCATAATTAAGAATATTAATTGTCAATGTTCATCATTGATATATTATTGGCAATTTGTAATTATTCATCAAAAACTAATGATGTAATATATGTTGGTGAATTGAACATAATAAAAAATAATGATAATTAGCATATTATCAAAGATAAGGCCACATAGAAAAAAGAACTCCAATGAGTCATACAGTATTTTAAAGATTTGGGAGGAGGAGGGAATGCAGAGACCATTATCATGTGGATGGCTTTTTCCAGGCACACATGCTTGGGACTCTCCTGAATTTAACTTTCTTGCAGTTTGGGTGAGAACCATTACCCAGAAAACAGGCCAATGTGGGACCTGAGACAGTGACCTTCCCAATGGGGCAGTGACCTTCGTAATAGATAGTTCTGACATGAAGTCCCATTGTGACCTGGCAGACACTTTCTTCAATATGGTATGCTTTTTTCAGATGCGGCTTTCCACTGTCTCCTGCAGTAACGTGTAAGAAGCCTCAGGGCATCGTGTGTTTGCTCTAGTGGCAAAGGAGAAAGTTGTAGGTTGTACCACCTTTTAGGTCCATTTGGGACATAGCAGGTTTTTGTGTTCTTGTTCTGAAACCCAACCACCAGGACATCATGAATAATATAGCTTCTGTGAGGAAATTCCTTCTGAGTTGTAAATAAATGATTTACAAAGAAATTTTACACGCAAACCTCTTCAAAATTGCAAATGACGTTATGTTTCAAAAGTTTCAGATGACTCTGCATACAATTTACATCCACTTCAGAGTTGCTGTTCATCTTTATTTCATGAAACATAATGATCATTTCTCAGTGGAAGACTTTGATTTGGAGATAACTGGGCACACTATTACCTATTCATTTTTTCCCATGTGTTTTTCCCATACATTTTTTTCCCTTCATGTGTACCTTACCATTATTTACCACAGTTCTCATATCACTGTTTGAAAGTCCACTTTTGAAAAACATGGTGCCTTTATTAAAGACTGATTCGTATTTGGTTTTATAGAAAAATAAACTTAAGAGAAATTTTACTGAAACCTGAATACCAACCCACAACAGGCCTTGCATTCAAGTGTGTGTAACTTTGCACCACTTCTGAGAAGTTGAGATTGTGGAGTTCTTCAACCTCTGCATCAGGCCTTGAGGGAGACACTCTGAAATAGAGTAAGCCCATCTCCACCTCCTTTCTCTTTTCTTCATGATGGATAATACCACCGTGTCTTTCTTAAAACATTTTAAGTTTCTGAGATGAAAGATAGTAACAGTAAAGAAGAAAGGTATTGCTTTGTAATTAAAATGAAAACAGATAAATTTTTACTGAGTAGTGAATGCCTTTATCTCTGGCAAGACTGCAACGGAATGTTTTAGAATGTCATGGGATTTAGTTTGGTATAATAATCTCAGAATCTGAATAGGGATCAAGGACTGTCTTAATTTCAAACCTATTGAAGTTTTCTTAGCACATTCATGGTTCTGATAAGATAAGAAGTTACAGCCACTTAGGCCTATTTGAAGTTGATGGAATGTGACCTATTTTTAATGTTGTATATAAACAGGTTATATATCCTCATAGCAATGAACAGATTAGCTTAAGCAACAAGTCAAATCCTAAGTACTGATAAAATAATCAGCGTCTTCATGAACGCAGCATTTAATTGTTAAAGCTACTTCATAAAATTAGCTATATTATTAAATATTTCTATTAATCATTTTACTTTTAATGTTGAAGTCTTTCACCTAAATATTAAATAGAATAATTGATAGACCATCTTTTACCAGGCAACCTAATTGAGCACAAGTTAATATTTTTCAAAATATTTGCCTCAGGAAGATTTATTTGAATTTTTATTTTGAAAAATTTAAAGAAAAGTTGAAAAAAGTATGCAGTGACTAACTCCTATACCTTCCCCCTGGATTTGCTGATTTTAACATTTTGACACCTTTGCTTTATCTCATTATACACACATACATACACAAACACATGTGTTCATATATAGGTCTATATATACTTTAAGTTAATTTTTGTGGTGGCATTAGGAAAGGAACACATTAATTCTTCCATATGGCTATACACTTGTTTTAATACCATTTGTTGGAGAAAAAAAATTTTTCACCCAATTGAATTACCTTTACACTTTCCTCAAAAACAAACTGGCCACATATGTGTGGGTTCATTTCTGGATTTTCTATTTTGTTTCATTTCTCTATATATTTATTTTTATGTTGATACCAAGCTGTCTTGCTTATTGTAGTTTTAGAGTAAATTTTCAAATGAAATACTGATAGTTCTCCATTCATATTTTTCCAAGTCATGTTGGTTATTCTATATCTTTATATTTCCATATAAGTTTTAGATTTGTTTTGTCTATTTCTTTAAACACACAGGGATTATGTTTGGAATCATGCAGCATCTATTAAGTCAATTTAGAAAGAATTCATACTCTAATAGTATTTAGTCTTCCAGTCCTTGAACAGTGATGCGTATTTTCAAATACTTACGCCATCTTTAATTTTGCCTGAAGTGTTTTGTAGTTTTCATAGCATAGATCTTAGACATATTTTGTTGTATTTATTGTTTTTCATGATTTTAATAGTATTATAAATATAATTGTTTTTAAATTTCATTTTCCAGTCGTTCATTCTCATACTATCTTGGGAACATGTTAAATTCATTTAGTTTTAGTAGCTTTTTGTTGATCACTTTGATTTTACTATGTAAATAATCATATCATCTTAAAAAATATAGCTTTAATTTTTTCCCTAATATTTGTGCTTTGATAGATATATATTTTTTCTCTTGCTTTATTGCACCTACTAGGCCTTATTGCAGCTGCTAGGAATCCAGGAAAATGTTGGATATATGTGATGAATGTGGAATCCTTACCTGTTTCAGATCTTAGGCAAAAAGCATTCAGTTATTCACCGTGAATTATAGTAGATGTAGGTCTTTCATAAAAATGCCTTTTATCAGCTTAAGAAAGTCCCTTTCTATTCTTGTTTTTTAAAGGATTTTATCATAAATAGTTAAGCCTCTCAATTTTTTTACACCTATGAGGATAATTGCATATTTATTTTGTATTCATTTTCTTTTTTCTATCAATATGTAGAGTTGCATGGGTTGATTTTCAAATGTTAAACCAGCTTACATTTTGGCATTAACCTACTTGGTCAGGATATATAGATTACTGGATTCATTTTATTGATATTCTGTTACAAAATTGGTTTTCCCCAAAAGGTATATATATATATAGAAGAGTCATAACTTTTCCAGGTGGACAGGGCTTCTTTTATTTTTATATTTGGATATTGTTTTTATTTTACTGTATCATGATCAGATTATCTTGTTTTTATTAGTTTTACCTTGCAGAATGTTCTGAGTTTTTTAACATATGGTCAGTTTTTTAACTATTTCAGGTGAAATAGAGAATAAAGTCTATCTTTTATTATTGCAAGTTAAAATTTATTTTTTATTAATTGTGCCATTTAGGACTTCGTGTACTTACTCAGCCATTAACCACATAACCTGAATTAAGACTAAAAATGATGTGTTAAATATCTATTTTTAGTGTGCTTCTATTTCTTCATGTATTTCCTAAAGTTTCTGCTCTACAAAAGTGTTGGATGTGTTATTTGATACATAGATCCTCATCATTCTGAATGCTAACATTCAGCATTTGAAACTTTTGTTGTTATACTTAATGCTTTGGGGTGTGAATTATGCTTTATCTAATATGATTTTCATCCGTGCTTTTGCTTTATTATTGTTTTCAATGAATGAGTTAAGTCTGCTGACTAGTACAATCAAGCTTATCACATTATTTTCTTTAATTTTGGCTTTTAAATAATTTACAGTATTTCTGTGCATTTCCTTTACTCCTTTTACTGTGTATTTTTCTTTAAGTCAAATGCTGAGAAGGCAAGGGTAAATAAAATGGAACCTCATCCATTTTACAATGGATGCCCCTTTTACAAAGGAGATGCCCCTTTTACAAAGGAGATATTGGCCAGCAAATAGTAAATATGATATGGCTGAATTAAATACTTCGTATTGCAAAGTGCCATGGCAAATACAGTGGTCAAAATCAATTCTAATTCAGAGTGTTGAAATACATATTGCCATTAATCATTTTTGAATCTTAAACTGGAATAACAATATCAAGGGTATTTTAAGAGTAGTTAAGAAATACTAGGAACCTAGACTTTCTTATAAGAATAGTAGTCTGCCTCATATTGTCAAAGTTTGTTATATTCCTATTAGGAGATTTCCTCGTTATAATTGATCACTGACATGCTGAATAACAAAACCTTGAGAATGAAACTCATTTTATAAAAATCATGTGAAATCAAGCTGCGTGTATTTTAATCACACATTGCCAAAATCTTAGTGTATTACTTAGTACATAACTTCTGTTTCCTAACAGTTTAAGAGCTATCTTAAATGTATATCTTAAACGTACAGATACAGTTCTTGGTTTTTGTTTTTTTTTTTTTTTTCTGCTACAGCTAACAAAGCAGAACAATAACAGTTATTTTAGGTAGTACTTTATCTGAGTCTGCCTAGAAGAACCTTGGTTTATGCATGTTGGATATATGTGTCCTATTTAAAAGAAATATTAAAGTTTGTCCCTATTTTTTATACTTGATAATTCAGTGGTTGTTCCTTTATAGTTAATGTGAATTCATTTCAGTGAAAAACATCAACCAAGTTGTTCTTTTAAGATTTTACCTCTGTGAAATAAAACACTTAGCTCTCCATGATGAAGGAATTCTAGACATCCGTAAGGAAATGGGGAGTGTACAGGGCTCCTTAAGCTATGTTCTTCTTAGTTTTCCAGGGACAAGTTTTCTGGAGCTCTTAGGGGAAAAGGGAAGCTCATGCCCCTTCCTTATTTTCTGTTCTTGGCACAGTTTCAAAGCTAAATCTTCCTTTTAGTGACTTGACTTCATCTGCTCTGTCACTTCCCTGGCCAGGAATAGATTGTACTTGTCATGTGCTGCTCTTTAGATCTGTTAATGAATTTTTAAATAGAATACATTACTGGAACCTATTTTCTCTCTTGTTGCCTCTAGATGTTCAAGATTATAGGAATTTTGTTTTATTAACTGAAATATCCGTAGTATTTAGAACAATGCTGGTTTGGGGTTGCCCAGGTTGGCTCAGTCATTAAGCGTCTGCCTTAGGCTCAGGGCGTGATCCCAGGGTCCTGGTATCGAGCCCCGCATCAGGCTCCCTGCTCTGCTGGGAGCCTGCTTCTTCCTCTCCCACTCCCCCTGCTTGTGTTCCCTCTCTCGCTGGCTGTCTCTCTCTCTGTCAAATAAATAAATAAAATCTTCAGAAAAAAAAAAGACTATATATATATTCTTACAAAAAAAAAAAGAACAATGCTGGTTCAAACATATTACTGGTGAGTGAAGAGGCATTTTTAATTTTTTATGAAGTGCTCAGTCCTATGCTAGTAAATGTAAAGGAAACAGGAAACAAAAGATCTGGTCCCACTCATTAGAGGTCTTGGAGAGGACAAAAGAGGCAATGATAAAAAGACAATTTTATTAAGACTTAAGTTAGGTGGTATATAGTGTATTAGTGTCGTACAAGTTTAAGGAAAAGAAATGTAGAATCAGGAAAGTCATGAAGGAGATTGTGCTTGACCTTGCCCTTACTGGGTAGATAAATTTGCTTATTCAGAGAACAGAAAAAGAACATACATCAATTGAAAGGAAAAAATCAGCAAATTCTTTCAGATGAGAAAGCACAGGTTATTTTTGTGATATGGTAAGTCTCAAAGTGAATAAAACAAAAGGCAATGTGAAAATCACTCATTTGACATTTTTTTTTCAATTTGATGGGAAAATGTATTTACACAAACCTGGGACAAACAAAATTTGTGATATATTTTATAATAATAAGTGAATTGATAAATATACTATTATGACTTTATAGTACTGTGAATAGAGTCTTATACTTCATAGTCTAAAGTTTCATACTTTATTCTTTTTCTTTAATTCTTGACTTATCCATTCTTCTAGAGATGAACACTGATGTTGCCCCCAAACTTCCTGTTGATTCAAACAGTAGCTCAACAACCATTTTTTCCTACTACTATATGGATCTTGTACAAATTTCCTGGAATATGTGTTTGAATGTAAGATCACTGAGTCAAAGTTCATGACCCTATATTTAATTTCACCCAGAGCTTCTGAAAGTACTTTCCAGATTGACTTTAAGGTTTAAAATTCTACCCATAGTGCACTATAGTCCCCATTTTCTCATTCTAACAGTTGTATTATCCAGCTTTTTAATTTTGATTTTCTAATGGATATAAATTTGTATCTCCTTGTTCGAAGTAAAAATTTTTGAAGAGATACATAATGTTTACTGTAGAAAACTTTATCACATTAAACTATTAATTTTTTATTTGCTACTGCTTGACAGCACACCTGCATTACTTTTCCTTACTCACTGTTGCTTGTTTGCATAAAAAATTTAATGTAAATGTTTTAGTTATGAAGGCACTGTAGAAGCAGTAAAGACAAAGCAATTTAATTGAGCTAAGAAAAAGAGGCAATTTGATATATCATTTTTTGTATAAACAGTGACATCTAGAGCTGCCATTAGAATTCCCTAATATGTGAATAAGTTAAAGGTTATCATCTGTTGCAGATTTAATGAATTGCAATAGAATTACAGCAAATGACCCTTGTAGGTTCTTTAAACTTGATCGATCACAATATAATTGTCAAGGCAGAATAGCAATTAATTTTCATTAAGCTAGGAGGTAATTAATACTTGTGAGGGGAAATGGCTATAAGTTGTGATTTAAGAGATTTAATAGTTTTTTACAATTAAAAAACTTAGCTTAATTCACTGATTTCATATGGCAAGGGAGCTATTATAAAGCTATTGGTCTCTCTATATGTAAATTGATATAATGACATATAACTAAAGGTAAAAATAAGTTTGTATGTTTATGTGTTGTGTGCATTTGTGTGTGTGATTGGTAGCTAAAATGTAGCCTGTACAAAAATTATTTTAGAGTTAAAAAGAAGACCAAGTTGATACAAATACTTGTTAGATTGTTCTCAATTGTAGGTTAACGTACTTTGTATATTTACCCCTTTTTTAAAACCCACTTTTCACTTTTAAAATATGTTAGTGCATCTCTGGAATTCTTAAAAATATAATTAAAAAAAAGAAAATCTTACCTAAAAATTGGCTTAAACATTCATGTACTTAATATTGTCACTATCAGCCACGTATTTAATTAGAAAGAAAAAATACATATGTACTATCTCCAAATCTATGATCTTCATTGCCTAAAGCAGTGGCTTTCAAATTATAGTCAGTGTAAAATAAAGAAAAGCTTGTTAAAATGAAATTTGGTGGGCTTCAGCCCTAAGATAATTATTTAGCAAGTGTAGGTCAGGATTTAGGGCTACGTTTTGAATGAGAGTAGTGACATGTGATTCAATGGACGTGTTTCTGAATGCATCACTACCTTAAGTTTATTCATTTATACATTTTGTG
The DNA here is from genome assembly GCF_024610735.1 of Ursus americanus. Classification (NCBI taxonomy): domain Eukaryota; kingdom Metazoa; phylum Chordata; class Mammalia; order Carnivora; family Ursidae; genus Ursus; species Ursus americanus. The sequence continues at coordinate 75,840,820 of NC_142129.1, forward strand.
TAAGTAAACATAGTATTTGAATTTGTTTAGTATAAAATAAGCAAAATAATCTTTTTGTGGTTTGTAAATATCTTTAAATGCAAAGGGAGTTCATTACTTACTAAATCCCAAATTATAAATATAACTTAGCTTCTTTACACTCTCTTCAGAGAGCTGTAAATTGCTTCCTTATTTCTTCCTTTCGTTATTTAGATGGGCTGGAGGAGCAGCATTCTTTACATTTCATTAGTAAAAGTGAAAGGGTTTGAAGGTCTGGAGGACCTTTGCCCATCATTTTCCTTTTCCAATATTATGCCTGTGTTACTTACTGTAATTTTATATTTGTAAAATATCTTTATGATTTCTACATAATGCCCACTTTAAAAATGAATGAACAGAACATTGATATTTGATGATTGACATAGTTAAAATTTTCATGCGTCAGGGGTTTACTTCTGTATAGCAAAGGAAACCATCAACATAATGGAGAGTCATCCTATAGAACAGGGGAAAATATTTGCAATCACAGGTTCAGTGAGAGGTTAATATCCAAAATACACAGGGTACTCATACAACTCAATAGCAAAAAACCAACAAAAAACTTAATTGAAGAATGAACAAAGTACCAGAATAAACATTTTTTCCCCCAAGGAAGACCTGCAAATGGCCAGTAGATACTGTGAGAAAGTGTTCAACATCACTAGCCATCAGGCAAATGCAAATCAAAACCTCAGTGAGATACTACCTCACCCATGGAAATTATTAAACCTTAAAAAAGAAGAAAATCCTATCTGTGACAATATGGATGAACCTGGAGGTGTTACGCTAAGTGAAATAAACAAGACAGGGAAAGACTAGTACTTTATGGTATCACTTTTATGTGAGATCTAAAAAGAAAAGTCAAACACAGAAACAGTAGGATGGTGATTGCCAGGGACTGGGATTGTGGGAAATAGGGAGAGGATGGTAGAAGGATACACACATTTTCATTTACAAGATGAATAAGGTCCGAGTGATGTGGGACACAAAGGCAAAAGAAAAATTAAGTTTCCTTACTACTTAGAGAGCCCACTGACAAGTCCTTAAAACAGGCAGAGTGACATTCCTCTAGGAACACAGCTGCCTGGATGTTGACACTTTGCTAAGGGCAAAAGGAAATCTTAGCCTGACCTCCCAGGATCCTGTAAATCTACTTTAACATATCAAAATTCCTTTGGAAATTTCCTTTACCTCTAAACCCCCCAAGATACATGTTGGCACTCATCCCCCAAGCATATGACCCACTGATATACATCTGAAGGGTCTCGTGACCAAGGTTTTATTAGACAGTAATAAATGACTTTTTCCTAGCAATAGCTAACCCCCTCAAGGTCCTGGAAACCTTGTTTCCAAAATTCCTTAGAGACTTACACTATCCCTAACCCCCTTCGAACTTAAGGTATATAATCACCACCCCACAGGACCCCATTGCAGCTCTTTCTGCCCATGGGTCCTGTCCCCGTGCTTTAATATAAAAACACCTTTTTTTGCACCAGAGATGCCTCAAGAATTCTTTCTTGGCCGTTGGCTTTGAACCCTAACATCTTTCGGATCTAATGTGGAATATGGTGACTGTAGTTGATTATACTGTATTGTATAATTGACATTTTCTAAGAGAGTAGAATTCTCCCTAAAAGGGGGGGTGTTCCTAAAATTTGTTACAATATGTTTTTGATTTTTGTTTCTTCTGGATGCTGGTTGACTGTGAATTTAGAAAAACTATAATGATTACACTTATATATGAATCTGATCTGTGATAAGAAGGTAACTTTGATAGCTGGGTCATTTAACTATGAAGTTAGTTTACAAAGTTCTTTTAACTGAAAAATGACCTACATCAATAAAAACTATAAAACAAGGTTGAAAGGTACCATTGTGAACTAATATAAATGAAGAGTTTGCTTAAAGTATAAGCTACAAACTGTATTTTATCTGATTTGCAAATTGTGTGTCTTGTTACATTTGTAATAATTAGGACCTGTCATTTCAACATATTTGTATGTTAAAATGTGCAATTTATAACAATTAAAATCAAAGTTATGAGTAAGTGTTTTAGAAATCAATTTCTTTTTCACTGTGATGAGCATTGGGTGTTGTATGGAAGTGTTGAGTCACCATATCATACACCTGAAATTAATATTACACTGTATGTTAACTGGAATTCAAATGGAAACTTAAAAAAAAAGATAATCCATTTATTTTTTTATGATTAAGAAATGATGTGATTTATCATATATATATATTCATATATATATATATATATATATATATAAAACAAGGCTATATAAAATATATGGGATGTGAATACCTCTATCCAAACCTCTATCACTGAGGCTAATAAATATCTTAGCTTGGGTTTGTGATTAAATTCTGTTTGCTGGTAACTGATCTCTGGCAGAGAGTATAAATTTCTCATTATTAAATGAAAGGAAGCATTGTGTCATTAAATTTAATTTATTTAATGTAATGAATTATTAATTTAATAAAATTTATTTAGCATATAAACTCATTAAAGGGAGTTTATTTAATATACCTATTTGTTTATATACCTTTCTCTTCTTCTTCTTTATTCCGCCCACCCTCTCCCTGCCAATTCTCTTGCTTTTAATGCCTTACAGGTAAAGAATTAGCTTTATTCAATTATTTTGTATCACTGGTGCCTAAGTACTATCTGGCTCCTGCTGGACATCTAGTAATTGTTAGTTCAAATAAATCAGGAATGCTTTCAAAGCAGATATGAAACATTGTTTTGGGGACTATTTTCTATATTAACTTTCAATAAAACCTGAGAATATAACCCTAAAATGTGGATTGTTGAAGGTGTTTTATGTTGCAAGGAGAGTTAATGAGTTCCAGGTACGCAGCTTTCTGGTCATATAACCTGCTGGTGAAATAGAATTTAGCATACCTAGACAAATGAGATGATAGAATGTTCCTAGAAAATATTTTTTTTAGATATTAATTCTCTAAATTGGAGTTTGAAAAGAGTCCTGACAGCAAGCTGTGCAAAGTTAAAGTTGGTGATGAAAACATAAAGTGCATTTTATTGGCCATACTGTTTATGCTAATCCATATGCTTTGAATATGAGAAAGTGAAAACAAAACTAAATGTTTATGAAGAAAAGTAAAGAAGGCAGTGAAAATGAATACAAGTGTTTTTGAGCAGAATCAAAATTATATTTATAAAAGGACTTCACATTAACCTCTTACAGTAAAAGAATTTTGCCTAAGGCCATAGAATACAACAAAATGAGCATTGTAGAAGTAATTTCTATTATAGTTCAAAGCATGATGCAGCTTCCAGAACTTACACCATGAATTAGGGAATGAATCAAAGTAGATATGCAAAAAGCTGGTAAGATGCCTCTTGCCTCAGAACCATTTCTATTTCCAGAAAAAGGAACTGGCCAAAGTCAAGTAGGCCATGTAAGGGGCACCAGGGATTCAAACATTGGTGGGATGTGAAGGAAGGATTTTAAGTCTACAGGTAGAAGAACACCTCTGTGATACTAAGGAGAAAAAAAAATGTAAGCAGAAACTCAACCCTGGGGCTTGGACAAAAATGTAAAGTGTATTCAAAGTTCATTTAAGGATATGCAGTAATTTAGGGCTCATTAAATCCTAAGGAGAATTACTATGGAAACATTATACAAATTGTGGCAGGAACTGATGGATGCCAACAAGCAGAGGCATTTGCCTTACATTTGTTTCTGTCAGAGACTATAAGAGAAATTGGGAGGGCCTGAACCTGTTGTCGGGGGCACCAAAGAATGCTGGTCTAAGAAGCCAGAGCTAAAGATATAAGATAAAAAATACATTGTTGATTTTATATTGAAAATGCAAGAAAGAGTTTTCCTGTTGTCCCATTTGACTATCAGAGAACACCTTATAGTTTCTGTGGATTAACTTACTTGATCTACGTTCTTCCTGATGGGCCTGTCAGGATGAGATTTTTGAAATGTATTCCCAGGGAACTAGGTGAATTGACTTACTGCATAGTGTAATTTAGTATTGTCAGGTCGAGCTGTGATTTTTATTATGAAACTGCTGATGTTGTTGATGGAATATTATATACTGATTCATTATAGGAAAATTATCTTCTAGTTATTTAAGGAAGGTAATTGACTTCCTTAAAGAATGTAATAAATTGAAAAATAAAGCATTGGTTTTAGGGGAGAAAACTTAAAATATGCAATGGAGAGAAAAATACATAGCGTTATCAGTTTTTCCTTTCTGTTCCTTGGCTACCTCAAGAATCAGAAGAAATCAAAACGGGAAAGTAAAATTATTTTTATTGAAAAAATTTAATAGATGAGACTAAGGTGTAAAAGAGACATAAGTCAAAGGGAGCGATGGAGAGGAGGAAAAAGACAGAAACTTTGCTATGACTGTAAAGAGTATTATTTTTTTTTAAGTTAGAAAAATCTTTGTGGTAGATTTAAGAAATATAGAAGAATAAGAAAGAGACAAAAAATTATATGGATTTTTGCTGTAAGCTGTTACTTGTATCTTTATTGATATTCATCAAGATACTCTAGTTGAAATTTAAAATACTTTTTAAAAAAATACTATTAATTTGCTCTTGGCTGCTAGAGTGAAATAAATGCAGAGACTTTTTCACCTTTGACTCACTTTATCTGTTAACATTTGTAGTTCTTTCTATTTGCAAAGGCTATAGGTCATTTATCCAGATTACATAAACATTTGTCAAGATTTTTAAATATATTTTAAAGGGCAAGACAAGACTCCTGTTTTGCAACTCTTAAAACTGAATTAGTGGCAGTGCAGAAATGTCCTTGTTCTCTCTGATTTTTATGTTCTTAAAAATGCTCAGATTTGGGAGAACAAAGAATTTCACAAATCTGAGAAGACTCAGTAAATTGGGTCAGTTATGGACAACTTGATAAATTTACCTGTCATTAAAAATAAATCAGTTCTAGTTTCATCTCCATAATGTAAAAAGCTCGAAAGTATAACTTTCAAGGTGCTGGGTGGCTCAGTTGGTTAAGTGTCTCCCTTTGGCTCAGGTCATGATCCCAGGGTCCTGGGATAGAGCCCCATATGAGGCTCCCTACTCAGCAGGGAGTCTGCTTCTCTCTCTCCCTCTACCCCTCTTCCCTGCTTGTGTTCTCTTGCTCTCTCTCAAATACATAAAGTCTTTTAAAAAAAAGTATCACTTTCATTCTTAGAACAAGAAAAAGCTAAACAAACTGAACATGAATGATTTTTCTTGGACCTGTCAGAGAACTACGTTTTCAGGGAAAACTGCCACCCTCAAATCTGAGGACACAGGTGAACAGAGGAGATGTAACCAGGTTCTGATTACTTGAATCACTGAATTTGAAGTTAGGTCAATAGGAATTTTCCTAAATGATATGCAAAGAGAAACAAAGAATGAAATACAAAAACAGAACAGAACATCAAAGAACTGTGTGACAGTTTCTGAACATACAACACAGATAATAGGAATATCAGCAGAAGAAATGAAGCAGAAGAAATATTTTAAAAATAGCAGAAAATTTCCAAACTTAATGACAGATACCAAACTCTGGATCCTGAAATCTAAGAGAGCACAAACCAGGATAAGTAGCAAAAGAAATTTATACCTAGGCATATCATATCGAAAATGCAGAAAACCAAAACTGAAGAGAAAATCTTAAAGTCTGAGGAATAACACACCTATGTATAGTAGAAAAAGAATAAGAATTACAATAAGCTTTTTTTTTCAGAAACTATGCAAGAAGAAGAGACTGGAGTGAAGTATTTCCCCTTTTACTCAGTGTTGAAAGGGGAAAAAAAAACCCACCAACCCAGAGTTCTGTCCCCACCAACAGTATCCTTTTAATAAGTAAAGAAAAGAAGACATTCTCAGACAAACAAAAACTGAGGGAATTTCTCCTGAGCATGAAACAAACATGAAAAGGAATACTTCAAAGAAAAGGAAAATGTTATAGGTCAGATCTACATCATGGAAGGAATAATCTCAAAGAAGTAATACATGAAGGTAAAATAAGGTATTTTTATTATTAATCTAAAAGGTAACAGTTGAAAATAATATAACATATAGTATTACAGAATATGGATAAGCAAGGATAATAAGGGAGAAGAGGAAGAAATTAGGAATACTTTGTTAAAGGTACATGTACTACACTTGAAGCAGCATAATTTTTATTGGAAGAGGACTTAGATTAAAAATATTGAGTACCTTTTCTAGGGACAGTACTGAATTTTTTTTTAAAAGAAGTATAATTGTTATGCTAAGAGGAGAGGTGAAATGGAATCACATAAATTGATTGATTAAAATAAAAACAAAAAAGCAAACAAAAAAAATAATAAAAATGAATAGCAAATAGTTGTAAACATGAGAAATATTAATCCAACTGTATCAGTACCTTACATGTGAATGGTTAATACATCAATTCCTTGACAGATTTGTCAGAGTGAATTTTTAAAAAGCAAACAAGTTCCAACTATTTATTTTCTACAAGAAACCCACTTTAAATAAAGTCTCAAATAAGTTAAAAATAAAAGAATGGAGAAGGGTATGATGGCACTAATCAAAAGAAAGCTGGAGTAATTATGTTAATTTCAGACAAAACCAACTTCATATCAAATTAAACAACCAAGAGAGTACCATTCCACACTTCTTAAGATGACTAAAATCCCAAAAGCTAACAATACGAATGCTAGAGAAGATGCAGAGCAATAGGAATTCTCATTGCTGGTGGGAATGCAAAATGACATAGTCACTTTAAAAGACAGTGTGGTAGTTTCTTACACAGCTAAACCTACTTTTACCATCTAATCCAGCAATTGCATTCTTTGGTATTTACCCAAATGGATTGAAAATTTACATCCATCAAAAACCGGTAGATGAGTGTTTATGGCAGCATTATTCATCATCACCAAAAAAACTGGAAGTAACTAAGAAGTCCTTCAGTAGGTTAATAGATAAAAAGTGTGTTCAAAAACAAATGAACACAGAGAAAAAAAAAGAGAGAGAGAGAGAAAGAGAGAAGCAAACCGCAAAACAGACTCTTAGCTATAGAGAACAAACTGAGGGTTGGTGGAGAGGAGGTGGGTGGGAGGATGGGCTAGATGGGTGATGGGGATTAAAGAGGGCGCTGATTGTGATGAGCACTGAGTGTCCTATGTAAGTGATAAATCACTAAATTCTCCACCTGAAATTAATATTACACTGTATGTTAACTAACTGAAATTTAAATAAAAACATGAAACTGAAAAAAAAGAAGTGTTCAGTTGGCCCTTGAACAGCAGAAGTTTAAACTGTGTGGGTCTACTTGTTTGTAGATTTTTTTTTAATACGGTGTGGTACTATAAGTGTGTTTTCTCTTCCTTATGAGTTTTTTAACAACATTTTCTTTCCTTTAGCTTATTTTATTATAAGAATACAGTATATAATGCATGTCACATAAAAAATAAGTGTTAATTGACTATGTTACTGATAAGGCTTTCGGTCAACAGTAGTCTATTAGTAGTTAAGAATTGAAGAGTCAAAAATTACATGTGACTGTGTAAGGGCTGGCACCCTTAACTTGCATTTGTTCAAGGGTCAACTGTATATCCATGCCATGGAATATTATTTAGATGTGATGTTACACTCTTCATATAGAGTTGAGTACTTAATTCTATGCCTATATCTATTCTTTTATTTGCTGCCATATTAAACACATTTTCCTCTCCACATATTCCTCTGCTGTCCTCAGACTATTTCATAAATTGTCATACATACAGTGTACCCATATTAAGAATGAGCATCAAGTTTTAAAAGTAACAGATTGTGTGGCCTGCATGAACAGAGTGGTCATGTGACTGTTTTTAGGATGAAGATGGTAAAAAAAAAAAAAAATACCGTAAAGACGTTGCAATTGGTTTTAACAATATACCAAGCCAGGAGCCACACAGCTGATTCTATGCAATTTACTGGACCTGTCTGATTTAGATTTAAGTTTACTATAATTATAATCCATTGTGTGAAATAATGGCAGCACTGAGCTAATATTAGGCTTAAATTAGTTTCTATTATAATTAATATTATTATCATTTCTTGCTGTGAGCATTTAATGAAATATTTGTTTTTACTTGATGGATGACCATAAAGTGTTCAGATGTATTATTTCATGTGGTTTGTACTTATTTTACCAATATATTTGTCTGCATGTGTTGTTCATGTTCTATAAAGAAGTCCATTCAAATTTAACTTATTTTGTTGCTTTTGAACACTTTTATTGATAAATTTACTGTTTCTTTCTATACTACTTTAGTTTTAATATTTATTTGCTTCATAATTTGTTTTCTTTTGCTGCCTGTATTTACTGTAAGTAATGCCAATAATTGTTTCCAATACTGTAGATAAGAGGAGAATTCAGTTATCAGCATGCTTTTTTGGGTATTTATTATATATATGCATTAACAATATTTTGCTTTGATGCATGTGATATAAGGATTATTGAATAATATCACATATCTAGAAATTATTTCTTGCATAAAAAGTATAGCATATAATGCTTTAATACAAGAAAAATGATTCACATTAAAAAACCCTCAAAATTGCTTTCAATAATTGAGTGATTAAATAATCTCCCCCCATACCAAATTAGTTAAAAAATGGGATTCACTCATATTGAGTATACTAATAATGTTCTACATGGAGGCAAATATGATAAATTATGGAATATATTCATTGGTATCAACAATTTATTTTTATTTATTTCAATTTATTCTAACAGTTTTAGATTTCTCTCTACATAGCTCTTTTGCAAAGATGTGATACAGTAATGTGTCTTGACCACTTTTTTTCATCCAATATAATCAGAGTCCTATTTTTCCTAAGTTCATTTCATTTAAATGCTCAAAAGCCTTTTAAAAAAGAGGATGAAAAGAATCATTAGCCTCCTATTGAAATAGATAACTGGCAAACATTGGAATCAGGTTAATGTGAGGATGACAGTAAACACATGATTCCTCTCTCTGCAAATTCCTGTATTAGACGCACAGGTAGCCCTAGGAAATAAAGTTAAGATGCTCCATTGATACCATTAGTTTTGTAAGTTTGCCTTATTCCAGACTTTTAGATAAATCACAACAGCAGATTTTCTGTCGGTTCATACATTTTGACTCTAAATGTTTGTGGTTTCCAAATAAAAGTTAGAGGATGAAAGTTGACAGTTTCATGCCAAGTACTATATGGTATCCATTATTTGTACAGTAGTATATCATTGTAATCAAAAGGAGCTGTGCATACGGTTTTGACCAAAGAAATTTTCTATTAAAATAATTTTTTTTTTATTTTTGCAAGATGACCTGCCATAGCTCATATTTTACACTAGAAGAGCAACATAAAGCTATAGTGTTTATTTTCAAACTGAAATATTTGCTAACTAATGTAGTTCTTTTATATTTTTCCCATTAATTTCACATATATCATTTTTTAGTTATTTTCCTACATATAACTTTATCTGTAGAAAACTAAATTATATCACACATTTTAAATCTTTTTGCAGACAACTTTCTTTTCTTAGGACGTTTTATGTGGGTACAAGTCATTCTATAGAAAATCTAAGGTATTTTCATTTTTTTGGATCTTCAAATTAGTGGTTTTCTTTGTGAAACTTTCCATTGTACCAACGATATCACATCATAACATTCAGGAATCAAAAGTTATAAGACTGAAAAGCAGAATATAGTAATAAATTTAAATAACATCACATGTTACTTTAAAGACCTATATAGTTATATTTTGACTTAATTGCCATTTTCTTCCAATTAATCCATTCTTTGTAACTTTATTCTTACTAATAAAATAAGAAAATATGTTAGTTCACATAATTTAAACTGTCATTCTTAGCTATTATTTTATTATTATGTACTGGAAATCAGCAAATCTTTTTGTAAGGGCTAGATAGCAAATATTTTAGATTTTTGCATGATCTACAGTCTCTGTTGCAATTACTAAACTCACTGTAGCACAGAAACTGCCCTAGACAGTGAACAAATGAATGTGGCTGTGTTCCAATCAAACATTATTTACAGACATTGAAATTTAATTTCATGTAATTTTCACATGTCATGAAATATTTTTTGATTTTTTTCAGTCATTTTAAAATATGAAAACCATTCTTAGCTCACAGCCTGTACAAAAAACAAACAGAATGTTGGATTTGAGTTGTAGTTTGTGAATTCTTATTATATATTAATAATAAGTAAACAGAAACTAGACCTTTAAAGAAAAAAATCAAAATTTTGATTCAACATTTATAAAGATATTTGTGTTACTGAATTTTAGCCATGAGTAACTTTTAAAAATAGGTAGTAGTTTCTGCAAGAAAACATTATTGCAGATTCTTTTTAAGAGATTTGAGAGAAAGAATATTACAATGGAAAGAAGTCAGTTATTAGAACAAGCCACTCTATTTCTTTCTTTCTTTTTTTTTATAGTACTTTTTTTAAGTAATCTCTACACCCAATGTGAGGCTTGAACCTACAGCCCCTAGATCAAGAGTTGGAAGCTCAGGGGACCTGGGGGGCTCAGTCGGTTAAACCCCCAACTCTTGGTTGCTGCTTAGGCCGTGAGATTGAACCCCTATGTTGTCCTCTGTGCAGCACGGAGTCTGCTTGATATTCTCTTTCTCCCTCTCCCTCTGCCCCTCCCCCCGCTCGCTCTCTCCAAAAAATAAATAAATAAAATCTTAAAAAAAAAAAAAAAAGATTTGCATGGTCTTGGACTGAGCCAGCATGGCGTCCCCATGTCACACAGTTTAAATGTAAACCTAGTTTCTTACTTAGCTTTGAAACTTATGCTACCTCTCTGATCCTTTGTTTTGTTATCTAGAATATGAAGACAACGTTTCTAAAATGTAAGATAATTATGAGAATTGAAAAAAAAATCTGGGGACACCTGGGTGGCTCAGTTGCTTAAGCATCTGCCTTTGGCTCAGGTCAGGGTCATGATCCCAGATCCTGGGATCCAGTTCTGCCTCAGGCTCCTTGTTCAGCGGGGAGCCTGCTTCTTCCTCTGCCTGCCACTCGCCCTGCTTGTGCTCACTCTGTCTCTGACAAATAAATTAGTAAAATCTTTAAAAAACAAAAACAAAAACAAAAAAAAACAACTGTAAAGTTATTCAGTAGTTCATAGCTATCATAACAATTATTTTAAATTAATTTATATTAAAAATCTGTTAAAAGGTAAACTTTTATATACCTGTTTTATGGAAAATTGCTGATCTGTAGTTAGCTGAGGAAATAATTTTGATTTACCAACTTCTGTTTCATTTTTTGTGTTCTTCATAGATAAAAATAATCTGGAGGAATATAATGTTGAACAAACTGAATATAAAAAAATTTAATAGTCCACTGTAATATACCTGTACCATGGTAATCATTAGGATACTACAAATTTTATCACCATATAAATTGAATCAATTCATATATCAATTATATATCTAAAAGTTTATAGTTATATACTCATATGCTTATTTAATTATTATGGAATATCAAACCTTACAACTCATTGTAATTTGAGCCTTCCATGAAATATTATAGTGATGACAAGGTAGATCTCTTTGTGATAACTCATAAGGAAGCAAAGCTGAGAGGAGACCTATTTGGTTAGAAAACATCAAACTTCAGAAATATATTAAAGTCCTCGTTAATTCTGGATATATACTTTAATATCACAGTTTTGGTTATCTTCCAAAGTTTGTTTGTAAAATATGTTTCTGATTCAATGACATTTACATTCCCTAGTTACGAGTTATTCAAGGAAGTTAAATGAAGTCCTCATGGGATATTCTGCTCACTAGTTAACCTGAGTTTAGTCTCAAGTATAAAATAAGTGCAATTTTGGACTAAATTACTGTTTTCATCTCTAAGTCTCTATGGAATCTGGTAGCACCAATGTTTTTATTCCAGTATTCATCAGAACATATGTTTTAGCAGTGGATTTATCTGATCCAGGGATTTGTTCATTTTCATAACGTTGCCTTTTAATTGAGCTAAATTTTCAGCATGGACTTATTATATCAGAGTTACGTAGAAGAACATCTTCACATTTTTCTAGAGAACAATGCAATTTATAAATATTTATTAATTGTTTAGCTTAAATGTCCACATAAATGCTTGAGTGTAGAACACTGAGGCCTAGAACAACAGAAAAGAACTCAGACAACTGTCCACTTTGGATTTTGTTTACTTTGGATACTACGTCCTGTTTTTAAAATAAAAGGATCAAAACAATTTACTGGGCAATCAAGTATTTTTTTTTCCCTAAACAACTTTTTGATGATTTAAGTGTAAATGAATCAGAACCATATGGAAAGACTTTTTCTTACAACACACACTGCTTTAATGGGAAGAGTGTTTATGAGAATGCATTTTGGTTTTTAAAAATTTGAAAAATATTTTGAGAAATAGTTTAACAATTCCAAATGTGGTTTGTTCATCTGTTCCTGGTACAATGCACATCAAAAGAAAGTCTTGGAAACAATAATAACTCTAGGGCATGGTTAATCAGGGTGTTATCTCTAAATCTGATGTTTATCAAGGCCTCCTCAGCTAGAATAGGGTAGTGTGCATGGCAGAGAAATAATTGATTCTGGCAGTTTGAAAAAATAAAATGAAAATAATTTGCGATCATCACATAAACTCATTATCATCAAGTCAGAGCTCAGTCCTTTTTCTATCAATCCAATCCATAATAAACTTGTTTCTTGGGGCCCTTGAGGGGGCCAATAAATAGATCCTCTCTTCCCCAACTTATTTCTGAAACAATTAAGAAAATAGAAAAAGGATCAAGAGGTGGAAAACTAAATTGGGACTAATATTGCTGGGAAAACAAGCTGTACGTTAGAGAAAAAGGGGTTTTCCACACTCCACTTTCCAGTGGGGGCCATGAAACAACACTTGAAGGAAACTTTGAATCTGCTGAGAGGGAAGATTAATCTCTGCCTCTTAGTGGTCAGGTAAAATGGAAAGGCACAAGAGACCAGATACATTTTGCGCAGAACTTTGTATAGTTATTTTCCACTAAAAGGAAACTAGGTCAAGTGTATCAGGTTGCTAAGGCTGTGGGGAAAAAAGGTACTGCAGACTGGGTGGCTTAAACGATAGAATTTTTTTTTTTCCTACAGTTCTAGAGACTAGAAGTCCAAGATCAAGGTGTTGGTAGAATTGGTTCTTTCTAAGGACCCTGAGAGAAGGATCTGTTATAGGCCTCTCTGTTTGGCTTGTAGATGGTGCTTTTTGTCTTTGTGTCTTCACACTTGTCTTCTCTGTTTACATGTCTGTCTCCAAATTTCCTCTTCTTATAAAAACAACAGTCAGTATTAGGTTCATCTCACCTTCTTTTAACTTAATCACTCTGTAAAGAGCCTATATGGTCACAGTCTGAGGTACTGGGGGTTAGGAATTCAATATATGAACTTGGGGGTGGGGGAGGCACAGTTCATTCCATAACAAGCTGTAACCCACTAGTCAGGGTCTCATTTCACCTACAATCGGAATGCAATCTGGGCTGTCTCTAACTCAACCAAGTGCACTTCCTTCAGGAACTCAGAACTTATGTTTAACTCCAAATCTCTTTTGGGCCTCATTTTTAAAGAGTCACAGATTTGGTAGCAGGTACAAGATAATCACAGCACTGGCCCTACCCCCACCAAGCTTAGGAAACAAGCCAGTCTTGCTCTGAATAGCAGTTAGAGCAAGCATATAATTATGTTGTTTCCAGAAGGGTTACCAAACACCTGAGAAGAGTTGCATGATCTTTGAGTGAAGAAGTGCAGATGCAGAATATATTCTTGTGTTTAGTCTCACCAGGATGTGTGGTTGTTTATGATGGTTGTCCAAAATCCACACAGAACCTAGGTTGAGTTGAGAAAAACTTGGCATTCTTCATTTACTGTATCTGGTGAAAATATCCATTTATGGAAAATATTCATAAGTCTTCAGGGCTCAGGGAATAGCATTCATTGTTTTCTTATGCAGTTTAGCAATTTACATTCATGGCAGCCACAGGCAGAAGGTCTTTTGTTTCATTCTCTACCTCCCAAATTTTCAAATATCTTCATTACCATTTCCCCTTTGTCATGAAAAATTTAAATCTGGACCCTCCTTAGTGCTCTGAAGTGGATACTGAATTCAATTGTCTTGCAAATTTAAAAGCAGCAAAGAATGTTTCTCTTTATAACACCTAAAAGACCTTTACAAATAGACCCCTTTTCCCTATAATCGAATTCTTGCCTCAGCTGCATGTGCTTTTGGTCTTTCAGGATGTGTTGTGGCCTGCTGCTGGCACACACATGCTGGAAGTATTATTCAGGGTCAAGGTGTGCTCTTCTGTGCTCTGAGCTTGCCTGCACCTGCTGAAATCGCGTAAGGGTTAAACAAGATGATTTAAAAAAAAAAAAATTTCTTCATGACCCATATCCCTTTAGAAATGGTTTTACTTGGAAATAAATACCCTAATAAAACCTTCCTTTGTGCTAAAGAAAACTCCTTCTTCAATTGTTTATATTTTTAATTTAGAAATTTTAAATTGCTTTATAATAACTGCTTTAAGCTCATCTATTGGATAGTATTAGAAAATCTATTTCAAGAGCTCTGTGAATGATTGTGATTTATGGCCTGAAATTAGTTTGCAATAACTCCGTAAGTGTTATGGACCACAGAATGTAGATTTATTATACATCAATTGTGTTAGGAAAATTGTTCTAAAATTAATGAAGGGAGGTTTGTAAGAAGATGTTTTTGGGACACATCCGTTGCTGTCTCACTACCCCTAACTCCAATCTGTCTGTTTCTCTAGAGACAAGCTTCTAACCCAGCCAGGCAGGTAGTTAGTGGGAATAAAGCCTTTGGTATTCTTGGGGTTTTGATAGACTGGGCAGGACATTTAGACACAGCATTGCACAGCCCCGAAGTGATATGAGAATGTAATAGATTCATGGGTGCTCATGGGAAAGGTTTGCGTAAGTCTCCTGTGAGTAAGAGTGGTCTTCCTGGTACCCCAGAAGCTAAAAAGGACCTCAGTGGCAGGCTATTTGATCTCTGCTTTTGAAAATTAGGAAGGGGTAATGATATAGGGAGCCAAAGGTTTCTTGGTGCCTCTGCGGGAGACTGGTGGCATCCCTGCTGCTATACCGCTTACCCTTTGGAACAAAGACTACTTTATCTTCCAACATTCGAGGTAACAGAACTCCAAAACCAGAATTAGACTCAACAAGCAGAGAAAAGAAACTCTAAGGGAGCTTGGTAGCCATAAGTGACTATCAACAGGTAACACAGATCGCCTTCTAATCTGGGACTTCCATCAAAGGGTTATACCTGTGAAGGAATCCTGGCATCAGTTTGCCCACAGAACAATTCCTTGTTCTTCTCACGCTCCTCTCTGTATTTCTGGGACTGATCACTACAGGCCATTACCAGGAGAATCAATTACTAAAATATTTACGAAAGTGTATTGCTATCTAGAAAAATGTGAAGGTATAGTTTTTTGTCCCGTATCCCACACTAGTATAACAGTCCTATACTGAAAATATAGCTCAGCTAAATGAAGCATATAAAGATTACCAAAATCAGGCCTGAGTCAGATAAGCACATTGATTAAACATGTGTTTCAATGAATATTGGAATAAAAGCATCAGTACGATTAGATTTCATAGAGATTTGGAGATGGACACATAACAATTTAATCCAAAAGTATACTTACTTTATACTTAATTGAGACTTAGCTCAGGTTTACTAGAGAATGGAGTATGTTTTTAAGAACCTTATTTAGCCCCCTTGAGTAACTCGTAACTTGGGAATGTACATGTTTTTGAATAAAAAATGTGGGCCTTTAAGGCCACATGATGTATTTGTTATATTGTGTACTGGTTCACAATTTAGAACTTTTGACTCTCAAATATTAGTTTGTGACATCAACACTGAATAACCATCAAACTCAATTAAACAGATATATATAAAAAGATATATTTTCATCCTTCATATGTAGACTTTATAGATATTTACAAGAAATAATAATGCATCCGATTGTAAATAAAACTTGAATTTTATAAAATGTTGATTAAATTTAAAAATTAGAGGCCATATACTCTAATGAAATTCAGATACTAGAAATAATCACAAATATTAATTTTGTGGAAATTATAAATGTATTTCTAGAGGACTATTGGGTTTAAGAGGAGAATTTATCAAAATATGTTAAGGGCAATTAGTGGTATTGAGTTACTTCTACATTCTTCCTATGTTTACATTTTTTTTATAACCTAGGCTGTTTATAAGCAGTAATAAATTTAGAATATTTAATGCTCTTAATTGTTTTTTATTGATCTATGAATAATCAACTGTAATGTGTCCCAGTGAAAGTAAGTCATTTCCTCTAAATAGGAGAATAGAAATGTGTAATAGGAGGTGGGAGCAGGATGAGATAGGAGAGGATAAGGATGTTCATACCTTTTATGGAAGCATTAGTTTGAATTTTTGGCCTCTTGTTTAATCAATCCATCAAATAGGGAGTTAGCAGAATTCTCAAATGAAAACTTATTGACTACTCAGCCAGATAGGACAAGTTACCTCTTTCAAACCCAAAGTTCTACTTTGTCCTTCTGTAGTTGTTTCAGCTGGCATGTACATTTGTGAGTGGGCTTCCCTGAGATAGGATGGATTGCATTCTCACAGTAGCTCCCTTTTTTTGAGTGATTGATAGTAAGATGTGAAATCATTCCTATATAGTAATAATAAAAGTAAAAGGCTTGACCTTTTATTAAGAAGATTATAATTTTGGGGCGCCTGAGTGGCTCAGTGGGTTAAGTGTCTCCCTTAGGCTCAGGTCCTGATCTTGGGGTCCTGGGATCGAGCCCCACATCTGTCTCCCTGCTGAGCACAGAGTTTGCTTCTCTCTCTCCCTCTGCTCCTCCCCACTGCTTCTGCTCTTTCTCTCTCTCTCTCTCAAATAAATAAATAAAATCTTAAAAAATAAAAATTATAATTTTGACTTTGCATCCAGAATTTTATTTAAAATGATTTGTTGAGAGTTTAACCTTCCCGAGTAACTGAAGACAAGTCATATTACAGGAAAATGTATAGTTCATTTCTCTTTAAAGCTAATGCAGCAACAGTTTGATTCACTCTGTTCTAACTGATTTGACTTGCTCTAAAAATTGTCTGCTGAGCAGGTATTCCAGATCATTTTTCAGCAGTGAAATTTCACAGTTATTAAAGTATTATGACTTTATAGAAAATGCTAAATCTGGAAAAATTGCTCATTATTTGAGTAGAAACCTTAGCCTCTATTGTAATTATTGCTTGCCAAACTGATTGGATAATTTTTAAAGAAGACAAAAAGGGAAAGTCAGGTGTCTGTCTTGTTAATTTATTTGTACATGTTCTCTAGAAAATGCTCACTAGTGTTTATATCAATTTATCGTTTTATTTTCATATAGTTTCATTATTTTTAAATACATGGATTTCATATTTTTAAATTCTCATCGCAGTATTATTTAATCATTAACCATTTCACATCCACTTTATTTTTTGATGAAATTGTAAAAAAAAAAAAACCCAAAAAACAAAAAAGCCCTGAAAATAAGTTAAATACCCTTAACGTTTCTGAAGGTCCTTCAGAATAAAGGCTCAGATAAGGTGTAAAGTGATTATACTGAGTTCAAGGACTACTTTCAAATTTGGTTGACTGTTTCTTTGCCGTTGATCAATATTTTAAAGTTTCAAATACAAATTCCAAAAAATATGCATGTCTACAGTACATACTGCTGTCTTCATCACAGGGTTGGATAAAGTTGGGTTATTTTGGATGTTTCTTTTCTGCTAAGACTTTCTTTTTAATTTGGAACAATGCAAGTTAGACATCAGTAAATTTTTATTTAGAGTTAACATAAGCTCTTAAGGCTGTAATTGAAGAGGGAAAGTGTATTTATTTTGTTTGGGCATAATTTTCTTAAGATCTGTTAACAAGTCTGGCAATCCATTAAAAACAGAACTAAAATTGATGTAGACATGTATTGTGGTGTTATTTAGATGAATCTATAGAGTTACTAAAAACATGTGGATAAAACCTAAAGATGCTGAAAACCATTCTTATAATAATCAGATTGAAATCCTTGAGAGACTGCTGGAAGGCTTTTTCATTATTAAACACATGAGCTTGTCATAATGCAATACATTTGGTATTTTACTAAGGGAAAACAATAAATAAGTATATAGAACAAAAGTACAGTTGCATGATCTTTTAGGTAAGAAAAGGTACAATTCCAAAACATGAAATTAACTAGTGTGTATCCCGTGGCTATTTAGCATGCTTTTGACTGCAGTTACTAGAAAGTAAGTATCATGCCTTTCAGGTTACAAGCATCTCAGTGCTTAAGTTAAATTGGAATCACGTATTTAACATTGTTCCATAAAGTTTGACCTGTTTCCTTATGGTGTTACCTCTGCCTGGCATCATCACCAACAAGCAGTGCCTTGTCTCTCACCTCCCACTCTGGCTTTGTGTAACTGTCACTGTTAAAGCAAGTTATGTTTTCAGGGCAGCTCCATCCTAGCTTGTCCCCAGAGCCTGAATAGTTAAAAAGTATTCAGAATTTAGAAGGAACTCAAATATAGCCAAACTGTTAAATAATGAAACATGAAAAGATGTTATAGGTTGGGTATTTCTGAGGAATATATGATATATATTCATCATACAAAATCACCGCCAGGGTTTGTACCTCTCTCCATCCCCATCCTTGATACCTCTCACTTTTTATTCCCTGTTTAGCATGTGAATCTTAAAAACATTAAGTATGGTAAGTAGTAAAAGGAAACCAGAAGTAAGATTCATCTCTGTTCTTTTAATTTTGTTAAGCATTCATCAAAATCTAATAAGCAAAAAAGTACCATAAATGTGTAGCTTTCTGACTTTTCATTACTGAATACATCCATGTAACCAGCATCCAAATGCAGAGATTTGTTTTACCCATTTTTGTACTTCAAACAAATGGGATCATACCATTTGCATTGTTTTGTATACCATCTCTTATTCAATAATGCATTGTGAGCTTCATCTGTATCATCACATGTAGATACACATGATTCGTCCTTATTGCTATAATGTATTCTTCATGAATTTATAAAGTTGCTAGATTTAATATCAATACAAAATAGAAAATGAAATGAATAAACAGTATACTTCATATGGCATCAAAAACGATTCATTTAGGAATAAATCTAATAAAATGTGTGAAAAACATCTATACTAAAAACTATGAAACATTAAGAGAATTTAAAGACGACCTAAAATCTTCTATGAAAATCTATGTTGATAGATTAGAAGATTAAATATTATATGGATGTTAATCCTTTCCAGATTATTCTATAGATACAACATAATTCTAGCAAAAAGTTCAACAGGATGTTTTTGCACAAATGAACAAGCAAATTCTGAAGTAAATACAGAAATTTAAAAGGCAATGAGTTACAGAGGAATTTTTTTTTATTTTTTTTAATGATTTTTTATTATATTATGTTAGTCACCATACAGTACATCCCCGGTTTCCGATGTAAGGCTTGATGATTCATTAGTTGCGTATAACACCCAGTGCACCATGCAATACGTGCCCTCCTTACTACCCATCACCAGTCTATCCCATTCCCCCCACACCCCTCCCCTCTGAGGCCCTCAGTTTGTTTCTCATAGTCCATAGTCTCTCATGTTTCATTCCCCCTTACAGAGGAATTTTTTAAGAAGACGTGCTAACAAAACAAAACAAAAACCACTTGCAGTAATGTAGGGAGAGTAATGAAGGACTAAATTTAAGATGGTGGCCCAAAGGGGAGGGAAGATTTCAAATGGCAAAAATTGGGAGGAATTGACCAGACTTGGCAAATTACTACATAAGAAAGGAGAAGTCATCGTAGAGGACTTCACTGTTTCTGACTAAGGAAGCTGAGTAGATTGCAGATGCCTTTCCTCAAATAGGTGATACTAGCCTCAGAACCTGTGGGGACAATGCAATGAATAAATTTAGGGATGACTCTGTTGATGGCTGTAAGGAAGACAAGACAATTCAAAAGAGATAATAAATCTTTGAGATGCTTTTAGGATCACAGTTGAAAATTCTATTTGGTAACTGCAGGGAGAGGTCAAAAGGTCTTGAGTGAGACCTTGGCTAATGACTTGGATTTTAGAGTCTTCAGGGCCTCTTTCTGTGTCACTGGTTACACTGTTGCTACTCTAGTTGAAACTCACCCAGGTATTTGCAGTCCACTTCCACTCTATCTGCTCTAAATTCCAATTCATCCTTTGTGCTGCCATCAGGTATGCCTTCCTTTCTTTCAGAATAAATTATGTCACTGCTTCATAAATCATTTACCGTTATCTGTTGTATTGAAAATTACATTCACATTACTACATTGTTAAGCTTCTAGCGCTTGGACTTCACAGTGATCTGGGTCCAAATCTCTACTTTTCCATCAATCCTTTTTATAACACCTACATTCACTGGATAATCTGGACCTATTCATGAGCCGTCACTGATGGTTGGTGATCTCGAACTTGAGAAGCCCTATTCGTAGATCAATAATATTTTGGTGACCTAGTATACTGTTGTAGTCATTGATTAGTCTGTGATTTCTCCTCATGGAGGATATATATGTACTATGCTAATACTTTATTCATCAATGCCTTAGACTTTGAATATAAAAGCTACTTTAGTAAGGCAAAACTTTTCAGTTTATGTGCACACAACCATTTTCTCCAAAGCATACCCACTCCTTCCTGCCCTGTTGCATTATGCTGGTACCTCTCTTCCCCCAACTAGTCATGGCCAATCTTGACTCTTTTCCAGTCTCAGATACATGCTGACTGATAATTAACCACCTCTTGTCTTTCTGGGTCAACTCTGAGAGCAGGGGAAGTTCTTCCATGTTTCTTACTCCCAAAGAGTACTGTATTTCCACTCCTAGATATGCTACTTTCCCCTTTCCCAATCCCCACCCAAGAGTAAAGCTCACTTTTAAAATTATTGCTAATACTAAAGTCCTAAAAAGAATTATTTTGTGGGGCACCTGGGTAGCGCAGTCGTTAGGCATCTGCCTTCGGCTCAGGGCGTGATCCTGGTTTTATGGGATTGAGCCCCACATCGGGCTCCTCCGCTGGGAGCCTGCTTCTTCCTCTCCCACTCCCCCTGCTTGTGTTCTCTCGCTGGCTGGCTCTCTCTCTGTCAAATAAATAAATAAAATCTTTAAAAAAAAAATAAAAAAATAAAAAAAATAAAAAAAGAATTATTTTGTAACTCGGAGCTTTGATTCCTTCATATGGAAAAAAGTCCTTTTTTAAAAAAAAATAGAAGGAAAAAAAGACCTCTATAAAATTTTTAAATAACATCACAGACATTAGGATCAAATAAAAAAATAATAGAAAAGATGTAAGCAAAATATAAGTGTTACAGTTATTTTAAAATGCTGCCCAACTAAGTAATAACAAAAAATTTATTATAAAAATTTCTATAAAATTTCTATAAAATTTTTAAATAACATCACAGACATTAAGATCAAATAAAAAATAATAGAAAAGATGTAAGCAAAATATAAGTGTTATAGTTATTTTAAAATGCTGCCCAACTAAGTAATAACAAAATTAAAGCTGGGGGAAAAAATGTATCTAAGTTGTTCCAAAGACTTTCTACTTGAATGCATATGGCACTTTATATCAACCCTGGGCAGGATTATGTTGGTATACCTCCTGAAGTTACATGTGAAATAGGAATTTTATTACTATAAATAAAGAAGAGGTTAGAAGAGGTAAATTGGGCAACAGAATGCCTTTGGAGTAGGCCTTGTTGAAAAGGGTGAGTTCATCTCTGTATATAATTCTTTCCCTGTCTTCTGACTACATTCAGTACTTGAATGAGATGTTTTTCAAATTAGTTCAGTTTCTCTGTAGAATTGATAATGATGGCAGTGCTGATGGCAATTTATCTCCCTAAAATACATAGACATACAAATAGCAACTTTAAATTATGAAGTATTTATAAAATACCTGAAAATGATTTGCAGTTCCTTAGTGGTCACCTGATTATTCAAATTTCCAAAGTATTTTCTAATTTAGGATCATCACTCATGCAACATTCTTTAATTTTTGCTTTTCTGGACGTAAATCAGGAAGTTTCATCAAGGAGTTTCATTTCCATGATGACAAGAAACTAAGAAAAAAGTCATGATGAAAGATTAAAATGGTCATAAGAGCATGCAGATTTGCACAGATGTGATTTTGGATCATTTTCTCCACCTTTTTACCTTGTGAATATCAAATATGTTTAATGCAACAAAGAGTATCATTTATGCCTTGTGATGTTTGGAAATGGCTTTATCACTTTTAAACTGGGGGTGAACTGGAATATTGTCTTTCAGTGAAAGTAATGTAAAAGCAAATAATGAGCTGTTTCTTTGAGGTTTCATTGTATATGTATGTGAATTTCCTGGCCCAAAACAAATCCTCATCTAGCCTCTAGTCTTGATTTCTAATAACTCACCCCAATAAGAGAAACCAGTCTTTCTTGAATGAACTTCTGTTTTAAGGGAAGGAATGAGTTGGTATATTTGAATCTCAACACAGTGTGCTTTGGTGCTTAGGGGTTAAAAATAGAGTTTAATCTGGATGGGGCAGGAATGCTCTCCAGATGCTCACTTTCGTTTCCACCTTGCATTAAAAAAACACCAAAAACTGTATGGTATAACCTAGTGATAGGCTAAGTACATAGGTCAGAGTGTTACTATTACTTTACCTAGAGATAATCTTTAGTGATTAGTGCCTCATGGATTTTACTATGTAATGAAAGCAGCTGTTAAACACTAAAGTCACTAAGCAGTACATAGTTTCAAGACACTTGCATGGTTCTCGTACTTCCTATTTCTCAGGCATATATATGTGTATGTGTGTGTATTGATATATAGATATATACACACACATATATGCATACATATGCGTAAATTAATTTGCGTATGTGTCCATTAATTTAATTGTACTTTTACATTTTAGAGACAGGATTACGGAGAGTTCTTCTACCATTTTAAAGATTGGAGAAATTCCCTTTGTTTTATGTTTCTTTTAAAAGACTCCATTTGAGCCAGTCATTTGCCATTAAAAAAATGATGCTAAAACAGAAGTCTCTCCTAAATCAATTCCTCTAGTAGCCCCAACCCTAGTGAAAACATCAAAGTATCTAAATGAGGCGAGAGGCCTGGATTTCCAGTGACGTGGAGAGAGAAAATAGTCTTTCCACCTTTAAGCATAACATATGCTGTAAGTTGAAGGAAAAAAGGTCTCAAGAGGTATCCCTACACAGTGTCCTGTAATTAAACTCAGATGTAGGTTCGACCCTTGCACTCCTACTTCTCTCAAGATACTTGAAAGGAGAGTGGATTAAAGACATCTAAAGGTTTAACCTGTGTTTGTTGCTTTGGAGGATGTGCTTTTTTTTACCCAGGAGTGCCTGTATCAGTCCTTTCAGAGAAAGTGGTTTTCTTAGACACCTCAGGTCATTGAAAGCATTCCAGGTGTTGGTTAACTTTGTTTTGTGAATATGTGAATACTAACAATATGTGAATACAAATACTTAAATAAGGTGATACCGATGTGTGGAATTGCAAAGAAGATGCTTTAAAAGGTATGAGCCAATTTGGTCAAGTCTGTTTTTTCCAGTTCCTGATTTGTTATGAATCCTCAGTATTTTTGATAAATCTATGTAATGAATTCAAAGGAAGAATTAACAGAATGTTTAAAATGTGTGGGTTCAACAGCTCATCAGATCCTTCTTCATGCACATGATCACTTGGTATCAGAGTGCATAGATTGGTTCTGTCTTTGGCTTAAACTTCTGAATCCCCACTTGTGTGTGTCTGTGAACTCAAGCCTGAGTATATGGGCATATGCAAACACTTCTAAGGTTTTGAATCAAAGGAAGCAGATGCTTTTTATGCAAAGTCCTGATTTTCACATTATGGATCACTAGGATTGACACTAACAGGAGTCATGTGTCTAATTCTTTGTATCAGCATGAGCAAAAAATATATTCCACAATAGTAAATTATCTTAACTTCTCTCAGGAAATACGAATGGCTTCACTGTGAGAGAGTGGTTGTGTGAGTCAAAAGCATAAAAATGCCAGCCATAAATAAAGGTGAAAAACCCTCATCCCCACTGGGATAAAATAACATTACATTCCTGAGATACTGACCAGGGACAGGCAATTTCTTTAGAGATTTGTTTGCTCCAGGAGCGGACAGAAAATAACTTTTAATAATTTATTATTGCATCGTCCCAAATCACAACCTTGAACATAAAGGGAGAAAATCTTTCAAATCAATTTTCCATTGACAAGTGGGGGACTAAAACTTGGACAGGAAAAGTTATCTTTGGTAAGGTTTATATCTCTGAAGACAAATGCATATTATATTTTGGAGGTGATATATTTATCATATACATATGTATTTGCTCATAATTTTAGTGTTAAGTAAAAGAAACCAGAAGTCTTTTAGAAAGATTGTTCTTCAACCCAGCACAAATGGTGAACACCATAAGGTGGAGGTGTAGATCTCATTGTATTTATCTAAGTACTGACTGTTATTTTTTTTTTTTGAAGATTTTATTTATTTATTAGAGAGGGAGAGAGAGAGAGAGAGAGCATGTACAGGGGAAGAGGCACAGGGGGAGGGAGAGGAAGAGGGAAAGAATCCCAAGCAGACTCTGTGCCGAGGGTAGAGCCCTACACAGGGCTCGATCTCACAACCTTGAGACCATGACCTGAGCCAAAACCGAGAGTCGGACACTCAACTGACAGGGCCAGCCAGGGACCCCCAATTATTACATTTTTCAGTGGGACTTAAAGAATTATAATGCTTGTTTATTGTTACGTATTCTCACACATTTAAACTAAAAGCAGAGAATATTACTTCTTCTCAGGAATTATAACTGTAAAAATTTAAAAACTTCACTTCACAATTAGTCTTATATTTCAACTAAAGATCATTAACATAAGATTTGCTCCTAACTCTGACTATGGAAATGAAGAATAATTAAAAATAAAATAAGGGCAGGTCAATTGTTTGGTTGTTTTTACAGCAGGAAAATTACAGTTCTGCCACTCAAAGGAACTCCAGACTGCTGCTGGCTATGAAAAGACCACTTTTTTTGCATGACTGCTGTTTTCTTATCTGTCAAACACATTTAATCACACTCACCTTGTTCTACTGTATGTTGTCTGGCTTAACAAATTAATGGCTCTAAAGTGCTTTGAAAATATAAATCTCTATATAAATAATAAAACATTATTGCAGCCTGGGGATAAGTGCGAGAGGGGTTAAAGAGTAATGACTTGTCCTCTAGGATTGTAAAGGTTTCAAAGAATGGAGTTTTTTAACTATTTCTTATGTTGATATAAAATCTTCTCTGAGCTGTCTTAAAACAGTTATGTTGGGTAATTTAAGACTACATAAGCAGTTATGATTGAACCTTGATGTTAAAAAACTGTCCTTTTTTGCCAATAATATTGATATAATTAAAGCAACAGCGCACTATCCAATCACTTTTACTAGTTATGTACTCATTCATATATTATTTTGTATGTGTGCACATTCTGAAGCTAAGACGTTTGATGATATGGGGAATATGGGGGGAGAAAAGAAAACAGCTAAAAAACTTGGTTTCTGGCCTCAGGAAGCTCTCAACCTTATAAGGGAACTAAATGTAAGCAGATTTCCTTAGTACATATTGGGATGTGCTAAATAATCTTTGGCATATGAAAAAGAAATTATTTTGGAATTGCAGAAGAAGGTGAGATAATTTCTGACACTGACGTGCTAAAGGAAGGTGGGAGTGTAGGAAGGAGAGCACAGAATCTGTCTGGGATGCTTTCGTTAATGACCCAGCACTAGATCTAAGCCTTGAAGCAGGTTAGACTTTGGAAATCTATAGATGACTTGGAAGACATTCCATGCAGGAGAAATAACAGGAGCAAAGATAGGTAAACAGAAAAACACCAAGCATATTAAGAAAGTAAATGGCTTAGGAGTTTGGGTTGTGTCAAACTGGATAGTAAGGAGATAAACCTCCAAAGATAGGTTGGCGCCAAGTTGTGTAGGCTCTTGAATGACAGGTTAAAATGTGTGGGCTTTATTTAGTGGGAGACTGTAAGCTATTTCTTAAAGTCAAATAAACACTTCATAGAAGTGTTTTAAATAGTCAGAAAGGAAGACATTTTATTCAAGATGAGGTTATATATAATTCATTTAGAAATGTTTTCCTCCCCTGTGGTTAGAAAAATAAATAGACAGTCAATTTGATACTAGATTTCTGACAACACAGTGATGATGATTTTTAGACTAAGGCTGCATTAGTAAGAAAAGACAAATGATTAAACTCTTTTCTCAGAGTTTAATGGAAAATTATTTTTAACTGAACAGTGACTCATTACTGTATTTATAAGACAACAGTTAGATTTGTGCAAACTTCAGTTTAAATTATGACCACCACAGGTGTCTCTATGAGTCTTAAATTTTAGATCATTTCTGAACTTGAGAAATGTTAGCATTTATTCTCATTCAGGAGGTAATAGAATTTAAAAAGCAAGGATCTCACTTCCGTGATTCATTGTGTATTCTTAAACCAGTCATAGTAGTAACAACTTTCTCTTTGGGAAATTCCTTTGGAAACAGTACTGACATGAGTTGGGAGGCAATTTAGAAAGGATTTGGCCCAGACTTCTTACTTGTAGATAAAAAAAAAAAAAAAAAAAAAAAAAAATTAAGAGCCAAAGATATAAAATGACATGTCTAAAGCCACACAGAAAAAAATCCTGGCTATCAAAGGTAGATCTTTTTTGTCTCTTAATTCAGTGGTTTTTCAATTATTACATGATGTTTTCAAGGGATATTTTAGGCAATAATTTGAAGTATCAGCTTTGTGTTAGGTGAAATCAAACACAATATTTTCCTTTAATTCTTGATTGTTTTGAAAATTGTCTTTAATAATAATGTTACAAATATTATCAACTTGTACTTTTGTGATTTCTGTCATACACCTTCTCTAAAATAAACAGCAATTACTCATGCAGTTCCCAAGAAGTTATTCTGGAAACTTATTTTTATTTACTAAGTTAAATTTATACTAATGAATTACTCATTTTCTAAATATATAGCAAGTCACACAGTGGGTATATACATATGATAAACCACATTTAAAACTGTCTTGACTAGTTCATTTTAATATTCCATTTGAATTAGGGATTTCATCAAAGGAAGGCTAATGAGGAATTGCCTTTTCTTGTTCAACAATTTCAGTCTGACTTAGGATTTCAGAAATCAAGAATGTTTTACAAAATAGCAAGGTGGAGTTGGCTGTGAAGCTGTTTGATGATCTGTGGTTCTGTAATGTATAGCTAAACAAACATCAGGTTTAATTTTTCCTATTGATTTTATTTAGTTGTGATTGATTCATTTTTATAGATTTTTCATTGATTTAAATTTTCTAATTATGTTCCTAGGATAGCATTTCATAGCCTTAAATGTATGATTCTACTTGCTATTCAATAGTTCTCCAGGTTTTTTGGAGCATTTTAACTGCATTCTATAATTCTAAAGTCCAATAAAGATCTATTGAACATTGAGAAATACATTTCACTTTCTTAACCCCACGAGGTAGAAAGTGACCATGACTGAGCTGTCATGATTATTGGCTACATAAATTCTGATATAAAAATTTGGGAGGGGAGAAGATTACATATACAGAAAATTTTCTGAATGCATTACATATAGCTTTTCCTTTCTTCTTCCCCATGGGTCTGCTTTCTTCTCCTCCTCTACCTCCTCCTTCTCTTTCGAATATTTTTGTTTGTTGTTGTAACATGTTATTGTTCTTGTCTCTTTAAGTGAATAGAGTATTTAGAACTGTAAACCATAAAGACTACAGCCAGGACTGACTATATACTTTGTAGGGCTCAGTGTAAAATGAAAATACAGGACACCTTATTAAAAAATTGTTAAGAATTTTAAGATGTGACAGTGGAGCATTAAAACAAGCATGAGGCCTTTCTAAGCATGTTTCTCTGTATGAGTCCACAATCACACGCTTTATGAAGCCAGCCCTGGCTACAACTTGCGAAGAGGGAAACACAAATTTCCTGCTTCATCTTTTTCTTCTGAATTTCTGATAATTTCTTCATTGGCAAACTTTATCACAGAGACCTAAGCAGTGTGGGTGGTTTCATTTCTATATTTAACCTATGTGTAGGAGCTACTGATTGGAATGATTACTGTTTGTACTGATTTCTCTTGCTTTTGTAATCATTTACCACAA
Source organism: Ursus americanus (assembly GCF_024610735.1). Lineage (NCBI taxonomy): Eukaryota > Metazoa > Chordata > Mammalia > Carnivora > Ursidae > Ursus > Ursus americanus. Next base: position 75,869,201 of record NC_142129.1, read on the forward strand.
ACTTAGTGATTTAGGACAACACATCTATGTTATCTTACTATTCTAGAGATCAGAAATTTAAATGAGTTTTACTAGGACTCAAGCTGTCAATAGGGCTTTAGGGAAGAAAAATATTTCTTTGCCTTTTCTAGCTTGTAGGGACTGCCAGCATTCATTGCCGCATGAGCCCTTTCTCCAAGCCAGCATGATAGCACCTTCAAATCATCATCAGTCACCTCACTCTGACACTCTGTTTTCATCATCACATATTCTTCTCTACCCCTTTCAAGAACCCTGTGATTACATTGGACCACCTAGATAATATAGGCTAATAAACCCCTCTCCCCATCTTTAACTTAGTTAATCTGCAAAGTCCTTTTTGTCATATAAAGTAACATACACACGGGTCCAAAAGGTTAGGGTTGGACATGTCTGTGGGGGGATATTAGTCTGCCTATCACACAGCATTTCTTCTTGTACACATACTTCCTGATAATTACAGCAGTTTTATGGCCAGTGCTGTCTATTCATCTCCAAATTTCCTGACTTAAAAATCATCTAAATCATGATTTTTCCCTATATTTCTAGTCAGTTGGATGCTAAGAGTTATATCAAAATTTAGTTTAAAATAAGAAAGACATTTAATTGTTTTCTTTAGGCAGGAGTACCATTTTATCATCAAACAGCATCTGTAAGATGATTAAAAAACTTTTGCCTTTTATCCAGGAAAAACCTAAAAACTAATGTTTATGAAGCATTTATGTTTTTTTCTGCACAATATGAACAGTCACTCTCATTGCAGACACAGACATACATATGTAAGTTCACATTTTGTCATCTTCCCAAACAACATCAAATTTTCCCTGCCAACATCATTTATTCATAATTGCTTTGTTTTTATAGATTCAAATTTTCTAATCCTTTAGTGAACTGTAAAACTCAGTGCTTCTCACATATAAAAGGTTAGTTATTATTTAAAAGACTTGGGCTCAGCTATGTGTTCAGTGTTTATTGCACACATACCCTAATAATAGGAATTATAGGGAATAGAGTGTATACATTAAAAGTTTCGGGGTGAAACTATGCAGATATCCAAGCAGCAGACATAAATTCAATAAAACAAGATATGCATCAACTCATGAGCAGGGTGGTCTGTGGGTTTGGTGTTCGGAAGGGCTCCTCGGAAAACTTGCATTCTGAGGAAAACATTAACGGAACCAGAGGATTTGGCTGGGTGAATGAAAGGAAGTAGTCCTCATGGTAACGAAATGGTATAGGCAAGAACTTCAGGACTGTAAACAGAGGACTAATGGATAGAAAACAAACACGTACGCTCAGCCAGCCAGTGTAGCTACAACATAAGAGATTCCTTTTTAATGGCAAACACGAGAAGGATCCATAAGTCTGTGTTTGAGCAATTGTGTTTAAACTTCAAGGTAACATGATTCAATATAAATATAGTGATTTTTCCATATTAGAACTCTGACTTAGCTATGAAAATATGAATAGGAAATTGTATTATGGAGCCGAGTAAGCAACTTGGGTGAAAAAGATTTTGAAACAAGTGTTGGGGATGGAAAGAGAACAGTGTAGGAGATTCAACTGCTACAGTATTGCCAGGAAAGCATAACCAGAGCTTGGATTTAGTGGTGGACGTAAGAGAGAAATAGGCAAATCCTGTTAATATTATACACACACTACTCAAACACAGCTGCATGCGGTACATTTCATAGCATTGAAAGTCATATCGAATATCTGAACATATGTGGAGATAGTAGCAATGCTAGTTAGCTTTTACTCAATATTTGTAACATGCCAGACACTGTCCTTGGAGTTTTTCATTACTTTAATTACTTTAATCCCCATAATAACAATTTGATATCTCATAATCCCCATTTAAGATATGAGGAAGTTATAATGGCATTTAAGTGATTCGCTAAAGTGACAAGTAAATAGATACTAGAATTTAACTCCTGATTTTTGAACTCCAAAATCTATACTCTCCAGCTTATCAAACCAAAGACACTGGCATTTGGCCTAAAACACATTCCCTTTGGATCCCCAAACCTCATTTGATGTTAGAATTATTCTTAGCATTAAAAAAAATGATAACTCTCATTTAACCCCCAAATCCCATTTAGTGTAGGAATCGCCATGCAACCACTGTAGAAAATGGCCTCTTCTGTCTGAGCACTTTCAGTAATGGAGGCTTTATCAATTCTAAATAATTTTTTGTATGGTCCATTGGCTAGGAAGTTTGTCCTTATTTTGAGTTGAAATCTGCCCTATAACCTTCACTCTCCTGCTATGACTCTGCCTTCTGGAATTACACACAGAAAAAAAAAAATCATATTTCTTTTCTGTGCTTGAAAATAGCCATCACTAGTCTGTTCAAAGTGAAGCATCCACATTTGTCTGAATCATTGAACAAAGTGCCCCAATCCTTCACCATCTTGGTGCATTCTTTTTTTTTTTTCATCTTGGTGCATTCTTTATACTGCTCAACATGCTGTAGGTGACTCAGTGTTACTCATCTGTTTAAGACAATCTGCCATCATTTCTTTTACATTTTTCCTGGGTCCAGAAGATGCTCTATAAAGCATTTTGATCAACTCACCATGTTTCTCTACATTAGCACTGATCAACAAAACTGCTATACTTTAGTCAATACCTTATACTCTCCACAATTAAAATAGACACTTAACTTGTGATAAAACGAGACCTTAGTTCCAGCTGCAATATGAACACCTGTGAGGCTGCAACTCTGGAAATCTGAGAATCGTGCAGGCACTTAATCATCGTTTACACTTCACATCTATAGTGCTTAGCTGTGAAGGCCCAGCCTGTGACCTGCTGACGGCTTTTCCAGTAAAATAGAGGAGACATAAACCAGGGCAAATCAGATATGCTTAACAAGAGCCTTCTCTCCAGCTGTCAATGAGGCACGTAGCACTGAAGATGCCCAGTAGGAGGCTCTCCAATCACTGACTTTTGTCTAGTTGAGTGTTTGGTTAAACATTTTGAAAAGTGATAGGTGAGTGGGGTCTTTAGCTGAAGTTATGGGTCAAATTCCAGGCTTGCAGTAGCACATAACAGACAGAGAAAAATAAATTATGGGGCTTTCAAGTATATGTAGACATAAAATACCTCATGGTATCATGGAAAGCTGAGCACTATTTTTTAGGTTAATATAAGTAAGAAATATTGTTAATGGAAAGTTTAAAACTCCTAGTATTTGTTGTCAATAAAATACTGACAAAAGAAAATGATGGAGAGGTGTGTATCAAAGGCATATCAAAGATAAAGAAGGAAGTGAACCTGAGGAAACACATTCCCCCCTTACCTTATCTTAATGCTTTGGAGGATGATGACTTACTTAACTTTGTTATCCAGCCTCTTATTCATGATATGTTGAAGTTATTCAAAAGAAAATAAAACACTTAAGAAAAGAAATACATTTCTTTGAAGCTCTGTTTTAGGATGAAATTTTGTAGGGATGATCTGCTTATCATATATGTACATTTCTTATTTTGAAAGTATTTTTTATCATATAGATGTGACTTCTCTGTCCTGCTTACGTCTGTTAATTTAAAATGAACATGTATACATGGAGATGTGTTTATTCGAAGTTATATATATGTATATAAAATATATTTTATATATATTTACATATATATGGAATGGAGTAATATTTATTTTCATGTATTTATGCCGTTGTGTATGTAATGTATTTTAATGTATTGATTACACAATCTAGGTATCATACTAAGTTATGTATACTATTTAAATTAATGACTAATAATTTCTTAATGCATTGTATATTATTAATGTATTCATGGCATATTTTAGGCATTACTAAAGTCACAAAAAGATATCATTATTAACTAGAAATTTATGTTTTTCTGCATTTTGTATTTTCCATATTCTATATTTCCAGTTCTGTATTGAACTTTGCTACATAAATCATTTATAATTAAGTAGCTCTGTTAATAAAATGTCTTATATTAATGTAATTTAAATATTTAAATGTTTTCACAAATATTGCTTGATTGATCCTCTCCCTAATATTTGACCTTCAGATGGCTTATGGTTATCATTTTTCCTACTTTAGATTTGAAGATATTGAATTATATGGTGGCTCAAACGCTTAGTAAGTGGTAGAGAAAATACCAAAATTCAGTTTCTCAGACTTTCTACTGTGATTTTTTTCTACTTTATATTGCATACTTATCTGTCAGAAAACAAAAGGATAAAAGCAACTTTCATGTGTTCAATCATATATAAATGTAGTCTTGAATTTGCAGTCAGTAAGTTTTGATCAATAAAACTGTAAAATGTTAAGAATTAACTCATATCTTTCCCAATATCTAAGAGTCTATGCCTTAGCTGTTTTCTCTGACATTTTTTTAAAGATTGTATTTATTTATTTGAGAGAGAGGGAGCAAGAGGGAGAGGAAGCATGAGCAGGGGGAGGGGCAAAGGCAGAAGCAGACTCCTGCTGAGCAGGGAGCCAATCCCAGGACCCTGAGATCATGACCTGAGCCTAAAGCAGACACTTAACTGACTGGGCACCACCCAGGTGCCCCTTTCTCTGACATTTTTATCCAAATATATTTTGTGTATCTTTTGAGAAACGTAGAGAATGAGAGAGCAACAGTCTTTATTTTGAAACAAAAGAATTTGTTTTTGTATTTTAACAAAAAAATTTTTTTTCTTTCTAGATTATTTATAGACTGGTGAGGAAAATAGTCCTGGTTGTTTTTGTTCTTGTTTTTTGGCTAATCTTATGACTCAAGAGAAATGATTCAGAGACTGTAACATGCTCCATGTTCTTGGCTTTTTTAAGTGTGCTTAGTACTCCATTTGGGATTCTTGATTTGTACTTCTCGATCTGATTTGGATAACATGCAGGTTCCCTTCAGCCGGCTGACCTGGTGCAAACACACAATGGATTAATTCCATAATAAATTATGAGGGCAATAAAGCTTTCTAGACCAGTTTGCCTCTTAAGTAACAATCTTTTATGTTGCCTTATAAAAGTGAACTTATGTTTTATTTGTAAGTCATTCTGGGCATAATAAACTGAAACTGGGGCACTTAGTTTTGGATCTGAGCACATTCTTGGTGCATTGTTTTATGATGGTTCTGGAGCTACTTATTAGCCAAAGCACCTGAAAGTTCCTGGAGGATACTAACATCTAGTCGAAATAACGTCACACCTAAAGGTGCATGGAAATAGAGACTTTGTATAACTCTGAACTCCAGCTGTTTTTCATCTATTTCTGTATCTATTTATTTTATGTCTAAAGAGAGTCCACCATTTGCCATCTAACGTTGTAATAAGATCACTCTGCTTCAGTTTTGTGTGAAGTTATATTGCATAGACTATGCACTTAGGCCCTTTATGAGATTGCTGTTAGGGTGGGAAAGCTCTCTCAGGCAAATAAACAACGATATGGATTATTTGATCATGTCCTGATGAACACTGGGTGGCAGAGATACCCAGAATAATAATTTTTGCCCCTCTTGGATAAATTGTTTGTTGTACTTTAAAAAACCCTCCTTGTTACCTAAGTATCACTACGTGGGATTATCTTAATCATCCAAGGGAATTTTATTTTGCTTCTTTTTGATTTTACTTAGGTCCCCAAACCAGAGTTAATAATCTCTGTTCTAGAAATTTATAAAAGCAAATCAGAGTAAAAATTTAGTTCCTCTGCTCTTTATATAATGAGGGTGAATTCTTTTAAAAGAAAGTTGGAGATACTGTGCTTGAATAGCTTTCTTAATTTATCCAACTTTGTGGACCTTTTCAACTTACATTGAATCAGTAAATTTAAAAGAATTTTTTTTAGTTACTGAGGAAGAAGCTAAGGCGTATTTGGTCCTGGGGTAGAAATAGCCTATTCGTAATGAAAGATTACCACTTCTACTCCTAAATGCAGTGTGGGAAGATGACCATAAAAAGGAGAATGAGATACAGTCATGTGGGCAGATTTCAAAATTCCTATCTACCACTTCAGACTTAGTTTCTCTAAGTGTACTTCTGTTTGGGAATTGGAGACACATTCAAACAAAGGAAACATTTTCTGGGTGCATAATAATGTTCTTCATTGAAAATAGGGAGAAATATAAAATAGCACTCCTGTCCTTAAGTAATACACAGTCTACTTTTTTTATGGCTTCTGTCTGGCTAGCCTCACATGGTTCTTGCAAAGAGCAAATGAAAATGTATATCAAAATGCCTCAAAATCTGTGAAGCACTATGTAAATGGAAAGAATAAAGATACTGTAGTATTACAAAATTCAGGTCAATTTGTTCATTTCATTTAGATTTTAAATAGTCACTAAATTTATTACGCTACAATAGTATTCTAGTGATGACCATGAACAGAAGCAAGCTAATGGCCCATCCACCTTACATCATCTCTAAGGACAAGGAAAGCAGCTATGACTGGTAAAGGAAATAATACTAGTTAGGCCTGTTCTGTATAGAGTGAGCCTTCATGGGCAAACCTTGTGGCTTTTAAACTTTCACACTTGATTCTCATGGATTAATCTTTATAAACTATCAGAGTATGTACTAGTTTCCCAGGGCTGCCATTACCACAGACTGGTGGTTTATAGCAACAGACTTTATTCTCTCAAATTCTGTAGGCTAGAAGTCCAAAAGAAGATATTGGCAGGCTTTGCACCCTTTGAAGTCTCTAACAAAGAATCTTTCCTTGCCGCTTCTAGCTTCCAGTGGTTACTAGCAGTTTTTGACATTCCTTGGCTTGTGACCTTCTAACTTGAATCTCTGCCTTCATCTTCACCTAGCTGTCTTTCTTCTGTGTATCTGGTTTGCTTGTGTCCAAACTCTCTTCTTATAAAGATATCAGGTGTTGGATTTAGTTCACACTCTAATGCATATGACCTCATCTTAATTTGATTACATTTGTGAAAAACTCTTTCCAGATACAATCACGTTCACAGGTACCGTGGCTTAGGACTTTAACATATCTTTTTGGGAGACACAATTCAACCTGTAAGGGTGTCATAAGATCCCAAATTTCAATGTATTTTTAGATGAAAGCAGCAATGCAGTCAATTTGAAGAATCTGATCCTAGAATTGTACTTGGAATGCATCTAGTATGGATGATAAATTTAATTTTATACTTAATTTAATTTCAATTAAAATAGCCACATATGGCTAGTGGTTACCATACAGGACATAGTTCTATCAGCTTTGCATAAAATTACAGAGACATAACCATGCTATGAAATAGTCTACTCTTTAGATCTCCAGATGTATTTAGTGCAATGATGTTTGCAAACTGAAAAAAAAAAAAAAGAAAAAGAAAAAGAAAGAAAGAAATAGAGAGCAAGAGTGAGAGAAAATAAATAGAAAATTAGAAAAAAACAATTTATCTATTCACGTCCATGTTAAACTTCTTTCTTGAACTAACAAAGTCTTAAATTGAATGGGCTAAGAGGAAAAATGATGAATAATTTTACTATATAAAAAATCATTAAAGAAGAAAATTTGTTCTGGCACAATTATTATGTACTTTATAGCTCATTTAACTAACTGCTCATTATCCCATGAAATGGAAAAGCATCTTGGTGCTCAATTTCATCTGGTTAACTAAAGGTCACTGAAGATGCCTTGCAAAGCCAAGTGAAACTGATTATTTCTTAACAGATAAATGCTTACTTCTAAAATTCTATTCATATATAAAGTATCAATTGTCACCATTTTGGCAAATTCAGCAGAGAAATATTTAAAAGAAAATTAGTCCTTCAAATGAAAATTGCTCCTCTCCAGCCATAATGGAATTATTTTAATAGTCTTATTTTTTGATATACAGTCGAGTATAAAAAAATTGTAAATTTCTTATTTTTATTCTTGCCAGACCATATTCTCCTTAAAGACAGGGATTGCATCATATTCATTTTTTAATAAATATGTGTTTGCAATTTAATTGGGACTTTATGCATTTAAAGAAAATATGGCTAAATGAATTAAGGATAATGGTTATAATTTTCTTTGGTTTCACATATCACAACACAGTAATAACTGTTTTGTATATTTGTCTATAAAACTTTTAAATGTTTATCTCTCCATAGTTCTACATTTTATAAAACCTGCTTAATTTTGAGTTTGCAGGCTATAACTGCAGGTCTTTCTTCGTGTTGTTTTGCCTCTTAGAATGACTTCTTTAAACTGCTTTGCAGGTAATCCTCATACTTCCTCATTTTTTTACATCACAAGATGTAGGGCAAATGGTCAGATGACTCGTGTTTGAGATCATGAATCCAAATGTTTACATAGATTGGAAAATGTCTTTTCTATGTAAATAAAAAGTGAGAGGTTATTTAAAACTAGAAAGAGAAAAGGTAGTATGTTCTCAATTCTCACATAATTTAATACTTCTATTTCTAAATTTATACCTACTTTAGGATAGGCCTAAGTCCTTCCAGATTTAAGATTTCTTATGAAACAGCAGTCCTTCAGAGGGAACTCAGTAGGTCAGCTTTCAGGAACAGAAGGAAAAGCAAGTATCTAATTACTGAAAATTCCAAAGATAGAAAACTGTCTTATGCCAAGTCTAAGATATTTAAATTTTTCTCAAATTAATTTATAGTTGAGAAAATATGGTTTTCTAGTTCTCAAAAATAAACTAAAGGCTTAAAAAGCCTACTTGATTTAAAACAACATTTTGATCAGTTAAGTGTAAATGAATCAGAAACATATGGGTTAAGTCTCCTTGAAGTACTTACAGCCAGCCATAAATAGAAAAGAAAATGAAATAGTTGGCAAAAATGTACTTTGGGTTAGCCGTGCAGTAATCATTTGAAAATTACTTGAGTTATTCACCATCAATGAACAGGTCTGACTTATCCCTCCAGAATTACTTTGAATGTGGTGAAAATGTCTGTGGAAATTAATAGAACCCACTGAAAGAAATTCTTAGTTCCCTCTGCCTGGATTACTAAGATTTCAACTGGCCATCAATGTTTAAATGTAAACGAGTATAACAGTTATTGGGAAGGAAGTTATATTACTTTCTCTTGGTTATTTGGGACATTTATTTTAGGAATCATTGAATTCTGTCTATAAAAATGTTGCTATATAACATGTGGAATATAGAAAATTAGGCCAACAAAATTGAGGGCATATGCTGATACTTCCTAAATATAGAATAAATAAATAATTATAATTTTTGAAGTAAAGAAAATTCATGACTTTCTACTGTTAAGTATTTTGTACAATTGTATAAAGAGTCAACACTTTGCATTTTATTAATCTATAGTATATTTATATTATAGTAAATAATTATTTTTATTTTATCAAATCTATCTACATTTGGATGTTTAATGAATCCAGCACAGCACAGAACTATAGAGTGGCAGATGCTTAAATATGAAAAATATTAATATTTGTTAGTTGAACATATTTCGTCTGATACTGGAAAAAAAGACAGTTTTTGGATTAGTCTGCTTTATAAGTATGCATAGTAGTTTTTAAATTAGTATGAGTAGTGCTTTTCACCAATCATTTGGGTATGAAAAGAGGCATCCAAAGTCAACACAGAACTGCTATCAGTGTGAGTTTCCCATTCTTTTCCTCAATCTATATAGGATACAAGTATCCAGGCATTTTTAGGGCATTAATTGGAAGAAGTAATAATAATAATAATAATAATAATAATAATAATAATAATACCACTGCTAGTCACCTGCTTTTGAGCGGGCACTGTGTTGTATGCTTTATGCTTTGTTCATTTGTTTTTGGTGGTAATTAAATTTTCTAACTTCTTACTTCATTAAACCAATCTAGTATTCTTTTGTACTGTGAAGACAGACTGACAACAAATCATAAACATCTTTTAGATTTAAAATTTTAATACAAATTTAGAGTGTTTCTTATTCAGTGACTTCTGTTTAAATCTTTACCTGATTAAATTCTTGAGTTCAGTGTGTTTCCCATGTAATCTGGCACTAGTTCTTGTGTGTCTGTCTTCACACAGCTGTAGTTTGATTTAGGTACCCTGAATCGTGGAGTTTTTCTGGAATTTATTTTTCTGAATTATAAAATTTAGAAAAGGACAATAGGCAAATTATTGGGAAAGAAATATATACATTCATAAATATCAGAAACACAGTGGTGTTTAACTTCAGAACGTTCAGAGTCATGTCTCTCTACCTCTACACTGTAATATCAACAGGTTTGAAAAACAATAATTCCATCGATGGTTTCAAATAATCTCTTTTAATAGGATGGCTTATCTCTGCAGTTGATGCATTGTAGAAATTGTGCTAAATTAACATTTTGGAGTGAAGAGATTGATCCCATCCATCTGCCCATCTTCGGGGTGACTGAAAGTCAGTGATACAGTAGTATTAAAGTCTTTTTAAATTCTGTTTTTTTCCAGCTTCTATTGATTCAACAGCTATTGTATTTTTATAGAGTCTTTAAAATAAGTGTGTGAATTGATTCTGTTTAAAGCATAATCCATTCATCATTTCAATGTTTTGCTTGATAAATGAAAGAAATAAGAAAACAAAAAAGAAATAAAAGTTAATATATTTAAATAACTTCAAAATCACACAAGTGCACATCTGATACAGGACTGTTACCCAAAATAAACAAAGAACTTTTAAAATGAAGTAATAATAAAAAAATAAACAACTCAATTGAAAAATGGGCTGAAGACCTGAGCAGACATTTCACCAAAGAAGATATACACATGGCAAGTAAGCGTATGAAAAGATGATCCATATCATATGTCATCAGGGAAATGCAAGTTGGAACAACGAGATACCAGTACACATCTATTAGAATGGCCAAAGTCCAGCACATAACACTAAATGCTGCTGAGGATTTGGATCAACAGGAACTCCCATTCATTGCTGGCAGTTATACAAAATGGTACAGCTGCTTTGGAAGACAGTCTGGTAACCTCTTACAAAACTAAATATACTCTTAACATTATGATCCAGCAATCACATTACTTGGCATATAGCCAAAGGAGTTGAAAAGTTATGTCCACACAGAAACCTGTGTGCGGATGTTTACTGCAGCTTTGTTGATAATTGGCAAGACTATGAAGCAAACAAAATGTCCTTCAGTAGGTGAATGGGTTAATAAACTGGTACATCCGGACAGTGGGTTATTATTCAGTGCTAAAGAGAAATGAACTATCAAGCCACGAAAAGACATGGAGGAAACGTAAATGCATATTACTAAGTGAAAGAAGCCAGTCTGAAAAGACTACATATTGTATGATTCCAACTATGTGACATTTTGGAAAAGGCACAACTATGGAGAAAATAAAAAGATTAGTGGTAGTGGTTGCCAGAGGTGTGTGGGAGCTGAGGAGTGAAGAGATGAATCATTTTTAAGGCAGTAAAATACTCTATGATATTATACTAATGGATATATGTCATTATGCATTTGTCCAAACCCATAGAATGCACTAACTATGGACTTGAGTGATGTATCAATATAGGTTGATCCTTGGTAAAAATGCATGTGTGGGGCAGGGGTATAAGGGAAACCTCTGCACTTTCTCCTCAATTTTGATGTGAACCTAAAACTGCCCTAAGAAATAAAATTTTCATGAAAAATAAATTAAAAATTCATTTAATGTTATGTTGGACCAGTTAGAAGTTAAGTGACTAATGAAAATTAAGTATTATAGGGGCCACCCAGGCAAGCATCTGCCTTCAGCTCAGGTCATGATCCCAGGGTCCTGGGATTGAGCCCTGCATCAGGCTCCCTGCTCAGTGGGGAACCTGCTCATGCTCTCTCTCTCACTTGCTCTGCACTCTCTCTCAAATAAATAAATAAAATCTTTAAAAGTAAAAGAGAATGAAGTATTATAATTTTCTATATCTTTGCTCTTCCATTGATTTTAAGAATGTAGGACATGTTTCAGTGGTTGTGATCTAAGTTATTATGTTGGGCTTTTCAGTAAAGATAAGGTGAAACTATATCCTTTTCTCTTTAGTGAATTGACTTTTACAACTATCAGAATTTTCGTGTACCTTTTGGAATACTGTCACATGTGTGACATGGTGTTAGCTTGCATGGTAGCTAAGACCTTATGGTTGTGGCAACCTCAGGAAGAGGTGCGCTAAAATGACACAATACCAGAAATCACTTCTTAGATTTCTTCTATTCTTTGACCTAAATTATTTTTCTTTTTTTTTTTTTTAAGATTTTATTTATTTATTCGACAGAGATAGAGACAGCCAGCGAGAGAGGGAACACAGCAGGGGAAGTGGGAGAGGAAGAAGCAGGCTCATAGCAGAGGAGCCCAATGTGGGGCTCGATCCCAGAACGCCGGGATCACACCCTGAGCCGAAGGCAGACGCTTAACTGCTGTGCTACCCAGGCGCCCCATAAACTATTTTTCAATAAATAATGTATGTACATAAATAAAAATTAACAACTTCACAAAATAGTTATGCTGTTGAATTACTTCATATTGTTAATTATAATACTAATTATGCATTCATCCAACAATTACCAGAATTCACCATATTTTTTTTTTTTTAAAGATTTTATTTATTTATTTGACAAAGAGAGACAGCCAGCGAGAGAGGGAACACAAGCAGGGGGAGTGGGAGAGGAAGAAGCAGGCTCCCATTGGAGGAGCCTGATGTGGGGCTTGATCCCGGAACGCCAGGATCACACCCTGAGCCGAAGGCAGACGCTTAACGACTGAGCCACCCAGGCGCCCCAGAATTCACCATATTTAATTCCCACATATCATCTCTGATCTCTGGGATGAGTATAATTTCCATATTGTTGCAAGAAAAATAAAAGTTCTAAGAGCTGAAAAAACATGCTGCTTATCAGGATCAGGTCTCTGCTACTGAATAACAAATAAAATACTTACTTTAAATGATTTATTTAGGGATGCCTGGGTGACTCAGTCAGTTAAGCTTTTGCCTTCAGCTCATGTCATGATTCCGGTGTCCTGGGATAGAGTCTGACATTGGACTCCTTGCTCAGTGGGGAGCCTGCTTCTCCCTCTGCCTGCATCTCCCCCTGCTTGTGCGCTCTATCGTGCTCTCTCTCCCTGACAAATAAATAAAATCTTTAAAAAATAAAGGATTTATTTAGTAGAGTACATTTTATTCAGCTTTTTATAAGACATGGGTGTGAGAATAATCTATGTCTTAGTCTTAGGAAAGTTGGCTTGATTTTGATGGGCCTGTTTCTTAGGTTTACTAATTAATGACTGCCTGTGATAAGAAAGGTTATTACTTATGTCCTTTGTGATTTTGCTTAGATAGCAAAGATTCTGTGTTTTACCAGAATAATTTTAGGTGATTTATGTTGATTTCATTATTTTTCTGATTATTTTTTAAAAAGACAAATGTCCCTCATGTTTGAAATAGCTAAATTTCCTTTCAGTCCTGTTAACTTTTATGTTTCTTCTTAGATGTTTTATTGTCAATTTGATTAAGGAGGTAATCAAACACTGTTTCTCAAGTACTTGTGATCTTATCTTCATCACGAGTCCAAATATCTGACAACTTTTTAATTGTGTCCTCCCCAAATTAGGTCCTAAATAATGAAAAATTAATGTAAAAATTTCTCAATATTTTATGACTGAAATGGGAAAATCACAATTCTTTCATCCTATAGAAAGAAATACTAGAAATAATTAGGTTTGTTTAATATATTATCCCTGTAAGAGCTGCATGGAAAGAATTTTCAAATCTGAAAATAGCCTGCTCTAGGTAAATTCGTATGGGTTAAATATTGTTAATATGTATATTTCAGAAGTTGTATGTCTTATAAGAAATCTTTCGAGATACATGAATACCTACACTGGTCATTATGTGTTTTTATTTTCAGAGAACACAATGACCAAAACCCAAGTCTAAGGAATAGTCTGTTTTTTTCCTCTATTTATGAGTCCTGCCAGTGTTTTTTTGATGATATTAGAAACAGTAGTATAGTGTTCTCAGTCATAATTTCAGTTATTATATATAATATATATATATTATATATATAAAATATTTACTTGTCCATGACCTGACTGCTTTAATTTGAATGTAGTATCTTCTAGGCCACTGGCTTTCAATTGGGGATGCTCATCAGATTTACCATGAAGTTTTATAAAAGTACAGATGTCTAGGGTTACTTTAGTCTTGTTGAATCTATTTCTGATATACTTGGGATTTAAAATAAAATTGTTTCCACTATTATATATCTCAATATATTTTCCTCCATCAAAATCATACGCATCCATTTTCATAAATCAAATATAAAGTTTAGTGATGTCTTTGAAATTACACTAGATCATTATCCTTGGAGATATATTATCAATTTTTTTGAATCACTTTATATAACCTTGTTATGCATGCCACAGAAACAATAAAAATTTCTTTGTTAGTTGCATTTTTCTTCTTAGGATCCCTCATCAGACTTTTCATTATTGGAAAATTATCAGTAATAAATGAACCACAACCATTCAATTTTTGTCACCTGCAGATAGTTTTAGTTTTATTCTGATGGTTAACTCTAAGTTCTGTTATTTGCAACGTGACCAAATTTCTGTCTCCCACAAAAAAATAAGAAGTCTCAGAGCCTCATGGCAAAGGACTGTACAAGGTCCTTTAAACTACTGACACTTCAAAGAATATACTCTTGGACACAAACTTCACTGAGACTCTGGGGATACAGGTTTCTGAGCTTGTATCTCTTAGACAACTTTCAGACTCCAAAAGTGGACTGAGTCAGAATTTCCAGGACCCTTTTTATCTAGAAACAGACAGTTTCATGAAAGCAAGAACCAAGATGCATCAGAACAAGAGTTAATTACAGAATGTTGAATGAACTGGAGCAGAGTTTTATTGTGGTTGTTGTTTGGAATAATGTTGATGTTGTTTTAATGTTTTATTTTCTGGTTCTATGAAGACAACTTTTCTCTCTCTTCTGACATTTTTCTTTCCAATTCATAAGCTCTGCTTTCATGGAATGAAATAAAACATTTTAAACTAATATCATATTCTTATTGATTTTACCAGAATTCAGAAAGTCTTTCAGCTCTCTTTTCAGCCATTTACATAGGTTAATAAGAATCTGTCTTCCTTTATATCAGGATGCTTTTCAGCAAGTTGATGAGAATTTTACATTTGGGAACAATGCTCCTTTAAAAACATATGGCATGCTACTTTTATAGAACAAAGGTTGGTTTTACTCACAGAGTCAACACCTACATGATCCTCTCAGGATCAGATTTACCGGGTCCCACTTATATAGGTAATAAAAGGTTCCTTTCTGGTAGTTCAGTAACCTAAGTAAATTTGAGGAACCTTGTAAATAGAGGAATTTACTCAAATGTATATTAGTTGGAGAAACCGTGGGGCTTATTTTCCTAGCCTCTGCATAATAATTAACAGAGGCTTTTCAAAGTCCAACCTGAAATTTTTCATTATAATTTATCTAGATGATATTAATTCTGTGACCTCAGTAATTGTCCAGCACTGTATATATCTAGATTTGTAAAGCAAGCTGCAGGAGAGCCATATGATAAATTAATGTTCTTGCAGCATGTACATAAATAATCAGGCCAAATGTAATGATCAGGCCAAATATATTGTACAATTAAGAACAATCTATACATAAACCTAATGCACTATCACACCATAAGTGTCAGCATTGCAAAAATTTTATTTAACATGAAAGTCTACTGGGATTTGATGTTGATTCCTTTGAATTCTCCTTACCTTCCTTTGCCTCAGGGTTTGGATATTGGAAAGTAAATCATTGGGTTACTGAGAAAGAAAATTGTTTTTGCTTGTTTTTTAGTGACTCTTAAGTTTATGTACAGGACCGTCCTTCACAGCATTATCTAGAATTACAAAAACTGGGAACAACCATAGAGGGAAAATTGTTAAATACATCCACACGGGGGAATCTTTTAGCCATTAAAGTATGTTCAAAAATTTTTTAGTGACAAATTACAAACTATATATTGTGCATGATCCAGTTATGTAAATATATATGTACACACAAACCCACTATTCCACCACAAACCTCAGTTTGCTTGATCTACTTCTAATGCTAATAATCTTTGACCCTACTGATAACTTGTGTTCCCTTGACCTGTCTGGTTTCTCATTTCCTTCAGGCTTTTGCTATATTCACTGCACTATCAAGCTTGGATTCACTCTATTCAAATACCTACACAGGCATAACTAAATCCCGTTTCCCCAAAACATTTGTTTTCTCCATGCCATCAGAACAAAACTGGGGAAACCTGAATAACTATCGGAATATATCAGTGTAAACACTTTATTATCAATCTTAACAGGGTCCTCAACACTTACAAGACGTCTTAAAATTTTTCTAGCGACTTCTCTCTTCCAGTTTCTGAGATGGCCCATCTGCCTCTCTCATTCTCAGCTGATAATCTTAAATCATGGAGGAAATATCACTCCTCCTATCAGAGGCCCTTTTTCCAAGATCCCGGGGCATCGTATCCCTCCCAGTTTCTCTGTGTTATCCCTTTTTTTCTCCTGAATTTTCTGTTCTTTCCTCTCCACTGAAAGCTTTCATATATCATTATAGTCACTCTTCTTTCACCTCCTAGTCACTTTTCAGCCCACTCCAACTGTACTCCTGCCCCAAACCCCAAATTTTCCTTTAAAACTGATCTTGATATGTTTACCAATTATTTTTAATGTAATCTGATTATTAGCTTATTTGCCTCTCAACTGCCTCCAACACAGTTCATCTTGGAATATTGTCCTCCTTGCCCTCTCATATACTAAACTCCAATAGTTTTATTTCTACCTTTCTTGAAGTTTCTTCTCATTCTCCTTTGCTTTCAGGAGTCTGGTACCTTGGGGTTTAAGCTTACACCCTCTTTTAATCATTTTCACTCTTTCCTTGTGTGTTTTAACTCACTTCAATGGTTTTAGTTGTCATCTACATGTTGATCACTCCCAGGTTTCTGTCATCTGCCCAGTCTTCTGTTCTGAGTTTCAGACTACATGTAACTGCCTAGGAAGCATCTCTACTTGGATGGTATTTCACAGTTAATGTGTTCAAAAGTAATTCATGATGTAACCATCTTAACTGGCTCCTTCTCTAAAGTTTTATCAAAAACCTTTGTATCTTATGTTACACCTCCCTCTACTTCACCCACACATGCAGTCAACCACCACGTACTTACTAAACAGGTAGAAAATAATTATTCATAACTGACTTACTCAGTGCTTATTAATTTCAGTGCAAACATATAGCAAAGCAATTTTATAAGCTTCACCATCTTATCAGATTACCAGAACATTTTGGGAGAAATGGTAATGGCCCTTAAAGGCATTTAATGAACAGATTGAAATTTATCATATGGTATAATTCGTTACTTAGTGAGATGGTGGAATTTCTTCATTTGGAACTCTTTTAAAACAAGGTAGATTGCCATATATCTAAACTTATTTAGAAGAGGTTCTACTTTAAGGCAGGAAGGTAAAATAAATTACCTTCCAACCTCCTTCTGAAGGCTATAATTTTTCAGATTTCAGGAACGTTTTATTGGGCGTTTCTGTTTGCAGTCTCCAAATTTCAGCAACCTTCTCTCGTATATTTTTTCTATGCTTCCTACTTCCTTACTAATACAATTTGGATGAGTATTCTCTCCAATCATTTCTTGTTTGTTTGTGTGTATGATTGTTTTAATCTGTGCAACTTGGTTTAAAATAAGTCAGTGAACATTATTGAGGTTTCCAAAGTATGCATTGGAATGAAATGCAAGAGTTAGGGAACTGAAGAGAAAAGAAATGGATAGAGATATGGATAAAAAGCAGAATTAGTTCCTGTTTATAGAACACAATTTTCTCATTACCCCTAAAACACATCAGGTTGTTTGATTATATATTATAACTATTTCTTTCTGAGAAATTACATTTTAGGTCTTACTTCCAATTTTAATAGTCTTAGGGCTCTCAGTTCTGCCAAATATAAGCGTGGCTCAAAGACCTGCTTGATATAGTTCTAGAAAAACATTTGATAGCCATCATTTACTGTGCTTCTAATAGCTGGTAGATATAATACTAAATAGCTTACAAACTTGTTTTTTCCTTTAATCTCATTTTTAATCATGATAATCTTGCAAGACTGATGTGAGAAACCAAAGTTAATAAATTTATCAAGATTTTCAACTAAAGAATGGCAGAGGAATACTTGAAACACATGTCCCTGACTTCCAAATGTGAACAAAATGATATGGAAATCCCCAGACATTTAAATTTTGTGTTTTTACTTTCACTTACACTTTTTTCCCTACATTTTTGGCTGTGTAATATCCACTTTCTTCAAAAAATAAAATTCCTCTGTGTAAGGGAGGGTGTAATATGCGTTTATTTTATCATAATAATGTTGAATAATTTCCAAGCAATCAATTGCATTGAGGTTTTGAAATTCAGCTTAAACTTTCCTTTTTTTTCTTTTTTGCATTCCCTAATAATATTAGAGTGAAGTTGTGGAATAAACCACCCATCATTTTGTAAAAGACTTTTCTGTTTCAGTTTGGCCTTGGGCAAATTGTTGTGTCATCACTACACTAGAAATTAAGCTGTGTCTGTGATGACAATTACTTGTGCAATTTCCTGAAACCCCAGACCAGAGCTGAGACCATGCCCATGATTAAAGACAGCACAATAGAAACGTAGAGCTTCATGAAATATGGAATACATCTATTGCAAAAATGATAGGGCTTTTTGAACAGAATAAAGAATTCTTAGAGAAGAACTATTAAATTTAAGAATGCCCGCCTATTGCCTAGAGATTAAATATCTTATTTTTCATAGTTTTTCATGTGCTTGGGTTGTATATAAGATTTTATATTCAGTCCAAGATCTCCTCCAAATAAAATATTATACCTTTAACTGTATTTCAGTTCTGTGTATCTTGATTAGGTTTTCTTTTTGATCAAAGTCCTGATTTTCACATTTGAAATATTAAAGCACTTTCACACTTGTTTCTCATTTCTCAATTCAAACAGGTGAAAAGAAAAAAAAAATCTTTACAAGCTTTTCCCATAGTCTGGAGGGGCTAATTTGCAAGATCTTGAATCTCTGGAAAACAGTTTGGTTTAACTATAAAAAGAAAATGAATCTTAGATGTTTTCTGATAATCTACAGATCACTGCCCTGATCAGCACATCTTTTTTCTAGAAAGACCAGACACATCTGAATTACACAGACTGAGAGACAATTAACATGATTTTCATTTAGCTTTTTCAAACAGTAAGTATCGAATCTGGGGCATCAAAGCTTTAGGGTTCCTTGTGCAAATTTTGGTGGCAGTAACGTAGTCACTGTAATAAGCAGTTGCCTTTTTTTTTTTTTTTCTGTTCCAAATACAAATGCTACCATCCAGGCTGTAAAATGATCCTAATCTATTTCATTTGAGTTATCTTTTTGAAGGCAGTCAGAATATGGAGCTCCATACGGAAACAATCTTTATTTTCCATTGGATGCATATGTTGCATGTCTAATGAAATGCATTTCACATATTTATTTTAAGTGTGTGATAGAATTACAACATTGACAACTTTCATGATCTTCAAAAAATGTGATGCATTTTAAACATATGGTGATGCGTATCTCTGTCATAGAAATACTTAAATAAAGAGTATATAGTTCTGTAAATATAAATACATGGAATTAAATGTATTTTATTTGTATATCTGTATATTTATATAAATATCAAATATATTTGATATTTAATAAATAAGCATAGTTTTGAGATACTTGGATTTTTTTATTTTGCTCATAGCAATTTTTGTAAATACTATAATAAAATGTCACTGAAATTCTGCAGGTGAGACCACAGTTGGTTATCAATTTGGATTTGTCTGACAGGCAGACTGGTTGAGAAAGCTTTCTCTAAATTAAATCAGTAACACAATAACTGCCACCTATAACTTGCTACACTCAAATTTTCTCCAATTTTCTCCCAAGCCAAGAATCCTCCTCTTATTTTCCCCAAATTCTCTAATTTAATGCCATTCATTTTATTTCATAAAACTTCCATTTTTAAAAATATTTCAATGCAACAGGTGGTGTATTGAAATTATAGCAACAATGATACTATTATTACACTAAGAAGTTAGAAATTGTTCTATTTAATGACTAGTCAATTCCTGAGTGGCAATTTTGAGCAGGAATCAGACTGCTTAGAAAAACTAAAACTAAAATTTTCTCTTCTTTGATATTTATTTTCTTTGATACAGTGGCACTAAAGGCACATATATACCTAAACTTTTCAATTTGAAACATAAGAGAATGATTATATAGATTCCTAAAACATTCCATATTTTTCATGTGGTTTCTAAGTCGATTCAACATTTTGTTGTTAAGGCCTTGATGTAATCATCGGCAGTCTGGATAATTTCTCTTTCAGGTAAAATTTACATGTACATCATAGAAAATAAAGCCAAATACTTAAAATATTTCCTAAGGAGATGGAAAAAGAAGTTACTATCAATTCTTCTTAAAACTTTCTTCTTTGAGATGTAAAATGCTCCTAAAACTTTTGTGCTTTTAGGTCAATTGTTCTATGATTTCCTTCACATTCTACATCACCTACGTTATGAAGCAGAGTTCAAGATTAAAATAAATGTGAAGCATATCTTAGTCTTTTACTGCTTTGAGGAGAGAACTGTATATTTGGACAGGTGTTCTTAATTTGGGCTCCACTGACACCTACGGGTTCTGGGGAAGGGATTCAGGGGGTTCATGAACTCCCTGAAATTATACGCAGGGTATCATGTGATTATGCGTATATAAGTTTTTATAGAAAGAAGATCCATGGCTATCCTACATCCACAAAAAGTTAAGAACCACTACACCGTAGGTAAGATCTTCAACATTTCTTTCTGGAGGTCCTCAAGTTTAGTCTGTATGATATCCATCACTTAATACACATCTGCTGAATTACTTTGGAAGCAATAAATAGCAACAGTCTCTGTCTGGCTTTAACAAAATGAGAGTTTATTGTAAATACATGAAACAGCTCAAAAAACTTGAACGAATAATGAGAAACCAAATTTGGAAGGAATTGGAACTGGGGCAGTGTCAAGGCTCCAAGGGGAGGAAGCAAATTGTTAGTTTTATCAGGCGGTAACTGATGAGAACAACCAGCAGCCAAGCTTTCTCCTCCTTTTTTGAATATTCTAAAGTCACAAAATTCAAGGAGATAGTCCCATTGTCCTATCCCTTGACTAGCAAAGGCATGGCATCTTGACTAAAGTTGATTATGACTCCCAAAACTAGAGCAAGGCAATTTCCCTGAAGTATATTGAGGGGTGGTCTTAAAAGGAAAGAGGGGAGGCATCCAAACTAATACCAACTGCATGAAATACATGGAACCTAGATAAAATCCACTATTAAAAGTATTTCTTTCAAGCCCAAATTTAGTCCAGATGTTTCACCGCCCTAAGTACGGTGAAGCACCTTTCCTTTGTGCCTACATACAATTTACTTGCTAACTCAAAAAACTTCTATTCTGTTGTAAGTGCCACTACCCATTTTGGGTTACCTGTTTTGCTTGGAACATTCCAATTACCTCTCAGCATGTCTCCCTACATTCGTGTTTTGTTTTTTCCAATTTATTTTTCTCTCAGCAGAGTAATCTTAAAATTCAAATTTCATTGTGTCAATCCATGAACATCTTTCAAGGACGATGCATTCTTTTTAGAACAAAATCCAAAGTGTTTAACAAGGCCTGCATTTTTACCTGATCAGGCTCTTTGCGCTCTATCTCCATCTCAAGCCATTCTTTTATACTTCAGTGACACTAGTATTCTTTTCTTTGAAGCGCCATGCTTCTCTCAGTAGGACTTTTCACTTGTATCTTCTGTACTTCTAGAATTATTTTTGTCATCTTCTTCACTTAGTTAATGCCTATTTATTTTACCCCACAGCTCCCTCTGTAAATGTCATTTTTCAAGAAATTCTTTCCTAAACCCTAGTATTGAATTTCCCACTTTGTAATCTGGGTTTATATTTGAATTTCCTGTTACAGTCTGATAATTTTGTGTTGAATATCTCTCCGTGAGAAAAAGACCCCTTTTTCTCTCTTGTTAACTACCCTGTTCCCAGAAAAGCTTGAAATAAAATGATAAATACACAATCAATGAAATTAATTTTGCAGCTAGAAATCCCACTAGATACAGATAATATTTTGCTTATTTCCCATTTTATTCCTATTGTATAATGCAGACCCTAACATAATAGTTGCGTTAGAGGTATTTGTTGAATGAATAAAATAATCACCCTACATTAACAAAGCATTTGCTATATGCCACAAAACATTAGGTACAGAACTTAAGTTTTCATAATCCCCACAATTATGGATGTTTTTTATTATCGTCATTATTTTACAGATTCAAAAAAGAGTCAGTGGCATAAGTTCAGTCTTTCCTGAGGTCTGTCAGATTCCAAAGCTGCATCAAGCTATATCACGCTGACTCAAACAATTGCTATTATAATTTAAGTGCTGACTTTTCCTGCAGGTACTCAGTACCCACTACAAAAATGGCTAGAGTTTTTAAAATGTAAATTTTTACCTTTCTGGGGCTTTAAAAATTATGTACACAGTGGAATTAGATATATTTTTGGTTTAGTTTCTGGAAAACGGAAATAATGTGTACTTAATTTGCTTTATATTTGTTTACTTCACATGGTTTTCTCCTGTCAGGGTAAATGAAAGTTTAATAAATGATATTGATGATGATGCAGTTTTTATATTTATCAAAAAGCTGGCACTCCAGAAAAAAATCACTTTAACGAAAGATAACTTATAAGCTGAATCTACAGTCTTACTTTTTGAAAGGTTCTAGATGCTATGTGAATCCTACTAAAGAAATATCATTAAAAAACATTAATAAGAAGCTAGTGGTCTTGAGGTGAAGGTGGGAAGAGTGCCCTCTGAGCTTTAGAAACCTTGCTTCCACTTTCATTTCCATTACTGATAAAATTTCCATGATTGGTCATGATGTTTGGATGATATTTTCAGATCTTCCTTCAGTTGATAGATGGACAAGTTAGCATGTAAAAGCTCTCTGATTTTTCTTCAAAACTCTGGATACCTCAGGAATTAAAAGCAAAGGAGCTTTCAAAGATGGATTGCTATAAATGTCAGAAACAAAAACTGGTTGAAAATTTGTATAATGAGGATTTAGACACCCACCTCTCACCTGTGGCTCACCCAGATCAGCCACAAAACTATCTTTCCCCAGTAGTCTGGAGATTTTCATGTAAGGGGCATCTAATCAGAGGCATCAAGCAATGGGGAGGGCAAAGGCTGAGATGATGGAGTGAATAGAGGGATTTTCTGTATAGTAAAGATAAAGCTCTATTTTACCAATTTGCTCTTAGAATGTTTGGGTAAGGCAAATACTGACAGGATAACTCGGGGGAATTTTGTAAGGGAAACTCAGTAGTTAAAAAAAAAAAGAGAGAGATTAGGATATCTAAGAGATTGCAACGAAATACTAGGTACTCTCCTATAGGAAAGCTTCTGGTCAGCAAGACTTGTCCAGGCAGATAAATGGTCAACTCAGTTTGCACTGCCTCACTAAAAACAGGTATGGATAACAGGAAATTTTACAGATGACTTCAAAGTGAAGCTCAGAGATAAAATATAATAAACTAAAAGAGAAAAGAGACAGAGAAAACCATAGAAACCAAAACAAAAATTTGCAAGGAAGAAGAAATCTTCAAAAGTATTTTGCAAAAGACACTAACCAAGAATAGCATAGCAGTGGAGTAGCCAGAGAACAAAAAATGAGTCCTTGAAAATTTAAAAAATATAAAAAGGAGAGAGAAAATTAAGTAAGAAAATTTACAAATACCTCAGAAAGATGAAAAGAAAGAAATGGGTGTTTCACTGTTGTATTAATATGAAATCTATAAAGAACAGAGAGACTGGAGAAAGAGACAAGGAAAAAGTTCCCACTACTGAATGCCATGAGTTCATCTGGAGAGTCCCACTGAATATCTAACACAATAAATGGAAATGAAACAACAAGAAACTTACAGGACATGGTGAAATTCCAAACCACAGGAAACAATTAAGAAGAAGAAGCAGAGGAAGAAGCAGAAGAAGGAGGAGGAGGAGGGGAGGGGGAGGAGGAGGAGGAGGAGGAGGAGGAGGAGGAGGAGGGAGGAAGAAGAATCAAAAAAGAAGAAAAGAAAGAAAAAAAACAGGTCGGGGGAGGTGGTTGGGAATATCAAAAGAGATCATGATTCCAAGCAAAAATCTGGAAGCCAGAGAACAATGAAGAAGTACCATCAAAATTCTTAGGAAAAGTAGTTTCAATCTATAAGGTCATTCACTAATTGAGTGTGAAGGTAGATTTCAGACCTGCAAATTATTCAAAGCAAAATTCTGTGCCTGAATTACCAAGTTTTAATCCAAAAATTCATTATGACCTTGATCAAATTACTCAAACTCTGGGTCCGTTCCTCCAGCTGTAGAAGAAAGGAAGCAAAAGCATGGATCTCTACTTTAGTGAAGTAATGGAAGATATGATAAAATAATTATCTAATACATATACAAATAGAAGCATATGAAGAACACAGGTTCTTAAAATTTTTTATTTTACTTGAAATTAAACTTTCACACATGGTAACAACCACTTATCACTCTTTTAAATCAATAATACGTACTTCTGATTGTGTAGTTCCCATTCTCATCACTAAATCTGGCTTACATTGAGAATTTGACATGAGGCTAAGGGTAATGAATGATTCTCTTGTGATTCACACTCTATCTTAGAGTAAAACTCTCTTAGATAGACAAACCTCAAATACCAAATCAAATTATTTTTTAGTCTGTACAACCACTTTGAAGTGGGTTTATTTCCTAAGTTGTTTTTAACCTAGTTTTAATGAGACAAAATAGGAGACAGATAGATAGGAACTAGCATAGAATTGATAATTCCGTTTTAGTTTTCTAATTGCAGCACATACAAAACTAAGGTGCTGGAAATTTGTTTAATGTTTTATTAGTTTTTTTTTTTCCCAAATGAATCATACAATAAGGTCTTGTATAGATATTTCCTTTTAGAAAAAGAGTAAGTTATGAAATGTCACTTTTTGAGGATTTTTGCTCAAACCTGTTCACATTTTAAATATATCAATTAAATAAATAAACAAAAAAATAGACACGTATAAATGTTTGCTGTCTTACCTGTCTGATATCTCCTCCCTCCAACTAGGCTTACAGTTTGTCAAAGGCAAGGGCTCTTTCTTATTTGACTTAGTCTCTTCCTACTCTGAGAAACATATTTTGATTTGTAGGTGCTAAATAAGTACCTGTGGAATGAGTAAGTAAAATGTGGGAAAATACTGTTATTTCTACTCCCCAGCCAATCCTTTGCTTCCCCTTGCAATTTTAAGCATAGTTTGTAATTTTAAACATATTTTAAAATTTTATAGGAAAATTTCCTAGAAATGAATGAATACCTGTAAACATTATTCAGTGCTTACTTTGTAATATCTTTTTGTTCTAAGATTGTAGCATTTTTCTAGTTTTCTGAAAAATTGAGATTACCTCAGGATAAAGTTGATCACAAAATTTAAAATTTATTTAAACTTCAGAGACTCTTTGGGCCAGTCTTGCCACAGATTCTGTATTCTTCCATCGACTATCACATAATCCTTTAGAATACAATCCTAATCATTTTAGGTCATGTGGATGATATCGCTGGCTTTCTTAAATTTAATAGATTATGATAGTATCATTTTCCGAATGGAATTTTCAGTAATCACTGCTATTAACAAAGAGAAGCATATTGATTTATTAATTCTGACCTGTTTTAGTAAAATAATTTCTTCACATTATTTGTTCTTCATTTCTCTCAGCAGTATTTCATTCACTTTAAGGTGATATTATTTGCTACATTCAGAATCTTTTTGATTCTACTGGTAACTGTGGAATGAATGTTCACTTTTCCTTATAATACTCAATATAATATAAATAATATCTAATAGATGATGTAATGCCTCATGGCAAAATTCCTTCCTGACTTTGGATCTTGTTTTTAGTAATAAGAATCTTAAATCTTTAAAATTTGTATGCTTAGTGTTTATTTTGGGCTAAGTTACTCAAGAACACATTAAATGATACGCAAAACAAATTGTAAATTCAATATTTGTAAACTCAAAATTTGTAAATTTGTAAATTCAACTGTTGCAGGAGCCCAAACCCCTCTTTTCAGAATCCAACTGGTGAAGTTATCAAGTACAGGTGTATGGTCAAAGAAGTAAGAACGGAATCCGTATTTAGCTTGCTATATTTAAGTATAAAATTAGAGAATCAGCAATGAAAAATGTTTATAAGCACTTCAAAAGTATTTACAAATTATATTTTTACTACTTGGTTGGTAACTGAATTTATACTTAGATTCTGGAATGACCTTTCTTTTCAAATTTTCTTATACCAACTGTAAATAAATTGAGAGGATGTCCCCAAACTTTTCTTTTTTACTTAGCTTAATCCATTCCTTCTTCCATAATGATGCAGCTTCTAATTCATAGACATGAAATAATATTTAAATGGAATAAATAATTCAGACTTTCATCAGGATGGTGATATGTGGGAAATGATTTTATAATTAGTGAAGCATGGTTATATACACTGTTATTTGCATGGATTTCTAGGACAAACGTTTATCAGATGGCTTCTATGCACAGGCTCTTTGCTGCGCACTGGAGGTATACCAGTGAAAGAACAGAAAATATCTACTCTTTTAGAGCTTATGGTCTTGTGAGGAATACAGACAAGTAATTAGGAAATTATTAGATTGTGTGTTGAGATACAATCATGGGAAGCAGAGGGTGCTGTGGGAACACATGAGAGAATTTTTTGAAAGATTTTATTTATTTATTTGAGAGACAGAGAGATAGAGAGCATGAGTGGGGAGAGGGCCAGAGAGGGAGGGAGAAGGAGACTCTCCACTGAGCAGGGAGCCTGACTCAGGGCTCGATCCCAGGACCCTGAGATCATGAGCTGAGTGGAAGGGAGACACTTAACTGGCTGAGCCACCCGGGCACAAAGACATGAGAGAATTTTTAAACTGAATTGTAGACTTGGGGATTGATGAAGGAAGCCCTCCAGAAGTAAGAAATCTGTAAGCTGAAACCAGAAAGAGAATGATTAAAATGAGTAGGAGAGTTATCCATGTGATACACCAGTGAAAGAACAGAAAATATCTACTCTTTTAGAGCTTATGTGTATCACATGTATCCATGTGAGGGATGGGTGGGAGGGAAGAGGGGATGGCGATGGAGAAAGTGTTCTAGGTTAGAAGGCTTAATGTGCAAAGGTGAACAGAAACCCAGCCTGGATTAGTGATAGTTATTTAATATTGCTAAAATTTAGGAGTAGGAGGTTGAGTTAAAGGATGGTGAAAAAGATGAATCTGGAGAGATTATGGGCAGCCAGATCAGCAATGTCAAGTATCTTCTACTGAAGAATTTGGATATTATATATTGAGTAATGGGAAGCCAATGGAGTATTTTATGAATAGTATAATTAAATTTGAATTGTAAAAAAGAATTCTTATTTCGGTACGCAGATTGTTGTGAAGATAAATAAGGCAAGAAATGTTTCAGGGATTTAGAAATAATCTATGTGAAAGAAAAACATAAAATAGAGTAGTGTCAATGGGGGTAGAGTAAAGGAGTGAAGAGACTAGTAGGAGGTATAAGTAATTGATAAAGAATGAAGAGGCTGGCTTAACACTTGGAATGAATGGAGAGAATCATAGAAAGAACAAATAAGAGGAGAACTTCTTTATAACTGAGGACAATATGTCCAGATTTGGAGATGATGACTTGTAGAACACCTAAGAAAAATGTTAAAAAATTGGACATATTGGGCTTAGAACATCCTTTTGAATATAGGTGAAAATATTATACAATATGCAAGATTACTCAATCAGTGCATACAGTGTAGGAAAGGAAGAAGGGCTGAAAGGAATACCGATATGTACCAGCCTTTAAAAGAAAGAGATAAAAAAAGAGACATAAGTAGCTGAAAGAAAATTAGTACTGTGGTATAATAGAAGTCAAATGAGAGAGTCAGGTGATGATCAAACATGTCAAATATTGTGAGATCAAGTAAAATAAGAATATTTTTAGGAATCCAATTGATATAGCAATATCAATCTTGTTAAAAACCATTGACTAGAATAATGGAGGCAGAGAGAACTTTTGTTTTCAAGATGACAAGTGAATGGGAAAAGAGGAAATAAAGACGTATGTTTGAAGGCTGGTTATAAAAAGCAGGTAAGAGAAGGCAATAGCTGAGGGAGAATGTGGAGTTGGAAAAGTTTGGGTCTTTTTTTCATTTTTTTAACCTGAATTTTATTTGGTTATTTGGTTTGTTGATTTCTTGGCTCTTTTTA
The DNA here is from genome assembly GCF_024610735.1 of Ursus americanus. Lineage (NCBI taxonomy): Eukaryota > Metazoa > Chordata > Mammalia > Carnivora > Ursidae > Ursus > Ursus americanus. Next base: position 75,897,614 of record NC_142129.1, read on the forward strand.
GAAAGGAAGTATTTGAGATTATTTGAAAAGGAAACTGAAAATGTGAGAGACATGCTGATTAATGAAACACAGAAACATGGTAGAGCCATACGGAAGACCCAGTTGAGACTCCCTACTTCATTGTTACTTTTGAAGATTGTTGTAGGTAATTATATTCAAGCTTAGTCTACTGCAATATTGAAACATCAGAGAAAGTTCTACTATTGAGTTGGTTCTGATAGTTTTTTTGTTAACAAGTAACTATGAAGGTTTGAACCTGGGGGCACCTGGGTGATTCAGTCCGTTGAGCTGCTGACTCTTGCTTTTGGCTCAGGTCATGATCTCAGGGTCATAAGATCGAACCCAGCTGCGGACTCCACTCAGCAGAGAGTCTACTTGAGATTCTTATCCTCTCCTTCTCCTCCGGCCCTTCCCCCGCTTGTGCTCACTCTCTCTCAAATAAATCTTTAAAAAAAAAGAGTTTGAATTCAATTTCTTGAGATCTTGTTTGTGGCAATAACATGAATGGACCTAGAGAGACTTATACTGAGTGAACCAGGTCAGACAGGGAAAAACACATACTACATGATTTCACTTATATGCAGAGCCTAAAAAACAAAATAAATAAACAAACAAAATGCTGATTCCAACCTATAAATACACAAAAAAAGTGGCAGTTGCCAGAGGGGGCAAGGGTGGGTGGATGGGCAAAATGGGAGAAGAGTAGTGGGAGATATAGGCTTCTAGTTATGGAATAAATAAGTCATGGGATGAAAGGCTCCAGTGGTATTGTAACAGCCTTGTATAGTGACATGATAGCTACACTTGTGATGAGCATAGCAGAATGTATAAACTTGTTGAATTACTACATTGTACACCTGAAACTAATGTAACACTGTGTCAAGCTACACTGAAAAAAAATTGGATCCTGTTCTTGACTCTGTCATTTTGTCACCTTGGCCAAGTCACTTAAACTTTCTGAATCTCAGTAGCTTCATCTGTATGAAATCTCTTCTAAGTAATTATATATATATATATATAAATACAACTAATTATATATAACTAATTATATATAATCCAACATAATTCTTTAAACTCAGATGAAAACTATAGTTGAATATATAATCCAACAGCTTAGTAATATATTAAATATTCCTAGAGTAAAGTTGTGTTGTTGCATATAACAGGTGAGGTCTAGGATTCACATTTCAGTTTCCTAAGAAAGTCTGCTTCACCTAATTATGATGCTATTTGGAATTATTAGTTTAAAAAATGCTATTTGGAATTATTAGGTAAAAAAAAATGGCTACAATAATTCCCCTGTTTCATAGGAGTGTATATCTTGATATGCTTTAGAAGGAAAAAGTTTTGTTAACTCAGTCTCAACTTTTGTATTTTGATAAAATATAAAGCAATTGAACTTTTTCCTAATTAGATAGTTTCCAAGTATGGGGTTTCTCTTTCCTTCTATGTGGAACTTTATCACCAGAACACATCTAGCTGTTCGGCACTGGGATCTGGTAAGGAGAAAGGATTTACAAATGCATTTCCTATTCCTTTGAATGGGAGCTATAACTACTCATCGAGAGAACAAATGTCTCTGTAATATTTACTCTTGATTTGATACAGATGCAGTTGTAAAAATATTTTCCAAACTCCAAATTGGGTCATGGCAAAAGATTCCACTGTTATTTAATCAAGGCTAAATATTTATTAGCATTTTAATCACCTACTTTTTGTATTATTGCTCCATTTTCATAAAAATATATTAGCTATAAAATATTTAAATTTCAATCACTTTATAATAATTGTACAAAAAAAGAAATTATTCCAGACACCATTAAGATAGGGGCATTTAGACAAACTATAAAGACATTTGTTTTTCACCATAGTTAATACACTTAACTCTTATAAATAATAATACATGGGACATTTTGAAATGTTGATAGTTTTATGTCATGAGTTTATTTACAATGAAATTAGTGTGTTTAGATCTATAGACTATGGCCTACAAGTTAAGTTTCTTTTCATAATGAGATGGAGAACGCATTACTTTTTCTAGCTTTGAGGCCTATGTACATGGTTTAATTGGACACAAAAAGTGGCAAAATCATCAGTGTCAACTGTGTTGTTGTATACTAATGTAATTGTAATGGTTCTTAACCATTGACAACAACCATTGTAATAGCCATTAATGCATATCGAGTACTTATTCTGTATTTATTTATTAATCTTTGTAGAGTCCCTATGAATTCAATACTTACTTTTACCCAACTAACATTTAAGGAATCTAACATATGAGAATTCATGATCCCATAACTGACATGTGGCAAAGCCATGAATTAAGTTCAAAGACTAACCACTTTTCTATCCTATCTCTCAGCATCTGTAAGATAAACAATGGAGAGCTTCGGAATTGTGCCTTTTTAAGGTCCTGAGGAATTCATTCTCTTTTACCATTTCTCATTATGTTTGCAGTGACCTACATTCCTTACAGGTTTTAGTATTACCAACTTTTGAATACGCCTCTCTCTTCCATTCCTCATCCATTGTTGCACTCTAAGCTGGATCTCCCTTGTAAGTTTCAGACCCAGATGGCCAGATTAGTCCTGAAAGTCCCCACTCGATGATCATCAGTACCCCATGTTCAAAACTGAATTTTTCAGATTTTCAGATTCATTTTAGGATCTGCCATTCCTGCACACAACAACTCCATAAAAGGCAGTGACGTGTTCCCCTTCACTCATACCCAGATACCAATTCTGACAACTTAATTTCCTGAACATTTTCTTAATCTATCTTCCTCTTTCTGTCATGACTTTACTTGCACTTCTGCCCAGGCTCTAGTATCTTTATAGCAGATTATAGAGAAGGCTACCTTACTTGTCTTCTTTTGGTCTTGTCTTGCCCCTATCTAGTCCTTCATCCCCTGAACTGTTAGAATGGTCCTTAATAATTGCGCGTCTTCTTCATTGTCTTTCTTCATCATTTAATGTCTTTTTAGAGCTTCCATTCACCTTACGGATTCAACTTATATTCATCAGCGTTCTTTCAGAGCAGCCAATAGGAAAAATACAGAATACAAAATTTATTATAGGGATTGGCTCTTAGACAATTGTACGGGCTGCTTAAAGAGTTTATATTTAGTTGTTGCATCTTTGTCTGGTCCTGAATCTGAAGTCAGTGTAGTAGGCAGCCTAAACATATTACTGTCGTGTAACTTCTGATAGTGTTACTAATTGATGTCTTCTTCATATGGGAGAACAAGGACTGTGTGCTTTATCTTTGACTGTTTGCCTTAGTGGATCCAGGTAGATGGGTGTATCATACAGCTTCAAGTTTGGGGTAGATGAAAATGCCTTTAGCTTCAGTCAGTCCACTATTCAGGTTTTTACAATAGCATCAGTTTTTTGTTTTTAATGATAAAGAATTCCATCACTTTTGTCCTCTTTTCTGACAGTTTTATACACAATGGCTGAATTGATTTTAATCTTGGCTGAATATAGATAGCATCTGTGCATAGTTTGAATAAAGTAGGGTTTTTTGCATTTTTTTTACTGAACTAATCAATGGCATTATTTTGCAAATTGTCTTAGTATTTATTAGATATTAAAATTTTGTATATAAAACCAACACATGCTTAATTATTTATCTCTTCCTAGACATTTTTATTGTTCCTTAATAGAAATATCAGTGTTAGAACTGACTTCCTATAAATATTCCATAAAAGAAGATTCTAATGATTCAGTAAATAAAGGGTTAACCAGTAAACCTGTTAACTTTAGTAAAAGTACATGAAAATAAGGGTTTAACCAATTAACTAACTTTAGTAAAAGTACGTGAAAAAAGTTTTCTTGTCTCCTATGAAACAAATAAATATTTGGAAATCATTGGTCATACTACTGGAATGTAAAGTTCATCAAAAAGACAAGAAAGAAAAAAATATTCTAACAGTGTTTTATGTTGAAGAAGTTAAGTGTGTTACTTATTCATTCATTGACTATAAAAAATCTATTATGAATTAAAAACAAATAAATTATTAAGATCACAGAATCAAGTGTGAGATAGAAGAGAAGCAGTGAGAACAAGTTTAGCAGAATTAGATGTCAGGAAACCTAGTCCAAGTCTCAATTCTGCAACTTGTATAAGTGACCTTCTTTTTAATTATAAAATTAAGCTTGAGTCACATGATCCCTGTGGATTCTTTGAGAATGCTAGTAGCACTCAAACTAAAATTCCTTAAATTGGTAACAGTTTTATAATTCTTATTATATAGGGAGAGAATAAGCAAAGATGCAAGATGTTTTGCATAAAAACTTGCCTGGGAGACAAAATAAATTGACATTTAAAAAAGTTTCATTTAACTGTAAGTAACTGTGCACCACGGAGAACTTAGTTTTGTGACAGGTCATCACACGGCACTGTTCCCTTGCCCCATGCTGGGTAATTGGTCCAGAACTGACTCAGAGGAAAGATCACCGCCTACTGTATCACCCATATCACTTCCTGTAGCACCTGGGTTTTTCTTGGAATGTTTCCATCCACATGTAAATCATATCTGACCCTGATCTGTTTGCAATGGCTGATAAGATCATAGCTGGAGGTGCAGTGGCATAGAGCCATGAGTATATAAAAGCATGTTGTTATTTTTTCTGATAATTACATAAAGGGTGATTTAATCACTGGGCTGGTCACTAACATATGACCAAATGGGATTTCTTGAAACACAGAGTTTCCTTAATGGTTTCCTGGTTGTAAATGAACTCACCAATTTCCCATTAGGACTGATTTTCGTCATAAGCCTTAACACTCAAGATCCTCATAAATTATTTCTTTAATATGCTGTGAAAAAGTGGAAAATTTGCAAATTGCCCAAATTCTGTGTACAAAAAGTACAAGTAAAGGGAAAAAAATGATGTCTAAGACATAGGATGTACATTAAATATAATTCCGTAAGTCATGCTATTCCTGTAATATTGCTGATGTTTTGCAAGAAAGAAGCTCAAATCTTGGAGACAGACCTGTAATTTTATGGGAGGTACTTTTAACATTGCATGTATGTTTTAACTATTTATCTACTTGGCAGTATTTTCTTTAGGCTTGAAAAGATGAGGCTTTTGTGTATTTTGTTAAGTGAAATTGACCAACATTTGACACACAACCTTCTTTAGAAAGATATATTTAAATTGATTTAATATTTTAAATAAGTTTGAAGACTTTAATTATTGTGTAAAATATACAAACTGTGTTTAGTTTTTAAATATTCAGCATTCTCTTTTTACAGAAGAGTAAATTAAAAACTAAAAAAAAAAAAGTCCTAATTTCCCTGTTTATTTTCTTAAATAGGGATGCAGGATATCCTTCCCTTCTTTTTGGTTACATGAGAGAACTCAAGCAAGACAGGGCAGTCTCAACACCCTTCAGTTCAAGACCACAAGGAACACAGCTATATAATTAGACACTTTGAGTTTGTTACTCATTGCAATAGGGAGAACACCATGGGACAAAGTTCACACACATTACAAAGGGTACCTGCTTCATTCAGAGTCTATTGATTTAAGTATTAATAATATCTTTTAAAAATATCTTCACAGTAACATCTGTAGACTGGTGTTTGGCCAAACAACCGGGCACCTAGTCAAGTTGACATATAAAATTAACCATCAGAATGGGTAATCATGGGTGTCTCAGTAAGGTAGTATTAGAATCTTTTATAAAAATTTGGGGGATTTTTGGGTGATTTGCGGGGAGAGCTTGAGGAAGCCCCAATGTCAGGGGTGTCCTATAAATTGGATGCTGGCAGAAAGTGGGACGGTTTTATTATTGGTAGTTTTAATACATTTTATTTGTAGGAAGAAGAGACAAGAATGAGAATAAAGCTATGATTGATAAAGAAGAGTGCATAGTCACTCATTTTAGCTGAAAGTCACTCATTTAACCATTTTTGTTACTCATTTGGTATTTTGTGGTTGGCACAATGACCTTGTTTTTGTCTGAGCTTAGGCACAATAATGAAATGGCTTTGTTTGCCTTACTTTACTATGAACTCAGAGTAACTGTCTAAGGTTGGTATTCTGTGAGATTATTTTTGCTCAGTAGGAGAATGGCATGGCTTAGTGGGGAGTGATAGGCCATATTCTAGAGGTAAGAGCACTGCTTTTTTCCCCCCCCTTTCTGAACAGTAATTTGACTTTCTGCTTTATGTTGCTAGGAGAAGTTTTTTGTTGGTTTGATTTGGTATGGTTTGGTTTTGCTATACTGTCAAAATTGACATTTAAAAGTAGGGACGCTTTATGTGTTATGTGGAATCTGATATATGAGGGACATATTTATATCCTCACCTCTCGGCTTTACTTAGTCTGTCACTGCCCTCTAGGTTTATCTTGTTGTAGATTCCCACCAATACCATTGCAAATAAATCAATAACCATAGGACCTAATTGAATGGATACAACTTTTTGTTATCTTTTATGGATTGCCTGTTGCTGACTCTGTTTCTAACATGCTTTTTAAGTTTCCCTTTGCCCTCAGATAAGAATCCCTTTCCCTCTGTGGTTCTTAGTTGGAGTTTGCCAATCAAAGGAGCACTAGTGCAAGGCAGAAGAAAATTATGCTAGCTGGTTATACTCTGGAGGTGGCTGCATATTCACAGAAGGTTCTCAGAATGTACTTGAGAACCACCCACTTCACTGCTACACAATAAAAGAATTAGTGGGTTCTTTGCAGATCTTCTTGAGAATTATAATAGTTTTTCTCTAAGATTTTGAGAATTACCCACTTTTTTGCTCCAAGGTGAGATCTTCAGTGTCTCCTTCGCTGTCTTTTCAGCTGCTATTCCTGAACTTTTGCTCCCCCAGTTCTTCTAAAATTTATTTGAACCTTAATTCCTAGGTTATATTTTCTGTTATCCAAATCGTCTAAGTGGTTCTGTTTTCTTGAGTGAATCCAAATTAATACAGTGCCTACTGCATTCCTACTTTGCTTTCATTTAGATTGATCATTCTACCCTAACTTATGCAGTTTCCTCTACATAGTTTACTGTGTCATGTTTGTGTTGCTAGTACAATATATAAGTCATAGGGTGGACTTATTTTCTAGCAACATCCAACCAAAGATGAACCAAAAATTGTCATTAAAATGTTAGTAAATGTATTATCAATATTATTATGATTTTGACACCCTTCAAGGATTAAAAATATGATAGAATATGTAGTTTGACTTCGAAATGTTTACCACAAAATGGATAGCTGTAAAATCTCAGGTAGTGGTAGATTGAATATACGTATTAATTTTGCTCTTTCATAAAATCCCACTAACATGACATAAAGCTATAAATCCAGAAGGATAGGATGAGCATAAGACAGAAAAATTGTTCAAAAACTGGTGTAACAGACTCTAGAAAACTCAATCTTAAAGCAGCAGTGAGCAAGAAGAGGTCAAACCTAATTTGTACTGTAAAATCCCCCCAAACTCAGGAATTACTGTTCCTAGGTATTTCTGAAAGTGAGTCAAATAGAGTCATTAGCAGAGGAAAGATGGTTAAAAGTCTGTTATAAAGCATATAATTCCCCAAACATTTTCTCCTCCTATAAATAGCCAAGTTGTAGTTCCAACCTGACAAAGAATGGAGGCATTTTCTGGAGAGAATAAAGTAGAAGGTCTCTGAACGGGTATATACCAGGTACAGTTGAGTGTGAAGCATTAACTAAATGTGTGTGTATTTATAGAAAAGGCTGAGACAACCCCTTTACCCAGCCATCTTCCTTCCCTTTGTTCTTGGAACATTGGCTCCCAGCAGAAGACTGAAGAGTCTGCAGAATCTGACTACATCAAAAGGCAAAACAATAAAGATGCTGACATAGAGGTTTTCTAATGAAAACGGCCCAGCCAGGTCACTGTTCAGTGAAACCCATAGTTGACCATCCACACCCACATGCTCCTAACAGCTCAGTCCCCTACTCTTGAATATAAGTAAACAACCAGTGATGAACTGGTAACTGAAAGAATTCTTCAGTATGGAATTTAGTGAACAGAGGAAATAAAGTACTAAGGGAAAACATAAACTTCAAAAATTGTCATTAGTATTTTTAAAAAGATTTTATCTCATGATTCACTGAGGGGCCAAACTGTGTAGGCAAGTTTAATAGTCAGATAAGTGCCATACGGGGAAGAGACCAGTGCAGTATTCGAGTTCACTGAGAACAGATGACATGGGCACTAGGTGCAAATGGTACAAAGGAGTGCACAAGATCTAACTAACTCTTTGAATGACATCAGTGCCCCAGGGCCAGCATTTCTACTATGCAGGCCATATGGGAGGAATAGCCATATACAACCCATTTTGTGTTACAGCAGGAGTACTTAAAACTTCTCCTCCATGGAGTCTGAAGTACAGAAAGCTGGGGATGTTTGTGAGGCCCATGGTCATATGCGCTTAAGCAGAAGAAAGGGGTACATATTCAATCTGAAACAGGGAAAAACATTCCCATACAAGGCAGTAAGCCCACCGTAGGTTCTGAAGGCCCTTTTATCTCTTGGTAAGAAAGTGTTCCAGGCCCAGGACCCATTCTTACATGACTAAGTGGAGGTCAAAGGCTGCATACTCAAGATTGCCTTTCCCAATAAGTATAAAAGACTGTGTAATAAAAAAAAGAGTACCATATAAAAGGAATATTCAGATAAGAAAAGAGAATAAGAGGAACATTTTAAAAATTCCAACATCCAAGTAATGAGAGTTTGATAAGAAAAGAACAGAGAAGAACAGAGGAAAGGAAATTATCAAATAAGTCTTTGAAGAAAATTTCCATTTTCTTTGAGTAAATATCCAGTAGTGGAATTACCAGATCATATAGTATTTCTCCTTGTCAAATCACTATGTTGTACACCTGAAACTACTGTGACATTGTGTGTCAACTATACTTCAATAAAAAATAAAAAAAAGGAAAAAGAAAAAGGGAATTTCCAATAACTCAAGGATATGTTTTCAGATTTAAAGACCTTATCAAATACCAGAACAGTAAATGAAAATAGATCTCCACCACTGCAGAGCATGGCAAAATTTTGGAACAGCAGGGAACAAAGACTTATTTCTACATACCTCCGAAGAGGGAAAAATTGACACATCTACAAAGAATCGGAAATTGCATGGCTTCTGACTTCTCAACAGCAATACTGGAAGCTAATAGACTATGGAATAATATATATATAATATTATTTAGATATATAACATTATATATTTATTTATATGGCATATAGATGCATAACTATGTATTTAATGAAATATCCAACACAGAACACTTAAAGAGCTGCCCAAACAATTAACCAAATTCCAAAATCCTGTGTATGTTTATTTTACATTGATATCATTTTCAAATAAAATGACAATGTATGGAACATGTGAACACAATATAGAAAATACAGTGGAGGCTGGTATTTTCTACGGAAATCATTATACATTCTGTATCTATTTTATAGAAAATAATTACAATACTTTTTTTTATAGTTTTAAGACTATAAGAAACTGTAGTTGTCCCAAAGTTTTGATCAGGGAAAGAAATCTGGAAAAGTGATTAATATTAGCATTGCTGAAAATAGAAATAAACAGAAGGGGGAATGAACCATGAGAGACTATGGACTCTGGGAAACAAACTGAGGGCTCTTCAAAGGGTGGGGGGGGGAATGGGATAGGCTGGTGATGGGTATTAAGGAGGGCACGTATTGCATGGTGCACTGGGTGTTATACGCAAGTAATGAATCATGGAACTTTACATCAAAAACTGGGGATGTACTGTATGGTGACTAACATAATATAATAAAATATTATTTAAAAAATTCCTTAAAATGATTTTTTAAAACAACTCTTCCCATAATGTTTTACACTCTTCCTTAGTTGAACAAAATATTCCTCCCAGATGATACACATATACATTGGAGGCTGCTTGAAGATTTATCCTAGTATTTCACATGTAGTAAAATCCTTTACATGATGCCAGTCAGAAGAATTATCACTCAACAGTGGTAGCTATTACTGTTACTAACCTCTGAACTGCTTCAAATCAATTTAGAAATGGATGAATTTAGGAAAAGCAAGGAAAAGAAGAAACATTAACCTGAGTGCTCCTTAATGAACAATTTATTATTTTCCAGTGATTTCCTATAGTTAAATTTGTCCTAGCTCACTCAAAAGGAGGATTGTGCAGATTCTCAGTTATGATCAAATTCAGGATATTACAGTTATATTTTTACAAATAACCTCTATTGGTTTTGCTATTTTTTGGCACTTGAAAGGTTTATTTAATTTTCTTTTCATTACATTTTCGTCCATGGATCATTTTTTCCAAAAATTATCTTTACTTTTAAGACTTACAGTTAATAAACCAAATGCCCAGAGCAAACCATTAAAAAATCACTGCAAATATCAAGAAAAAATATATTTCCTGCTCTAGGTTGTTATTTTTCAATTCAAACACAGACCTTGTGAATCATAACATTGGAAATTTCATATATTTTTTGCAAGCAGGTCTTTTTCAAGGTAGATCTGAACTTTGAGCAAGGAAACATCTGGCAGAAAATGTGTAACAGTTTTTCTTCTCCCTTTTAGACATATAACATATATTTATTTATATGGTATATAGGTTCATAACTAGAGAACAAGTACTCTCTAAAAAAATACCTCTTTACATTGTTTGGTATATAGAAAATATCACATAAGAAACAAAATACATCCATCCATCCATCCATACGTACACACACAGAGGAAAGAAAATGTTGGTATCAACAACAGAAGCTCCTTAAGGCACTGATGGTGTTGGGACTGTGTGAGCAAGGGGTGTGAGGGCAATGTGAAGAATTCTGTATTTTCCTTATTAGCTCTGCAAGTTTTAATGTGACAGATATACTATCAAGGCTGGCCTTAGGCAAATATTGAAGTAGGTCACTTGTCTTTTCTCCTTGATTCCGTGTACTTTCTTCTCCATGTACTGTTTCTCTCCTTATAAACTGTGACTCCACCATTGCTTTTGGACTTCTCAGGGACCCCCTGATTCTTGATGCTGGACCCTTGATATTTCTTCACAGCCTACAATATAAAAAGACATTTTTGATTCTAAGGTGGAGATTCTCTGTAGTCCCCACTCAAAGTGACCTGTTATCCTTTCAGGATCTTTTTTAGTTTCTACTTCACTGGCAAACATGTACAGGTTTGACCAAGTACAATGACTCTGTGTTATCCTCTTGGAGAGACTTGACTCCAAAGAACAAAAGCCAAAAACCAAAGGAATATATCATATTCTTCTCTATATTAGAGAAATGCCACCTCATAGATTTTCAGCTTTCTAATGTCAGATATTATACCACATTTATCCTTGTATGCCCTTCATTATCTCTAACAGTGTTTGGGAATAGCAGACACTCAACTACATATATGTGGAATTAATATGAATTTAAAATAATGAAATGATATTCCCACATAGCTTTCAGAAAAAATGGGTGATCTTTTGACATCTGTCATTTGGATACATCTTGATAATTTTCAAACTATTCTTTGGCTGCTTTATTAGTCAATTTCAGACTGTCAGAACAGACAAATGTGGTATCTGGTCTGCTTTGGTGATTGATTCATAGACACTTCCAAATGCCCCTCAGTCCTCTTGCAACATTTCGCCCCTCTGTGCCCTTCAGCCCTGTTTTTCTCCTTGACCTCATCCTGTTTCCTTCTTCCTTCCTATGGAGTACATGAACTGCCTTCTGTACTCATTCTTTGTGGTGTTGCATTTATTTGCTGCTGGGAAATTCTGTGTTCGTTTGGCATCAGCAGAAAAAAAAAAAGAAATTGAACACAATGAGGCAGACCACATGATAGATAGTTTTGCAGTTAATGACATGTCTTATGTGAAGCGCTGGACATTATATTACATTGTTTGTGAGGGCACAATCTCAAGGGAAATTGCTACTCTGTTTGAACGGCAGTTAATAAATATGGATATGGTGTGGTTTTCTGCCACAAAACTACCATCCCTTCAGGGTATCTGTTAACAAATTCACTTTTGGAGGACACAGTGAAGCACTGAGAAGGGAATCTTTGCTTAATCCTTGTTTTCCTTGGGAAAGAAGGATTTCCAGGAAGTTTGATAAGATTGCCATTTCCTATTGCACTGTCATGACGAACTTAGGGAGATACCATCCCGGATGCAGGTGTCCAGGTCAAAGGAAATAAAAGGGAAGTTCAAAAGCACTCCTCCCATAGTTGCTGATCTTATATCTCTATTACTGTGTCATGGGAAGTTTCTGTGTGAGCATATGCTGAAAATCAGGCAAAATCTAAACTGCGTGTCACACAAATGAAACAGGTTTAAAAAAAAGAAAAATGTTTCTCAAAAAGAAGTATTTATATTTAAGAATAATGTTCACTTAAAATATGTTAAGTGGATAGGTCTCATGTTAAATCTTCTTAACACACACACGCACACAGGTGGGGGCAGGAAGGATGGAATTGGTGGAGGTAATGAATATGTTTACTACGTTAGTTGTGATAATGTTTTCATGGGTGTATGTGTATGTCCAAACTCATCAAATTGTATACATTAAATATATGCAGCTTTTTAAAATTGGTGTTACTTCAGTAAAGTTATTTTTAAAGCATTTACAAATGCAGAACATACTTTTTCATTTTTAAAACATTGATTTTAATTTGAAATAATTTAAAACTTACTGAAAAGTAACAAGAATAATGCAAGGTATTTTCATCCACAGAACCTTTTAAAGTTTCACTTCAAATGTGTCCTTTATAATAAAAAGATTCACTCCACGATCATAATGTACCCAGTTGTCATATCTTTCTAGCCTGCTTCATTCAAGAACCTTCTTCAATCTTTTTCTGATTTCATGACCTTCATATGTTTCAAGACTGCAGGGCTGTCACTTTGTAGACTGTTTCTTAATTTGGGTTTGTCTGTTTTCTCATGAAGAAAATCCAGTTATACATTTTTTGGCAGAAATATCACAGAAGTGGTAACTGCATTTTTTCTTTGTTTTTTTGTTTCCTATCATGTAGCAGAAGATTTTTTTTTTTTTTTGGTCCCAGTTCTTTTGTCAACTTTGTTCACATAATTAGAACAAATCATGTCAGCAAAGCTTTTCCATTCTTTTTCCTTTGTAATTAATAAGAATTTTGTGTGGAGGTAACTTGAAACTATGTAAATATCCAGTTCTTCAACCCATTGTCATCCACTAGTTTTAGCAGTTATTGATGTTTATTTTATGGATTTTGGTGAGGATGGCGGTCAAATTGTGATTTTCCATTGCTTTTACTTGTATTCCTTTCCACTTATTTATTAGTTTGCTTATTTATATCAGTGTGCATTCTTCGTGTCCTCTTTTATTCAATAGGCTATCATCTGTTAGTATCATCTGAATAAGTGATTATATTGTCTTCTAAATAGCCAGTGGGAACCCCTTCAAACTGACTTCTGAATCCTCCTGTTATAGTCCAGTTTTCTTTGAGTCCCTCTTTACTGTCAGAGCAGGATGTTTCTAACTCATATTATACTTTTTCTGCCCCACCCTATATTCAGTTATTTCTCTAACCATCTGTGGTCCTTTCTATGGAGAATGGTATGTGAAAGTTGAGAAGTCAAATGAATACTAGGTGTGTTCGTGATTAATGTGGTGTTCCAATGCCCAAATCTTTTCATATTTGTACCTTCATCCTTTGTCAGTGAGACTTGTGAATACTGTCATCCTTAATATATTTACATATTTTTTAAATCCCCTATGTGTGGCTAATTTCTTTTTTTTTTTAATTTTTTATTATGTTATGTTAGTCACCATGCAGTCCATCCTTAGTTTTTGATGTAGTGTTCCATGATTCATTGTTTGCATATAACACCCAGTGCTCCATGCAATATGTGCCCTCCTTAATACCCATCACCGGCCTAGCCCATCCCTCCAGTCTCCTCCCCTCTGAAACCCTCAATTTGTTTCCCAGAGTCCAGTCTCTTGTGTTTTATTCCCCTTTCTGTTTACCCCCCCCCCCACTTCATTCCTCCCTTCCTTCTCCTACCAATCTCCCTGCTATTCCTTATGTTCCACAAATGAGTGAAATGTGTGGCTAATTTCTTAAGACTGCCAGGTTGTCCTCACCACATGGCTCTGATACACAAGTCTTTGTCTGGGCTGCCATTAATGGCCACCCTTTGCCCATACTGATTGTCTCACTCCATGTAAACCCTATGCCTGTCTTCATTACAACCCCTGCCTTATGTCTTTTGGAGGAGAAAAGAGAAGAGAAGACAAAAAAGGAGAGGAGAGGAGAGGAGAAGCAATGTTCATATTTTAAACTCTGTATTACATTTTAGAATGGATTGAAACCTTCTAGACTATGGGAGCTTTCAATAATAAGAACAGATATTTTATAATTATTATGCTCTGCATTATGGTAATTGAAACACGGCCATAACGAAATTGTCTAAAATATGAAAAAATATTGTCTTGTTTTGACTATAGGGAACAAACTAATGGTGCGTTAGGGGGAGGTGGGTGAGGGGTTGGGATAAATCGGTGATGGGCATTAAAGACGACGCTTGTTGTAATGAGCACTGCGTATTACATGCAAGTGATGAATCACCACATTCTGCCCCTGAAACTAATACTACATTATATGTTAACTAACTTGAATTTAAATAAAATCTTGAAAAAAAAGTATTTTCTAAAGTGGATTTGTTTATTGAACATCTTTGAAAAGAACAGAGTGGACTTAGAAAATATATTGCTAGGGGCACCTGGGTGGCACAGCAGTTAAGCGTCTGCCTTCGGCTCAGGGCGTGATCCCGGCGTTCTGGGATCGAGCCCCACATCAGGCTCCTCCGCTATGAGCCTGCTTCTTCCTCTCCTACTCCCCTGCTTGTGTTCCCTCTCTCGCTGGCTGTCTCTCTCTCTGTCAAATAAATAAATAAAATCTTTAAAAAAAAAAAAAAAGAAAAGAAAATATATTGCTAATATCTTGGGCTGAATTTAAGTATGGCATTGTATACTTAGAAGAACTTTTTATACTATGTATTAAAAATTTTTAAAACTATCTTTGACTCTTACTTGTCCAAGAAACACATATTATCAAAACCCCAACACTTCTCTGTAAATACAGCTTTCCATGATTCCATTATCTACCACTGGCAAGGTCTTAGAAATAATGACACATTCACTAGTCTTTAATAGACACATGATGAGCACAAGCTCCAGTCTGATCAGTCAATGAACTAAATATAAAAGGAATGCTTTATAAAGTGCCATTTAGATTCCAGTGTAATAGAGATGTAATGCATATGTCAAGTTATTGAGTTGTCAACTTAAATAGAAGCCGGTATGTCATCCAGTAATTATTGCTATTTAGGCCTAAGGCATTAGTGCTAATATTAGCATGTGAGTGTTAAGTATGCAGAATACAAAAGGGAAAAGAAGAGATTATATGAAGTAAATCCTAAAGAACTCATTATGTTACTAAAGACCACAGTCTATCCTTTAGATATGTGCAGACATTTTAAAATCAGGAAAATTTTTAGAAGAATATACAACCCATTTGGGGGAAAAAAGACACCCAGGTGCAAACATTTACCTGTAATTGTAGGAAAATTTTGGTATATTATCGTCATTCTACATAGGTAAATTGCTTATGAAAATCATCAGAAGTCTACTTGAAATTAAATTTAGTGGCTCAGTTTCTAGCTGCAATGATTTGTTGACTGGTATTTGTGACTGCAGCTTTCTTTAAAAATCCCTAGAATAGAGCTTCATATTTTACTATTATTTAAAAACCTAAACTTTAGCCCTGTAGAACTCTCCTGCAGCTCTCCACCTGCAAATCAGATTCGTGTTTTATGTACATTAAGCTGGTATATATCACATTTACCTCGTTCTCTGTTGGGGTGATCACTTTTATTGTGTCCGAAATCTATCAAGACTGAGTAATAAAAAGAGGCTTTTGAGTCTCACCTACAGTGGTTTAGAGATTAAACACCCACACACGCACACACACATTAGGTCCCTCTTACAAGTAGTGTATCTAATTTAAAAGCACAGTTTTTAAAGCCAGTCTTTCAAAGCGGTAGATTAAAACCTGCTGTTGGTAAGTGTATTGTACATATGAGCAGTCCAAAAAAAGGAAGGAAAAGAAAAACACACACTCGGGCGTCCCTTTCTGGCCCATTCCTGAAGAACGTTAAGTAATAAAAGGATCCATGTGAAGATTAAGATAAAATCTAGCAGGACCAACACTGTCTTTCCTAATTCGCTATGCAGACAACAGAGTCAGCAAAAAAGGATTGGACTATTTCCAAATCCTTTTAAAAGCACATACTCTCTAAAGCAGAAGGCATCTTTATGTGAACAGACACCCCGCATGCACACGCCACCCCTACCCTGGCCTGAATTTTATACTGATGGATTAAAACCACACAGTGCAGAACCACATTCTTTTAAAGGAAGGATTCTGTGTATTTAACATCAAGCAATACAAAGCAAAGAACAAGAAGGCAGACCCAGCCTGTAAACAGGCAGATGCTATTGGACTTCCTCTTTGGACTCTGTCCATGTTGTAATGCATGCTGTCCACCGACTCAGGTGTTCCCCTTCCTTCAGTTCAGCTCAACTCAACTGTATTTGCCCCAGAAAACCTTCCCTTTCTGCACCTCACCAACTTTACATTGGTGCCCTAAGCACCCTTCTTTTGTCTTTTCATAGCATTTTGGGCATGTGTGTCTATGGAAACACCTACCACTTCTGTTCAATGTATATCTCCTTCACTAGACTATAAAATTTCACCAGTGCAGAGCCAGTACCTTCCGTTTGCCTTCCCAAGGCTTCTCCCATGGACAGAGTTACCTTGCAGATTTTAAGGCGGTGGTTTTTCTCCGGTCTTTGCTGAGGAAAGGCCTCTACATTCCAAAACAGGTTTACCTGGTTTCTCCTCCTTAGAGAAGTAGGTGGAAATTAAAATCAGTCTTCATTTTTATTGCCTCCCATCCTATTCTTTAATACCAAACATTAAACCACATAAAAAGGACTAAAGAAATTGTAACTACAAGTCTCACCTTAATTGCGGAATGTAATTTGGAAGGTTTTTGTTTTTGTTTTTTAAAGAAAAACTGAGAAGCTTCCCTCAAGTGATCTCCCCCTACTGGTTTCCTGGCATTTGACAATATTGCTGTAGCAATAGACATAGTTGATCATTCCACACCATTAAAGAGATGTTCAAGATAAAAAAGATTAAAATGCAAATGGTTTTGGATAAGTAGCCAGGTATTTGGTTACAGTGTTTTCCCTCCATGTTTAATTGACTGGTAGTATATAAATTCTAGATTGAGAGGAAGGTGAGGTTAAAGTAGACTCTGGGCAATTAAAGGAAGAAATATTTCCGTAAAAAAGCAGTTAGGGTAGTTCAGAGAACTTTTGCCTAATCATGTTTGATCTTAACTGAGTAAAGAGAAATAAACAGTATGGTTAGAGATACTCCTGATTTTTTAGTAGTTTTCACTACCACAGTTCTTGAGGCCTAGAGAAAGGATATTTAAGATGTATCACATTGTTAGAATACCACTGATTTTTATCTTAATTTTTTTTCTAACCATATTTTATCCTACTGTAACGCAACATTTCCTTTTATTGGAAACCCAAAGTGCAAGTTTAGTCATTGATACACAGCCTTTGTTTCAGAATGGATTTGATACTATGTTTCCTTGTCTTTAACACTTATTTCGATGTGAAAATATTTTTGTTCCTTCACAACTTTACATTGGTGAACAAACGTCTCAGAATTTCACATATATTTTCATTAGCTTGATCTATAATCACCTTTAATGTCCTGTTTGGTTATAAAAATCATGCTGATGTTATGAAATAAAATGAGGAATGTTTTCTAGGCCTGGGAAAATTTTAATAACATTGGAATTTTCTGTTTTTTAAAAGGTAAATGCCTTTTTTTTTTTAATGATAGCGTTTTGACTGATTCCCCATTTCTTCTTTGGTAATTGCTAAATTGAAGTTTATTCTACTTCCTCTACTTCCTTTGGGACAGTTGTGGCCTATTCTACTTTCCTGCAAAGTCATATGTTGCAAAGTTATATGTTTCCCTGTGTTTCAAGTTCCTTATTTTGGTAGCATGTAGTGTTCTAACTTTTTAGTCTCTTCTTGGTCTATGTTTAGGAATTTTTTAATTCTGTGTACATTTTGTCTCTCTTTTGCCTTTATTAGACCTTAAAGAGGATTATCTGCATCTGTCTTACTTGTGTTTTTGAAGAACAAGCTTTTTAATTTTATTATTATTTCCATTTTTATTTCATTAATTTTATCTTTTTAAACTCCCTTTCCTAGTTTTTAACAATAAAACTTGAAGGAATTTTATTAAGAGTATTTAGAGGCAAAGTATTTATTAATTTCTATTTTTTCTATGGAATATGATACATATTTCAAAGTTTAGGCCTTATTTCTAAGAATTGTAAAGACATCTTTTATGTAATTTATAGTGTTAATAACCTGCATATCAGGTATTCTCTGTCATTGCATAATAACAGAAATGTCAAATAGGCATAAAGCTTTATATGTCGGTAAGTTTTTAAAAATATTCATCATCAGTATGGCATAAGAGTGGCTTTCTTTTCTTAAATAATGCTGATACACATCTGCCCAAATAATGGTCTCATCTTGATTGACTTATTTGTCAGGAACAAGTTCAAATGCCAATGCAGAGGTTAATCTGTTGGGCTCCTCTATTTAAAATACAATGTGACATCCCTTGACCTGTACTTGGCTTCTTGCATAACAAGAATGTGTGAAGGATGGCAACAGAGAAAGGAGGGGAAGCTGGAAGTGGGGAAGGATAGAAACCCATTTTACAATTCATAATTTCAGTGCCATCATCTAGTCAAATCCCCTTCCCACTATTCCCCCATGAAAACACCATTTCCTTTATCAAACCCAAATCAAGTTGGTGTATAGTGGTTTTAATTTTCACTTTACTAATGATTGATGATGCACCTTTTCATTGTTTATTAGCCATTAATATGTCCTCCTTGGTGAAATGTCTATTCTACCAATTTCTAAAAATCTAGTTGTCTTCAGAACTCTCAATTCCATTTTATTGATCTTTATGCCTCTCATTAGGCCAATATTCCATTCTTTAAAAATGCAAACCATATTTTATTTTAAAGAGAAAGGAATGTATCATGTAGAGAAAATATGTGTATATTCTCTTACTACACTTTGATTCTAAAGTACAAATTAATAGAAATATTAGGCAATTATATAGATTTCCTATAGAGAATTTCAGTCATAATCTAGTAATCAGGAATAAACCAGTCATGTTAGGATTTGGTTAGTCAACTAGAATTTAATCACGGACATTCATTTGTTTTTATTTATTTACATATTTGACAAATATCCAGGGAGTAACTGTTATATACCAAGCACTTTGCTCAGGTCCTGATAACCCATTATTTTGATTGCTATATTTTTATAGTAAGTTTTGAAATCTGATAGTGTAAGTCCACGCCACCTTTGTTTTTTCTTTTTCAAACTCATTTTGGCTATTCTAGGTCCTCTGAATTTCCATATAAATTTTAAGATCATTTTGCTAATACCAACCAAAAGGAGAGAAGAAGACCTGTTTGGATGTTGATAGGTATTATACTGAACCTGATCTTTAGGAAGGGGAAGTAAACTCAACAACTTTTACATTTTATTGCTTTATTCTTAAACATATTCCATTGAAAATAAAAATTTATCTTGTAAATCTAAAGAAAACATAATTATGAGCAATCCAATTAAGAAATGCTCAGTGGTGTTATCCTTTTGATTTATAAGACTTTACAATTTCAAATATTTATCTGTGTAGCCACCTTTACATGGGAAATGGAACACAGTGCCATTCAAAGAACACTGATCTAAATTAAGTATTAACCTTGGTTTTGCTACTCTTCTACAATTTGAGCTAAGACAGTTAATTTTTCTCGGTCTTAGTTTCATCATCTAAAACAAGGCCTTAATATTTTATGAGAAAATAGTATCATACTAATTTTATTCAGAACTGTTCTATAATTTGAGTGTTACTTCAGAACATAATAAGCTACATTGAGCCAGTTGCTATCATTTTATTTTTTTGCATAACTAGAGAAATCAACATTTTATTGAGAGCCTAGCTGCATTTTCTATGGTAGGAATTACTTGTTTCATCAACAGAATTGAAGGAAATACATCCCTCGAAATACATAAAGTAGAAGGAGGAGGGAAAGGAGGAAAGAAGGAAAAGAAGAAACAGCAGCAGAAGCTTTGATTCATTGAAACATTTTTTAACCTGTATTTTCTTATTTTTTTAAAAGATTTTTTATGTATTCATTTGTGAGAGAGAGAGAGAGAGAAAGAGATCAAGAGCAGGGAGGAAGGGCAGAGGGAGAAGCAGGACTCCCCACTGAGCAAGAAGCCCGATGCAGGACTGGATCCCAGGATCCTGGGATCATGACCTAGGAAGGCAGACTTTTAAATGACTGAGCCACCCAGGTGCCCTTTTACCTGTATTTTCATTTTATAGATGATTTAACTCTTTCACTTATACTTTGTGTTTATTTTGAAAGAGGATTTACTTTTAATTGCTTCTTATGCTAGCTTAAAAAAAATTAGCACATAATTGAAATCTAAAATTTAATTTAGTTCCATGCGATAACATTAGCAAATTAACAAGAAGAACATGACTTAATTTATTTTTATCTCATAACATCTAACATACCCAAAACAGCATGATATGATATAATACAAAGAGCAATGCTGGAACCTTTGGCTCAACTCATGTATTTGCTACTTACTGGATTTATGACCTTAGATAAGGAAGTTAGCTTCTCGGAAACTTGGCTTCCTTATTTGTAGCTTGCTATGGCCATTCCAGCTCTATTTTTGTTGCAGGATTGCTATAAGAATAAAATTAGACACCATAGGAAAACAATTTCTAAACTTGTAAGAATACTCTGCCACTTATTATCCAAATGATTTTGGCCAAGTTACTTAATAACACTGAGTCTCTGTTTCCTAATCTGAACATGAGAATAATAATAGACGTTATCTCAGAGTGTGATCCCTGGAAGGAGCCCAGCAAAGGGTCTAGCATATTGCTAATACTCAATAAGCATTACCTAGTTCTACTAAAAGTAATGATAATAGAAATAAAAATTGTAATAAAATTGGGAATAATACTGGACTACATGAGAGAGTGTAGGTTCTTTTAAAATTAGTTGATGAATTTGAAGCAGACACTTTAACCTTTTAGGACTGAGTATAATCATGTATAAGATGTGGATAATAAACAAAAGGATCTCAGGTATTCCTTCTTGCTCTGAAACTCAAAGAATACATTGTTATTATAGGGACTTAGTAAATGAATATTAATTGCATCTTAATCTGAGCTTTCTCTCAGGTTTTCTGTTACTGCCAATTTCATTTAATTATATATATAGGTCCATATGCACATATACATATACATATGTACACACAGTGTTATCGTTTGCTTCAAAAAAAGATGAATCTAGAGAATTGTACTTAAAATTATTTCTTTGCTTTTGGTTACTTTTCTGTTGAAAGTATCTTAAAAAAGTAAACATATAACCTCATTATGTCACCTGGCATTCTGGTAATACGAATAATTCAAAAGAAAAAAATTCTTGAACTCTCCATACTTAAAGGTACCACTCCAGTTTGAACTTTAGAAATTTTCTTTAATAGAGGCTTCAAATTTGAGTAAAACTCTCATTCTCACAGATGAACAAATTTATATACAAAGTTATTTATCACCTTCACTATTTTTTCTTTACTTTAAAAGCTGAAGATAGTGGAGTAAAAATTATTGATTACTTAAATGCCCCAGTCTGGGAGTGAGAAAGGCTGCAAAGAAGTTAAAGAAACAATGGAATGTGCCTAGTGTGACAAATGCAATGAATCAAATAATTACAGTATCACCTGTGCGAGGAAGCCACTATGTGAATTGTCATGTACAGACCTACAATAAAGCTAAGGCTTGTAATATTTATTATTTTATTTCTTAAAAAAATAAAGACAGGTGTCACTGGCAGCTTGAAAAAACATTCATGCCTGTGCAACTGCATTCTAATCACATTTAACAAATGACAAAAGCAGTCATTACCTGGAGTTTTTCACTTGATGGCTCTATACCTTCTGGGGACAGGAGATAAATGAAGGAAAGCTGACACCTTCAGATGTTGTCTTGATTAGTGTTGACATTTTTCCTTGCGGGTTGACAGTTGCTAATGAATTTAATTTAAACATTGAAACAGAGGATCAAAAAATATCTTTTAAACAAAATTTTACTAAAAGATATATTGGGACACATCTATCACAAGCAGTAAAGGCAAGTAAATCTAATTTGCAGTTTCTCAAATCACCGCTATCCAGCCCACTCATGTAAATTTACTCTAATTTTTAGGTACAACTGCTCGACTTCAGAGATTCTAGAAAGTACACTAAATTAAATTGGAATGTTTCCCATACAGACACATCATTCAAAGGGGCTTCCTATTCGACATTTCTGGAAGAAAATCTAAAGGTATAAAGTGTAGCATGAGATAATTTTTATGTAATTTGTCTTTATTCCTAAATCATCTGTAAAGATGATGCTTTAACATGATGTGTGTGTATATGTGTGTTTTCAGAGAATCGTGTTTATGGGCAGATTACTTGGATTCTTTTCCTTTTATCTCAAGTTATTTTGTCTTCTGAAGAACATGTGATCACTATATGCCTTTGTTTTCTGACACAGACATAGCTGAATTTCTGTTTTCCCTTACAGAATGAAAATGAAAACGAAATACATGAAAGTGTTATGGTAATTTAGGGTGAATGTTATTAATAAATGGTAGCAACAAGTAGGTGTGTACCAGATTATAGTTTGAAAATCACTTTTCTCATCTAGTTATGATGTCAGTGGGCAAGTTGTAACATTCTCAGAGAAGTGCAAAACAGGGTCATCTGATACGAGAATGAGAGGGAGGGCATGGAGAACTGGAGATTTAAGAAGGAAGTTGTGAAGCAGTTAGGGATGGAGGTGCCAATCAATAAAGGTTACAGGGAAAGACTGATGTGCAGAAGTGCCTCTCTATTTAAAATAAAGACGTTCGAACTTGTAGGGAGCCAACAAGTGTTGGATATTAAGAGAATGTGGCAGGAAACAGCGGGAGATGGAGTTTCAGATTACCCCTATGTGCATTTAACTCTTGCTTTCTTGGAAGCCCAGGAACAAATGGAATTCAGTCAGTCTGAGTACCTGATGGGGATAGAGAAATGCCCTATTATTTTTTTACACTGTGATAATAATGTGAACCACTGATGCTTTTGCTTGTCCAGAATGCATGAATGTCAGAGATAATCCTGCAGCTTTTTCAGTCCCTGTTATTATATCATAAGCCTTTCTTTGTGTGTTTTCCCCCACTCTGGAACATGGGGGTAAACTAGTAAGAGTAGAAGAAAAGAAGCCACATCTGAGAAAAGGTAGGATGATTTATGAAAACCAAACTGTTAACCAGTTAGCCTAGACACCATGAAAAATGAGATACATTCTGGAAAAACATGGTTGCTATGGGGAAAAAAATGTCCACATGGACCAGTCTGAGGTTGATTGCTGAATTTGCAAGTGAGAATGGGGAAATTTATTCAAACAGAGCAAAGTGCTGTTAAGGAAAGACATGCCATTTAGAAGCAAGCAGGGTTAGGGGCACCTGGGTGGCTCAGTCCTTAAGCGTCTCGTCTGCCTTAGGCTCAGGGTGTGATCCCTGGGTCCTGGGATTGAGCCCCGCGTCAGGCTCCCAGCAGATCAGGGAGCCTGCTTCTTCCTCTCCCACTCCCCCTGCTTGTGTTCCCTCTCTCACTGGCTGTCTCTCTCTCTGTCAAATAAATAAATAAAATCTTAAAAAAAAAATAAAGAAAAAAAAAGGCACCGATCTTTAAAAAAAAAAAAAAAAAAGCTGCTGCAAGCAGGGTTAGGCTCCTGTAGACAGGTCTTCAAAAGAGTCTCATCAAATGAGATAGGGTTTTTAGCAACCTTGAACACTCTCTGCTTTGCTTCTTTCTGGAAAATAAAGGCAACATTCAACAAGGTGTAATTGCAGATGACTAAAGCTGTGGTGTAGAGAGGTTACACCGCATTCCACACATTTGTTATTTTTGTTGGTCTTGTTGGTATCATCACATTTTTACAACATGCCAAGTATTATACCAAGCACTTGATGTACTTTAGTTCATTTAATTCTCAGGACAACCCTATGAGGTGGGTATCACTGTAATTCTTAATGGCAGGGAGGTTAAGCAGCTTTTTGGATCATATAGCTAATAAATTATGGTACTGAAGTTTGACCTTAGGCGGACTTACTTGAAAATTAATGTTCCTAAGCCTCACAGTATAATCAGTATTTGAATATAATTTGCAATCATTTGACACTAATGTATTTTACACTTTGTAAATGGAATTCACACAAAATCATAACAGAAATTGTTCATGTTTTATTCAATTATTCTAATTTTGGAAGTAGCTGAAACCATGCCCTTTACATGTGTAATGTGTGTGTGTGTGTGTCTGTGTCTATATATATTTTGTATTATGAGTCATTCATATACAGCCTTAGCCATTTGATTTTTGTTATCACACTAATACCTTTATACTCAACAAGAAGAAATTGGTGAAAACCCTAGGAATTTAAGGTAAAGGAAATATCTCTGCTCCTATTCCTGTCTAGATCCTTCGTGGTTGTAGCCTGCTTTTGCATTATCCATTCACCCAATTTTGTGATCTGTCTTGGTCCATGTGGTAGTTATTAATGCTGTAAAGTAAATACTTCCATCTCTCTGCCTTTCAGATATTCGGTAGAGTCTTGGTACCCTGTGGTTGGGTAGAGATCTGTAACTGGTTCTAGCTGATGAAATATGAATTAAAATGATGTGTATGACTTTCAGGTGAAGCTTTGAGAGCTTGCTTTGCCATGCTCATTTTGCCATATTCTCCTTATGCCATTATTCCAGAAAGTTTTTTTCTTTTTTTCTTTTCTTTTCTTTTCTTTTCTTTTCTTTTCTTTTCTTTTCTTTTCTTTTCTTTTCTTTTCTTTTCTTTTTTCTTTCTTTCTTTCTTCCTTTCTTTCTCTTTCTTTCTTTCTTTCTTTCTTTCTTTCTTTCTTTCTTTCTTTCTTTCTTTCTTTCTTTCCCTTCCTTCCTTCCTTCCTTCCTTCCTTCCTTCCTTCCTTCCTTCCTTCCTTTCTCTCTTTCGTTTTTTTCCCCTGTTGGGGAGGACAATGATGATCCAGAAGTGAATCTCCCACCAGTCATGGGGGAAGGAGGCATGGTGTGAATCAGAAATCAATGTTGTTTTGAGACTTTGAAATTTAGACATTGTTTGTCGTTGTACCATAACTCAGAATATACTGAGTGATAAAATCCATATATCACATAGATATATACCAGGTCACATCAGATTTTTTTAAAGTTTTTACTTATTTATTTGAGAGAGAGAGAGAGAGAGAGATACAGCATGAGCAGGGGGTTGGGACAGAGGAAGAGGGAGAAGCAGACTCCCTAGTGAGCAGGGAGCCTGATGTGGGGCTCAATCCCAGGACCCTGAGATCATGACCTGAGCCAAAGGCAGGTGTGTAACCCACTGAGCCACCCAGGTGCCCCTCACATCCGATTTTTAAAGTATTAATTACAGGAACTTCTCAATTTCTTTCTGCAGTGTTCATAGCTTCAGTGTTTAAGTACTCCATAGACCACTGATAACACCTTTCTTCCTAGTCACAATCTCACAGGTCCTTATGGTGAAAGAACCTCAGGAGGGTCATGCTTGTATTTTATAACTGTCCCAAATTTGTTTGAGAAGGACTATCCTATCTCTGTTGTAATGGGAGGAAGACAGTTGTAATGGATTCTAAATGCTGCCCCTATTATTTAAAAGAGATTTCATTGTATTTCTCTACAGTAACAAAGTGGTCAGTATTAGCCTAAGTGTTCTGCATGATATTAATATTGTACTCTACAAAAGAAGTTTCATGAGCATGTCACTTTGTGTAAGCAAAGTGAAAGCATATTTTTAATGCATAAGTGCTAAACATTTGATAATGTGAAGTCTGTATCCCCAAAGGGTCAAATGGAAAACTCAATCCTTTCCCTTCCCTTTTCTTCCTTCCCTCCCTAAAACTGTGGGCTTTAATAAGCATTTCTAATTATTCATGTAACACTTTATCAGATATTCTCTTTTGCTGTAGCTGAGAAGAATTTTTTGTTTATTGCTGTTGTTTTTTAAATCATTTTATGCACACTTGTAAGTAGGCCACATTATGATTGCAATTGGACTTTCCATTTTCTTGGACATAGTTGTCTCTTAAAACACCTAGTGCATTATTTTGCATGTAATAGGCATTAGTTAAGGTGTTTGTTGAAATTTCTACAATTCTGTTTATTAGCACTTTTAGGGAAGTTGAAGAATTTCTCCTTTTCGGACACTTAACATTGAATCTTGCATTTTCAGATACAGTAATATTGTGTTAAGTTGTTTTAAGGCCTTAGGACATAAGTAAATAGAATATTTGCAATAATTAGTATAATAACTGTTTTAATAAATGGACCCATATATCCAGTGGTTTAACCTGATAAGAATTGTGTTATCTCTCAAGCACAAATCCAGTCCTGGTTTTTCTGTTTTGGTGGGCAGAGAGGATATTCTCTTTCATGCTGTCTGTCATTCTGAGCTCCAGTTTGACAATCTTCCACAGATAACTTTCAGTCTTGCCTGGAGGCCCAGGTCCCCCAGGTGAAAAAGGGAAAACATGGATGTCTGCATAGGTGAAGTCTTTAGAGCTAGGCCCCTATATATAATATTTCACAGCTTCTGTGGGTGGCAACTCAGTCATATGACCATGAGTAATCATAATGGAGATCAGGAAATGTAACCCAGGGAGAAGTTATCCAATCTTTGCCACAATATTTTAGGAGTTACTATTACTTTGATCATTACTATATTTCATCAAATCCAAGATTTACATTTTTTTTTCTTTTTTGTCAACTTTGGGATATGAATACACCCTAACAATGTTACAGACTTTCATTATGGCTTAATTGGCAGCATCTTTTTCTTTCTTAATAATACATCAAAGTATAATGGGTTTTACAATTGATAAGGTGATGTTTTTCAATAAAATATTGTAATATCTCAGCAACCACTTTCCCAAGAAAAATTTTTAAATAGCAGTGGCAAATATGTGATAAATACTAAGGTGCTATTAAATGTAAGAGTTTAAAAAGTTTAATTATACTAAGTAATACCATAGGTATTGTTTATACTTTTTCTACTATTTCTCAAAGGACTTGACCATTAACAGTAAATGCTAAAAAGCAGTAAGTTAATCCACTAAAAGTTGAATTAGGAAAATACTGAGTAATTCTAAAAAATAATGCAGTTAAATATGCCCATAAAAGTGCTACACTTTAAAAAATATATGTTTGACCTACATTTCTTGACAAAAATAATAGAACATTTATTAAAAATCAAGTAAGTAATGTGATTGGAAGGAGGATAGTTAACTAATATATCTTATTAGGGGTCTTGTAATAAAGGAGTCATTCCAAGAAACTTAATATCTAACCGTATTAGTTACATAGTTTGGAAGATTCCAAAACAGTGAGGTAGCAAGATACTTACATGTCCAAAATAATAATGCATTTTTGTCCATTTCCATTTTAGCTTATGGTTTTTATTTTCACCAAAATCTAAATATTCTTGGAAAAAAATTCTAAAAAATCTAATGAGAGTAGAAATGTATGTTGACATTAAATACTCTATTAAGATGAGGAAAGGGCTATATTTAATGTAGTAGAGATAATATCCTAGCTCATTTCTTGATAATTTTTATTCTAATTTCAAACATTATGGATCATATTTGCTAAGGGAATCCTCCAAAGTTTTAATTCTTGAAACAATGACAAAAGAAAAACATTTTTATTAATGTTTAGAAACTTTTTTCTCCAGTGTTCTTCATTAAATACATTTTTTTGTCTTGAATTGCACCTGATGTAATCTCTTCTACTTTATGTAGAAATGCTTGAAAGAACCTAAGCAATGTCATTTATATGCCATCTTTATGTATTAGAAACAAGTGCCAGTTTGGATATCAATAAAGTGATAAAGTGTTTACATTAGGTTATGCTTTTCCACTCCTTGAAAAAAACCATCAGAATTTCTAGTTGAAATCAATACGACTGATTCAAACTTAAAAAAAAAAAAAAGTCCTATTTCTGTACTGTCTCCTCTTCAGTCCTATGGAAACATTACTTATCTTTATTTTTTGTGATTATTACACAAACACAGTTGTTACAAAATGTGTTCATCTTCAATATATTTATCCACAAAAATATAGACAGTTACAAAATTTGTTCATGTGTTTAAAAAATCTTCACCGTTATGTGAACAAAATTCAGGTTTTTTTCTGACATTCTATTGATCCTGGAAATGGATAATTGAATATAAATTAGTTCACTTTTCTTCTCACTGCTAGACTAGATTCCAGAGTCTACTGATTTAGAAAGGCATTTACCCTCTGAATAAATCAGAGACTAATTGCCCATCGTCTGAGCTCTAACTTAGAGCCAGCTACCTATGCAAACCTCTAATTTAGCACTTTACATTATTGAAATTTTCTATTTTGTTGTCAGTCTCCCTCACTAGACTCTAAGTTCATTGAAAGTGTTTCTGATGCCTGGCATAAAATAGTCACTCAAATGTTTATTGAACTGAATATAAGCTAAGTGAGTAGAATTGTAATTAGAATGTTGAATGAGCTGTTTGGGGACACATCACATGCTTTTGTTTATGGATGACAACTTTTGTTTTAGAAACTGAGCTAAAATCTGGTGTGTTAAGTATGTCGTACATGGACTGATTTCACTTGACATATAATCATTCATGTTGCAGGAAACAAACTACTTTACAATTTAAAAGATCTCAGACAGAACAGGTTCTGATCTCAGTTGTATGTTAACATTGGAGAGCTCCAGGACTTAGAGCAGTTTGCAAAACTAAAGTTCCAGTATCAAAAGATATTTAAGGGATTATTGAGCATGTTTTCAGCCATATCAGGCAAAATTAAATCTCTGATCTAATTTTTGCACACAGTATCATAGAAATAGCCAACACCCCTGCCATGCCTCTGGGTGATTTTAGACAAGTTACTTAAACCTTCAGTTTTCTAATTTTCTTTAATATAAGAGAAATATAATCTCTCTCTCTCTCTCTCTCTCTCGCAACTGGGATAAGATAATACATTTAAGACATTAATTGTAGAAATACCAAATTTAAAAAAAATTATAAGCATTAATTAACCATATGGAAAACTTTAGCTAAAATTCACCAACTGTAAATTTGATTCCTCCAAAAAAGCTAATTTTCAGTATCTTCTGTAACACACAGCTTTCACATTTCTGAGCTACTTCCTGTAACTAATAATTTGAGTAGTTGATGAAGAATAAAGATATTTCTGTACTGGAAGGTTAAGTTCTGAGTTTTTAAGAGAAGTAGGATGTAAAATTGCTGTACTTTAAAGTAATCGTAGCCAAATGTGCCTTGTTTAAAATTTTCCCTATCTTAAAGAAGTTTACTTAAAACCTAACCTGTGTCCGTAATATGAATGTACATGTATTTTCATGTATTTCTAGATGATATCAACCAAGAATAGCATTAATGCCTGATAGGGTACATAGGAAGAAAATAATCTCATTGGTACTCAGTTTGAGCAATATCATCAAAGGCAGTACTGCTAATACTTTTGGGTGACAATAAAATATTTAATATATGTATTTTTAGTGTTCTATGGAAATTATCAGAGGAAGGCGGAAATATTGTTAATAAATAAGTAATCCCCATGACTTAAGTGTTATTAATGGGATTTGGAGACCTTGAAGACAAGTATAATTCTATATTTGAGATCTGTTCTTTCCAGCTACTCAGGTTGGGTTCCCCATGTGTGTTTTGGCACTCTGTGGCGGAAGACATGTCACAGATTTCAGTTCCAGCTCATCTCCACTTATTATCACTAGACTTGTCAACTGTATGAAATGATCCCCTCATGCGTACCATGTAACATAAGAGAGGAATGTATTGGGGAGGCTCAAAAGCTACCACCTCAAAGAGCTGGTTTCAATTTCTACTCAACTTTTCCTGCTGCATCCCTACATTAAACCTTGTCTGAGGCTATTGCCTTAACATACTCAGTACATGGTCCATTTCTGTTTCTCACGGGTCATTTGGAGGGATGTGTTCTATTGTGGAATATGCCTTGTGTTCTTTAGTTGGCTAGCTGTCAGCACTTCAATCCTCTTCCTGCTGTCTTATACATAAAAGGAAGCAAGTGGAATTTTAAACTTGAATTAATGCACAGAATACTAAATGCAGTTTTTTTTTTATCATTCTCGTATTTCTCTTCTTTTACTAAATACTTACATTTTACTTTTAGCTTAAAAAATTACAGACTCAATGCAACATTACCTATTTTATTACTGGTCTTATTTTTCCTTGTGTTAGGGAGAGGTCTTTGCTTATTAAAACAAAACACAGAACCTCCAAAATTTATAAGAGAGAGGAACCTTCAGATTTGGTGAGGTAGCTGATCAAGCAGCTAAATACTTGATTTGTTGCTTCACCGAATCTGGAGGTTCCTTCCTTTCTCCAAAATCTTTAGGGTTCTATATTCTGTTTTAATGAAACTGGCTTTTGTTATAGATTCATTAGCAAATTCTACAGACCAAATCTTTAAAACGTATCTACTATATATAAGCTACGTGAAATGCCTGTCACATAGTAGATGATCAATAAATATTTGTAGACAGGATGAGTGACTGAATATACCAAATGCAACCTTTGACATCTCCTCCACCATTTTCTTCTAGCCAAATTACTACATTTTCCTCCTACTTTGTCTCACTGCTTCCTGATATTCCCTCTAAACTCTGTTCTCAAAACAGTAGCCATAGTATTTCTTTGGAAGGGTGATTGAATCCTGTCATTTTTTTTTTTGTCTAGAGGCTTCCTGTAACTTCTCATTTCAGAGTAAATGCCAAACTCCATACAATCAACAAAGTGTGGTATGCATTCTAGTTTCTTGTTACCTATCTAACCTCTTCTATATTCTGCTTTGCAGTCACCCTGTTCTAGCTCTTAGCTATTCTGATGCTGTGATCTCAATTCTTTATCTTTGCTATTCAGTGTTCCCACTGTCAGAAAATTCTCTTCCTCCAATATTGATTGCTACCTTAGGTCCATCAGATCTTTGTTTAAATGGGTTTTTTGGGGGGAGGATTTCTATGGCAGATTACAGTTTAGAAATATTTACTCCCTCTTCTCATCCCATTCCCATAAAAGATGTGTACCTTCCTATTCCTCCTCCTTGACTTTTGGCCTTTGCCATGCAAATTGCTGATGGAATATTACACAGATTGTTCTTGCTTAAAAATCATCAGGCTGGTCCACTGGCCCCAGGAGGAAAATAAGAAACACATGGAGCAGAGCCAAGCCCTGCCTAACCCAGACTAGAGCACCATGCCGTAGCTGGCCCCTAGATTTGTGAGCTAAAAAATATTTATGGTTGTATGTCACTGAGACTTTTGTGGTTGTTTTTACTTAGCACCCTGTGTCAATAGCTAACTGATACACCTTCTATGACCATCCTGTTTAGAATCGTGCACAAGATATAAAACCCGAACTGAACAGATGTTTTTGCATCATGTCATCTATAAAATTCTCTTTAATTTATTGGCCTTTTAAAAATTTAGTACATTACTTTTTTTTGGCAAAAATGCACCCTACTTGCATGATTTTCCATGACAGTTGAGAATGCTTTCATGGCTTGCTCATGCCTTTGTGACCAATCAGAGCAACACAGAGAGCAGATGCTTTGGATATAATTTCCCATTCATCTTAGTTTTCTCTTCATAACACTTGATTCTTGCAATTGCCTGAATGATTTCCAGAATGAGATTCATTTTATAAGCTCTGAGTCAGGAATTTTAGCCTTTTGGAATAAACAAATGCACACAGATTGTTCCTGCAGAATAGCCTTTGGACCCAGAAGTTAGAGTAGTCTAACCATTCTCTTGCCGTTTTTAGTTATTTCAGAGCTTAATAAAATAAGCTTTTGCCAGGCATTCCATGCATTTCTTTGTCCCTAGTTCACCAGCCTTTGTCCACAGTTCTCTTGGGTATTCTTTTTAGAACTTAATATTTAAACATGGATATAAAAAGAATTTGCAACATGAGATTTAGCTGTGTGTGCAGCATTTTATTTATTTATTTTTTACATATGGTTGAGAGAGTTCATAGCTTTTTATTGATAGCCTGTTATTGCCCTAAGTGAATCATTCAGGAAGTTCAGATCTTATATTTCACTCATGTGGTTCTCTAATTTTTACTTCTTGTATCCTGGATAATTTAAATTAAGAGGTTTCATATTGTGGCTCCAATGGGCTGCTATATTTTCACTGATTTTTTAAAAAAACTTCATTGTAAGAAATGTTCCATTAATACATTCAAATGTTTCTTTGATTAAGAAGGAGATGTCTTACATGTACTTAAGCCTTTTAAATTCATGACTACCAAACCAAACAAGGTTCAATTTTTTTTTCTTCTCACTCTCTTACTCTAAGATAAATTGAAATTGCTTCAATGTACATGCACAAGTGTATAGACAATTTTCCATATAGATTCATATCATAGACACTGGTGAGCAGTCTGTTACACAATATCATTTAGCCAATAGCCGATTAAATATATTTTCCTGAAAATATAAAAACAGAAAAATTAGGACATGGTTAAAAAAAATCACTACAACTTGTTTCAAATTACCAGTAAAATTAAATTTTATATTAAAGCATTTATTGTTATTCGTTAGACAACCTAAAAGAGAAAGTTGTGCTATATTGCCTCTGAAAAATCTTCAGTTATTTTCTTAGGCCGATATCAAAATTTTATCGTGTGATTATTATTTATGAATGTACTAATCTATTTGCATGTCATTCATGAAGAAAAAGTTAACAGTTTTGTTCTACTTGTTTTCTGCTAGTTATTTTCAACTCTTTTCAATTCCCCAGTTAACAAAAACATAGCAATAGACAAATGTGCTTTGTGCTGACTACTAATTTGGAAATGGATAATGCTCCTCAGCCCCTTTGAATCTATAGGTATTGTCTTTAGTGAAAGGCAACATGCTGCTTAATAAATCATCATATCAGCAGCTTCACTGCAAGGTACCACACTGGGGGACAGCTCAAGAGCTGATGTTTCTCTCCTACAAGCTACTAACCTTACTAACTAGGTCGTGCTGTCATCCTCAGTTTTGGAACCCTATTAAGACACACACACAGAAGCAAAAGGCACATTGCTCTACCTCTCCTATACTTTTTTTATGTCTGTGGTGCGTGTGTGTGTGTGTGTGTTTAAACATGATGTATTCAGTCAAACACAGTTGATTACATTTAAACATAAAAAAAAATGCAATAAAATTTACCATTCTGAGGTTTGTAATATTTTTAATTGATGATTTATGACATAACATTTAGACCAAATTGTATGTTAAAATGTAGTGGCCAAGTGATCAGTTAATGATTATGAAGAGATATCAAGTAAAATGAGCTGAACAAATATTTTTAACAATACAGGACAGCTAAGACACACAGCAGCCAGTCATCTTTTATTTGTATACAGGGGCACATTTTGAACTTTTGTATGCCTCAGTTTCTTTCCTGTACAATTGAATATCTATACCTTACAGGATTATGGTCATAATTAGCTGGAATAATGTATAAAAGTAATAAGTATAGGGGCGCCTGGGTGGCTCAGTCGTTAAGCGTCTGCCTTCGGCTCAGGGCGTGATCTCGGGGTTCTGGGATCGAGCCCCACATCAGGCTCCTCTGCTATGAGCCTGCTTCTTCCTCTCCCACTCCCCCTGCTTGTGTTCCCTCTCTCGCTGGCTGTCTCTATCTCTGTCAAATAAATAAAATCTTTAAAAAAAAAAAGTAATAAGTATAATGCAAAGGATATAAGTGTTGAATGTCTGTGAGCAAAACTGGATAATTTGCTTTACCTTTAAATGAACTAGAATTAGTGGTAGGCCTCAGAATATGTATTTGTTGAGAATTTTTCTAAAGGACAAGATTTCATCTTCCACATCAGAAAGAACACATCCCTCAAAATATTTGAGTTTTAGGTATAGGAATGTATATTTTCCTTATTTGAGAATTCACAATATTAATGTTTATGGTTTGAGGTGTTCAGTGAGACAAAGCAGTACTTCACCATATCAGGTATGGGCTCCTGGTACTCCAGAAGAATAATAGCTTAGGACCTAAGAATTGATATGGTGATAAATCATTTAATATTTCTAGTTAGAATAGTATGATATTTTAACTCATAAAATATTATTTCTGAAACTGTGCAATTAGTTGTCACATAACTCAGAATGGATTATGTTATGTAACAAGTAACCCCAAATACCGATGATTTAATTCAAAGTGCTTGCTTAGGTTCAGTGACCAATGGGTGATAGCAGGAGGAGAATCTAGAGGCTCATTGGAACCCACAGCAAGGGAGTCCCCATGCTGACACATGCTTCCATAATGTTCAAAGGAGGGAAAGGTAGCAAATTCATTCACATATTCTTAAAGTTTCTGCCCCAGAATAAAACATGTTGCTTATGCTCATGGGGTTTTGGATAAAGTAAGTCACATTGTTAGAAGGGGTGGAGAAATGCCCTACCAGATGTTAAAAAAGGAAGAGAAACAAAGTATTCTTAAGAGCGCTAATAACCATCACAGTGACTGTTTAGGATTTGAATTCCCAATTACTTTTTTCATTGTTGTTTTTTAAATCAGTGGGAACTAAAATATGTAACTATTATGTGAGCATTTGCAAAATAATCTTCAAAATATTCCATTTCTTTTCAGAAAGGTAAGTATTAGTGAGACATAGTGTTCTTTACAAGCATAAACAGTAAGTGCTCCAGTGTGTCCAGCAGAAAATCATGATGGCTGAAAAATTGTGGCCCAAGTTTAATACGCAGCTTTGTGACTCCAGAGTCTTGTATTTTTCAGTGATTCAGAATGATCAGACTCAAGAAATCTGGCTCAGAATAACGAAATTTATTGCAGTTGATTGATAAACCAAGCTAGTTCTTTAATTAACAACTATTCATCAGGACAGATGTAAATCTTTCTGAAAAGCACATTCTGTGTTGTTAGGCAAAATACATAGAATAGAAAATTATAATTTAAAGGATTGTTTAGTGAATATGGAATCAAGACATGTAGATCAGACTATCTCTGTAGCTACACAAAATAATAGATGTGTCTGTGTTACATGTTACATTAGATGCATTTGTCAACACTATACAAATATTTCTATAGTATAGACAGTATAATTAGGGTCACGGGTCAAGGTGTCTTCTCCATTAGAGCTTTTATATCTATCTATCTATCTATCTATCTATCTATCTATCTATCTATCTATCTTTTTTAGAGCTTTTGGTTTTAGAACTGCAATATAGATAATGGAGTAATCAACCATCAGTTATTGATCTTATCTTGAATCATAACTTAGCTTTGATCCCGGTCATAATTTTCTGAGGTCATATCTAGTCACCTGGAATTAACATTTACATAATTTTTCTCTCCCATTTGCCAGAAGTTGTTTCTAACCTAAAGATATTACTGTTACTACCACAGTTAACAACTACCATTTACTAAGTGTCTGCTGTTACTGGGAACTTTAGATATTTCATATCATTAATTTTCCCCACCTCTCAGTGATATAGGGATTGTTATTTTTATTTTAGAGATGAAAAAAATAGGAATTAGAAAGACTAATTCATTTTACCACTTATTCATCCAATGAGAATTTGGCAAAGCTGCAGAAATTTAAATAAGGATCTATCTGGTGCCAAACCATAATCATTCCAGTATATTTCACTGGCACGATTTCATTTTAACTGATATGAATTTCATTGAGATGAACTAAACTTTACTAGTGTCACAATCCATATACCTCTCTTACCTTCCACAGTGAATGAGCAAAAATACAAAGAGATGGCTGAGATGACAATGTGATAGTCCATTTTAAGGTAAAGCTAAAAGTTAGAACGTTAAGATTTCTGCATTTCGTCCCTCATTCCTTTGGTTTTGTCTTGGACAATGAGTTTTATTCCTTTGAAGAATTGTTACAGTAGTTTGAGGGTTCTTAAGAAATTCTTTTTTTTTTTAAGTTTTATTTATTTGAGAGAGTGAGAAAAGAGCACAAGGGCAGGGAGAGGGACAAAGGGACAAAGAGAGAGGGAGACAAACAGATCCCTGTTGAGTGGGGAGCCTGTGGCAGAGCTAGATCCCAGAACGCTGATGTCATGACCTGAGCCAAAATCAAGAGTCAGTTGCTAAACTGAGTGAGCCACCCAGGTGCCCCTAGAAATTCTGATCTTCATTGAGCGTCTCAGGTACACACAGATCAAGGTTTTCATTGTTTGAAGTTTAACTGTAGTAATCACTTCTAAATTCTAAAAAAGAAAACCAGTCCCAATTAATCTTGGCTAAACTCACTATGAAGGAGATCCTATCTAGTAACAATCTGAAGAAGTAAGAAAGTCATTGCCCCCATCTTTCACTTCCATCCTATTTCAGAAAAGCCACAAGTCAAGCAAGCAATAAAGAAAGTGCATATGCAGTGAAATCACTAGTATGTTGTAGGGTGTGGATGATGGCCACATATGAAAGACAAAAAAAATCTGTTTCATCAAAAACTCTAGAGTTATCATTTTCTAAACAGTATTAGTGACTTTTTCCTGTTGATTGTTTGATTAATATTTGTTTATAATCTCTGTGTCGTTACAACATATGACCCACTTTTTAAGACGGCATTCTGTGTATGATTAGTCATTTAAATGAATGGTAGTTGGACTTAGTCTTCATGCAAACTGAAGTCATTAGATTTTTAATGTGAAATTGCATGCTTCCCCAGGACAGGTAAAGGAAGTGGTTCTGTTTACATGATACATCAGGTATGCTCAATGTCAACATTTGTATATATTTTTTAAAAAGGTAAAACAATAAATGGTATCAAAATTGCTAGAGAAGATGCAACTTGATAGACAATTTTAAATATATATGGTCTATGTGTCCTCAATAACAAATATTCCCAAGACATTGCAGACTTTCAACAGCCATTAAACTGCCCATGGCTAAATTAGAATTTAACAGTAAATTTCCTAAGAAAGATTCTGGGGGATAATTTCTTTTTCTGGCTGAGTTCTCCATCATTGAGTATCCAAACTACAATTATAACAAACTGACAAAGCCCTTATATTCTGTACATTTACTACTGTTTTATGAATCTCTGATACCCACAAAATGGGGGGAAATTTTGATAGAATAATTGTAAAAATTGCATATCTTAAGCATCTAATCCCTTTATAATTCTAAAATTAATAGGGAATATATCATCACACATAAAGTTATTTTTTATATTTATGAAGAAAAGAACTGAAATACATTAACTATTACCAACTGTTTTATTCAGAGCTTGCTAATATTCTTAAGCATATTATATGTGTTCAGTAATTATTCATTTATTAATATAAAATGCTGATAAATTTAAAAAGGAAAAAAATCAAAGACCAATTCAGTTTGCATTTCCTTGGGCCACTTTTTATTATGTGGCCTTATTCCTGTTTAATGTTAATAACAGATGTGGCTTTCACCTCTCCCATCATAGCAGGAATTTCCTTTCATGTGTCATGTTGTTGTCAAGTTTTCATCACCATTATCTTCTTCAGTATTCCCCACAGATGGATAGGACTGTAATCCTTGAGAAGCATCCAGTCTGATTCTTTAGATAGAGACAAATTTTTAACATTTTAATTTCAAAGTGAATTACGTTGCCAGGTTTGTAGTATGCCTGCTGGGTGAGTTAGGGTGTGTCACAGAACTTCTTTATGTTTCAGGATCTAGTGCTATAAAATAGTCATTGGTATTGATTTGTTCTCTGGGAAATGTGATACATCTGTGTAAAATATTATTCAATTGATTTGTTACATGAAAAGGTATATCGCTACATTAAAAAAAAAAAAGAAAGAAACACATCCTCTAGGAAATGTTGGCTTCCATGGTTGTGAGATATTTTCTTAGCGCTGCCTTAAACACCCCTTTCAAATATGTGTATTCTCATTTTCATTACTTGAAGTGAATGCTTTGTAACTATTATGGTTAAAATGAAAATATATGCTATTCTGTTTACTAAGAAGAAGATAAGAAAATAAGAAACAAATGAAAGCAAGACATAATTCTAATTCTCAAGATAATTATGACAGAGGAGGTAAAATTAAATGTGAATAAGAAATAAGAAAGTGCAAAATATTTTTTTTATTGGATTGATTGTAGTGCAGTGTGTAGGCTGGCTCACTAAAATGTATTTAAGGTGGTTAATGCAAATATAGAGTGCTACTTGTTGATATAGGTAAAGGGGTTTATTTATGGGGAAATAAGAGGCAGAATAATACCCTGAAGCCAGGAATAGTGAGGTATATATGATGAATCATAAGTTCGTCATCAAGCTTCCCAGTAGACAAAACCAGGAAGAGAGTATTATTGACATTAAAGAAAATTTGAAAAGCAGTAAAGTAGTGACATAATGCAAATATAAAATAAATGCGTTGGACGCCTGGGTAGCTCAGTCGGTTAATCGTCTGCCTTTGGCTCAGGTCATGATCCCGGGGTTCTAGGATTGAGTCCTACATCGGGCTCCTTGCTCAGTGGGGAGCTTGCTTCTCCCTCTGCCTTCTGCTCCTCCCTGGTTGTTCTCTCTGTCTCTGTCTCTGACAAACGAATAAATAAAATTAAAAAAAAAATGAACGTGTTAAAAATTTTATTTAACTCACTACAAGAGGAAACAAGTAAGATATTAAAGTCAGTTCAAAGAGCCAAAGGCATTTGAGAAGTGTGTGTGTATATACTGTAAGTGTATGTGTGTTATAGTAAGTTATAAAAAATCAGATAATTATGTAAATAATTAAATATCATTAGACTTCTAGATTAAAAACAAAAATGGCTGATATCTTATAGTCAAGGCATTAAACTTTGTACTTGTCTGTGCTATCAGACAAACAATTTATATCTCTACTGACAAAAATCTGCACATTTTAGTAAATAGGCAATCTTTAATACATTTTACTTTTTTAATTTTTTTTTAAGATTTTATTTATTTGACAGAGAGAGAGAGAGAGAGCATGAGTGGGGGGGAGGAGCAAGGGGAAAGGGAGAAGCAGGCTCCCGACTGAGCAGGAACTTGATGCGGGACTTGATCCCAGGACCTGGGATCATGTCCTAAGCCGAAGGCAGACGCTTAACTGACTGAGCGACCCAGGCACCCTTTTAATACAATTTAAACAAATATTTTAACTAAATATATTCTCTTAGAAAATTCTTCAGTGATTTCAAAACTATGTAGCATTGAAAAGACGTATGGCTCATGTTTTGGCCTTATTTCAGCTTTGTTAATTTTTTTTATAGTGTTAATTATAAAAAAAATATTTATTGAGTCCTGTGTTTTCAGCATTTTATTCATTTATTTACATGTATTCACTTTTTAAAATTCTCTTATAATGTAAATCCTCTTATAATGTAAATCCTCTTATTATTCATATTATTTTCATAGCTCTATTGAGGTATAACTGACAAATAACAATTATATATATTTAAGGTGTACAGCATGATGGCTTGATATATGTATACAATGTGAAATGATTACTTTAATTAAGTTAATTAAGATATCCATCATGTCACATAGTTACCTTTTTTTTTTTTTTGATGTGGTGATTACACATAAGATTTACTGTCTTAGCACATTTCAAGTATATCATACAGTGTTATTAACTATAGTCACCATTCTATACATCAGATCTCCAGAAGTTACTTACTTTCTAACTTGTACCTATTGACTAGTCTTTCCCTATTTTCCCCATCCCCTATTCCTGGTAACTACTGTTCTACTCTCTGGTTCTGAGTTCAACTTTTTACATTCCATATATAATTGAGATCATGCAGTATATGTTTTTCTCTCTCTAGCTTATTTTACTTAGCGTAGTATACTCCAAATTCATCCATGTTGTTGCAAATGGCAGAATTTCTATGGCTGAAATAATATTTCATGGCTGAATAATAGTCCTGTGTGTGTGCACGTGTGTGTATAATCACACTTTTTAAATCCATTCACCCATCTACAGACATAGATTGTTTCTTTATCTTGATGATTGTGAATAATGCTGCAATGAACATGGGAGCATAGATAACTCTTCAAGATCCTGATTTCATTTCCTTTAGTTATACCCAGTAGTAGGATTATTGGATTGTGTTGGTAGCTCTATTTTTAATTTTTTGAGGAAACTCCTTACTGTTTTTCATAATGGCTCTAACAGTTTACATTACTACCAAGAGTGTACAAGATTTCTCTTTACTCCACATTCTTATCAATACTTACTTTTTGTCTTTTTGATATTAACCATCCTAATAGTTATGACATGATATGTCATAATTAGTGATCTTGAGTAACTTTTGGTGTACTTGCTGGCCATTTGTATGTTTTCTTTGGAAAAATGTCTATTTAGGTATTTTGCCCATTTTTAAAAAAGATTTTATTTATTTGAGAGAGAGAATGAGTGAGAGAGAGCACAAGCCAGGGGAGGAGCAGAGCAGGAGGGAGGAATGGACTCCCCGCTGAGCAGGGAGCCTGCTGTGGGACTTGATCCCAGGACACTGGGATCATGACCTGCTGAAGGTAGACACTTAACCTCCTGAGCCACCCAGGTGCCCATTTTGCCCATTTTTAAACAGTGCTACTTGTTTCTTGTTGTTTTTGTTTTTATTTTATTTAGTTTTTTGTTATTGAATTGTATGAGTTAACAATATTGTGGATATTAACCCCTTATCAGATAAGTGGTTTGCAAATATTTTCTCCCATTCAGTAGGTTGCTAATTCATTTTTTCGATTGTGTCCTTTGCTGTGTGAATAATTTTAAGTTTGATATATTCCTGCCTGCTTATTTTTTATTTTGTTCCCTGTACTTTTAGTGTCATATCCCAAAAAATCACTGATAAGACCAATGTCAAAGAGTTTTTTCCTTATTTGTTTTGATTTTATGGTTTCAGGTCTTATGTTTAAGTTTTTAAAGCATTTTGAGGTTTTTTTTTTTTTTTTGTATATGACAAAAGATAGGGGTCCAGTTTTATCCTTTTGCATGTTGATGTCTAGTTTTCCCAACAACACTTATTTAAGAGACAGTGCTTTCCCCCAATGTGTATCCTTGGCACCCTTGTTGTAGATTAGTTGATTGCAATCTATCAATATATCTGTATCTATATCTATGGGGTTATTTCCCGGCTCTCTCCACCATTCTCTTCCATGGGTCTGTGTGTTTGTTTTTATGTCAGTATCATACTGTTTTATTACTATATCTTTGTACTATAGTTTGAAATAAGGAAGTGATGCCTCTGCTTTGATCTTGCTTCTAAGGATTGTTTTGGCTTCTCATGTCTCTTGTTTCATACAAATTTTAGGATTTTTTTTTCCATTTCTCTGAAAAATGCCATTGGAATTTTGGTGGGGATTGCATTGAATTGTAGATTGTTTTGGATGATATGGACATTTTAACAATATTTATTCATCCAACCCATGAACATGGATATCTTTCCATTTTTTGTGTGTCTTCTTCAATTTCTCTTATCATTATAATATGGCTTTCAGTACATGAATCTTTGACTACCTTACTTGAATTTATTCCTAAGTACTTTATTTTTTTTAACTTATTGGAGGTGGAATTGTTTGCCTAATTTCTTTTTCAGATAGTTTGTTGTTAGTGTATAGAAACAACTGGTTTTTGTACATTGATTTTGTGTCCTACAGTTTTATTGAATTTGTTTATTAGTTCTAATAGATTTTTTTTGCTGGAGTTTTTAGAATTTTTTACATATAGTGTCATGTCATCTGTAAATAGTGAAAGTTTTACTTCTTCTTTTCTAGTATATGTGCTGCCGAAGCGAGCACTACTTCTTCTTTTCTGATTTGGCTGCTTTTTATGTATTTTTCTTAATTGCTCTGGCTATGACTTATAATAATACTATGTTGAAAAGTGATGTAGTGACCACCCTTGTTTTGTTTCTGATCTTAGAGGAAAAGCTTTCAACCTTTCACCATTGAGTGTTATGTTAGCTGTGGGTTTATGTAACCTTTATTGTGTTGAGGTAAATTCCTTTTAGAACTAATTTGATGAGTTTTTATCATGAAAGAAAGTTAAATTTTGTCAAATGCCTTTTCTGCATATACTGAAATGATCGTATTTTTTGTATACTTCATTTTGTTAATGTGTGTATCACATTGATTAATTTGTAGATATTGAACCATCTTTATATTCCTGGAATAAATTCTACTTGGTCATAGTGATGATTTTTTTTTAATATGCCGTGGAATTAAGTTTCTAATATTATGTTGAGGATATTTGCATACAGTCCACGCATAAGGGTATTGACCTGTATTTTTCTTTTCTTGTAATGTCCTTATCTAGCATCGTTACGAGGATGATGCTGGCTTTGTAAAATGTGTCTAGAAGCTTTCCCTTCTCTTCTATTTTTTTGCAAGAGTTTGAGAAGGATTGGCATTAATTTTTTTTTTCATATTTGATAAAACACACCCATGAAATCATGGGTTTCTATCGTGGTCTTTTCTTTGTTGGGAGGTTTGGATTACTGATTAAATCTTTTTACTTTTTAGGCTGTTCAGATTTTCTGTTTCTTCATGACTTAGTGTTGGTAGGTTCTGTGTTTTTGGGAATTTATCCTGGAACATTTTCAGAGCATTTATTATCAACAAACATAAAACATGAGTCACATACATAAAATGTCTAATGTTAGCAATTTAACTTCTAGGATAAACTTACCATCGGATAATAAAAA
Source organism: Ursus americanus (assembly GCF_024610735.1). Classification (NCBI taxonomy): domain Eukaryota; kingdom Metazoa; phylum Chordata; class Mammalia; order Carnivora; family Ursidae; genus Ursus; species Ursus americanus. The sequence continues at coordinate 75,940,639 of NC_142129.1, forward strand.
CAAAAACAACAAAACCGGAACAGCAAAATTTACCTGCTACATTGGATTGTTTGATATAAACCACGTTGAAAACTTATACCATGAATGGCTAATTGTATTTAAATATTTCCTTTCAAACAATATACATATGTATTGCTCGAATAGACCAATAGTCTATAAAGACATTTATTTACAAAACAAGAATGATATTTACTACACTGGGTTTGTTAAGGATTGAATGAGATTCATTGTGTAAAGTAACTAACATTTGGTATGTATTGAATTAAGGTATTTTCCTAACCCCTTGCTAACTACTCAACTAGATTCCATTGAGCATGCCTCATCAGAGGTGGCTTCAGAAACTAAATATCTTTTCCAGTTTTGTTTCTTGTTGTTATGAGCTCCTGTCTAGTTTCTGCCCCATTGGCTTATCTTGCCATATGGCTGGCTCCTTTGCACTTGATAATGCATGTGCTTTGATTTCTGGTATCTAAGGGTTTCCTTAATCATCACTGCTCTGATTTCATATTGAGTCCAGTTTCTTAATACAACCCTCTTACATTTGAGGTGATACTAAAACTTCAATGAGTTAACCAGGAGTACATTTTTAGAAATATATCAATGTATTGAGTATGTGGCTAAGTAATACATGAGAGAAGATTGAGACACATGTGTAGCACTCATTGTTTCAAGAATCAGAATGTTGTAATATGAAACTATGAACACATTTTAAGTAAGGCTGCAGGATAGGTACTTTAAAGGACAAAGATATCTGGGTAGTTGAACAGAAATAAAACAATTAGATAATATAAAGGCCACATTATATTATAGATAATACAATGACATTGTTTAAAAATAACATGGTACATACCATGATGCCATAGAGGTTCGGGGAGGAAGGACTAATCCAAAGTAGAGCAAGATGAAGAGATTATTTGTAGATAAATGTTTAACTTGGAGAGTGAAAGTAAAATGTTGGCTATGTAGAAAAGGCGAAATATTTGGTATTCCAGAGGCGAAGCAACTTGAACAAGAAAATTAAGGTTAGAATAAATATGGTCAATTCATGAGCAGTGTTTGATAATTTTATTCATTCTTTTTTTTCATTATTTTATTCATTCAGTCAACAAATATTTATTGAGTGGCTACCACACAAAGCACTGTTCTAAGTGCTAGTTACTCATCAGGAAAAATAGACTCCCATTTTAGTGTATATGAGGATTAGAAAGAAAATGGCAGCTAGTGAGAAATATTGCTACATATACAACATTAGGGATTTAAAGGCAGGCAAATAAGCCTGCCCTTTTTTTAGTTCCTTTGTTTATGCTGGTCCCCTGCTTAAAATGGTGGCCTTTTTATCATCACTGCCTACCTTGCTACTCATTTTTAAAAGCCCTCTTAGGAAACCCTTTCTAAGTTCCCAAATTTAGTGAGATTCTCCTGCTCCACAACACTATGTGACTCTCTTTCTTAAGTTGTAATATTTCCTATTTTACATATTTTTTGTGAATTTTTTTATATATCTCCCATCCTGTGATTTTCATGAGGGTAATGACAATCTTTGCCTCCTGATTCCTAATGCAAGAGATCTTTCAGTTAACTTGTATAAGTTTTTAGAAGCTCAGACCTTAAATAATCAACAAAGAAAAGCTATTATGGACTCTTTAATTGGAAGTATTCAGTCTTCTAAATCCAGGCAAATTATGTTTTAGACCAAAATTAATTATAGTTACATTAGTAAAATATAACCAGTAAATGTAAGTAGTAAAATGTAATTGGTAAAATGTCATTTTTCCCCCAGAATTTAAATAAATGGAAAATAAGCAGAACTAGTAAGCATCTCAATTTTAAAGCTAAGGAAATGATTCAAGTTCAAAAATTTCTAAGCCACCGTTGAAATCTATACTGGGTTCCTGAGCATATGGTTTATGTGCTCTTAGGAATGTAGGAAATGCTAGAAACCAGCATGAATTCGCTAGGAACTAGTCATATCAAACAAGCCTCATTTCGTTTTTTTGACTGTGTTATTAAGGTCTTAGATCAAATGATTGCTGAAGACACAGACCATAGTATTGTCAAAAATCTCTCATGATATGCTAATGGATAAGGGAGACAAATGTGTTTGGATTATAGAAGACTCAAGTGGTTGAATAACCTGGAGAATGTATATGGGTGGATCCCAAACTGGATGAAGTTTTGTTGTTGTTTTAAAGATTTATTTATTTATTTTAGAGAGGGTGTGAGTGGGGGGAGGAAGAGAGGGAGAGAGAGGTAGAGAAGCAGACTTCCTGCTGAGTGTGGAGCCTAATGTGGGGCTTGATTTCACGACCCTGAGATCATGACCTGAGCCAAAATCCAGAGTTGGACGCTCAACCAGCTGAGCCACCCAGGTGCCCCTGGATGAAGTTTTTAAATGAAATTAATTAGTGTTTAGTTTTCTATGGCTCAACATTTTTATAATAAGGGAAGGGGAAAAAAGAAGGCAATTTAATTGCATTTGAAAGTGAAAAACAGTGATTTTAATAGTTTATGTAATGGGTGACAAAAATTAAGTGTACAAAATGTACATTCAGTAACAGGAAATGCAAAATCCCATATTTAAGTTGAATTACAAATATATTCTGTTTTATACAAATATAGGTTAAATATTTTGATTTGAGATCTCTTCACATATAAAAGACTTGTTGATTTTAATTTGCCATAGATTCATGGTGCACCTACAGGAAAATCAAGTGGCAAAAAATCAGCAAAGAGAGTGGTTAAAAGTCTGGGCCTCAGAATAAACTGAGTTAAGCCTTAGGTAAACTTCTCCTTTCAGCCATGATGGAGTAACAAGGACCTCATGTAAACTTCTGCTATAAACAACTAGAATATGTGACAAAATGTATGAGATAATTTTTTTAAGACTTTGGATAAGAGGAAGCACAAATCTGATCTCTATAAAAAAGGAAACAATGTAGGTGAGCCCTACAACCTCCCTAGCTTTCTTCCTAGAACCAGTTTCTGAATATTAGGTGTACAGTAGGGGAGTTTAAACAGAGCCCAGCAGTATCACTGAATTGTGGAGGTAAAAAGTAGTTGGGAGAGCCTGATATTGTAAATTGCAAGGTAGATTTTCAGGAAGAAGGAATATATGCAGAAAAAAAAGGGTTTTGAAATCTGCTATAGGACCACTTGAGCTTTGGCTGACTATTAACTTGTTTATTTAGAGACTGAAATTCTGTAAGCCAAGTAAAACATGACAGGATTTGTATCAAAAATTTTCAGTGCTCACAAAGTTTGGGGAGATATTTGAGCTCTCATAATCAAATATGGAAAACCTGCAGACACTACACAGAGTGTTCAGTGCAGACCCTAAGTAGTCATGCCTTAATAGTTGAGGTGAATTACATATTATTAATTGAGGTGGAATGAAGATTGTGCTAAACCTTCTCTAAGAAAGGTTTAAAACTCTGTTCTTCTTCAGATGATCAGACTGAATAGAAAATAACTCATGTCTTTGCCAGAACAAAGGTCATTTTTCTAAAAAGAAAGGCAATAAAATCCAAATAATGGACATCGTAAAGCAATTTCTGTCACTCAACCCCAAATTACTAGACTTACCAAAAAATAGGAACAGTAGATTGATAATAAAAAAACACAAAGACAATGATAGAATAGTTAGAAAAGAAGAGTAAAATAGCTATTACATATATGTACAAGTATTTAAAGGAAAACATGAAAAAATGAGAGAAAGATATAAACAAGAACTAAACAGTACGTTTATTTATGAAAAAATAATTCTAAAATAAAAAAATATTGTTTAATATTAATATCATATTAGATGCTTTGGAAGAAAAATATCAATGGTCTTGAAGACATAGGACTGGGAATTCTCTAAAATGAAGCGCAGAGAATAAAAAGACACCCTAATGGCAAATGGGATATATTAAGTTACCTAACAAATATATAATTGCAGTACACAAAGTTAATAAATCAGGACAGGATAAAATATTTGTAGAAATAGGTGTTGTTGTTTTTTAATTGATGATAATTATAAATTTAAAATCCAAGAATCTCAATAAATTCCAAAGAGTATAAACACATGCAGGGACACCTGGGTGGCCCAGTCAGTTGAGTGGCTGACTCTTGGTTTGGCTCAGGTCATAGTCTTGGAGTCCTAAGATGGTGCCCTGCATCAGGGACTTCTGCATACCTCACCATGGACTTTGCTTGGGATTCTTTGTCCCTGTCCCTCTGCCCCTCCCTGTGTTCTCTCTCTCTCTCTCTCTCTCTCAAATAAGTAAATAAATCTTAAAAAAAAACAAAAAAACACACACATACAAGCACACAAACACAGCAAGCTACATCATAATCAAATTGCTGAAAACCAGTATAAGGAAGAGAAGCAGCATAGGAAAAAGCACACTTTGTGAACAACAGAATAATGATAAGAATTTTAGCTGACTTCTGTAAGAAATTATGCAAGCCAAAAAGACAATAAAACAACATCATTGAATTGCTAAAAGATAATTTAAAAGATCATTGTGGAATTCTGTATCCAGAGAAGTTATTTAAAAATGAAAGCATATAAAACCATTTTTTAGACAAACAAATGCTGAATGAATTATTTTTTCTGGTAAGATCTATAATAGCACATGGGATGTTAAAGAAGTTTTAGGCAGAAAGCAAGTGATCCCACATGGAAACTTGGGTTTATACAAAGGAATGAGGAACATCGGAAATGGCTAGTATATGGATAAATGAATGATTTACTTTTTCTATTTTTACTTTATTGAAGAGTTAGTATTATCATGAAAGCAAAAATTATAAACTATTATAAGGGTTATAAAGAGTGAAGAAGTAAAATATATAACAATAATAGCACAAGGAATGGGAGCAAGGAAATGGAAACATAATGTTTAAAAAGTCTTATATTTTAAGTGAAGTGATATAATATTACCGAATGGTCAATAGTGATAGATTAAAGATAAATATTTAAAAATTCAAGTAATCACTGTATAAAATAATTAGGAGATATAATGCAATACTTTAAAAATACTCAATCCAAGCAAATTTAGGGAAATAGAAACAAATGAATAAAGATCAGATTCTATAAATAGAAAACAAATAGCAATATGGTAGAATTTAATCTCAGTGTACCTTCTATATAAATGGTCTGAGAAAACTCAACACATACAAATATGCTGTCTATAAGAAATTCACTTTATTTTTTTTAGAGAGTTAATTCATTTATTTGAGAGTGAGAGAGAGAGAACAGGAGCAGGGGCAGGGGAGAGGGAGAAGCAGGCTCCCCGCTGAGCAGGGAACCTGACAGGGGGCTAGATCCCAGGACTCTGGGATCATGACCTGTGCAGAAGGCAGACGCTTAACCAACTGAGCAACCCAGGCACCCCAGAAGTTCACTTTAACTACACACCTGCAAATAGGTTAAAAGAAAAAGATGGAAAAGACAGTATGCAAACCCCCCCCCCCCCAAATTAAAAAAAAAAACACACACACACACACAAAACCCTAGACTGGCTAAACTAATATCAGAAAAAGAAGATTTAAGAAAAAGAGCAGTGATAATGGGGGATAATTAGTAATGGTAAAAGATCAAGTCATCAGGAAAACATAGTAATCCAATAATAAAATGAATACATGAAATAAAAACTGATAGAATTGAAGGGAGAAAAACACAATTCACTAATATTTGGGGACTTCTACACTTTCCTCTGAATAATGAATAGAACACTAAGAAAATCAGAAAGGATACAGAAGACATGAATTACATTGTCAACTAAGATGATGTATTTGATATTAACATATCTGCACCCAAGAATGGAAGAGTAGACATAATTTGAAAGTATACATGTAACATTAATCCAAACAGGCTATCTCATGGGCCATAAAAAAAGCTCAACAAATTTGACAAGATCGGAATCATAGAGTTGTATTCTCTGAAAACAAAGAATTTAACTATAGTTCAATAATGGAAAGATATCTCAAAAATTTCCCTAACTGAAAAATTGAACACGCACATACACACACACACACACACACACACACATTTCCAGCTGACCTAAAGTTCACTAGAAATTTTTTTAAATAAAAAGATTATCATTATACTGTGATGGTTTATTTTATATGTCAACTTAGCTATGCCAGGGCTTCAGATATTTGTTCAAGCATTACTCTAGATATTTATGTGAAGATATTGTTTTGGTGGGATTAACATTTAGATAGGTAGACTTTGAGTAAGTCAGATTACCCTCCATTATGTGGGTGGGACTTATTCAATGAATTGAAGGCCTTATTAGAAGAAGACTGCCCTTTTGAAAAGGGAACTCTGGTAGGAGACAGCCTCAGGATTCACACTGCGGCATTCGCTGTTTACTGGGTCTCCATCCTGTAGGCCTACACTTGGAGGTTTGGACTTGCCCAGCCTCCACATTTGCATCACCCCATTAATCTCTAAATTCTCTTTCATATGTGATATCTGTATGTATGCATTCATGCCGTGTGTGTGTGTGTGTGTGTGTGTGTGTGTGTGTGTGTGTAGCCTATTGGTTTTGTTTCCCTGGACAGGCCTGACTGCTATATAAAGTGTATTAAAATTCATGAGATAACAGCTAAGGTTGTGCTAGAAGGAAATTTGTAGTATTAAATTTCTGTAAAGAACAGTGTAAAACTGAAAAAAAATAAAGCTTCTAGTTTAAAAATTAAAAGGCAAATTAGGCCATAAATACATAGAAGAAAGGAAATAATAAATGTTAAGAGGAGAAATAAATGAAATAGAGAAGTGATATCAGAGGAAAAAAAGTCACAAGATTGAAATTTTAAAAAAATGAATAAAATTAAAAAGAAAGTCTAACAAGACTAATCAAAAGAATTCAAAAGAGAAAATGGAAATTACTGATATCAGGAACCAAAACGGGAACATTATTAGAGATCTTGCAGTCATTAAAAGGCTAAAAAAGAAATAGTATGAATATAGTTATGTCGATATATTCAACTTAGGTGAAATGGAGAAACTCATTGAAAGAAAAAAATAACAAAACTGACTAAAGAGAAAATAAAAATCTGAATAGCTCTGTAACTATTGCAGAAATTGATGGTCTCGTTAAAAACCTCCACACAAAGAAAATTCCAGGACCAAATGTCTTTATTGGTAAGTTATATTATGCATTTAAGAAAGTAATAATAACAATTCTTTACACATGTTTTCCAAAAATACAGAATAAGGAAATCTCAACTCATATTACAAAGCCAGGATTATTCTAGTGAAACAAAGATATTACTAGAAAATCAAACTACGGTTAAAAGTCTTTTTTAAATATTAGAGCTAAAATCTTTACCAAAATATAAGCAAATAGTATCCAACAATATAGAAAAAGAATAATTGCGTCAGATTTTATCTCAACAATGCAAGCTTGATTTAATATTCCAAAATCAATCAGTATAATTCACCATATCAACAGAATTGGAAAGAAAAATAATACAATTATCTTAATAGCTGTAGTAAACCAATTTGATAAATTCAGTATCACTTATAACAAAAACTCAGCAAAAAAGGAATCGAAGAGAATGTCTCCAACCTTACAAGGCCATCTGCAAAAAAATACAGCTAAACATCATATTTAGTAGTGAAGACTGAATGCTTAACAATTAGTATAGGGAACAAGGCAAGTTTGGCCACTGTCAGCATTTCTATTTACCATTGTTCTAGACCTTGTAGCCCAGTGTAAGAAGGTGCTGAAAATAAACACTATGCCTATAAAGTACAAACAAAGAAGGAAAACTATATTTACAGAAAAAATAATCAGGTCTATAGAAAATCTTAAGGATTAGTAAAAAACCAAACCAAACCAAAAAAACTGTTATATCAAAAACAAGTTTAGCAACATCACAATATATAATACGAATATACAAAAATATGTAATTACATTTATATATACTATGTGAACAGCTGGCAATTGTAATTAAGAAAACAGTATCATTTAATATAGTATCATAAAACAGGAAATACTTAGGCATACATCTTAGAAAATATGTGGAAGATACATTTAGTGAGAACCAAAAAGTATTGTTCAGGGAAATTAAAGATTTATAAGTGAGAAGACTTAGTAGTGAAGATGTTTTAATTCTTTCCAAAATTGCTCTCTATATTAAATTTAGTACCAAATAAAATTTCAAAATTTTTTTTTTTAATTGTCCAACCGATACCAAATTCTGTACGGAAATGCAAAGGACCTGGAATAACTAAAACTTTTTTAGAATAAATGGGAAGATTTTCAATACCTAATTTTCATATTTATTATAAAGTTAGAAAGAAATAGAAAGCCCAGAAATAAAGCCAGAGATATCTGGCCAGTTGATTTTCAACAAAAATTCTTAGGTGATCCAATGGGGAAGTTAGGGAGTTTTAGCAAACCGTGGTGAAAGGACTGAATAGTCATATGACTCTATGTGTAATTATATATACATATATATACACACACTTGATACTTACCTTACATTATATAAAAATTAAATTGAAATGGTTTATAGGCCTAAATGTATGTCTAAAAAGTTATAATACTTATAAATATATATTTATATTCTAATAATGGAGTTACATCCCAAACCGTCAGAACCTCTGCAATTCAATAGAAAATAAATTAACCCAATTAAAATTTTGGCAAAAGAAATTTTCTTTGAACACACACTTCACTTATGAAGAAATACCATACAAATGACCGATAGCTATATGAAAAGATGCTCAACGTAATTGGTCATTAGAAAAATAAGAATTAAAACTTATTTTATATAAAAACTTCTTGTGTCTTATACAGTTAAAAATGCAATTGTCATATGGCCAAGCGGTTTTACTTCTGAGCATTTATTTAGGAAAAAAAAATATATAGAGATTTATATTTATCCACATGAAGACTTGACACAAATATTCATAGCAGCTTTATTCAGAATAGCTAAAACCTGGTAACAACCCAAAGGTTCATCAACAGATAAATGACTAAACAAATTTTGATATATAGATACAACAGGGAAGTACCAATTAAAATAAATTATACTGATTTCTACAACAGTTGATATAAATAATATAAATAACATACACTGATAAATACAACATGGATGAATATTAAAAGTATGGTGAGGTATAGAAAGGAGTTACAAAAATTTTCATAATACAGGATTCTCTGTATATAAACCATAAAATACAAACTATAATGATAAAAAGTAGGTTGATCATTTTTGGGGGCTGGAAATGGGGTGACAGTTGACTGAAAAGGTGTACAAGATGGGGCGCCTGGATGGCTCCGTCGGCTAAGTGTTAGACTCTTGATTTCGGCTCAGGTCATGATCTCAGGGTTGTGGGATGGAGCCCCACATCAGGCTTTCCACTCAGCAGGGAGTCTGCTTGTCTTCCTTTCCCTCTGCCCCGCCCCCTGCTCGCTCCAGGGGCGCTCTAAATAAATAAATATTAAAAAAAAAAAAAAAAGAAAAGGTGTCCAAGATGATTCCTTGGAATGATGGAAATGTTTTATATCAATTTAATTTATGATGGTGGTTACATACACATATGCATTTGTCAGAACACATCAATAAGTACCTTTTGATGAGTGTCTTTATTTGTATATAGATTATACCTCAAAGAAACAAAGACATTTTTATAAAGACCTCATCTAGAACTCTGGAATCCTACAGATCAGAGTTTGAATCTCAGCTCTGCCGTCAACTTTACACAAGTTAGTTATTCTCTCTGGACTTCATTTTTCTTCATTATGTAAGGCAGATATGATCATGGGCCTTAACTCTTAGGATACGGAGAGGAAAAAATGAAACCCTACATGTAAAATACATAACATAATGATCAGTATATATGGTATACAGTTCAATATATGGTACCTTGTACTTTGGAGGGAATTAGACTTATTCCTTAACTACCTTCCAACAAATTTATAGTAAGTTCAGCATCTCAAATTCATGGTTGGATTAAATTTGACTATACTCTAGAGTTTACTTGTGTGCATTTTGAGACACTTAATATTATTCAAGGGAGTATCTGAGACATCCTAGGGAGATCGTCTCAGCAGATCCATAGATCTGCAAATTACTTTTGTGCATAAACAAGAACATGACCATGGCAAGAGAGGAAAAGCTTGCCTAGTCACAGCAGAGTTAGCCACAGAGGTTAATAACACTCTCTGCTAGGAAGCTATAGTTTCAGGATACAAGAAAACTATAGAAAGAGTTACCAAAGACCCTGCCCTGAAAAATCAAGGCTGTATGATAATATATAGGTAATTATATATAATTGGATAGACTATTGTGAATTCAAAAGCAATAAATTATTTGATAAATTCTTATTGACTCAGAATAAACTAGAAATGATGTAGCCTCGAATGTGCCCAACACACATACAAAGAAATTTGTACAGTGGACTGTGATCCATTTTGCCATTTTTCTCATGTTTATTTTGTCGTCATCATTTAAAAAACACTAATTTTACCCATGTGGAGGAAAGAAACTAGATAGGTAGTTCTGTGATGACACTCTTTGAATTGACATTTAAGTTTGGCTGGCCAAACTTCTGATGTTGGCTTCTAATATTCATTGGATTTTATAATTGAGAAGCAGACTTTCTTATCTCTGTATTTTTGTACTATTTTGAGGTTATTGATTATTGAATAAATATTGAATCTAATTTTATTATTAAAGTGATGATCATGTAAAAATTAAAGATTATATTTCTAGAAATATAAATAAATCAGGGGTCCTGGGTGGCTCAGTTGGTTCGGCATCTGCCTTCTGCTCAGGTCATGATCTCAGGGTCCCAGGATTGAGCCCCATGTTGGGTTTCCTGTTCAATGGGGAGTCTGCTTCTCCTTTTCCCTCTGTCCCTCCCTCAGCTTGTGCTCTCTCTCTCTCAAATAAACAAAACCTTAAAAAATATATATATAAATAAATTAGATTCTATTTTGATATGATTATATATTAGAGGTACTTTAATTTTCAAAGGAAAACCAGAAGAATGTATTTTCTTTAATGGAAAGAAAATACTTAAAATTCTGAGGAATTTTTGACTTCTTATATTAGGTCAGCCAACTTCTGACAGGTAGGATAGATATTTCTGGATTTTCTGTTATATGAAATAATTGAATTCTGTTTATTCAATGACATTAAAAGATTTTGGGTTCTCTATGTAATATATAGCCAATGTATCTAACATTTTCATGAAATACAGGTTTATAGAGAGATGTATATATATCGTGAGGTTGATTATTTTTTAACTCAATACATGAGAGGTTGATCAATAAATAATCTGCTGATAAAAAAACAGTAAACAAATAGTGTCATGACTTAGTAAAGGGTACACAGTGAATAAACTTTTATGTGTGTCATCTATTTGCTTGCTTTAAAATGACTTTTACATGTATTATTTGTTTCCCGTAAACATCATTTTATTTTATTTTTTTCATAAACGTTTAAATTCTAGTAATACACTTCTACCTAAACATAAGACAGGAATAATATATTTTCATTTCTTTTATTATTCTAAAACATTAATGATATTTAATATATTATTTACAAATAGAATGTCTCTTTAAAAGTCATAGAGTTATATGCATGAAAATACATTATTAATGTATAAAAAGTTGTTAGAAAATAAAGGAGAACTGTCATAACAAAAATGAGCGTCAAAGATCTAGGAAACTGGGAAAAATAAAGACATGGTAGAATGAATCTGTCTGATACCTGAGAATAATTAGACCATATTTTATGACCTCCTTTAGATTTAATATGGGATATTTGGTTCACTTATTTTGTTTCTTGAGACCTTGACATCACTTATATAATTCATTTTACAATACATAGGTCTTTCTGTAAACTATTTATATCTATGTCTTTTGCATTGAATGCATAATTTTGTGCTCCTCTCCCCTGCAAAAAAGTTCACTTCTCTTTTTCTTCTGACCTAGAATTTCTATTTTTGTTTTTCCTTGATTCAAATATAATAAATTGTTCAAAGTGAGACCAACAATTTATTTACATAAGAGTTTGAATATTTAAAAGATTTATGTAGCTGAGTCTAAAGTTGGTAATTATTTATTCATTCATCAAATACCTAGGAAGTCACAAGTATGCACAGATACTGTGCAGTGAGAATACCAGGTTGAGGAACCAAAGAATCACTTATATGAAACATCTTATTTAGAAATCTATCAGAAATTTTAATACATGTGTGTTAAAGGGATTTTTTTTTCTGCAAAAATTTACATAGCAAGCTATGAGTCATAATTTTACAAAACTTTGATTTGGATCAAATAGTTGTTTGAAATGTTAAAATGTTATGACTGTAAGTAAAGAAAAATAATTTTACAAGAAATCTGATTAACATTATTCCAATTCCAGAGTAATAAATGATTCTGAAAATAGTGTAAGATTTTCCAGTGATAATACATAAAAACTTTTATTTTTATTCCATATTAGTTCATTATTACAGCTCTTTTTTCAAAAAATTTCCTTACAAAAATATGCCATGTCAACTTAATATGAGGCATTGGTTTTTAATTATTTATTTTCAGGAAAGTTGGTGCTTTATATAGAACATTGTATATTATTTTCCTCTCTCTTACATTGATTTTTTTTTTTTCCTGAGAAATCTTGGATGCTTTCATCACAACTTTTGGTCTTGCAACCCTTTTCAGACATATAAAATAAGAGAACACACTTGGGGAAAAAAGGAATTTCTCAAAACTCCCTAATGTTTCACATATTGGGTTACAGTGTGTGTATATGTGCTCTTTAACTTCCTTTTCTGGAAAACAAGGTATGAAGTAAGTAGGATGATTTTCCTCTGAATTTATGTTACAAGAATCTAATCATCGTGGTAAATTGTTAATGACTAATAGCCCCCTAACCTGCTTTATGTCTGTACAGCCACAGGATCAGGTTAAGTTCACTGAAAATTTCATGGCTTTAGCATTTAATATTAAAGTTGGCAGTGAAATATGAATATTTTCAGTGCCACTTTTGTATTGAAGAAAACACACATCATAAGAAGCCTCTTGTCTTTAATTTCTAATTCATTCCACATCACCAGAACATATTCATTTTTAATGTTTCTCAAATATTTTCTGCTGGGAAAAGAAACAGTGGGGTTAAAATTTAATGTAAAGATCTTTTCTGGTGAAATAGTGTTCTTGAAGGAAATCACTAGAGATTAGCTGGATGAGTCTGACTCATGACAAGGGGTGATCTTGACAGGAAAACGATGACCTACCCTCCCAAAACATCTTTAATAAGAAAAATGTGTGCTTAATATCTAGGGAGAGAATAGAGCATTAGAACAGAAGTTATAAATTCAAGCGAATCTGCTAACTCTTTTTCTCCCTGGGACAAACTTAAGATATCCTAGCCACCATAATTTCTGAAACACCCTAAGCTACCGATACACAGACCTATCTGTAGCAGGAGCTCGAAATATAGAATTGCATTTTACAATGATTCTAACAATGGATGTAAGTGTAAATTCATATTCCTTGAAATCTGTAAAATTCTTCTCCTGGTATTTCTGTTTGTTATTTGGATTTAATGGCTCTGACCTATGCAGAAGAGGATTTCAGGGGATTGAATATCTGTTTAGGGAGAGCAGCCTGGCTTAGTAAACTAAGAATCGGAAGTTGTGACTACCAATTTCATAGCGATTTGATTTATAGTAGAGTTCACTGCAAGAAAGAGTATATAAATTTTTTTATTAATTCTTTGAAGACATGTTAGTATAGTAGTACAGAGTTTCCCACAAAGCTAATTGCCCTGTGGAATGTAAGAAATTCTGTAATTTTATAATTTTTTATGCTGGGCAATTTCAAATAATTATTTGAATGTTTATTTAATGCAAACTTTTATATCTTTATGAGTCAGCATTTTCTTCTTTGTTGAAGAAAGACATGTCATTTGTTTAATCTAATATATGCTTTGCTTGCCAAACACTGTGGCTATTTATTTGTTTATTTATTAAAATGTCATTATACAGACAGATTCCTTTGTGAGTACTCTTTATTTTTGCTTGAATACTGAATTCCATTACAGATAATCTGTCTAAATAAACAGTATTGCAGTGATTTGAATGTGATCCAGTTTGCATGTTGAGTGCAAAGACGCAGTTGCTTTGAATCAGAAGACTCTTAAAAGTTGCAAATGTTTTTCTGACTTCTTTCTGACTCATTAAAGCTTTTATAAATCTACCCAAATGTTTCTTACCCAAAGGGACAATCAGTGATCAAAGAAAGATGACAAGAGGCAACTGGTTGAACTCTTGTTGCCTTGGGAGATCTATAAAGTAATTTCTTACTCTTTCGGTAAATGTTTCTTTGGTTATCATCCACTTTTCTTAAAAACAACACCTATTCTTCACACATACACACACTTGTACATAGGAGTCAGATAATTACATAGCATTAATTTTTGCATCAAAACATTTCATTAGATTACAACTTTTAAAAGACCTTAAAAGCAGTAACAGTCCAGTCAATTTTCATTGAATTATAAACTTCGGCAGATCTACTTGTTTATCAAACAGTTGCACAGAGAATTTCTAAAGATAATAAAAATTACTTAATGGGAAATTTTCTGGCAGTTATGCAAAGAATAAAGCTTTTTTGGTTTCTTATTAAATTTTTTGAAGAATATATTGTGAATCTCAAGGGACTGAATGTAACAAATGCAATAATTGTTCTAACTGCTATTTGCCTCTACCAGAGCAATAAAACAGCAGCTACAAGTAAAATAAATGGGATTGTTAATTATGGAACTAATCCCGCAAATACAGTTCCCTAATCTAGAAAAATACATAATATTAAGTGATTAAATTAAAATATGGGAGGTCTTGAATGACCAAATTAGCTTTATAAACCAACATTCATAGACAACCCTCTCCTCTGAAAAATATAAATAAATAAAAGTAAATGTTGTATTACATATATAGTCCTCCATGCCACACAGTGGAAACTTTGCAGCACATAGAGCTTAGTTTGAAAAAATATGTATGTATATCTTAGTCTAGATATAGAAACTTAGAAACCCCTAAACAAGAATAAAGTTTGCTGTTGTGTCTGTGTGGCATTGATACTATTGACCCATGGCCATGAGGACGTGCTCTGAATTGTTTTGTTTTGTTTTAATATAAATGATGAATCCTTTTGCAAAAGAAACAGATTATCCTGGCCAAAATAAGGTATCCTTGGACCAGAAATAGCTGCCATGTTTTCAGCTGAGTTAACAATAACAGAAACAAAACATGTAAAATTTTGGCAGTTACCAAATTCCTTACTTAAAAGTTAAAGCTTCACTAGCATTGATGGATGGGGATGGGGAACTTGTTGCAATCAAAATTTAAATTTAGATGTCTTAGCCAAAAATAATGTATTTGGTACTTATTCCTGAGTTTCAGCCTCTTACTGTAACAAGCTATGATGTTTCCAGTAATGCCAGGAATCAAGAAGTTTTCAGAATCAGTAATACTTAACTATGTGGATTAAAAACTTCACATAGCTTTATGAGTATTAGGTAGAGAAATTAAGAATAAAATAATCAAAAACATGGAACCAGGGGGTCATGGTAGAAAACTTGTCTCCAGGAAATATATCATAGTATTAGTTATGTTTCCACAATGCAAGAAATTAAAATCTATTTGGAGAAGTAAATGAAACACACATGAAAATACTTACAAAGATGGCACATCTCTTGGTATATGTCTCTAGAGATAGGAATAGAAGTAGAAAAGAATTAACAAATTAAAGAGTTATTTTAAATGAGGGACTCATTCAGTCATCCCGTCACTTCATTCATCACTATCTTCCATCAACACAACATTTATACATTCATTGCTTCATTAAACATTTACTGATTGTTGGATTCTTGCCAAAGTGTGGTTACTTAGGCTACCTCGCTGACAAGACACAATCTCTGACCTTAAGAAGTACATAGTCAAAAAAGAGAGATAGATAAGGAAACCCTAAAGTTGCAGTAGAGAATGAAAATATAACCATAGAATCATACACAGAAATTGAGCAATAGAAGAAAACAAGGGACTGGTAATACTGGTGGATGGGTCAGGAAAGGATATTTATGGTTCTACATTGCTAGAATA
The DNA here is from genome assembly GCF_024610735.1 of Ursus americanus. Classification (NCBI taxonomy): domain Eukaryota; kingdom Metazoa; phylum Chordata; class Mammalia; order Carnivora; family Ursidae; genus Ursus; species Ursus americanus. Next base: position 75,956,753 of record NC_142129.1, read on the forward strand.
AGCCTGTGTGTTGAGGAATCTGTAGGGTTAAAAATTTAAAACATGCTGATTAATAGGAGAAAGCATTCTTAAAATTATATCAATGAGGTTAAAGAGGAGGTTCACAGAAAAAAGAAGATTGTAGTGGTTTTAAAAAATATGTGAATATCAATGAAAATGCTGCGATGAGTCACAGAAGGATGGTGGATGCAGAAGCTTGACTGTTAGTGTATCAATTCTGTATTGTTATATAACAAACTATGCCAAACTTTAGTGACTTAAAATAACTGTAGACTTAATTATTGTTCATAATGCTGTGGATTGGAAGTCCAGGCATTTTTTCTGCTGATGTCACCTAGGATCACTCACACAGCTGTGATTATCTAAAGACTTGAATGGGTTGGAGAGTTTAACATGACCTCAGAGCTAGCAGGTGGTGTTGGCTGTCAGATGGGTTGCCTGAGTTCTCATCCACATGGACTCTTATCCTTTAGTAGTCTGAGCTTTTTCACAGCGTGATAGTTTCAGGGTTCCAAAGGATCAAGAATGGAATCTGTAACATCTTTTGTTTTTTTTTTAAGATTTCATTTTTTTAAAGTAATTTCTATACTGAACATTGGGCTCAAACTTACAATCTCAAGATCAAGAGTCACATTGCTCTACTGACTGAGCCAGCCAGGCGCCCCTGTAACAGCTCTTAAGTATAGGATCTGAAATTTCAACAGTGTTAATTCTGCTACATCCTATGGGACAAAGAAAATCACAAAGGCAGCTTTAATTCAGGAGGGAAGAAAAGTAGACAAATGAGAAATGTGGTTTTATAGTGATTTAGGTCAACATTATATAGGAACTCTCCAGTAAGTTAGAATTTTAAGTTAGGAAGGATAAACCAATGGGTATAGAATTAAAAGCAAGAAAAGAACAGGTTCTTAATTATAGGTGTGGGGACACTGACACTGGCAACAAAGGAGCCATAACGTAGCTTGAAGACAGCTAATGGAATGAATGAGATGGTAGATGACAAAAAGTGAAAGATACAGTCTGTCAAGGATGAGGTTTACTATACCTGTAAGAATTGGACAGAACTCACAAGCAATTGTTCGGTGTTTGAGATTAAGTTGAATGAGATAGACAATTCACATTCCTTGTCTTACCAGTTTTCTGATGGCAACAGTCTTGGACTAATAATGAGTATAGTATGAGATTTAATTGATGACAGAAGTTTGTCTCCCTTTATATTTACTATACTACATTATGATTGGACTAAAATGTATCTCTTCATTATTAACAAATTGTTTAAGTAGCTAATTTAGTCTAGGATTTAGGTTAGTAACATACACACCAACATTCAAAGAACAACATTTGAATAATTTTTAAGAAATTATTTGCTACAATAAAATATTAGCAAACCAAATTCACCAACATATAAAATTTATACACTATGACCATGTAGGATTTATTCCAGGAATGTAAGGTTGGTTTAACATGCAAGAATCAATTAATGTAATAAATTGTATTAATAGACTAAAGGATAAAAAATCATATAATCATAGCAATAGATGCAGAAAAAATATTTGACAGAAACAAAGTTCATTTATAACAAAATCCTCAATAAACACAATCTGATAAAAGTCACATATAAAAGACCTATAGTTGGGGTGCCTGGGTGGCTTAGTCGGTTAAGTGTCCCCCTTCAGCTTAGGTCATGATCTCATGGTCCTGGGATGGAACCCCACATTGAGCCCCTCATCAGGCTCCTTGCTCAGCAGGGAGTCTGCTTCCCCCCTCTCCCTGTACCTGCTGCTCCCTCTGCTTCTGCTCTCTCTCTGTCTCCTTCTTTCTCTCTCTCTCTCAAATAAATAAAACCTTTTAAAAAATAAATGAAAGACCTACAGTTAACATCATAATTATGAAAGACTGGATGCTTTCCCTGTAAGATCAGAGAAAAGACAAAGATGCTCACTTGCACCTTTTTATTTTTAAGTAGGCTCCATGCCCAGTGTTGAGCCCAACTCAGGGCCTAAACTAACGACCCTGAGATCAAGACCTGAGCTGAGATCAAGAATCAGACGCTTAACCAACTGAGCCGCTGAGCCATCCTCCCACTTGTGCCACTTCTATTCAACATTGTTCTGGAGGTTCTGGAGAGTGAAATCAGGCAAGAAAAAGAAATATAGGCATCTATACTGGAAAGAAAGAAGTAAGATTTCTTTATTAATGATAATATGGATCTATATATAAAATTCCTAAAGAATCCTTTCCCCAATCTATCTAGAACTAATAAGCAGTTCAGAAAGTTCACAGGTTACAAGATTAGTATATACTAAAATCAACTGTATTTCAACATGCAGTTGGTAAACAATCCAATAATAAAAACAAGAATGCACTTCCATTCACAATGCTTTCAAAAATAGCAAAATACCTAGGAATAAATTTAACAAAAGAATTGCAAAAACAGTTCACTGAAAGTTACAAAACAACATTGAAATAACTTAGAGAAGACTTAAATAAGTAAAAACATCCTCTGTTCACAAATTGGAAGATTTAATATTGTTAGGATGGTAATTCCCTCCATTTATCAATAGATTTAATTTAATCCTTGCCAAAGTTACAGCAAGATTTTTTTTGTTCTTTGCAGAAATTGGTAAACTGATTTTAAAAATTTAAAAAACCCAGAAGACTTAAAATCATCAAGACAGTTTTGAAAAAGATGAACAAAGTCAGAGTGCTTTCATTTTCTGATTTTAATGCTTAAAGTTATATATATACATATGTATTTATACTATTTTATATTTTATATACTATTATATATTTTACGTATACTATTTACTATACTAAATATATATATATATATATATATATATATATATATATATACACACACACACAAATAGTACATAGTGTAAGATATATATATGTATAGATACACATACAGTTATACATATAGATACCTTTGGCATCATGATAAACGTAAAGATCAATAGAATGGAAGTCCAGAAATAAGCCATAACATTTATGGTCAAGAAAACTCTTAACTTTTCAACAAGTGTCCCAAGGCAATTCAGTAAGAAAAGCACAGTTTTTTCAACAGTTGAACTCCATTGGCAAAAGGATTAATTTTGACTCTTGCGTCATACCACAAACAAAATAACAGAGTGGATTATAGGGGCACCTAGGTGGCTCAGTTGATTAAGCGTTTGACTTTTGATTTTGGCTCAGGTCATGGTCTCAAGGTTGTGAGATCGAGCCCAGCCAACAGGCTCTGCACTGAGAGTGGAGTCTGCTGAAGATATTCTCTCTCCCTCTCCCTCTACCGCTCCACCCCTAAAAAGATAAAAATAAATAAACATAAATAAAAATTAAAAAATAAAAACTAAATTTAAAAAAATGGATTGTGAACTTACATATAAGGGCTAAAACAATAAATTTTTTAGAAAAAAAAACACAGATGAGAAATCTAAGACCTTAGATTAGGCAAAGATTTCTTAAGGTAAAACACCAAAACCTTTGTACATAAAAATAAATAAACAAATAGGACCTCATCAAAATTTAAAATGTCTGTACTTCAAAAGAAAGCATTATGAAAATATACTAACAAACAATAAGCTGGAAGAAAATATTTAAAAAGCACAGATCTGATAAACTTTTTGTGTTTAGAATAAACAAAGAATAAACCACTTAATAATAAGATAAATTCCAATAAAAAAATAGACAACAGATTTGAATAGTCACCAAAGAAAATATATAAATATACAATAAGCATATAAACATATATTCAGCATCATTAGTTATTAGAGAAATTAAAATTAAAATCACAACGAGATACCATTTCCTACACACTGTTACTGCTAATGTAAAAAAAAGAAAGCAGATGATAGCAAATGTAGTTGAGGATCAGAGAAATAGAGACTCTCATACTTGTTGATGGGAAGATAAAATTTCACAGCCAACTTGGAAAGCAGTTTGCCGGGTTTTTTAAAAGTTAAACATAAATTCACCATACAACCCAACATACTCCACTCTTAGGTATCTAAGAGAAATAAAAACATATGCCCACACAAGAGACTTGCACATAAATGTTCATAGAAGCATTACTAATAATAGTCACAATTGGAAATGACCTAAATGTCCATCTACTAGTGATGAAATAGACAAAATGTTGTATATTCATACAGTGGAATATGAGTTGCAGTAGAAAGGAATGAATTGCTGATAAAAGCTACAACATGGATGAAACTCAAAAACATGCTCAGTGAATTTTCAGTCATAAGAGACCAGATACAATATGATTCCACTTATATGAGTGAAAATTCAGTTATGATGGTGTTTGTATAACTTAGCAAATTTACTAAAAACAACTTAATTGTATTCTTGAAAACATAAGTAAAATATGTCTCAAAGTTAAAAAAGTATATAAATGAAACAAAGCCATTTTATTGAACACCCAACCTGAGTTGGACCACACAGAAAAATAAGATTGACAACCAGTGGAAAGTTCTCTAGACTAGATGTCAAAATATGAGATTCTTGGTGCCAGCTTCTCCTTGCCAATAAAAATGTTGTGTTTGCAAGTACCTTAACATTTCTGAACCTTAGTGGCTCCATCTATTATAAAAGTAAGTTGGGATAGGTGATTCCTAAAATCCCTAATTACCTATAAAATTCCACGAGTCTACTCATTTCTTAAAAATTATAGGAAGCAAAAAAAATTATAGGAAGCATCCATAAAATCATAGGACAGAGTGTTAATCTCTGAAGTAATATTTACCACAACTTCACCAATTTTCTTTCTTTAGCAATTTCATGTTTTTAAAATGTACTTGGGTATGTAATTTCTAATTCTTTGGACCAGCTGCATTTCATTATATAGTACCCACTATATGTATGAATGCTATGGAAAAATATTAAAATATATAATACCACCTCAAAATAATCTTTCATTTTCAAAATGGATGCCATAATGAATGATATATAATTTGTAGAAAAATGTTAGAAGTGATGGCTCACGGTAAGAGGTACAATAAAACACTAGAATTATTTCAGGGCCAGAAAAGATGGCTTAAAACTGGAGGAGAAGAAAAGCCTTTGTGGGTGAAATATAATTTGAATTGGACCTTAAAGAATAGACAAGATTCATGTATATGAAAATGTGAAGAAATTGTATCCATTTGGAAAAATTACATGAGTAAATATAGGAAAATTCAGAGAAAATATTACAAGTGGGCTGTATAGGAATGAAAAAGTGAAGTAAAAAGGTATAAAGTTGGATATTAAGTTTGAGCTGGATTGTGGAAGATTTTGAATGTTAGGAGGCCTTTCATTGATTCTTGATGGGTAATTCTCACCAACTTTTTTTTAATTGAGACTTTATATTTTTAGAACAATTTAAGATTCATAGCAAAATTGAGAGGTGTGTGCACATGCATAGACTCCTTCATTGTCAACATCACTCAGCAATGTGGTATTTTTTTTTTTTAAGGATGAACCTACATTGATATATCATAATCAACCAAAGTCCATGGTTTACATTAGGGTTTACTCTTGGTGTTGTACATTATGTGGATTTGGACAAATGTATAATGACATGTATCCATTGTTTGGTAACATACAGGGTGGTTTCAATGCCCTAAAAATCCTCTGTGCTTCACTTATTCATCTCTGCCCCTCTTCAACCCTGGTAACCAATGATTTTTTTTTTACTGTCTCCATAGTTTAGCCTTTTCCAAAATGTCATGTAGTTGAAACTATGTAACAGTAGATAGTCTTTCAGATTGGCTTCTTTCACTTAGGAATATGCATTTAAGTTTCCTCATTGTCTTTTCACGACTTGATTGTTCATATCTTTTTAATGCTGAATCATATTGCGCTGTATAGATGTACCACAATATATTTATTTACCTAATGAAGGACATCTTAGTTGTTTCCAAGTCTTGGCAACTATGAATAAAGCTGCTATAAATATCCACGTACAGATTTTTATGTGGCTGTAAGTTTTCAGTTCTTTTGGTTAAATAATAAGCAGTGCGACTGCTGGATCTTATGGCATGTTTAATTTTGTAAGAAAACACCAAACTGTCTGCCAAAGTGGCTATACCATTTTGCATTTTCACCAGCAATGGAAGTTCCTGTAGCTCCACATCTTCACCAGCATTTGGCGTTGTAGTATTCGATTTTAGCCGTTCTAATAGGCATATAGTGGTATCTAATTGTTGTTTTGATTTGCATTTCCCTGATGATACATCACATGAAACATCTTTTCATATGCTTGTTTGCCATCTGTATTTCTTCTCTGGTGAAATGACTGTTAAGATCCTTGGACCATTTTTTAATTAGGTTGTTTTCTTGCTGTTGAATTTTAAGAGTATTTGTACATTTTGGATAACAGTCCTTTATTAGATGTGTCTCTTGCAGATATTTTCTGTGGTCTGTCTTCTAACTGTCTTGACATTGACTTTAACAGAGCAGGAGTTTTTAACTTTATTGAAGCCCAGTTTAGCATTTACTTTTCTCATGGATTATAACTTTGGTGTTATAACAAGTCATTGCCATACCCAAGGTCATCTAAATTTTCTTTGATGTTACCTTCTGAGAATTTTATAGTTTTGTGTTTTATATATCCATTTGAGTTAATTTTAGTGCAGGGTGTAAGGGTATAATGTATCTAGATACATTTTTTGCACGTGGATATTCAGTTGGTCAAGCACCATTTTTTGAAGAGATCAACTTTGCTCCATTATATTGCCTTTATACCTCTGTCAAAGATCAGTGGACTGAATACATGGAAGTCTGTTTCTGGTCTCTCTATTCTGTCACATCGATCCATTTGTCTGTGCTTTCACCTATACCACACTGTTTTGATTACCATAGTTTGAAGTTGGGTAGTGTCAGTTCTCAACTTTGCACTTCTTCAACATTGTGTTGGCTATTTTGCATCTTTGCCTTTTCATGTAAGCTTTAGAATCAGTTTGTTGATATCTATAAAATCACTGGATGGAATTTTGATTGCAATTGCAATGAATCAATTTGGAAAGAACTGGCATTTTGACAACATTTAATTTTCCTATTCACGAATATGGACTATATCTCCATTTATTTATTTATTCAGTTCATCAGGGTTTCGTAGTTTTCCTCATTTAGATCTTGTGCATATTTTATTTGGTCTGTTAACTTTTGAGTAGCAGAGTAAATTTATCAGAAGTTTGCTTCAAGAAAATTAATCTAATTGCCTGAAAAAAGAGAAATTGGAAGTTGTAAGGCTGGTTGGAATGCAAGACAATAAAGATATGAAATTGATTAATTGTAGTGAAAGAAAGTGTGACATAGATGTAACTGATGTTGCTGAGGTAGACTTAATAGAATTTGTTATTACTTATATAAGACCAAAAGATGCTGAGTAATAACAGACAGTAGTATAAATTCTTTAACTGTTATCTCATTCAATTGTCCAAAGCATTGAATAGAAGTAAGAGCTATTATCCTCACTTTATAGATTGGAAAACACACAGAAAATAATCCAAGGGTAAATAGGGTACACAATATAGCAAAGTTCATTTGAGATGGAATAAGAAAAATTGAGTTTGGATAGCTTGTTTTGTCTTCCCTTAGCATGTGTATGTTGTGTCTGTTTCTCTTTTGTGAGCTCAGTGCTCATAAAGCATGTTGGAAAAAATGACTTTCATACGGAAGCTAAGAATTTTTATTTTTTATTTTTTAAGATTTTATTTATTTATTTGAGAGAAAGACAGAGACAGAGCATGAGTGGGGGAGGAGACAGAGGGAGATGGAGAAGAAAACTCCCCACTGAGCAGGGAGCCCAGAGTGGGGCTCGATCCCCTGAGATCGAGACCTGAGCCAAAGTCAGACGCCTAACCGACTGATCCACCCAGGTGCCCCCGAAGCTAAGATTTTTTAAATAAAAATCCCCATTGAAATTCTTGGACTATATGTTGACTAACTGAACATAATAAAAAAAAATTTCAGAAAAAAAATTCTTGGACTATAGTGCAAGTAAGTCACATGGCTAATTATTGTCACCTTCTTCACAGTAGAGCTTTTTAATAAGAAATTCCATCCTCCTATAAATGGGCAGTGCCTTCTATCCCTTTCAAGTTGTATATGCTGTATATATCATTAAAATCATGTAGAAAAAAGTGATAATGTGGAGAATGTTTTACAATTTTTATGAAAAGGAGATTAAATAAGTATATTTATAAACTGTGTATGCATGTGTGCACATATGTGTAAATCTAAAAAAATAAGTAAAAAGGTATACACAAAACTTTAACTTCAGTTATCTCCTTATACTGAGGTTATAAATATATATTTTTTCCATTTTGGGCTTTCTTGTATTTTCTAATGATCTGACATGTATTAATTTAGCCTTTTTTAAAAAGACTTTATAGATTTCATTCTAACAAAATAATTGATGAACTGTTGATGAACTATATAATTAAATTATTGAAGTTCCATGCTGCTTCTAGTTACTTTGTTCCTAAGTAGAATTGTCATCTCTCAGAGTTATACCTCTTGCCTCTTCCCTTCCTGTTATCTCATTATTAATTTTTGCATTCATTGCATTTGCTAATTATTATTTTCACCACTGTAGCTAGGACTGCTTGTTGTCTATCCAATATCCATCTGTTCTTCTTTCTTAAAAATAGAACTTTGATTTTGTTGAGAGTGACACAGCACCCAGTTAAAAACCAAACAAAAAAATGAAACAAAAGAACAACAGCCACCACCTATGCATCCATACCTCCCCTGAAGATAGACGTGTGTAAAGTCTGGTCCATATGCTATGTGTGGGAGCAGTTAATAGGAACTTGTCATAAGCTACTTAAAGAGGATTCAGACTCAGCAGGCACATGTCCTAAATTATGCCTTTGTATTTCCTTTTTATTTCAATATGAAATTCAGACATGATGGCTGGTGATGCAATAAGCATATTATTTTATTTACTTTGAAAAATACTCTTGAACTTAATCTTCTAATTTAATGTAATAATACTTCTTTTTTTTTTTTTAAAGATTTTATTTATTTATTTGACAGAGAGAGAGACAGCCAGTGAGAGAGGGAACACAAGCAGGGGGAGTGGGAGAGGAAGAAGCAGGCTCCTAGTAGAGGAGCCTGATGTGGGGCTCGATCCTGTAACGCCAGAATCACGCCCTGAGCCGAAGGCAGACACTTAACCGCTGTGCCACCCAGGCGCCCCTAATGTAATAATACTTCTAAGAGTTATACTTCTATTAGGCCATTATCACCTGCCTACTGTTGGATACCCCAGGATTAATTAATCACAAAATATACTCCATGTGATGGAATAAATTGAACACTTAGTTGGAGTTTTTATCCTTTACATTAAGGCTACAGAGGGACAAAAGCAGGAATTTTACTTGGGCACAGTTGATGTTGAGATGTTCTTTTGAGTAAGAATTGTGTCTGCTTTAATTTTTTTGTAAGGATATTTTGAGTCATAATGATAACTCTGCATAATTATAAGAAAAGATGATAATAATAACTGTAGTTTATTGAGTAGTTGAGTATTCTAAGTTGAACAAATTAAGTACATCATATTATTTAATTCTTACACCAACTACTATTAAGTGGTCATATTAATTTGCACATTTCATTAAGAAACAGAAGCACATATATACTAAGCAACTTGCCAAAGGTCATACAACTAAGAAACGGTAAGCCGGAATTTGGCCAAATTATACTTGAACTTCCAAGATTTGCTAAGGTAAAACCCCTATGCTAGTCTCTTACCATGTTTCCATTTTCTTTGATCAAAATATATTCTTTGACACCATAAAATGGTGTCAGATTGGGGCGCCTGGGTGTCTCAGTTGGTTAAGCTTCTGCCTTCAGCTCAGGTCATGATCCCAGTGTCCTGGGATTGAGTCGTACCTCAGGGGCTCTGTGCTCAGCGGGGAGCCTGCTTCTCCCTCTCCCACTGCCCCTCCCCACCCCAACCTGGCTAGTGCTCTCTTTCACTATCTCTCTTTCTCTCAAATAAATAAAATCTTTTTTTTAATCGTGACACATTATCTGCATGTAATTTAAAACAAAGGAATCTTAACTTTCACTCGTTTTCATAGTAATTTGACCATTAAGGGATCATCACTGCTCTAGGCCTAATTGAGGACCATAGCCTAGAAAAAATATTTGGGTTCTTCCTCTTCATATACTTGTGTCCAATGATAGTATTTAGGGCCTAAAGAGGCACAGGGAACTATGGGCAGTGTGAATTTTATATGTGTAAAATAAAATTGTTCTGCAGTATACCAGTTGAACTGGGCTCTTTTGATTCCTAAAATATACTAGGTTGATGGTTGTTCATACTGTCAGCACCTCATGTCTTTATAGCCTTTTTTATCCATAGTTAAAGAATTTTGAGCCTGGATTGGTAGTAAATACTCTAAATTCCCTCAACAGACGTGCATTCCATAAAAATTGGATAATAATGTAATAATAAGGAAGAGTATATACAGTTTATGTGGAGATAACTACATGATTATCTTTTTAATCAGAGTCTGATTTACATTAGTTCCACCTTGCTATGTTATGAGACACTAGGCATGCTATGACTGACTTTCCTGAACCTCAGAGAAAACTGAAGGGTCTAGTATAATCAGTAATAGTGACATTAAATTTCTTAAACATACAGTGCAGTTACAGAAAACATGTATAATTACAGCTGCTATAATAAAGGATCAAATAGAATCATGAAACTTTCTGAATTATTTTCTGTACAGTTTTAGTACTTTGTTTTCTACCTAAATTCATTCACTTGCTTTTCATAAGTGCTGTTTTTGCAGAATTTCATGATCAGCAGTCTTGTGTTCCACATCTGTGTAGAAAAGCCTACCCAGGGAGTTGCTTTAGCATTAGACACATGATTAGACACCGATAGACACATGGCATTTAGTAATACCATTAACATACTCTGCACTACACAATGGCAACAGATGTCTTAAGTTCTAACGACTAATCAAAAAGTAAATCAACCAACATAAAAAACATCTGGAATCCTAGAAATGGAAGAATTTAGTCATAGATCATTCAATATTCTATCAAATTTGTGTTAATTTGTGAAAAGCTGTGCTGGATGTTTTTATGCAAATGAGACCAAATATACATTTTACTCTGTGATCTCCAAAACCATTTACTATAGAAAGCACTTTGTCAGGTTCCGAAGCACTTCTTCCGAGGCCTGAGATAACTCAAGCTTTCAGAAATAATTCTCTTATTAAAGCAATATGTTCAAAGTGAGCAATGCAAGTCCACAGGGAACGCTGCTGAGAAAGTAATGGTCTGCTGGTGAGTTGATGGACTGCATTAGTGGTTCCAGCCAATCCGGAAGGAGGACTGACAGCAGCCCAATTTGTAATGTATTTCATATGTAGAACATACTCAGCAAAGAGCCCTAAATATTAGAACTGTGCGTTGGCTAATTAAACTCTTGGCAAATCATGGCGTTGCAACTGTGAAGTACACTCAGGCCATTACTCTCTGATCTTTGGGAACGTTCTTATCCACATATGAACAATAATCATAAAGGCAGATAGATTTACAGAGAATATATTTTCAGTTTATTTTTTACTTACATATTAACTTAATTTGGGGCTCCAGAAATTCATTTCCTGAGAAGCGGGAGACTTTGTGTTGTTGTTATTGTTGTCGTTTAGTGCTAAAAAGAGTTAAGAATTTGGAAGTCTCTCAAGTGATTCTTAGTATTCTGAAGAAATTTTTATGGAGCTTTCAGAAATTAGTAAAATACTTTATTTCAATAAAAATCATAATTAAATCATTCCAAATGAGGAGTTTCAGTACCACAATATAGACTTTAGACAAGGTTGCAGTCCTAATAAATTTTAGTATTTAAAATGACATTATTTTTTCATCTTTTGGGCACTTCACCTGAAAATGGTGGTTAGATTTATACTGTTTATCCATTGGTAAGTAAAGGAGAATAAATAAAGATGAGTGTTACCTGTCTTTGGAATTTTCTTTTGTAAAGACAGTGAGTATTTAGCTGTGTTAAGCTGCTTCCCTGCATATTGGTGTCATAATGTCATAATTCATTAACATAGCAAAAATAACAAGAAAGTGTACTTATTAGCACACAATTTGCAAGTTGTTTTTTTATCCTGGGTGATCTTAAGGCACATGTTAAACTGTGAACTCAAATTTAACACTGCATTGCTGCAGTGATTTTATATTTTGAATATAATGTAGCAGAAAAGAATTTTCGGGCTGCCCCATAACGAAACATACCAGTAAGTTGTTATGTTCTGTGATGTCCAGGGTTCTTCTCTACAGTGTTATTTAATGTTTACTTAAACAGGAAAGGTAGATTACAATTATTTCTCTCTTAGCATGCCATTTTCTGCTTTGCATATTTTTATTTATATATTTTATTCCACTTCTGTTCTCCAGAGCATATAAACATAAGAGTCTTCTAGAAGTACCAAGAAATGATTTATGGTACAAATTTCAAATGTACACAAACACGAGTCTTAATAAACTAACCTTGTCAGAACATGAAAATTAGTTCAGAAAACCAATGCCCATGAAACACTTCCATTAGATACAGATTTCATTTTTCCTAAAGAATAATTGATGATTAAAGCTTATTTCCAAATACAGAAAATTCACATCAAAGAAAGAATGCTTTTTTAGGGACGCTATGTACAGGGGGAATGTAACTAATATTCCAAATGGTCACCTTTTTCAGCATATTTTTAGGAGAAAAAAAAGAAAGAAAGAAACCGAGATAATCCCAAACTATTAGACATGGGAACTTTGTATTTATAGTCTTTGCACAATCATAGAGGCCTTAATGATCCCTTGATACTATTAATTCCTCTTACAATTTTTATTAACTTGTCAAGTCCTGCACTTTGCTTCTCTTACAACATTGACACTGAAGCTGAATGATGCTCAGATTTTTATCTCATGGTATGAATAAAAAACTATGTCACAAGGGTACTTAATAAAAATGAATGTGAGATTTTACTAGAGATACGGGACTTGTCGGATCAAAGCATATCCATTTATGAATGTTATAAACTTTTGATAAAACAAGTTGTCATGTGATGGCATGTTTATTTCAGAAGCATGGATGAAAAGATAATATTTTTAATTAAAAATAATAAAAACTTTCTGCCAGCAGGTGGGCAATAGTGTTGGGGCATGTGGCTAACAGCTGGACGTTATTAAATATATATGAACTTGTGCATCTCATTGGTGATTCTTTAATAAAGCTATCTATTTTTTTTCTTTCATTGTTAGCGTGGAAGGGTCACACATTTGTACTCACATGGACAAACAGATGTCAGTTTTAAATTTTTTTTTCTCTAATTGTTGTAATCTTTCTCACAAACCACATACTTTTTAGTTAATGGAGAACCATAAACTTGTCAGTAAGATTATCTTAGTCGTTCCCCGTTAAGCTGTCAGTCAATGTAAGGTTCCAGTCCCTGAGGGATTGTTTCTGTCCTTCCCTTCTCCTTCCAAGATGCATGGTTGTGAGGTGAACTTTTCCAGTTCTTAGGGGGAAGGTAAGGTTCATCTCTGATTGGTTCTATCCTCATCTCTGCTGTCTAGTCTGACTCTTAAATGTTAAAGCTGACCATGTACTCTGTTACTCTCTTTCCGTTCCTGCTGTCATAGCAACAGTGCTCTCCAAGGCAAATTATGCAACTAAGATGATACTATCCTCATCGTACTTGATCATTCTAAGCTTTATGCAATCGTTCCCAGCTAAATTTTTCACTTTTATCTCCAAACCATGCTAGAAAAATTTGGCTGTCGTATGAAGCAGTACAACACAGTTTCAAGAGACTAAAACTCAAAATGATTTGAACAAACAAAAAGATGAATTTTTCATGTCACAAGGGCAATTGCTGAGTAGGGCAGAGGTCTCATTGACGACTGCATTAAGGACTTGAGAAGCTTAAGGACCCCCTTCATCTCTTTTCTGTCTGTGCTACTGTCAATGTGTTGATTTCATTCTGAAAACTTCTCCAAGAGGTCAGCAATCTCTCCCCTGGTTAGCTGTGAAGATGTGGTATTCTTAACAGACTTGTGTACAAGACCCAGTTTGAAAAATATCAGGGAAGCCTTTCAGTTGCTTCACCTTAGGCCATTCACTTATTGTTTAGCAGGTAGGCAGTTTCCAATGCAGGTCATACAAGAATCACCTTTGAAAAAGCATTTCATAGGGAAAGGAGTAGAAGAAAGTGTTGAAATAGACATCAGGATTATACATGCCCCTCAGTGTAGATAATTAATCATTTCATTTTCCATATTTTTAGTAGAATGTATCCATTTTCCTTAATTTCTTCCAGAATCTTTGACTTATACCTTAGACTAAGTACCCTTTTCTTAGTTTTTAGTGAAATGTCACAAGATTGGCTCTCTTCACTCTTAAAATAAACATGACTTGGCCCTGCTTCCTCCTCCAACCTCATCTCTATAGCTCTTGTGGATCTTTTTTCTTGTTTCTGAAAACATACTGACCTCTTTCTTGTTGGAAGTCTTTTTACCATACTTTTTACTCTTCCTGGCATGTTTTTCCCATTGGTTATTAGCTCCTTCTCAGCTTTCATTTCTAAGCGAAAATATTATCCCAGAGAGACCAACCCCTACCACCTTAATTATAATCTTTATTCACCTGTTGATTCACTCATTATTTATCTCTTCCAGTGGGCAGTAAAATCCACAAATACGAGAACCGTGCTTCTGACCTGCCATTCTATCCCCAGAGGTTTGCCTCAAGCCAGGCTTATGGCAATCTGTAAAAGCCATTTGTCGACTCAATGGTTAATTGTTAAATTTGACACTTTCCTACTTTCACCTTAATTTGTTGCAGCACTTCTTCAACAACCCTGTTCTTCTTTGGCTTCTGTATCAATAATCTGTCCTGCCTTCTATCAGTATTTTGTCTGCAATTCCTTTCATTTTTTTCCTCTTCCTCACAAAACATTAGTGTTCTGGCAATCCTTATTTTCTTCTCAAACTATGTGCTTTGACAAATCTGATTCTTTTTTATGATTTTAACTACTGCTTACATGCTTAGTGTTCAGCAGTATTTGTTTTTGGTTCTCTTGATCATCAAAATCATTCTCTGTTTTGTTGATTGACTATCTCTTTTAAGTATTATTAAATGAAACTCAGCATTCTCTACCCTTTTCAAAAACTTCACCCTATTTTCCAAAACTAAGAGGCCAGTTACCCAAGCCAGAAACCAAGAAGTTTCATCCAGTGGTCTCACTCCCTTCCACCATTTGCTAGTTATGCTTGTATTAACATATTCTCTCACCAGTATTCATTAAGTTGTCTTAGTTTTGCCTTCTATATAATTCTAAAATGTGTCCTCTCTTCATAATAGTCCCTAACTGGTCTCCTTATCTCATGGTATTGCCCATGATGAGCAATTCTGAGTATTGCCACCAAAGTGGATTTTCTGATCATAAATTTGCCTCTCAGGGTTTAAATATTTCAGGTGTTTCCTGTTGTCTTTGGAATATTTCTCAGTAAGCTATATAAAATACTTTCTAACCTAATTTCCAGATAATTATCAACAAACCTGTTGATATACACCAAATCGTATGTAATCTCTTAAATATTTCAAGTTCTCTCATGTCTCTGTACCTTTTGCAGTCAGTCGGCTGATCTAAAAATTACCAATCCAGACTCAGTATGGAACACCTTTCCCATAAAACCATTTCCTGGTTATCATAGCTCAAGATGACTTTGTGTCTCCTGTTTACTGTTGTAGGATTCTGTATGTCTACCTAATAAGGCAATTTATCACCTGCATCTGAATCATTAATTTGAATTCATGTATCCTCTGCACTAATGAGCATTTGGTTAAAATCAGAACTTTGTTACAACTCTAAGTGACTGCTCACGTTCTCCACTGAACTGGACTTATCCAGTGTAAAAGAACAGAACTCATTCACAGAATTTAAAATGAAAAAAGAGGCTTAATATTATATAGTCTCAGGAATCTTACCTCTTCAAATCCTAGAAAACTAGTATCAAACTCCTCAGTTCCAAGACCAGAGGAAGTCCAAGCTCTCCTCCAAGGATTCCTTGTAGGAAATTACCATATTGATGCAAACTTGAAAACCCATCTCTTCTCCATTGCCCCCTCATTGGACACATACACAGTAGATACACAATCTCTCCCACACAAAACTTCACAAGTCTGTTGGATAGTACTGAAGTACCAAGGGAGAGGCTATATTTCATGCAAAAGAAATTCATAATCTTTGTATAAAACTTCTATTACAGCAGTCTACCCTTATCCTTGGTTTCACTTTCTGTAGTTTCTATAGTTTAACTTACCCATGGTCAACAGTGGTCTAAAAGCAGATGATCCTCCTTCTGACATGTCATCAGAGAGTCAATAGTGGCCTAAGACTACATCACAATGCCTACATCATTCACTTTACTTCATCTCGTTATGTAGGCATTTCATCATTTTGCATCATCACAAGAAGGGTGAGTACAGTAAGGATAAGATATTTTGAGAGAGACCACAGTCAAGTAACTGTTATTATGGTATATGGTTACAGTCACTTTATTTTATTATTAGTTATCGTTAATTTCTTATTGTGCCTAATTGATAAATTAAACTTTATCATATGTTATCTATGTATAGGAGAAAAAATATAGAGGATTTATGGGATTCTGTACTATCTGCAATTTCAGGCATCCACTGGTGGTCTTGGAACATATTCCTCTTGGATAAGGGAGGGGTTCCTGTACTGAAAATCTCTTTAAACCTCTCGTCCACCAGAAATATCTTTCTTTGTCCTTTTTGCTTTCCTGCAGTTTTTAACCTCTTCTTACTACTCTTTCTCTCTCTCTCTTTTTTAGAAGATTTTATTTATTTATTTGAGATAGAATGAGAGTGAGTGAGAGAGAGTGTGAGAGAGAGCACAGGGGAGTGGACAGAAGGAGAGGGAGAAGCAGGCTCCCCATTGACCAGGGAGCCCAATGCAGGCTCAATCCCAGGACCCTGGGATCATGACCCAAGCCGAAGGCAGACGCTTAACTGACTGAGCCACCCAGGGCCCATTGTTACTACTCTCTTGACTATGTTTTTCTCATTGTGTTTTCTCAGGAGCTCCAAATGTCTCTTCTTCTATTAACCAGAACAAGTGAGTTCAATCCAACTTGCCTTTTAAAACTTGTACCCCCAAACCTAAGAAGCTGTTTTATGTATTTTGCCAAAGATTAGTTCCTAACTCCTCCATGATATAGAGAGTAAACTTGGGCAAGTTACTTAAACTCTTGGTATTTTGGTTTTCTTATCTGTATAATAGGGATAAAAGTAATAATTACTTCATGTGTTTATCTTCCTGATTAAATTACTTAATACATGTAAACTTAATGCTAGCAATTATGTGCTTATTCAGTGTTAATCATTGCAATTGCTGTGGTTGTTTATACCTCCTTGGAAATCTCTATGGTTATACAGGCTTTTTTTCTTGCTATTATTATTATATCCTTCTCTTTCTCCTTGCTTTCTTCCCCTACTTCCCTTCCCCTCACCATTTTTTGCTGTTAAATAAAACTAGTATGGAATCTCACAGAAAATTGCAGCTAGAAAGGTTGGGTCATATGAGAACAAGAAAATAGCAAGAAATGCATTTTTTTTTCTTTCTGCTCTGGTAATGACTTTGACCTCTGCTTCTCCCCCCACCCCCGTTTTTTTGTATGCTTTATTAATCTTTTTGCATATGACACATAACACAAACACAATGCCACTCCAGAATAGTGGTCTAAAATCCCAAATCTGCATATCCCTATCTACTCACTTCAGGTTTCTGGGAGAGAAAATCTAATTGGCACATGTTATGTCAAGGGTCCACCAATTATCCAATTATCTGTTTCTGAGATGAGTAAGTTGTCCAAAAATAAACAAACAAACAAAACCAGAACCATTGGCTTCTTTTAGAAACACTCCTTGTATGTACTTGTGCACCTGGCCTTTAGGAAATGCCTCTTGTTTATCTTTTATCCCTAGCATTAAGCACAGTCTTGGCCTATAGATAATATTCAATAAATGTTTATTGGGAGAATCAGGTATTTGCTTTGTGCTGAATTTAACTCACTAGTAAATTTTGTTAAAGTTACATTCTAGGGTTTATGTTATTAATAAGCTGAACTATTCTTACATATTTAAGTGACTTTTAATTAAAAAAATAGGTGTGGTTGATGGGGAAGTTTGAAGACGCTATCAAGGATGAAGTAAGTTAATAGAGAATGAGAGGGAAATAAAGGAAAAGATAGAATATTCCAACAGAAGGGGTGCCTGGCCAACCAACTCTTGGTTTCAGCTCAGATCTGATCTCAGGGTCGTGGGATTGAGCCCCATGGAGGGCTCAGCTCTAGGCATGGAACCCGCTTATAATTCTCTCTATCCATCTCCCTCTGCTCCTGTGTGTGTTTCCTCTCTCTCTCTCTGTCTCAATTAACAGTAGTTCCATCAATTGTTCTCAGTTATCCAGAGAATTACGAGAATGAGAATTATAAACATTTTTTATATGTAATTAATCTTAAAAGTAATTTTTAGATAGTACTCGAAACATACATATTTCTTTCTTTTACCCATATCCAAATTTCTAGGAGCATGTTTCATTTTACCTATTTTTCTAAATATTTTAGAAATTTTATTTTTCTAAGATTTTATAAATTTCATTTCATTTTGAAGCAATCTAAGCGACATGGCCAGTATTAATTTAGAAAAATTCATTTATAAGGTCTTAGAACTAAACACATTTTGTTGCAATTCAAGGTACTTAATTTTACAATTGTCTGAACAGTGAGTAGAATAATAACACAGAGGAAACAGGCAGAAGAGAATCTTTAAATATACACATAAATAATTTTTTAGATTTTTTAGTCCCAATTCTTAGTCACATTTGTTACCAACCAGAAGTCAAGCCAGGTCTTAATTATTAGTGTATTGATAAGGAATAAAACAAAAAAACAAAAAACTAAACTAAATAGCAGCAGTGGAATAGGAAAAAGTGATTGGCAGCTTCTAGGGGAACAAAACCTTCACTACAGGAAATGAATGCCATTCCATTTCGATTTTACAAACAAATAGCTTAATTGAAAAGATTCTTAGTGTGTTGGAAAACCTGATCTCCCATTACGTATTTCTTGTTCCATATACCATTCCTAAAGGATTTAATGATCCAAACCTGGTTAAAAATACTGAAATTCATCTGCCTTCAGAAATTTTTACAGATTTTCAGGTAAGTGGCTTAAATATTAGTTTTTAAGTGAATGAAGGTTGTGTGCATATATACACTTAATACATTACACACTTGTTATATCTATTAGCTTTCTTATTAAATTAAAATCAGTTACTATTTTTTAATCACTAAATATCAGGTATATATAACATAAATGTCTTTCTAAACATTTTAGGTTGTTGAAACCACTCTCTATTTTTTCTCACAACTTAGAAACCTATTCCTAGATGATAAGAGTACAATATAAACAAATACCTTTGCTCTTCCACATTTTTCTTTTCCAAAGGGACTCCTGGAAATTGCCCAGGGGAATTATCACTTGTTATGTTGAAAACCATGTGAAAACCAAAGAACTAGTTAACTTTTGTCTAATAAATTTTGGTTAAAATTTATGTTATACGTAAGTTATTTAGCATAACACTAAAACTGTCCATAGACAAACATTGTGACAAGCAAGTTTGCAAAAACAAATTACATTTGTCTTGCAATAGTCAAAATACTTGTTGTTTGTTCTTTCTCCCTCTGATGTCAGAATCCAAAATTTCCTAGAGTCCACGTGAAGGTCTTTCTGATAAATGCCCCACAGTTGACACCTCATCTCTAACATACTCTTCTCATCAAAATACATCTTACCAGTTTCTTGATGCCACATTCTCTGCACTCTAAGATTATTTTCTTGTTAAAATATTCTGCTTTTACATTTCTACACAAAAAAGAGATAAAAACAGCTTAGCCATAGAATAGTGTACATTCCAGAATCACCCGTTTGGTCACCCAAAAGAAATACAAAGCAATTCCATACTTTGTTTAGGACACTTGGAAGACATGGCAACAAATCCAGCACCATTTATAGCAATAACTTCTTAATATCTTATTTTTCTCTCCTATCTTTTTCCTCTCCTACCTCTAATAGGTGAGGCTTTCTTCTTGGGCTACTCCTTCCCATACATACTGTTATCATTTCTCTCACTCTTAATATTTAATTGATGAGTCTCTTTTCCTCCCCTATTTTGCTTTTCTTTCTTCCCCCTGGATACTTCTTTCTAAAACACTATTCTCAGTCTCTTGTCTCAGTCAGAATCTCCATAGGTCTACAATTCTATTTAGATGACCATATAATCTTTCTCTCTAGACTGGAGTTTGATACTAAATTCTACACTCTGTATTTTAAGTGCATACTTCATTTGGCTCTGGCATCTATCCATAAAGTCTCCAGGCTATATTAGTTAAATTACCATTTTCCAAACACCTGTACTTAGAATTCTTCTCTAGCTTTACCTCCTAATAATCATTTGCTATGGATATAGCTTACTAAAGCTCACATTTGCTCCATGTCTTCCATTGATATATATACCAATTTATTAAAGTTTTAATGACTGCCACCTGCATGTTTACAGCTCCTTCCTAACCCCTCTGTCAGTTTTCACACTCTTACCTCATCAGGTAAGGCTGAGAGTGTCTCAGATAGATATTATTAAGCACACAGTATTAGCCCACTGAAAACAGTGAGAGAGAGAGAGAGAGAGAGAGAGAGAGAGAGAGAGAGAGAGAAAGAGAATTTGCTCATAATTGTCCATTAAATTTGAGTAATACCAAAATCTTCAGAACATCATTCACTACTCTCATACCAGTAATCTCTAATCTGTCAACCTGGACTATTTATGGTATCAGGACATACACTCTTACATTTGTCTTTGCTTATAATATTGATATTACCTAGAATTCTCTCTTTATCTTGGTCTTTTAAACTCCTATCCATTAGTTTAAAATGATCTGAATTGGCAATTACATTATGGAGCTTTTTTTTTTTTTTTAACTCTACCTATTTAGAAAAAGTCATCCCAAAAACATTTTTCAATTTATTTTTATACTTTGTGCAATACATTTAAATTTTATTCCATGACTGCCTGTATGGTTATTAAAATAAATAATGCCATTACCAATGTAAAATTTTACTTGGCTCAGTATATTTTAATCTTATTGTTGTCTCTAAAGAGGTGAATGAGAGAGAGGGACATGAGGATTGAACTGATGAGAAGTGTCTGATAACTGTGTTCCAGTTTCCCCAAATTTCAAAATTCTATTTCATGAAATGTTTGCAGTTTATTTTGCATATATAGTACCTAAAACACCTTAACTTATTTATTCTAATATTATGAAACTAAGTATTTGGTTTATGGCCTTGGGCAATTTTTCCATATGGATTTTTTATATCATACATCATAAATTTAATAGGAAACAGTACATAAAACCTAAAAAATATTTTCCCAGGTAATATTTTAGCTGAAAACATCATTTCTTGCTATTGTGCTTTTAGTCTCCAAGAATCCAAAGCTATAGAATGAGAAAGGAACAATGCTTATTTTGTTGCTTGATAATACTGTGAGTTTATGTATACTAATTCATTGATTTTGCACAGTTCGAATGTATTTATCTTCAGTTTTTGCTAGAAGAATTAGAGTGTGAGAGATTAATTAAGTTATACAATATTACACAGCTTCTAAGAATCCCAAGTGACATCTCCAGTCTCTGATTTTCACTGTACTGTTATCTTATCTAGACAAGGATGCTACACATTTTGAAGGTGAACACCTAGTAACAGAATGCAAAGGCTTTTGTTGTTTTTGGTTGTTATTTCTACTTTCTTATACTACAATTATATAAAATTAATTATGGGATTGGGTAGTTAAAATGCCAAGATTTCTGTTCATTTACATAATGCTTAGCTGCTTTGTGGATACTTCCATATTAGTGGACATGAACTTATATTGATTTTTCGCTTGATGCTGTTGTGGTCAGAAAACACACTCTGTATGATTTTAGTTCTTTTAAGTTATTGAGATGTGTCTTATGGTCCAAGATATAGTCTATATTGGTAATGTTCTGTGGGTGTTTAAAAAGAATGGGTATTCTGCTATTGTTGGATGAATTGTTTTATAGAAGTCAGTTTGGTGCTGTTGATTAAAGGTATTGCTGGGCTCTTCTATATCCCTGCTATCTTCTGTTTAGTTGTTCTATTGATTATTGAGGGAAAGATGTTGAATTCTCAAACTATATTTGTGGATTCGTTTATTTCTTCTCTCAGTTCTACCAGTTTTGCCTCACGTATTTTGCACCTTTGTTGTTTGATGCATACATGTTTAGATTACTATGATTCTCTGTGGATTGGCCCTTTTATCATTATGTAGTGTCTCTCATTATCTCTGTTAATTTTCTTCAGTCTTAAGTCTTATCAGATATTAATATGATGCTTTTTCTGTTCTTAAAACTGTACAATTTCAGAGAAATACAAATACCATATGATTTCACTCATATGTGGAATTTGAGAACAAAAACAGATGACATAGGGGAAGGAAAATAAAAATAAAATAAGATGAAAACAGAGAGGGAGGCAAACCATAAGAGACTCTTAACTATAGAAAACAAACTGAGGGTTGCTGAAGGGGAGGTAGTTAGGGTGATGGGATAACTAGGTGATGGGCGTTAAGGAGGGAATTTGATGTAATGAGCACTGGGTGTTATGATGGAACTGGTGAATCACTAAATTCTACCCCTGAAACTAATAATACACTGTATGTTAATTAAATTGAACTTAAATAAATAATTTTTTTAAAAAAGAAAAAACTGTACAATGTAATAGTTTTTCTTACAGAGTATATACCTATCACCATAATCAATTATTAATAATGTTATTATATATAAAATTATATTAATATAAATATTAATACAGAATATATGCTGTGCTGATTATAATAATAAAATAAATCCTCCTCCTCCTTCTTCTTCTGCTTCTTTTTGTAATTAAGATGGCACCTCTGTCTAATTTTAAGAGGATAAGGGAATGAGTACCTTATCCTGCACCTCCCAAAACATCAGTCTAAGTGACTCAGTTACTCAATGTCCAACTTCCCAGTCGCTGACAGTCCCAAAGATAGGCTACTATAGTTCTCTTCAAAGCAAACGTGGATCCCTCCAAGATGGACTGGGAAGCCTTGGAAGGAGATGGTTGATTGTGAGTCAAGACCTGGGGACTCCCTGTTCCCTTTCCTTGTAGCCACCCATAGATTCATGTTAAAAGTTATTGGAAGAAGATGAAAAGTGAGACATGAGAATAGTGACTAGAATCCCAAAACAGGAAAGGGAAAAGGGGGATTGTTAGGAAAAGACTGGCCAGCTTGGAGGGAAAGGCAGAGTCATGCCAGAGGAAATTCAGAGCTGTGTTGGAGGGTCGTTTCAATCTGGGCGTCTCTGGGTTGTGGGCCCGGTGGTTCTCTGTTGCATCATGCTGTTACTTATGGCTCTGTTGCCACAAAAGCCTAATCCTCAGGGTCATGGGGAAAATACCCATGGTACCCTCATGGCACTGCAAAGGGGCTAATTCAAACCCAACTTAAGCCAGGTTTGGAGGCTGTAAAACATGCAACAGTTGTCAGGGGGCAGTTCCCTAACTCTGACAATATTGATGAAAACTTTGGGGAAAGAATTTATAAATACAGTCAGTGTAAAAAGAGCCACCACCCCTCTTCAAGTATAACCAGTGTCCCCCTCAAGAAATTAAAGAACCCTGGGAGCAGGGGGAGGATATTTTTAAAAAATACCATCTGTATATGTAACTCAGCCCAGTTACGCAACAGAGCCGCGAAAGCATGACCCACATCACTCAAGTGAGCATCCACTTGGGAAGGATACCCTAATCCTAGTAAATGATATCCCCCACGCCTGGTTCAGGAGCTCACTACAGGAGAGGAATTCACCCTGGACACTGAGACAACTGCCTTAGCAATGCTCAAAGGCTGCCTCTTCTAAGACTCTGAAATCTTGGACATTGGACATGTAGTGTTTTTCTTTCTTTGGTCTTAGGGATTCTATTATATTTCCTGAGCTCACTGTTTCCTTAGCCATGATACCTGCTTTCTGTCAAAACATACTACCCTATACTCCCATATCTGAAAGAAAATCTTATAGACGTAACTACTCTCTGTGCCATTCTAAAAATTAATGGAGATTACTGCTTTCCTCAGGAGCAAACTGCCTCATACGGGTCCAGGCCTTGACCCCATGGGAGGGGCCCTTTCCCTTCCCAGAGTCTTCTTTCTCTCCCCCAGCTCAGCTTTTCACCATAGCTTCTGGCACTGAACCTGTGACCATGACCACCACAAGTGTCCCTTTCCCCTTGGCTGCACCCTGTTTTAACATACTTTACTAAACTATCAATTTGTACTCCTCAAAAATCTAACTGCTGGACCTGACACTCTGCCTCAAAGAATACACTAAGGTATTGTTGGCATAGGAACATCACTCAGACTTTTTAACACATTTTATATCTCCACTAAGGCATTGTTAGAAACCTCAGAGATTTCAGGGTCGCCTGGATGGCTCAGTCGTTGGGCGTCTGCCTTCGGCTCAGGGCGTGATCCCGGTGTAATGGGATTGAGCCCCATATCAGGCTCCTCTGCTGTAAGCCTGCTTCTTCCTCTCCCACTCCCCCTGCTTGTGTTCCCTCTCTCACTGGCTGTCTCTCTCTGTCGAATAAGTAAATAAAAATCTTAAAAAAAAAAAAAAAGAAAGAAAGAAACCTCAGAGATTTCAGATCTGTTTTCTTAGCTAATGCCATATAAATGGGGAACTTGGTTTTGGGCTGGCCTACAAGAATTCCTTATGCTTCTACTTATTGTCTTCCTTTTTACTCTGATAATAAAATATTTTCTAGAAAAATAAGGGCAACTTATGCCCTACTCTTTGGATTCTCTTTTACTATTTGGGCCCCTCGAACAACCCAATAATTAAGCTCAGAACTGATGTCAAGCCATTAGAGAGTCAGTTGAAATATTGTTTTATTTTGTTTTGTTTTTGAGAACCTGGCTAGGGACTGGGTCAGTTCCTCCTCTTGAGCAACTGATTATGTCCACATCCCTAACCCTTCAGTTATTGAGCTCTTATAATTTCAGCCTCTGTGCACCCACCCTAATAATTTGCCCAGGATTTAGGTACCAGGTAGCTACGTACAGATCCTATTCCCCAGAGCTCCTGAAATTATTCAAATTAGATAATCCACAGAGAGCTCACAAAGCAAACCTAACTCCATCCCACTAACATACATAAGCTGCCCTCTACAACTCCAGTGTGCTGCTACAATGACTCCACGTCCAGCCCCTTGTGTGGCAGCCTTCTCTTGTTTGGAAATATAAATACCAAAGAGTTTTGCCTTTCATCAGTGTTGTGTACTGCTATCAAAAAAGTCCTTAAATCTTGTAAAACAGTTGTGTATACCTCGTCTGATACAGTATGCTATTAATTTTGACTAACTTTTATTAAAATAATAAAAGTAAATTAATAAAAGGTAACCTCTGTGAACATTAGAAAAATTCCTTATTTTATTTACCAGTGAATATTCTTGTCACAAAAATCATGTGTTTAGATTTCTTCAGTTGGAACAGGTTACATATTTTTGCACATTTACTGCACAAAGCATCAATGGTGTCTGCATTACTGTAACAAGTAGAACATAGAAAGGGAAATTATGTTTCAGAAATCGAATGTTTCAGATAGTATTTTTCTTTTTCTATATTCTTTCCACTCTAGCCATTCAACTATTATATATATAGCCTAAAAATAATTATCTATCTGAAATTGCCACCTAATTAACAATGTGACCATAATTATGAAAGATTATGGGAGTCCACAGATCAGAGTTAACTCACAAATGTTAGTAAAAGAAATCAAATTTGACATTGAAATTTTTCTTAATTGTTTATAAATTGAACAAAATAGTTAACAAAAAATACTATATCTGTATGTACGGTATATAGTTCCATATGAGAACTAGTAGAATGAGCAAGAGAGAAAAAAAGAATATATAAAACTAAAAAATATAAAGGATATGAGGATTATATCATCATTCATTTCACTGTCTTAAAAAATCAAGTAAATTAAACTTTTTACATTTTTTAAGTTGACACTTAAAATAGGGTTTGTTTCCATTTTTAAGGAGGCAGAGAGATGAAAGAAAACAGCTTAAACCCAGGGAGAAAGTCTCACCCTGTAAATATACACCACTAAACCACTGCAAAGCCCTGAAAATTATAGAGCTTTAGAGGGACCCAGTATTCTGTGTAGTGGGGTTTTAATAGACACCAGTGAGGCATTCTAGCAAAATGACAATTCCATCGGAATAGTGGCTAAAAAGCCCTCCACTTCCAGTAACATTTTATTTGTAAACTCCTGTCTTTCAGAGTTAAGCAGATGCTGTTTTGTTTAAATTTGACAATTATAAGCCAAAATTGAAATAGAGAGATGTAGATTTTAACATGTACTATGTTACTTTCTTACAGGAAACTTAAAAAAAATATATCTGATCATTACAGAATATGTTTAAAAATAAAGTTGGATACTTTAGAGGGAAAATTTAAAAGAAATAAACAGAAAGAAAGCATCAACTGTTGCATCTGTATGTTGATTTAAAGTGTTCTAGTTATGTGCAAAGCAGTTTCCTTCATGTCAATAGAATTTATTCTGTTACATGAGTATCTTATTAATTTTTCTCTTGAAATATCTCTTTTCCTTCATTTGCTACATATGCCAGATATTTCTCAGTAACATGCACCTTTGGGTAAATGAATCTTATTTATATAAAAGTGGTCTAGACCAGAAGAAGCAAGCAAACTACAGCCCTCAAGCCAAATCTAATCTGCTGCCTGTTTTTGTAAATAAAGTTTTATTGGAACACAGTCATCCCCATTCAATTATGAAATGTCTGTAGCTGCTTTCCCACTGTAACAGTAGAGTTGCAACAGACACTGGCCAGCAAAGACTAAAATATTTACTCTTTGGTCCATTACAGAAAAAGTTGCCAATCCCTGATCTAGACCAAGTCTGTTCAATAGAATGTTTTGTGATGATAGAAATTATGTATCTGTGCTGATCAAAAAGGTAGCAACTAGCCACATGAGCAAATATGGCTACAGTGATTTAGGATTTTAATATTTTTGATACATTTTTAATGCCCACATTTTATTTTGGCAGATAACCATAGTGACTTTGAGAAGTTTCGACCAGTATAAACCTATGCATGTAAATAACTTTCAGCACTAATACTGAAATGATTATTGGTGCTGCAATGGAAGGCATGTAGTAATTGTAACTCTGCTTGTTAATATTAGATTTCTCTAGTGACTTTTTTAATTTCCTTTTCTGAGGACTAATTTATACCTTTCTCTTTTCTCAAACCTCCAAATTGCTGTTCCTTCCTTCACAATATCTCAACTTCTGATCTCACCTTTTAATTCACTGAGAAAATAAAGTAGTAGGATGGAAGCATCACCATCTTCCACTATCAAATCTGCAAAACAAGTCTTCCCTCTGCACTCAAATTTTTATATTCCTTCTTGTTACACTCTGTATTGGTTCATATAGTTTGTTCATTCATTTTAATATCTCCAGAACACTCTTACAACAATACCACAGTTAATCTGTTTTACTACAAATATGCATTTAAATTTTTTTTTAATACTAAGCTGTGTACATCTAGGTAAGCTGATGAGTTTTTCTAAGATAAATTCCTAGAAATGTGAT
Source organism: Ursus americanus (assembly GCF_024610735.1). Classification (NCBI taxonomy): domain Eukaryota; kingdom Metazoa; phylum Chordata; class Mammalia; order Carnivora; family Ursidae; genus Ursus; species Ursus americanus. The sequence continues at coordinate 75,984,583 of NC_142129.1, forward strand.
TAGTATATTATAGGATTTAGACCCTTTTAAGTTTACATGATATTGCCAAAGTGGTCTCCAAAATGACTGTGCTTGTTTACATTTCTACCAGTGAGTGAGAATTTTTCCTAAACCCTTGCAAAACTTGATATTGTGGCATTTTTAAACAAACTTCAAGGTACGAAATGCTACATTAGTGTTGTCATTTGTATTTTTAAAGATTTATTAGTAAAATCAAATGTCTTCTCACCTGTAGAGCATTAGTTCTTTCAGCATATCACTTTGCTACATTAAAAAAAATCTATATACTTATTCATAACATTTATTCTTTTTCCAGTAGTACATTATTACAAACACTGCTCTACTGAAAATACAGGAATGTCTTGTTATCTGTGCTCTTACTATCCAAGTATTTGCTATACCTTGCAAAACTTTCTATTCCAAAATCATTTTTTTTTTGAGGGGCGGGGGGCATGCAGAGGGAGAGGGAGAGAGAAAATCTCAAGCGGACTTCCTGCTGTGCTCAGAGCCTCACACAGGCTCAATCTCACCACACCGAGATCATGATCTGAGTGGAAATCAAGAGTCAGACACTTAACCGACTAAGCCACCCAGGTGCCCCTATTCCAAAGTCATTATTGTATCAAGAACCTGCACCTCAGTCTGGGATATAGAATGCACTGCAGCCGTACCTCAGTTGTTTATTAGATAAGACTGAGGTTATGTCTTATGAGTGTTGTTTGAACATATCATGAATCAACACCCAACTTCTCAGCACTTTTTGAGAGGGTGTAGCCTTTCCTAGGCCCTAGCATGAACCTTCAGTTTCCTGAACTACTTCACACCTTTTCTCTCTTCAAATTGTCAACAACTTTGTCCAGCCTGCAGTCTCAGGTCCTTATAAGGACCTTCCTTATAATACCACTGATAAAAAAGAAGGAACTTTACAAAACCACTTGCATCTATACTTATATATTAGGTCTTTTTTTTTTTTTTTCCCCTGTTCCTATGTACGAAACATCACTGCTGATATTGAAGACGAATCCCTCCACAGGCTTTGCTGGATCTTGTCATTAAACACCTCAGAGCTTTGTTTCCAAAATATCCATTTTGTTTCTACTACATAATCAAATTTTGACTCTTTCCTGGATTGTTTCTGTCAGCATAAAGCTGTATTCTAAAAAGCTTTCCTGGAACCTACATTCTTTAGTTATCACTCTATTATTGTATTTCTCTATAGCAACACTCTTGAAAGAAATTATCAATTCTCTGCCTATTTCCTCAGCTTTCATTCTTTTTTATCTTAATAACTGCACTAATAATCACCAAATTGCCAAGTCATCAGTCCTCATCTTACTTAACTTCTCAGTAGCTGTTGATTTTCTTGTATCCACCTTGAAATTCTTTCTCCAGTTGGCCCCTAAATTGGATTCCTACTTCATTAGCTACTTTTTCATGATCTTTGTAGCTGACTTCTCCTTCTCTTCCATATTTCTAAATTATCAGGTGCTTCAGAGCTCACCCTTGGCCCTTCCTTCTGTAATTTCACACACGCCCTACAAAACTTAATTCACTCTGATGACTTTAGATAACCATCTATCTATTTTTGACTTCCAAATGTATATCTCCAGGCTTGACTTCTTTCTTGATTATGATGACCACTAAATAATGTATAGAATTATTAAATTATTATATTGTGCACCTGAAACTAATATAACACTCTATTTTAGTTATACTTGAATTAAAAAAAAAAAGTAGAACTTATCCCCACATATTACTCTAGTCTGCTTTTTCTCCCCATGTCAGTGAATGGCATCACCATTCTCTTATTGTGTTAGATCAAAGGCCTAGAAGTCATAATTAATTTCTCTTTTCTTCATATCCTATATGCCAACAACAATTTTTAAAATTACTTAATATGTACAATGAGGTAGAAACTTTGTCTGAAAAAGCAAGAACAGTAGTTTACACTATAGGTGCTCATCAGATATCTGCTGAACGATGAATGAATGCAGCAATAAAATTGTATTTATGTGAATATGTAAATCTTTTCTTAAACCATAGTTAGCTTTCAGAACAAAAGGAATGAGGTGTAGCATTGCCTTTATATGCTTATGTAAAGAAAGGTCTACAGTCAATCGAGATTGTGATTATTTATATTTTAAATTGATATTCCACTGGCAGAATGGTTACATTCTCTTCTTTTTCAGGTGTGTTGTTTTTGGGTTTCCTTCCTGGGTGGATTTCCTGATATTTTATGCTATTTCCACATCTTTCAATCTAAATATATAATTTAAGAAAAATTAGCCAATTGTGGAGAAAAGATAGTCCCTGGTGACATTCCTGGGTATCTAGCAAAAGAAAAAGGCAGACACAATTATCCAAGATCGATTTATAGTACTTCTGACAGCACAGGTTAAACAAATAGTTAACAAATTCAAAACAGAGCAATTTCAATTCTTCAGTAGAACTCTTAAGTTCTGGTGATGAAACATACAGTAGTAGTTAATTATTCTGATTTAGGCTATGAACTACTCTAAGCAGTAGTAAGAAGGAAAGGACACTATATGTTGTTATATGAATACAAAATACATACTTTGATGGGTCACAGAATGTTTCAAATATTGAAGTTTGAGCCTTTTACCTAATATACACTTGAGTAGTGCAGTGAATATCTGTTATTTTTATCTTGCTCACTTCCTTTACTTTGCTTCCTTTCCTTTAAGAAGGGCAACTCCTTCTTTCTTTGGGTGCTTTCTATAATCACCTGGCTTCACATCCTCAATTTTGTTGTGCATGTGAAAGAAAAAGATCCAATTTCCTTTTTAAGTACTGATATAAATTTTGGGAAAGGGATGTTATGCGCTTTTCTCTGGCATTACTAAGTGTAAGTATAATCCAAACTATATCTGATGATGGCAAGGAGACAAACTACTTGAGCATGAAACCATCATAGAGTAAAATTGAGCATAGAGCGAGCACAAAAAAGAGGCATATTTTACAATATTTGATTATATTATTACATTATTTGTATTCCTGGATCTAGCTGTGCTTAAATGATCCCTGAATTTTTATGTTTCTGAGCCAATACATTCTAGTACTTATTGATTTTTTTTTGTCATTTGCAACCGAAGTGTCCTTACAACTACAAGTAAAAATAAGGTTTCTATGTAAATATTTATGTAATTATTTTTAATAATTTGTAATTAAAATGTACTAACGCCATTTTTCAAAGTACTCAGTATCACTAGAAACAGAAAATGTAAGCATTTTGAACATTTGAGTTTTATTTGAAATGACAACATAGCAAATTGTTTCCAAAAAATCAACTAATAATGCACAGCCTAAATGTAATTCTCATATCACAGATGTACTAAGAAGTGCAGAATTATATTAAGTGATTGGATTATTAAGTGCATGTGATTTTCTTTATTCTGTCACTGTTACTTCTTAATCCTCTTTCTGTATCCCTTTCTCTCAGTTGAGTTTGTTACTCTTTAAACTGTGTGTTATTTTGTCCACCTATATGATTTCACATCTGACCAATATGCTGACTTCCAAATTTGTATTTTTTCCTTGATTTTCAAGTTTCTGTATTCAACTGTTGCTGAATATTCTTTCATATAAAAAAAGTGTCATTTCTTAGTCTCACGTGAAATCATTATTAATATTACTGGGTAAATATTCCTCTCTTGAGAGAGGAAATATGAGGAAGTAACAGTTTTTAAACTGTTTTAAACAGATTTTAAAATCTGTTAGTATACAAAATGATATAGCTAAATAGCAGTCATAAGAGGCTGGGCATGTACGTTAACTCCTTCTCCCTGGGCCCCTTGCTGATCTACTGATGCTGGATAATTAAATCTAACATTAATGGAACAGATGTTGGGTGGCATGCCCAACTCATTTCCCACCTTCTCTTCTCAGTGCTTTTCTAGTCCTGTAGGGGCCATCTGAATAATAGCCACCATATTCAAATTCTGGGAGTGGTTATTGATTTGTCTCTTTCCCCACGTCCTGAGAGCTAATCAAAGAATTTCCCACTTCAGTGTTTCTCCAGTCATTTCTCTGTTCTTCAGCTTGGATCGTACTATCCTCCTATTTTGTCTAAAAACTACAGCAATCTCACATTGATCAAAAAACAGTTTCTCACTGATGCTTTCACTGAACCCTCCTTGGAGTAGGTCAGGAACCCCTTCTATGTTCTTTCCTAATTACCTGTATATTTGTTATCATTGCATTTAGCACATATCCGTGTACTTTTACTTTATGTGTCTGTCTATTCCTCTAGATGAGGAGCAATTTCCCTTATTATTATTATTCCATGTGGAAGAGGTAAGGGATCTTGAGTCCTTTCAAAGTATGGCAAATAGCATTTACAAGGTTTTATCTCAATTTTTATTTAAAGGTACCATAGCCTGGCAACTGACCACTGAAAAATCTAGGGGATTTATCTAAATTGTTAAATTTTTTGTGTATTTTCATTGTTATATCTAGGGTTAATAATTTGCTTCATGATCCTCAGCCTTTTATACACAGTATACACTGGTGGCCATGTGATGGTATTCCTCAGATTCTGTGACTTTGAAACATGCTCAAAGTCATGTTTAATCCTCTGTATTATGACATCTGTAATAAACCTAAATGAAATTCCTTTTGAGCCTTATATAATTTCAGATTTTAGAACCTGAGTACAAGTTGAGACGTTCGTTCCAGTTGATGGAAATTTCCTTTCCAAGTTCATCTCCTTTTTCTCATTTCACTCTTTGCTCAGCTATTGCCTCTTCAGAAAGGCCTTCCTAGACCATAATTGCAAAATAGCCTTTGGGCGACTGGGTGGCTCAGTCTGTTAAGTATCCAACTCTTGGTTTCTGCTCAGATCATGATCTCAGGGTCCTGGGATCAGCCCCACAATAGGCTCCATGCTCAGCACAGTCTGCTTGTCCCTCTCCCTCCCACTCTGCTCCTCCTCCTCCTGCTCTCTCTCATGAATGAATGAATGAATTAATGAATGAATGAATGAATGAATGAATAATTTTAAAAAACATCGCTGCCTATATTCTCTGTGCTGAAAATTTTCTGCAGATCGCTCTGGGTCTTACTTTATTGCATGTTCCTCAAAGTACTAATTGCTAACTGACATAATACGATTTTCTATTTGTTTACTTGCTTATTGCCTTTCTTACTAGAAGCTCCTGTGATCACAAACTTTATTTTATTCTCCATTTCCAGAGTCTAGAACACAACGTAGAATATAGCAGGGCTACTATGGCTATTTTTTTTTTAATAAAAAACAACTGGAACCTAAAATTATATTTGCTTCATTTCCCCCTCTATATTGTTTATTAAGGTATTACATTTTTTTGTTTGCATTATTAATCAGTAAAGTTATTTCTCCTTCCCAATTTCAACTGTATTATTGATGTTATCATTTCTCCATTTAATACAAGCATAATATAAACATAATCATTTTGCCTTTTGCCTTACCATTTTGTTTATCTTGTTCTTCTCTCAGCATCTTTGGTGATATCCTTCTCCCCCAGTACATTAATTGAGTATTCTTCCTTTACTTATTCATCTTATTTTTGATGCATTTAATTTTTATATATCTTTATTAAATTATCTATTTTCTTATTTTATTTCTTGGCTAAATTACAGAGGATGTGAAAAAACTATTTCCTGGTTAGTTGTAAGAGTAAATTTGTATTTGGGAAAACTGTTTTCTCTTGGTTTCATCTCCTAAATTTAGTCTTATGGGGCAAAAAGGACAAGGATGAACCATCAGTTTCACATCTTAAATTATACTGTCTGAGAATGACAAGTAAAAATATAGCAAAGGATTTGTATAATGGCTGTGGAATGACACCCACAGTCCATTCATTCCTGAACAAAAGCAAACTCTGTGTAGTGACTAGAATTGAGCAGGGTACTTTCAAATTATTGGTTAACCACATTAAAGGTGATGAACTGTAAAAAGGCAGTCACCAATACACCGCAGTTTACACTGCGTGGACATTGCATTCATCAGTCACTCTTTATGACTGTTGTCATGTTTCCATTTTCTAAATCTCAGGGGAGCATGAGGTATAAGTGTTGGAAAAACAAGTAAACTCAGGAAACGTTTTCTGCTCAAGTTCTTGGTACCTGTCACACTTGTGTACTTTGATTCATGTCAGGATTCAAAGGTAAATCTTAAAGTCTGCCAACTATTAAATCTTTCTTGAACTATGATTTTTTGTCTTTGGGTTCATCTATTTCCTAACTAGTAGAAAAATACGTATGCCCATTTTAGCATTTTTGGGAGGAAAATATGAAGGTGCTGTGGTTTTTGGAATGGGTATTTTCCACATTTGATTGGGAATTTGATTTAGTTCAACACTCTCACTCTTTGGATTTGGAATGAAGCTCTCTTGAAAATTAAGTATTTTTGATTATGTGAAGTTGGTTCAGGGCATGGGTTCTAGAAAAAAATGCCTGTGTAAAAATCTTTCTTTGTTCTACTGCCCACTGGCTACATGACCTTCAGCAAGCTATGTTGTCTCATTCTTTTTAATTATAAAATGATTATAATATTGGTATTTAAATAATAGTGTTGTCGAAGGATTTGAATATGTTAAGAGGTGAGAGTAGGGGATGACATATTAGGTGCAATGCAAGTATTTGGTGTTGTAATTACTTTTCAGATTTGCATTAGAGATTATTAGGTGTTATTTAGGGAAATAATAGAAGCAAATCGAAACATGCATAAAAGAAAATTAAATCACCCATTTAATATGGTCAGTAATTGGATGGTTAAGGAAGTTTTTAAATTTATACCAGTTGGAAGCCAAAATGAGTTATAGGCTATTAGACCTACTTATGGGATATGTGTTTTTATGCAGTTCTTAGCATTTAAAATGTTCCATACAGTTTAAAATAATTATTCTATAGAAAACAACATAATTAATATCTACATATTCCCATATTCCTATTTCTCTGCAGTTTGGAAGTTTTCTAAAGTAGAGGTGAATATGCCAATTTGTAAAAATATAATCAAGTAGGACAAAGGGTGCCAGGTGATTTGAACTCTTTAAAGGAGATTGGTAGCTCCCTATCTTGTAAATAAATTCAAAGTAATATTTGGTTTTTATAGGGAAGGAAATTTCTTGTAGTAATGTTAATTTGTTAAATCAAATGTTGATAATAATACTCACAACTGAAATCAAATTTTTAGAATTGTTTTTATTTAAAATACTGAAATCACTTTTTAGAAAGAGCACTGATATCTAATATTTCAGGATACTCTGAAATACCTTTCTCAAATACATATCTCTAACTTAGTGCCTATTGATTTAATTGGATAAATCTAAAAAAAAAATGTGTAGTAAATATTAGAGAATAAACCTGGATCTCAAGAGGTTTGTTCTAGGGACACAGTGAGAGATATCTTGACTGTAGAAATGCCTGGCAAATCTTGGGAGATTTTTAAATATTTCCTTCAATAGTATTACTTTGAACAAAGGAGAGGATCAAGTTTTGTGGAGCCTGAAGCGTAAACAAAACTGGGATTTTTCTTTAAGGAAAAAAAAAAGGACAAAATTACAAATACAACATTGGGTGGTAAGGGATATCTTGAAGAGATAAAATATAAATATAAAAAGGTTTTTATAATATATATATATATGTAAAAGCTTTATAAATATAGATACTTAAAAATATAAAATACTTAAAAACTTTAAGTCTATAAGGATCACATTCATCATCAATAGAATTCATCATAGTCAAGTATAATTTTTTGTCGTTAAAATTAGGGATGTTTATTTCAGTTCACAGTATTTTTATTCAGTGATGAGATGGTCATGATTGGAGGAGTTTCATGAATTTAGTAGTATCTTCATCAATGTATTTTATATCTAATTGCCAATAAAAATATTTTTTAGATATTTCATGTATTTCACTTCTCTTCATTTGATTATCAAAAATAAATAGCTTATTTATTACTTTTTAAAAAATGAATATCTTCTTAAAGAATTGCTACAACTAGTATTATCTTTAAAAAAGTACTTTTATCTTTCATCTTTACTACCTTTAATTCATATCTCATTATTTCATCTACATTTTTCTCAGTTCTTCAATAAATAAATTTTAAAATGACAAAAGAAGACAAACTACAAGAAAAAAAATGTGACACAAGTAACTAAAGTCTTAAAGTTAAACTGGAGCCATTAAGCCTTCACTAAAACACTAATAATATGTGAATTATGAAACCAGTGATACTGTCTCAAACTGACCCTCATTTTTTAGAATCTAAGTTTAAACGTTACTCATTCATGAAAGTTTAAAGAACTGTTCATTTTAGACTGTGTATTTATATGGGTTAGATGATATTCAATATACTCAACTACTTTGTGCCAAAAATTCCTTCATTTTGTAAATGTTACTGAAATAAAAATATAATAAAACTCAGATCAAGAAGTAATGCTGCAATGAAAAATATTTAAATAAATATTTAACCAGTGAGTAAATTTTGTATAGCAGCTCCACGAAAGCATAACAAAATGGTTACCTTGAAAAAAAAAGTATTATCTTCATTAAATCCTAAAAGTACCTTCATTCCTAAATTTAATAGTAAAGAACATTAGCATAACAGTGCATTGTCTTTAGTCCTTTTTATAACCTAGGTAAACATTAAAAGATTGATTCTAATCTGAACAGGGAAGTGTTATTTTGAAATGAAATGTTGATAATCCCATTAAACTCAAATGATATAATTAACTTAAATTCAGAAAATTAAAAAGGTTTGTTGGCTCAGGGAAGTTGGTTTTTAAAAATCAGACCTTTCACCTCTAGGTTACCATTTTGAATCCAAACCAGATAAAAAGAGACCGAAAATTGCTAACATATGATGTTACGTGATGGCTTATAGGAAATGGGTTGGTGGTCTCAACTTAATCCCATGGACAGGTATTCACATCATTAAAAAGACCATCAGAGTTTGCAGTAATTTATCTCTTTACATCCAGGCTTAAAAGAAACAAAGGAATTACTCATTAAAAAATCTCTCAAGGGCAAAAAAGCAATTGGTTAAAATAGATTCAGGAAAAAAAATGTTTCAAAATAAAACTTATTTTTACAAATATCTGAACCATAAAAACTCTAAGATTTATAGTTCAGTTATTTTGATAAGTAATCTATACATTTCAAAGCAGAAAATGATCCTTTGGATTTGTCAGTATTGGGGGACAATGAGGGAAAACAGAGCAAAAGATATTTGAGCAGAATTAACACAAAATTTGGTGCACGTGTGTGTGTGTGTGTGCGTGTGCGTGTGCGTGTGTGCACGCTCCTGAGAATGAATAGATTCTCATAAAATGTATTTAAATTTTCTCAAAATACCCAATGTAGAGTTAAACATACTCACATATCTCTTAAATATAATAATTTTAAGTTCAGGAGAACTATTTTATAATGAACATCTGTGTGCTGAAAACGTTCCACATTCGGTAAACTGAACTTTGTTTCTATAAATTAAAAGAGTCCTGAAATTCAATATAAAATGCACTTGAACTAGGATTTACTTTAAGTCAATTCAATTAAACTCAAACCACAGAAGCTGAAAATCTCGAACTAGAAACATCCTTCGCTATTTCCTCATGCAACTTTCCTTTTTTCCCATTTGACATTTGAATTTCCTTCTTTAATTTGTGGTCATTTTTTTTCTGTACTTCAGTATATTTAGGGATGGATAAATTATTTTTCATAAAACATTAAGTTCCATTCTGAGACTGCTTGAGTGAAAATTCTTAAATGTATTGCATTGAAAACGTGTATCCAAATCATATCCATCAGTGGGTCCTAATTCTGCCTTCTGTGGTGACATCTAAAAAGTATTTTGTCTTTTTCCAAAAATGGTGTTTCAAATTGATTCTCCCTTTCAGGCATACTTAGTTACTGCCTAAACTACATAGCCAAAAACAGTTAAAGTAGCAATAGAAACTTTGGCTTGCCACCTTCACCACATCCTGTGCTTTTAACCATGATGCTATCCTGCCTTCACACTGCTGATGAGGAGGAGAACAATGGTTTCATGAATGAGAAAGAAATAATTAAACACATGTTGCATAAATACCACTCTGAAGACATTTGATAAAGTTTTAAAGGGACAGGTCTTGGACAAATGGCTGGTTACAAAACTGCAGAGTATTGGGCAGGACCAGGCATGAGTAACTTACAAATTGCATGACTGATTGGGTATCTCAGGGTCTAGGCGGGAGAGGAAGTAAACAGACTCCAAAATTCTACTTTATTGTATTAAGAGATGTGGCACAATCTAGCCAAATTAGGTTCCCAAGAGGAGTACAGATGGCCCATCTCAGTGGAGATAAGTTTTCCTTTTAGGCTTCCATTACCTAAGATTGGGGAAAGGGAGGACTTCTTTTTTTAGCTTTAGTGAGGTGTAACTGAACAACAAAATTTTAAGGTATTTAGAGAGTACAGAGTAATAATTGATACACACATACATTGTGAAAGAATTCCCCTCATTGAGTTCATTAACACATCTATCAGCTTCATCAACTTACATATTTACTCCCTACCTTTTTTTTCTTTTTTTTGATAAGAACATTTATGTTCTGCTCTCTTTGAGAATTTCAATAATATAATACAATGTTACCAGTTATAGTCATCATGTTATACATTAGATTCTCAGACCTTACTCATCTTGTAACCGAAAGTTTGTACTCTTTTACCAGCCTCTCCTTATTTTCCCCCAGACATTGTCAACCACTTTTCTACTGTTTCTGTGATTGACTTTTTCTTTCTTTTCTTTTTTTTTTTTTTAGATTTTAAGTGAGGTATCAGACAGCTAGATTGCATTTTAATTACTCTAAAATTTTAGATAATTGGAAAAAAAGGATTCTAAGATGAAATTCCAAGTGAAATTGAACATATTCTGGTAAACATGTATTTTTAAAAAAAATAATTTAATATTCGACCTGTGAAACAACAGTTGATTCAACAATTTTCACTTCTTTCACAAAATCATTCTATTGTAAATATTTGAGTTGTGGCCAGGAATTGCTAATGTGTTAATTATGGAGACTCAATTTTTAAACACCTTAGTGGATCTTTAGAGATGTTATGGAATTTTAAGATAATGTAAAAATTGAAGAAATTGAGGTCCACAGAGATTGATTCATCCACATATAATAGCTAATAAATGGAAACTCTAGAAATTAAATTCAGAAAGGTAAAGTGGATCAAATCTGAAACATTTTATACCAATGGTTTTATGCCAGTAAGTCACAGACCTCAAACGCTTGAGGTTTTCGTATAAAACCGCATGTCTGTCAGGACTCTCACCCTGCTTTCCTTTGTAATAAATATCCTTAAAAAGATCAAAGCATTTTTGTTACCAAACAACATAATGTAATTGATGGTTTTCTTTATTGAACAAAAAGCCTATATCCATAGGGTCAAAGTTCTGCACTTTAGGAAAGCCTACAACCCGGGACATATGTAACTACTGAGCAGGTCAGTTCATGTGGAAGTTATACTTGACAATAAGCAGGATTCTACTATTGAAGAATTTTTTTTTCAGTAGAATGTAGGATTTAGAGCTTAAAACATTTGCATGACACATCAAGATATCGTGCTTATTGCAGGTTATTTAAATGCATACAGGAGCCAGCAGCTATCTCAGATGAGTGGAATGAGCTTGGTAGGTAATAGGGATTGGTGATGACTGTGGCAAACTAAAGAAACCACATCACAGCCCAGTTCCAGCCTTGTGAGAGTGTAAACATTATGTTGCCAGATCTTTTGGTTTTCTTTCAAGATCATTTGGAAATTCATGGTTTTGGGTTTTGGTTTTGTTTTAGGTGGAGGGAGTGGGATAGAAAATATACAGGTTTTGCATCTTAACAACAAATATACTTCAAAAACATTTTATCAGCCCAACAAAATACAACTCTAAATTGCATTTAATCTAGAGTTCTTTAATTTTCTATCTCCATTGTTGCTATATCAAACATTTTTGAGATGATGAAAAATAATGACAGTGAAAGCAAAATATGCAGATTTTTTTCTCAACTTAAATCCTATGGAAAAGTGTGAAAAAATACTAAGCATCTACAAGAAATAGTTTCTATATAAGGAGGGCATATTCAGGTCTACTATATGAACATACCCAGTATATGTTATAAACTAATGAGATTGAGAAATATTGTGTTTATAAATGCTTTATTTCCATCCATTTGGTTGATATACAAGAACCTGCCAATAGTAGTTCATGTCAGTAGCACAGCTATCTGGGGGGAGGCATCTGCCTGGATGAAATGTGGGGCCTGGGCACAGAGAGCAGGTATTTGTGCTTCCACACTGCTGGTGAACTGCTATGTCTTGGATAAATGGAGGTAGGTTAAGATCTGGAGACAGAAAAATAAAACTGAATTATCTGTCAGGATCAGGAAACAAGATACCAGACTGTGTTTGGAAACACAGAAATCAGGGTTATATTGTGAAACAGATGCAGCTAAAGGAAAGTGAGACTGAGCCCTAGTAGCTTGTGTCAGATTGCACAAGGCAGATGAGATACAGGGGAGGTCAGAGGGAGGAGAGGGGCCAAAGAAACTTGGGCTGAGGCTCAGAGACTGAAAGAATTTATAGGCAGATCATCAAAAGACAGCAGAGTATCTGGAAGGCTTGAATACCTGGCAGGATACAGTGGTGAGTCCCCCACCAAGTCTGGTTCACATTAAGATGTGTGTTTCAACTTGTACACTTCCATTCTTGGCCAGGCAGGACAACCTGGACCTAGAATAGATGTGAACACATGGCAATATTTTTATACCTTCTCTTAATGCTAGGTTCTGAAAAACAGACAACAAATCTACAAATAGCAGTCGAGGTCAGAGACCAGGGACTGTTTTCTGTCTTTTCACTTTAACTGTTCAGTCCACTTTATTGTCAGTATATTTGATCTCTAAGGACGCTTTTAAACAGACAACACATCTCTTGGTTTTAGTTGTGGCATTGAGAAAAGATATGGTTGGAGTCCAGTCCATTGAACTGTTTCATGTGTCTTGGTTACGGACTAATAATTACTTTGAATGAAAACTCTTATTTAACGGAACAATTTGGTTAACATTCTACAATATTGTGGCAAATCTAGTTTCATCATTTTTTAAAACATTTTATGAACATGTACTATGGGTCACATATCATTATTGCATTCTTAAATGAAGAAGCTATACATGGTCCTAGCCCTCTGAGATTTCAGGTTCAAGAGAGAAACATATCTGCAGACAAATGATCATAATAGTATGATAAAGCACTGTTAACATAGATATTAACACATGCTATGGGGATACTGAGGAGCAAGCTGATATTCACCTAAGAATTAGGGAAATCTTTACACTTCACTTTAAAAATAATAATCCTTCAAAGTCTTCGTATAAACTTATCTTTGCCCACCTGATTATTTGATATTGATGAATTAATTATTGATTGATGCTGAACTTTATTGCATTATTTTGTTGGGAAGGTCATAATATGGTATTACAAACTGAGTGGCTTCAACTCTGAAAATTTATTTTCATTGTCTCATAATTCTGGAGGCTAGACATCTGAGATCAGGGTTTTCCACAGGGCCATGTTCCCTCTGAAGGTACTAGGTAGAGATCTGAAATCTTTGCTAGATTTTGGTAGTTTCTTGGCTTGTGAGAGCATAACTCCAGGCTATGCACGGTGCTCTCCCTGTATATGCACTCTGTGTCCAAATTTCTCCTTTTTATAAAGATACCAGTCATGTTGGATTAGGGTCCCAGCACACTCTAGTATGATCTCATTTTAACTAATTACATCTGCAACAATCCTATTTCTTAATAAAGCTACATGTTGAAGTACTAGGCATTGCAATTTCTGAATTTGGAGGGGTCATTTCTACCCATAACATTTATCTAAACTTTGTTTATTTGATAAAAGGCCTGAGTTCCCTGCAAAGGTAGGATACTCTGAATCTGAACTTAGATGCTAACGTTACCAGATGCATACAGACCCAGGTGTGCTTTCTGTACACTGTGGGCACTTGGAAATGTTAATAATAAGGTCTGCAAGTGACCTGGTGATTTGAAGGGTTTGTGTAAGAGAAATAGATGAGTATAACGTGTTCTAAGATCTCCAGCTAACAGCAAAGTTTGTATTGGATTTATATATATATATATATATATATATATTTTTTTTTTTTTTTATAAAGTCACTTTCAGGTTTTGCTGAAAGATTTGTATGTTTTAAAGTTAGACTAGGAGTTGAGCAGTTCTTCCATGGTTTCTTGCAAAAGAGAATCTGTGGTAATACAAAACTATTTGGTTAGATGTATTCAATCTGGAAGAAGTAAGAATAGGTTCACCATGCTCAGTTTGGCTTGTCTGCCACTAGGCGTTATATTGAAATGGTTAGAAAAGTGAGAGAGACAGATTGTTTTATTTATATAAAGAAGGATAAACTATGGTTACTATACATAAGTGTTGGTAGATTACCAAAGAGTGATTGGCATATGCTAATAAGAAACCTATGTTTCATTGTGATTGATTTATCATATTGAAATATAGGACATAAGCTTTGCATTACAGCAGAGGCCTGTTATACAGAGCCTGGGAGGGGTCAGGGTTGATAGACAGGAAACTTGTAATTCTCACCACTTTGACACAAGTGACACATTTTAAGAGGTGGCATAACCAATACTGAGATCAGTATGTTGTTAAAAATTTAAGTCATGAAGTTTGTCTCACTGTTGGATAATGAAGTTTGTTGTTGTTGTTTTATAAAAACAGTATTTGGGTACTTAGTGTTGGTATAGCTTCTGCCATTTCTGACTCATTGGTCTGAGAGTAAAAGATGAGAAATTTAAAATTAGCAATAGCGATGACATAATCAAGTTTGACATTTTCATAGAGAACATTACATCAAAGGAACACCTGTGGATACTCAGATCTTTAAAAGAAAAGTTTAAGAATAAAAAAAAAAAAAGAGAGAGAGAGAGAGATTAGCCAGAAGAGGTGTAGGAAATTAAAATCCAGAGAAACAGCATAGATCCTGCTTAAGGATACACTATTAGGGATTCATGAACACTTGAGCAAAATAAACTAAAATCAAAGTAAGATGTTAGGGTTTGGGAAGGATGAAAGACAAGCGATAAAAGCCTGCAAAAATGACTTTTAAGGATAATGTTTGAAACCAAAAAATAAAAAAAAAAAAGTGATCCCCAAATGCATAATAAAACAACTCCCTTGAGATCAGCATATCAGAAATGCAAAATCCATTGGAGACTGATTTGATCTATTAGACCACTTTGTTGGGAGTGAAGCCATCCAAAGAGACTGCAAAGAATGCAAAGGAATTGAATGGATGCTTTGTGCCTGGCCTTTCCTCCAGGATGATAAAGAAGTGTCTACCCTGGAGTTACTTTGTACAGAGAAGGAAGGTGAAGAACTGTCAGAGAAATCAAAACAAAGACCTGATTGAAAAAATATGAGAAATTAAGTGGCCATAAATCACGAAGTTCAAATGGTCTTCATCTAAAACTTCTGAAGAAGTTAAAGAACGATGTAGCTAAGCTACCACCAAAAATGTATCAACACCTTCCATCAAAGAGGAGGGTGATGAATGCCCATCCATCCCTAAGAATAGTCCAGTGTTACTTGTAAGGTTAGGTTTTAATAAAAAACATGGTGTTGTCTAGAATTATTCATGCCTTTAAAAAAAAAAAAAGAGTTTACTTTTCCCCCTGTGGAAAGTATGTATTTTAACAATTAGTTTATTTGGAGACTATTTCTTCACACAAAGGCTTTCTTCCATTTTTGTTTTGTTTTGTGTTGGTGGTGGTTGCTTTATTTCTGAGTGTGTTTCTGTACAAGTTTGCAACCTTGAACATTATTGAACATTACTTACTAGACAAACACTGATGGGTTTCCAAGGAAAGGATTGTAATGCAGGCTGAAATAACTCATGGCAACATTTGTTGGTTGTCAACTTGGTCTGGTTGATAAGCAATAACTTTATTGTTACAACATGTGGTGAGGTTTTAGATACTAAGCACCATGCTGAGAAGAGTACAATAAAACCTGCTTGGCAAACTTGATGACCAAAGCAGTGCATGAATGTATTTTGCTTGAGAATTTTCTCACATATTGGGAGAGTTGTTAGGTTTAAGTTAGAGCAATTCCATAATGCCCAAATTAACTCAAATTAATAAATGGCTTATGAGCATGTCAGAGCTTCTGGTGACAAATTCAGGGCCTCCCTTTAAAGACCAGGCATTGATTGCACAAGAGACTGCAGCTCTCTGTTTAATTCTTAGCAGGTGGGCGCAGGCCAGGCCTTCCCATCTTGCATAGCCAGTGAACCTCGAACGTGAACTCTCTAAGGGAAGGAGGGGAATTCATTCGCCATGTTTACTTTATACTGAAACTCTTTTTAAATAAAGGCTCCTAACTGTGCAGAATTGTTCTTAGCTAAGAGTGTGAAATGTGTGGCGTGACTGGTGTTTTTGACAGTCTCAGGAACAACTCCAAAGCCTGATCACCATACCTAAGGAATAGGTTCATGTGATATACCTATGAAATCAAATGAGCTTCTTAATGGACTTTCATAAAGGAAGTGATATTTAAAAGCCGATTCACTTTGTTTTGCTAAAGGTTAAGGAGGGAAGAGATTCAAGGCACACTCTCTTTACTGCCCCATTCTTGGAATTGCCAATATAAGCCAGGATTATCTCTGTTTCAAAATTGTGGCATGATTCCTTAAAATATACATCTGTCCTTCAAAAGAAAAAAAAAACAACAAGGATAGAATATTGCATTAAGTGGTGGAAAGGAGCACTGGTTCACAGGATAGTCAGGTATTTGAAGGCAGCACAGGATCTCAGTCTTTTTTAAATCATTGACAACTTTGAGAGTTTAACAAAAACAAAAAAATATATGGACACATTCATCAGAAAAATGTACATGGTATACATTCAGCAATGCAATTTCCAGTGGCTCATAAATCTGCCATAGCCATGTTCAGATTAAGGACCCTGGACTGGTTGATACATTGAGGACAATAAACTACTACTTATAACCCTCATTCTGTACAGTGCCCTATAATCCTCCTGTTTGCTTCAGGGATATTGCCTAGCCACACAGAAACATGTTGCCTATTTTTTCATCAAATGAAAGTAGAAGATGGTCTACATGCATGAGATGTAGTGAAACCATTGTTACATTGATCATTAGGAAAACTAAATCTAACTCCCTTTCTAACTGTAAGTGCTGGAATGTACAGTTTTCTTAATTCTCTTAGCAATACTTTCTTTATCAGTAAATTAAAGAGATTGGATTAGGTTTTCTCTACAGTCCATTCCCACTTAGAAATTGTATGACTACCTATATTTTGTAGGAAAAATTTCCTACTCTTATTGATTGCTCACTTAATAACAGAAGGCTTTTATTAGTTGAGAAAAATTCAGAAATGATAGAATTATATGAAATTGGACATCTGGACATTTAAAAGAAGTTTTTAAAGTTTTTAAATCTACATTTTCACAAGTTCACGTATGTTTCTGTTTATGTCTGCCGTTGGACTTTGCTCTTTTTATTTCACGTACGTTAATCACTACAACATTATATATATATATATATATATATATATATATATATGTACATATATATATCACTACACACACACACACACATATATATATATATATATATATATAATTTATTTTTGTGTGCATTAGTTTTTGAAATGTTACTTATTACATGCTCAATAGCAAACATAGAAAATGTATCTTGGAAACTGAATAAATTTATAAAATTTTATAATTTGACCTTTATGATTCTTAGCCAAAAGTGAATGTCCTTCTTTTAAATTTATATTTGGTTAAGGAGGCAGAACATCGTGGACAGGAAGAGCCAAGCATTGATTTAAGCTGCCTAGTTCAAATCCTGACTCTGTCCTCACTAACTCTATGACCTTGAGCCTTCTCCCCTGTAAATTGTCACAGGTAATAATAGTGCCTACTTTTTAGGGTGTTGGCAGAATTAGATGAGAGACATACATCTTGGTAAAATCTTAGCTTGCCAAATGTGGTCTATAAATGTTAACTGTTAAAAAAAGTCACACACACAAAAAATGTTAGCTGTTATTCTACTTGATTTTTTCTTGTTTACTTACAAAAGATATTTTAAAAGGGGGTTTAAAACTAAAACTGTATTCACTTTAATTTTTTGGTTCAAAGTAATAGAAAAACTCCAATATACACATTTACTTATGTCTCCAGTAGAGAAAGTCCCAAATAGCTAATCCAGGGGTAGTGTGATCTTCTGTGGGGGTCAGGAACCTGGGCTCCCTCTGTGTTTTTCTCTAGTATTTTCAATTGCAATTTTTACTGCATTGTCCAAGGAGACTACTCTAGCTCTGACCACTATGTCTGTATTTCTGCCACATGGGAGGAGGGAAAAATGGAGAAGGATATCTTACTGTGTTTTAAGGAAATATCTTGCTGGTATCCTATGGGCCACAACCTAATCACAGGCCAGTTTTAGCTGCAAGTTTTATGCTAGTTGTTATGTGCCTACCTAGAAATTGGGGTTCCAGGGCACCTGGATGGCTCAGTCAGGTAAGCATCCGACCCTTGGTTTCAGCTCAAGTCATGATCTCAAGGTCATGAGATTGAGCCCCATGTCAGCCACTCCACTTGGCACAGAGTCTGCTTGGGATTCTTTCTCTCTTCTTCTCCCTCCTGCTTTGTCCCTCCTCCTATCCTTCCCCCTGTTCGTGCACTCTCTCTCTCTCTCCAAAATAAATAAATAAAAATTTTAAAAATACATACATACATAAAATTGGAGTTCCATTAATAAGGAAAAAGACAATGTGTTTTTGGAAACAATTTAGTGTTTTTCCACAAAAAAACTAAATAGATTATTTTTAATAACCAAGATTGAACTAAATCCATATAAAACATAATGTAGTTACTTCATGGTTTAGTGATAAGTAAGAGCAGTCCTTAGTTTCCTCAACTGTCATTAATCCCTCTAATTATTTAATAACGCTATGAACCTTTTTATTACTCCTTCCCCATTATTCCCTGCACTTATTGTATATAACTGGAATATTTCATCTCTTCGGGAAAATTTTCTTAAATCTCTTACCTTGTTTAGATACTTCTCTGTAATTCAGTGTCTTCCACATCATGCTCTAATCTTAGCACTTATGACACTATAATCATTAGTTACATGCCTATATCCCTTATTAGAATATTCCTTGAGGGCAAACACTACATCTGACATGTTTTTGTAACCTCAGCCCCTAGCACATTCCTGAAACATGGTACATTCAATCACTGACTGCTGAAAAAAATGAGTGGACTATGTGAGGTAATTTATGTGCATTCGCATGTAGAACACTAGTAATTGCTTGATGCACGCAAACTGGAAATCAGCTATTAAGTATGCCACATATATTTGCTTAAGCTGCACTAGTAATGTACGAGGACTTTGAATTATTGCTCTTATCTAATGTAACCAAAAAGATAAGCAGATTAAAAATACACCCTTTCCCTCGCTCCTCCTCTGCCCATCGGTCAGGAAGTGAGGAAAATGGGAATACAGAGCCATGATTTCAGTTTAGCATGTGTGAAGACTAGTGTCAAAATTCTGGCTCCATCTTTTGTAGCTGAAAGAGTGGACAAACAGCTTTTCAGTTTTCAGCTTCTTTCTTATTCTGGACAGACCTGAGAAGTTCACTCTGAAATCATTGGTAAAGGAAAGGTACTGAAATGCTTTTGACCTGACTGAGAAAATGAAGTACTGTCCCAGTGAAAGGAGCAGTTAAAAAAGTATGTCTTACTCTTCTGCGTTCAAATTGTACTATCTCTGAGAATGAATGTTTGTTGTTGGGAAGGGTGTGTGTGTGTGTGTGTCTTGACTCTACCATTATTCCCTAGGCAAGTCTTTCCCTGGGTGCCTGACATGAATTACCCTTAATGTGCAAGAGGACTGAGTTGTGACAGGGACTGCACATCTAGGTCAGCTCACTAAACACTGAACACATGACATTGACCATTTAGTCTCAGGAAACAACATGCATAGAATGGTCTGGTGGACACTCATGCCGTGAACCATTTTTCTTTGCCCATTTACCCTTTTCTTTCTGTTCTTTTGGAGACTTTGAGCTCACATTACAAGACTCTCCCTCTAACCTATCCCCGGTTCCCAGTTCTGGGTCAGCCCTTAGCAATCCTCACTTAACCCTTCCTTCAATCTCCCCTAGATGTCAACGCTCACCTTACACTGCCTTTATACTCCTTTCCTACACTACTGCAGCCTCAGGAAAGCCCCCAGCCCTGTCACTGCCCTGGCTGCCACACTCTTTTTTATTTATTTTTTCCTTTTAGAGCTCTGTCTTCTTCTCAAAGCCATGGATTCTCCCTGTGTTGCAGTATCACCTTACTCACAGTCACTCATCCTCATATTCCTAGTTCAGTCCTTGATGGCCTAACTGTGGTCCAACTTTCCATCAATGATGTAGTCTCTCCTTTCAGGAGGGATGACAGACATCCCTGGTCCCTCCACCATTCTTGTCAGACTCCTGCAACCTGAGGTACCAGGCCCAGACCTGTTGTGGAACTTCAAGTCTTCACCATCTCATAAGGGCTCTGATGCTTTTATCTTGGAATCTTCCATTTTCCTTTGTTTGTCTCCCTCCACTACCAGGTTATTTTAAAAGCAAACGTCTTCACATCACATATTCATTGACATTCTGTCCTATTCTGCCCTTCTAAGCTTTTCCTGTACCACAGAGAAGAAAAGCTGGGAATTACATTTCCCTGCCTCCCTTGCCTGAAGGTTTCTGATTCAGCTCCAAGAATGAGAAGCACTCATACAAATTTGGAAGACAAAGAAGGAGAAGACATTGTCCTCTGACAGCATTTGCAGACTGGGTCATAGGAATAATTTTACAGCCAACTGGGGATTTGCCAAAGACTTTTTGGGAATCCCCCACCATAGGCAGTCGAGCCATTGGTTCTAGCTTTCTTGTGACTCTTGTACTCTCTGATTTCTTGGAGGGAGTCTTTCTGACTCTCATTTCTCCAGTCCTTCCCCCTTGTGTAAGTCTCAGTTTTGACTCCGAAAAGCTTGTTCCTTTCAAAAATGCCTAAAATGTCCTTGATGTTCCTGAAAAAAAGCCTTTATCCACTCCTTGCTTAAGTTAAAAAATGTGCAAGTGCTACTTGGACATGCAGAAATGGCAAAGGTAATACATAATTAACTAACATTTGGGAAATGTCATTTTGGGAATATGAAAAATAAACAGGCAAAATTACTTCAGCTGGTGGGTATATTTCAATGTGGATCAGACAATCATGGACTGGTCGGGGTCTCAACCATCTGATGGCACCTGGAGCATTTATCTAACAAAAGTAAGAAACTCAAATGCTTTCAGGGGGCAGAAAGTAGTGAAAATAAAGAAAACTGGCAGGATATAACCAATGAAGAATAGCTATTCTTTAACAGCCTAGAGATTTCACACTTCTCTTCTTCTGAGGGACGCAGCCACTCCACAATATCTAATTGTGTCCATGTAGAAATATGGATCCTGGGTTTCTAACTATTTCAGTTTATTAGAAGACAAGAATCTAACTTTTTACACAAAATCTCCAAAATTCAATTATTTGGCAATAAATTAAAATTTCTGACCATTGTGTTTGCCCCCAAAGTACAGTTTGCAAGCCCTTTCCCTAGGCTGACATTTTCTGACCCCTTGTCTAGACTTAATAATTCAAATATGGAGAAGCACACCACTGGAGGAAGGGGAAAGGTCTTTAGTCAAAGTTAGTTTCTATTGAAAAGGATTAAATAATTCAATGATGGGTAGAGATTTAAAACATGGAAATATGAAAAAAGGCATCTTTTACACAAACTTGAGACCAAGGAAGCTAGATTAGAACATGTGTATAATCATAAGAGACCAGGTTCCTCTATGGCTTTAATTACTAGGCTAATTTCCTCCTGAACTACAGTAACAGACATTTTACATCAGCCGTGCATTTTGTGTTCTAAGTTATTATTCCTTCGAGTTACCTAAAGCCTGATCAACTCCTGTGGACCTGAGGGATTGTGTGGAAAATCAATGGGCAGGGCAGTAAGGAGAAACGTGGCCTGACCCATCATGATACCACCATCTCACTGTGTGAGTCAAGAAATCATGAAAAGGGGTGCAGTAGAAACCAGCACAAGGTGAGCAGTGAGGGGTCCCTGCTGGAACCTGAGTATCAGAGGCAAGCACAAACAGCGGCTTCCTGAGCATTACACAGGAAGGACATGAAATAAACGACTCCCAACAGTACCCTGGAAGAAATTGAACCTTGTAAAGAAGAAGGGCGTTATAGACACCTGATAGTAAATTAGTAAATTTTAAATTTTAGGTGCCTCTAAAAATGATTAATTTTTATTAGTGTGATCACACTATGCTTATTTCAACATAGTTTTGGTTAATGTCCCAGAAAAATAAAGTATTTCCTTCTACATGGTTTTCAGCATACTGAAAGAGGTAATATTAGCCCCTCTCAGTTTGGAAAAATTTATAAATATAAGCTAGTTCAAATGAAGGCCATATATTTTGGGTAAAATAATAAATTTTAGAGCCTTTTGAGATAAATTCTAAAAGTCTACCTTGTTTACATTGTCTTATGTTAAAGATGATCTATATGAAGCCACAAATTATTCTTAATTCTTAGTAGGTTATTCTCATAATTATTGAATTGTTTTCTCCACATTTGTATGAAGTAAAATACTATATTCTCTGACTTACTCTTTGATTCCAGCATCCAACACAACATACGGCACAGAGCAGGAAAGAAGTCAACAAATACCTGTTGAATGAAGGAATAAATAAGTGAATTATGAGAACATTGTTCTGATTTTTCTTAGATGAGGAAAATTTGTTATACAAAGAATTCCACATTTCAGAGTGTCCACTCCTAGTGATTAGAAACATGATTTTGAAGACAAATGTAGATTCAAATACTGTTCAAGACTGGAGTTGTGTAAGTGTGGACAGATCACTCAAATCCTCAGAATTTCATTTTAATCATCTTTATACCTAGAATGATACCAATGTCAAAAAGTTGCTTTGAGATTTGAAGACTACTCTTAGATAAAGTGTCTAACAGATGGCTAAGCACGAAGTAGGCCAAAAATGCTAACATCGACATTATTTAATGTCTCTGAACAAATGATGACTACAGGGCTTTCTTGGATTCAGCCTAACTTAAAAAGCCTTGTTGTCGATGTCCAATGGTAAAGTCTGTTAATTGTTATCCGCTATTTATGCTTTTCCTTATTTATCTCATTATTTAGCTTTTCGTATTCATTCTACTGCATGCTACTGAAATGAAGACACTTTTGTATGGTCAGAAAAAAAGATGACTACTTCTGCTTGTGGTGTTTTCTCGATTGCAATAAAATTCCATGATCAGCCTCCCTATATGCAGTAACTACTAAATGATGCTAAGTTGCACTACTTTCCTTTATTTAGTTTGCTAAAACTTCACTAGGCATTATGTTATTATTGTCAAAGTGTTCCTAGGTCACCTGGTAATGAATTAAATAATGCATGGTATTGTGCATATTTATTAAAGACCAACTCTAAGTATCATGACCAAAACAGATAAGGCCACTGCCTTCACTGAGTTTATAATTTAGTCAAAGTGAACTATGTACAAAACAAAAATAAAATGCAGCTCTGGGAAAATGATATTGCAAATACATGCTTTGAAGCTCACCCCATTCCACTTCACATGTACAACTCTGACAGATAAAATATAAAAAAGTAAATATTAAAAAAATTCACTCTCAAAAAATGATGAACAAAAGAAAAATATCTCCAAGTTCAAGAAGTTGAAAAGAATTGAATAAAATAATCAGAATTGAACCTAATGTCCTGTTGGATTCTAGATCTGGAAGCAGTCAGAAGCTGCTAGGAGTCTAACTTCTGTGGAACAGCAAAGACTGAATGTATTTGGGGTAAATACTGGGAAAGGAGCCAAACTCTGCTGGAAACCAGTTGCCAGAGTGGGGCTTTCCATCCTGCACATAAAGGAGAGAAAAAATTTCTGGTACTGGGGCTCTGCCTAGCATGAAGCAATTTGCTTGGGGAGGCAGGAGGATACAGAGCCAACCTCCCAACCAGAAACTGAGACAGACTCTCCATGCTTGGATTCCTGGATCTTGGAACTGTTCCCATGGTGTAAATTCCTCAAACTTCTAAAATAAGACCTGATTATAGACCAGAGTCCCAAGGACCAGGTAGAAGCAATCCTAATACCACTAAAAAAATGAGAGATAGAGAAACAGAGAGATAGAAACAGAGTGTGTGTGAGTGTGCATATGGAGCTTAAAATACCAAAACACATGAATAAATACAATTCTACCAAATAAAAAATTCTAAGAACAGCAATAATCACAAGATTTCAGAGGAGATGAAAATAACATAATAGTCTAAACTTATTTAACACCGTTAACTCTTGGAATCCTCAAAAGTATAACCTGAGGAAAAATAGTCTAGAGATATACTTAAAACAAAATAAAGCAAAATAAATGTAGGTGAATATAAACAATTTAAAAACTTGGAAATAAAATATTAGTTGTTGAAAGAAAAAGAAATCATAATATATAAAGTCTGTGATGACTTCAAAGGGGTTTAGCAAACTATAAGTAATTTGTGCTGAGGAAGTAACACACAATGAAGTGTAAAACAGATAAAAAATATTAAAGAGGCGTAAAAACAGAGATTAAGATGCCTCAACATAAATTTAAAAGCAATTTAAGAAAAACAAATTCAGGAAATGATAGGGAACAAATATTTATTAAGACAATGGCTGAGAACTTTCCAAAACTGAACATAACACAAGCCCATTAGATTAAAAATGAATACCAGGTATTGCTCAGGATAAATAAAAACAAATCAACACTTAAAGAAACAAAATAGCAGGGCGCCTGGGTGGCTCAGTCGGGTAAGTGTCTGCCTTCAGCTTAGGTCATGATCTCAGGGTCCTGGGATCGAGTCCCAGGTCTGGCTCCCTGCTCAATGGGGAGTCTGCTTCTCGAACCTCTGCCCCTGCTCATGTTCTCTCTCTCTCAAATACATAAAATCTTTTTAAAAAAGAAAAACAAAAAATAGCATCAAGGATAAAGGACAAAAATGAAATCTTCAGTTGCACCATAAATAAAAGACAGTTTTTCCTCGGTGGTCTTATAGCAGACTTCTTATCCATAGTAATGGCCAGACACAATGGAGTAATATATTAAAAACCCTAAGATAACTGCCAATGAAAATTTTTTGTATCCTGCTGAACAATTATCCAAACGCAAATGACCAAATAAAAGCATTTCTAGATAATCAAAGAATAAGACATTGTACCATCTTCAAATTGTAATGTATACGTCAGAGGAAAAGTAAAATGAGAAGAAATCAATGGGATGCAAAAGTAGTGGTAAGCCCAAAATATTTTAACATGTATTGACCTATTTCATTTACTACTTCTGCATATAAAATAATACAAAATTTTGTTTTTAAGAATATAGAACTAAGTTCTAGAGAATTATGTCAAGAAAGGTGGAAGAAATTTAGTGTGCTGGTTAATTAAGATGTAAAACCAAGCCTTATTTTGTATGGAGAGGTTGATAGAGATATTGAATGGTCTAAGACATTGTAAGAAAGTCTTATAGTGAGAGATTGAATACATCAACAGACACTAACCAGGATATATATGACAAAAAAGTGCAGACCTTCATTCGTGCAGCACCCAGACCAAGTATCAATTCACAACCTTTGCAGCAATTGGCCCAGAGTTGTCGTGACTTAATCACTGACTATCAGTTTCCTATATTTTGCCCACCAACTCAGGGATCCACCAGCAAAAGCCAAATATGCCTTCTACACCATTCACATAACTCATTTCTAGTCAGATTTTCTTCTAGCTTTCCCATGCCAGCAACCTCCAATCACAGCACACCTGAAACCTTCCCAGTTTCCTTTATAAAGCTCTTCCTCTCCAGTGCTTGGCTTTAAATCTTGGCCAAAAGCAAATGATGGTGGCAATTCCTTTGCTAATACATGCTCTCAATGAGTAGCCTTGCTTTGTTATCATCTCTTTATTTTCCTGAAAGCTAAATATGTGTGGCTAAAACCATTAAGGAGAACCATTAAAATAATATGCGTACAAATTATAGGTGGTAAATAAACAGTTAAAAAAAAAGAAAAAAAAGAGGGAGAGCCTAGACATCTTTGTTAAATTATCAAACATCAAGAAAGGTTAAATTAGGCCAAAAGGAAAAAAAAATTTTTAAAGAGCATCAAATAAAATCTAACAAGTCATTCTAAATATATCAATAATAGGAGGATTAAATTCATCAGTTAAGAGAACACTAGATTGTATAAAATTGTATCCATGTAAAAGGCTATATACCCACTCTAAAGAGACTTGCATATAATAAAGCTATCTAGAAAGTTTGAAATGAATTTTCATGTAACAGATATATCAAACAAATACTAAATATATGAAAACAGATATTAATCTCGTTTACAGAAAAATTTGAAAATAATCAAAAGCATTAATTGGAATAGAGGTAAGAATTGCCCAATAACAAAAGCAAAAATCTGCCAACATAATAGAAAACTTATGACTGTCCATGCTTTAAATAAAGTAACCTTGAAATATACAATGAAAAATCGATAGAAATCTAAAGAGAAATTAACAAAGTCATCATCATAGTTCGATATTTAAATTGTGGGTAGGTAATAGATTATATAAATAGAAGTTGATGTATAAAACAAAAAAAAAAGTTTGGGCAAGTAAGGAAATGGAATATTTCAACAAAACAACTAAAAGGCTTGATGTAAAAGATACAGAACAATTAAATTACAATATAGATGTTTATATAATGTATGATGTTAGCAATATAATATAAAATAGAATTAACAAATACAGTACATTTAAAAACTTGAATCAAATAGACAGTGTTCCAAATACATATTTACTACCCAGATTGTCTCCTGGTGAAAAATAAAACTTGCATAAGCCAGTGAGCTTTTTAAAAGTGTAATAAGTAGGTAAATGTCTACCCTTCAAAAAGTATCTTAGGCACAGATGATTTTAAAGAGTAATTTTTAAATGAAAAAATTAATGGCTGACTTCAAGAGGCCATTTCAGATAATAGAAAAATAAGGAAATCTATTCTGAAAATTTCATTTGAATGGAATCATACACTATTTGCTTGTTTGTGTCTGGCTTCTTTCAGATAGCCTAATGTTTTGAAGAATCATCCATGTGTAGAATCTAGCAGAGCTTCATTTGTTTTCATGTCTGAGTAATATTTAATTGTATGGATATACTACGTTTTGTTTATCAGTTCATCAGTTGATGGATGTTTAGATTGTTTCCGTGTTTGGACAGCGCAAGACATTTATTAAGACATTTACAAAGATTATATAAGAAAATGATATATACCTATCCTACATAACTGTAAATAAAAAAATCTTAAAGAGTTTCAAATGAAATTCAAAAAGGTAATAAAAATATATCTTGATCATGTAGAATTTAATTCTAAGGGTACATGCATATACAGCTACATGCCCCCTATTAATACTATACACTGCATTAGAAGGAAAAGATGGCAATCTCAACAATGCAAAGCCTATTCAATTCAGTCCTTTTAGCAAGGAAGTAAGTGAAACAAATGCTTTAGACTTGTTAAAGAGTGCCTGCTAATAACATGCAATAAACTTCATAATATGAAAATGTATAAATATCTCTATTAAATCATGCTTACTATTTAATCTTATCCTGGAGGTCTTACACAGTGCAGTATAATGAGGAAATAAGAAGTATGAAAATTGGAAAGAATAAAGACATTTGGTGTTTCTGTGCACATATTATCATCTACAAATAAAATACTAAAATATTATTATTTATAGCAAAATTATTAGGAATGATGAGAGAAATAAATATGGGTTTTGAATATAAGATTTCCTAACAAAATTCTGTATACCCCAAAATGTAATAGATTAATATATAGTATAGTATATACACATAATACATATGTGTAGTGTATATTAGAGAATATACCATCACAATAGCAAAAAAAAAAATGAAACAAAGAAAAAACTAAAGCCATCTAAAGCTGTACAAGGCTTTTATTAAATATATTACCTTATAAAATTTTATTGTGGTACATTTAAAAACCTTCTAAAATGGAGAAATAATATATATTTTTTAATGAGAAACCTTGATATTATCAGTAATCTTCTTAATTTTTTCCTAGGTTAGTTTCTGTCAATCCTTTCTGGGGTTTTTATGGACCTTGTCAAGGAATGACAGAATTTATATGGAAGACTAAATAATCAGGATATCAAATATAGGTTTAAGACATAAGAACTAAAATGACAATAAGTAGGAAAAGATTATTTTTGAAGACCCTAAAACAATTTATAAATTTTTCAAAACTGATGATCTCATTTCACTAACAATCATTTCTATGAAACAAAAGACACTATAAAGCAAACTAAAAGTAAAATGAATTTAAAACCACACACAAATTAGGAGAAAATATTTTCAACATATATTACATACAAAGAATTAATATCCTGAACTTATAAAAACACTTCCCAGAAGTCAATAACAAAAGAACAATGACCAAAAACAACTCAAAAATAAAATCGATAAATGTTTTGAAAGCAGGTCAGTCACAAAAGAAGAATAAGGACATCTTTGGGGACAGTAAAAATGGGAAAACAGTTGCCTAATAAAGTAACAGAACAGGTGCAAGTAGGAGACTTCGTATGCATCAGACTGCCCAGGGCCATGGAGAATCAGGAGAATGGAATAGCCTTGTGCACTGTTAGATGCGAATGAAAACAGGCACACTTCTAGGAAGGCAGACATTGGTAATATTTTTCTCCTCTCACAGCATATTCAAGAAAATTGGGCAGAATATTCTAGTCGATAGCAAGTGTCAGTAGACTGTTGCGTACTTTCTTATCTCTTGTATTTTTCTGTTTTTTTTTTTACTAGTATCATTGAAAAATAAATAAGAAAAACAAAGCAATAAGTACTAAAAACAAAAGAAAATGGGTCTACGAGACAGAATTACAGAAAAGATATCATTTAGGACAAGTCCTCTTGAAGGTCCTAGCTTGTAAAACTGAGGTTCGAGAATTTAAATAGTGATTTCCTGAGGCATGGTTGGGAGAAGAGTCTACCAGATATAGAAAAGGACAGATATTAAAGCTCTGAGAAAAGGAAGTTAGGACATTCTAGGAAGAGAAAGAAAGCCAGGTTGACTTGAGTGAAGTAGATGATGAAATGGACCTGATTGAAGGTGATCCTGGGAAGACTGTTTATGTTCTTTATGAGCAGGAGGGAACCAATCGAATGATGGTAAGCAGGGACATCTTGCCATCAGTTCTGTTTTGTGATTTTGTTCTATTGTGAGAAGACTAGATTAAAAGGGTCAAGAAGAGACCAGGAAACACTAAATTGAACATTGTTCCTATTGCCCAGGCAAGAAAAGATGGTAGTGTAGACAGAGGGAAGTGGAACAACTTAAGAAATAGTTTGAACTAGAATGGGCAGGACTTCGTGATAGACAGCATGTGGGGGGAGGAGAGGGATTTTTTGAAGTATGGCTTTCAGACTAGCTCGGGCCAGTTCTGTTTGGACTACAAAATAAGCAAAAAAATAGAGAAGGAACAGGTTAGAGAAAGGTGTGGAAAAATGAAGAGAGATCAAGAATTCAGACACCAAAGTGGAGGGAGATTTTTAAATGTCCACACAGATACAAACCAAGCCGGGATCAACCTCTGTCTGTTAGTCCAATAGGATGCATGGCTGACTTCCTTTTTTAGGACTTTTTAAAAATTGGGTGTGTTTACTTCTTACTTTTCAAAATTGCCTCTTCCTTTTCCAAATCATCTTCTTAACATATTTGAGTGCTTTTATGTATGGAGTTTCAAATAAATTTGATTTTTATTGAGTTGTAGTTTTTAAAATCCACTTATAGAAATTCTAACAAAAGGAAGGTTACTGATCGGACATCGTATAAGCTATTATGAACTTGATTCTTTTGGACAATATTAATAATTTGTTACTTACGATAATATACATCTGCATAGGGCTTTGAAAATTTTAAGATGTTTTTGTATAGAGAAAAGAGAAAGATTTGCGATTAGATGTGTGGCAGCCAAGGGGAAATATACCATGATGTTTAAAGACATTTAATCGTATGTTTTTCATAACACTTCCACTTGACAACTGATTGATTTTAAATTCAAAAATTTGCTCATTTAATGTCATGGCAAGGACTCTGAGCCCTAAAAAAATGGGTAAAAACAATAACAGTCTTAAAATTAGCTAACATTTCTTGAGGACTTATCATGTGCCAGATGTTGTACAAAGCAATTTTTAACCCCCCCAATAATCCATATGCTAAGTACTATTATTTATTCCCTTTTAGCAGATGGGGAAATAGAAGCAAAGCAGAAACAATAATATACTTGGAAAATAAAAACTAAATAACCCTATTAAGATGAGATTGTCTGCTTGTAGTTCTATATGCCAGGCAGCCAAATCTTTAATGAACCTCAAATTTTGAGAACAAGTGTCAACTGAGGCAAGTTTCCAGACCTGAATTAGGAAGTGATTATTATCTGCCTCCACATTATTATAAGGGAAATTACATTTTATCCCCTATGTTTATTGAATAGTGCTTTTTGATTCAGGGAAGAAAGTCTGTTTTAGGTGTCAGCATGTCAGTTTACCATAATCATATTTTTATTTCCAAAACCCAGACCATTGGTCTTAACTGAAGTGGGTACTAACCATATTAAAACAGTTTAATGTTATTTCAGAAATTTTGCAAAAGAGAATGTGGGGAAAAATATTTAACATGCCTTTGTTCTAAAAGAAGTTTGGTTTGTATTTATAGAAGATTCCCACCTTTCAGAGCTGTGTATAATTGCCAAACTATACATTTTTAGCTAATACACTAAAATCAAACTAGGTACGTCCTGTTGAATAAGTCCGTTTCTACTCTATTCATATTGGATAGATACTGACAAAAATATTCAGAGGGAAAAAATGGTGATTCTAATATGAATGGTTAAAAACAAAAGAAAAATTACACGGTATATTAGTACTTTGGCAAATTACCAAACCTGTTTCCATGGGCTTCTTAATAAAAAAATATTGCACTACTTTATCATAGTAACAGATTATAGGGTTTCATTTTCCTTAGGATATCACAACCTTTTTATTTCAAAGTTTAACCTATAGATTACTGATTATTTACTTCCACTTCATAAAAATTCAGTACACGGAGCGCTGCACATGGAGAGGTCAGCATTTTTATCTTTTTTTGTGTAAAACTCTTTCAGAATCTAAGTACATTTTTTTTCTTTCAAAGAAAGGTGTGCTTATCAATATAAACATTTAAGTTTGATTTTCTAATAACTATAGGATCCATGGAGTCCTAAATTCACCATAGTTGTTGCCTTTTTGTTTTTAGTCTAAGCTGTATATTTTTTTAAAGATTTTATTTATTTATTCAACAGAGATAGAGACAGCCAGCGAGAGAGGGAACACAAGCAGGGGGAGTGGGAGAGGAAGAAGCAGGCTCATAGCAGAGGAGCCTGATGTGGGGCTCGATCCCATAACGCCGGGATCACGCCCTGAGCCGAAGGCAGACGCTTAACCGCTGTGCCACCCAGGCGCCCCTAAGCTGTATTTTTAAATAAGAAACTACTGATTTATCTTGTGTTCAACAATGCTAGATAATACAAATAGTTCTTGTTATCTTGTTGTTTGGCAACACCCACAAGCTTGATCAGCTTGAATGTGTTGTTGCATCACTATGTATGTAAGATACAACTGCTGTCCTAAGACTACAGTGCTAGGAACAAAATCAGTGTATTTCCAAATGTAGAAATTCAAACCTCCTCCACCAATAGCATGAATTGAAACATTTGGTTATCTTCAAAGAAATCCTCTGAATTCCTTTTCAGTGGTATGAAGTTTCTACTGTTTTCGCCAGGTCTTTTTCAGTCTTCATTTTACCTGTTAGAATCCTGAAAAATTGGGGATTTTTTTTTCTCTTTGGTTTTCTTTTGTTAGTTTTCACATCTAAATAATTTTTCATTTGCACAAGAAGGGTCTAGAGACCACACAGAGCTAGCATATTTTTCTGCATTGGTATTCCTTTTCATCTTTACCTTGTAGCTCATATCAAAGCTGTAATTGTTTGCTAGCCAGCAAAATCTAATGGCTCCCTCTGGTCAAAAGCTGTCAACAGCAATCTATCCAGCAGTGGGGGCATTGCCTGAAATAGAAAAGCATCGCATATGGTCGTATTCCTTGGTGAGCTACAAACAAGGCAGGGCTTAACATTTTCAAATACAAAACCATTACTAACTCTACATAGTAAGACCAAGGTTCTAACATCATTAATAGAGTCTAGCATATCATTACTAGAGAATATCACTTCTTGATTCATTAATGTCCTATAGGTGAAAGATAAACCAGTTATTTATTCTGCTTTTTTTTTTCCACTTTGATTTAGCAATGTGGCAATAAGTCTGTTTCTTAGATGTTAGATCATGATTTATTAGGTGTCCAAAAGTAAACCCGTACTCCACAATGGATAAAGAAAACAGGCCTCAAATGATCAGTCCAGATTTCCTGCTAAGTATAAAGACTGCTAAATTCATTAGGGAATCCAACAAAGAAAAACACCACAATATTAAAAAAAAAAAAAAAATCTCTCTAAAAGCTGTAAAGCACTGTTTACGAAATTCTGAGATGGGTGATTTGTTTAACATTTGTGTTATCACAATGGTATTGTGTAATCCTCCTGACACAGTCCAGTATAATGACTCTAAACATCAAACCAACTATTTAGCCTCATGCTGAGTTTCCCATCCAGGCTAATTAGAATTCTTGTCTTCTTAAAACATTTGCACTCATGGCTTTCCAATGGTTTTTCCACTTGTGGCCCAGCCTTTTGGATATTTCTAAATCAGAATGCACTGCATGCTGCTAGCTTTACTTGCCTCTTTATTCCTTCTGTCCTCTCACTGGATTGCCAGAATTCTGTTAGTAATTCCTCTGAAGAACCCCAAGAAAGAGTTTCTATTATCTCAGTTTAGAGGCATCCAAATTTAAGCAGACTAAAAACAAAACATTCATCCAGTAATTTTCATATGTTCTGGAGTCCCCTCTAGCTTTATATAATGTATAATGTATGATGGAGTGTGTGGATTGTTCTTGAGTTAAAAGTAAAATTCCTCATATACACATAAGCTATATAGGGCTTGATGCAGTGTTTTAAATATATGTCTAATATTAATTCATCTGAAAGAATGACTATCTAGGTATAGGCTTTAGGTAATAAATTGAAGGAGAAAATATTCTCTGGCCAGGTGGAAGAGGAATTATAACTCATGTATTCACATTTAGTATCATGAACAGCAGGGTACTATGTAAAAGTAGGAGGGTTGCACAGCCCTGTAGTCCATTACAAGGAACGTAATGGTAAGGTTCAGATATAGATAGATAGATAGATAGATAGATAGATAGATAGATAGATAGATAGATATAGATATAGATTTATATGGCATGTGTTTTTACTAAT
This sequence comes from Ursus americanus, assembly GCF_024610735.1. Lineage (NCBI taxonomy): Eukaryota > Metazoa > Chordata > Mammalia > Carnivora > Ursidae > Ursus > Ursus americanus. The sequence continues at coordinate 76,018,266 of NC_142129.1, forward strand.
TTTTTTCTAATTAAAAAACTTCCATGAATCCCTGGTAGGAATTCAGCCCCCACTGTAAATTTTAGACAAGTCATTAAATGCTACCTTGTCCTTTTATGGAAATCTTCAAAAAATACTTCAGAGATCATTATAAGCAACTGATGGCAAGTCCTACTGGAACCTGCCAGTGGTTTCATCACACTAATACATCCCACAGCTGAACTAAAAAATGGAAGAAGCCTTCAGTCTAAATTCAAACACATGAGAATGGCTTTGGTTTAGTGAAAGCATGACGACATATTTGGTATTTTGTCTACTTTCCTGACACATAACTCCAAGGTTCAGTGAACTGGTAGTATGTTTTGTTCATTATAACATCTTCAAGCATTTCTAAGATGTCTGGGGTTTGGCAAGCTCCAAAATTAACTTGCCAAGAACATTTTCCATTAGTATTTACACCCATACATATTTTCAGGGAAACGGTCTGAGTGTTTCTGATTTAATAAGAGCTATTAAATGTACAAATGGCCCCTTCACTACACTATGATAAATAAAACTTATTTTTAAGGGAAAAATGAAAAAGAATTCATATTTGCCAATGAGCCTCAATTTTAAAAGATTTGAATTTTGTCTAAGCCTTAAATCAAAATATTATTAAATCCTAGAATCAAATCAAAAACATTCTTGCCATGCATAACATCTATGTAATTTTCTATTCATTTTTCCATCTTTGTTTAATTTATCATACCTCACGTAACACCAAAACGTTTTAAATACTTTGACATGTGTATGTCAGTTTACTAACAGTGCTTTCTGGATTGCTTTTTATTTTAAGTTGGTAATAATAGTAGTTGTTCATAGAGAAGGGCATAATTCAGCTTGCTAAAACAAATAACAAAAATTAGGTGGAACTGTATTGTCTTTCCCTAAGCACTAATGTATTACATGTTAAATAATAGATTAAATACAATCCATAAGAATGTGTAAGTATGCATAAACCGTACTATTGTATTTGAACACTATAATAAGGCATTAATATCTAGTATATTAAAGCACTAATATCTACTATAATAATACTGAAGACAATATTTACTAAACTTTATATCATCTATCTCATGGTTCATGAGGGCTACTTGTCATTGTTTTAATAAGCTAAATGCCAGATCTCTGAAGTTTCTAATTCTTTAAACTTGAGAATCTTTCCATGTGGAAGGACTGCTATTTGGATCAAACTATGTTCATCTGAGGAAGAGCAGATTTAAGCCGACTCAATTTAGAGACTTTTCAGGAAAGAGAACATACAGGTTTCCAGAACATCAAGGAGAGAAGTGTAGAGAGACAATGTTGACATGTTAGCTGCTAACTTAGTTTCTTGATGTAGTCTTTTCAGCGTCTCTTCTATCAACATTTTGTTTTTTACTTTGAGAAGCACTGTACATAACTTTTTTTTTATGACCTATGACCATGCTCTTCAAACTGAGAGGTATTTTCCCCTGGAAAACATACTTTCTGAGGGAGAAGCAAGTATGAACAGTGTTAAGGAACTCACTTTCCTGCTCTACTTCTCAACTTTCATGAATACTCTTTGCTAAAATGTGTGTGTCTGAGAATATATTTGCAGTCAAGATATTATGCCATTTTCCCCCTTTTATTTTAATTGAAGTATAGTTGACATACAATATTCTAGTAGTGTCAGGTGTACAACATAGTGATTCAATAATTGTATGTATTATGAAATGCTCACGTGATAAGTGTAGTTACCATCTGTCACCAAAGTTATTGCAATATTATTGACTATATATTCCCTATGAGGTACTTTACATCCCCGTGACTAATTTATTATATAACTGAAAGTCTGTACTTCTTAATCCTCTTCACTCATTTTGCCCATCCCCCACACTCTCCCTAGCAAACACCAGTTTGGTTTCTATGATTCTGTTTCTGTTTTTGTTTGTTTATTTGTTTATTATGTTTTTTAGACTCCACATATAAGTGAAATCATATGGCATTTGTCTTTTTCTGTCTGACTGATTTCACTTAGCATAATATCCTTTAGGTCCATCCATGTTGTCACAAATGGCAAGATCTCATTATTCTATGTGCTGTTATATGGTTTATGTCTTGTGTATGTATGTGTGGCTGTGTGCTGTGAGTACTCAATGTATGATGTGTGTGTGATGTATGGATGATGTATGTAGTATATATGTTCTGTGTGAGCTGTGTATGTGTAGTGTGTGTGTTTGGTGTGTGGTATAAGCTTGGTGGATGTGTACTGTGTGTGGTGTGTGTGTCTTGGTGAGTATGACTTACTTGTGTTGTGTATGTATGTGTGGTGTGTGTGTTGTATGTGTGTGGTGTGTGTCTGGTGTATGTGTGTTATATGTGGCACATATGTGTTGTTTAGAGATATAGGTCTATTGTGTTGTGGTGTATCTGTGGTGTAGGTGTCAAGAAACATCTTCCTTTCATTACCTTAAGATTTTGAATTTATGTATACAAGCACATGGGAAAAGCCATATGCTTCCATCCGTGAAACTACACTGTGCTTAGAACATCCCTCAAATAACATCTTCCTTTCGTTTTAATAAAATTATTTTTAAATTATGTGTGTAGGCACTGGGAAAAATGATGTGCTTAACTCCTTGAAATTATACTGTCCTTAAATTACATTGTTTTCTTTTTCCATTCATCTATTGATAGACACTTCTGTTTCTTCCATATCTTGGCTATTGTAAATAATGCTGCAATAAACATAGAGTTGTGTATATCTTTTCAAATAATGTGTTTTGATATTCTTTGGGCAAATACCCACTAGTGGTGTTATTGGATCATATGGTATTTCTACTACTTTTCATAGAGGCAGCACCAGTTTACATTCCGACCAAGAGTTCATGAAGGTTCTCTTTTCTCTACATCCTCACCAACCTTTGTTGTTTTTTATCTTTTTAATACTAGTTATTTTGATTGGTGTGTGTTGATATCTCACTGTAGTTTTGATTTGCATTGATTTTCCCTGATGATTAGTGATGTTGATCATCTTTTCATATGTCTGTTGACCATCTGTAAATTTCTTTGGAACTAGAAAAGACTTCAAATACCAAAGCAGTCTTGAGAAAGAAGAACAAAGCTGGAGGTCTTCCAATCCCAGATTTCAAACTATATTACAAAGCTATAGTAATTAAAACAGTATGGTATTGGCGCAAAAATAGGCACATAAGTCAATGGAACAGAATAAGGAGCCCAGAAATTAACCCATGCTTATATGATCAATTCATCAATGACAAATAAGGCAAGGAAATATAATAGAGAATAAACAGTCTCTTCAATAAATGATGGTAGAAAAACTGGACAACTACATGCAAAAAAGAGATTGGACCACTTTGTACACCATATATAAAGGTAAACTCAAAATGGATTAAAGACCTAAATGTAAGACCTGAAACCATAAAACTCCTACAAGAAAACTCTTGGACATCAACCTTAGCAACATTTTTCTGGATTTGTCTCAGGGAAGTAAAACAAAAGCAAAAATAAACAATTGGGACTACTAATAGTTTGATAACTAAAAAACTTTTGCACAGTGAAGGAAACTCTCAACAAAACAAAAGGCCACCTACTGAATGGGAGAAGATATTTGCAAATGACATATCTGATAAGAAGTTAATATCAAAAATATATAAAGAACTCATACAACTCCACACACAAAAACAAATAATCCAATTTTAAAATCGATAGAGGACCAGAGTAGACATTTTCCACAGATGTTATGCCAGTTCTGTTTTCTGACCCCATCTCCCTTTTCCACTTATTCTCACATATCTTGGATCTCGCCAAGGTGCATTTGGCATTATATGTAAAAATCCCCAGTGTGCCAAATGAAGAAACAGTGAAAAAAACCTTTGCCTAAGAAACCTCCTTTAACTTCAGACACTTGTATGAAAACTAGGAAACTTGATAGGTCTTGGTAAAGCCTGTTTTTAAACTTCCCCAAAGTTGAAGATGTACATGACTTTGATGGCTGGGTAACTAATGCTTTTACGATTTAAGTGGTTTGCAGTGTTTGCTTTCAACAAAATTAAAGGAAGACCTAATTGAGTTGTCAGCTAATAAATCATTAAAAGTAATTTGGTTAAAAGATCACAATATAATTTTGGCATACAACACAGAAAGAGTTTAAATAATTGAGTGATATATCTCTGCTAGAATAATTTTCATTTCCATTTATTCATTTTTTAAAATATGAAATATGTTGCTTACTGTTGGCATTTATAACCATGAAAAAGAGGAGTAAATTTGAGGTCGAATCCTGGGTGATTCTAGAAATAAGTTATATTAATCCACGTCTGCATAAAATAATTAGAGTAAAAACCCATTCATCTCATTAAAAAAATGAATAAAATTTGTTTAATAATTACCTGTCAAATCTCAATTATATTAATTGTCTATTAGTAATAATTCTATAGAACTGAAAACAGGGCTGGCTTTGGCAGCATGTATACTAAAAGTGGAACAATACAGAGAAGTTTAACATGGACTCTGCAAGGAAGGCATGCAAATTCATGAAAAACTAATTCATAAAAAGCAAATTTAAAAATTGAAAATAAGTAATAAATACATTTTTAAAAATCAGAATTTATAGTCATCAATTTTTTTTAAAAAATGTTGAATATGGATCTAATTTTTCATTTCCTTTGCTTGGAATAAGGGAATAAGTAAAAAGAGAAAATGTTTGAATGATACATATGTCATTAAAATATCTACTGATGAGGGGCGCCTGGGAGGCTCAGTAAGTAGAATGTCTGACTCTTGATTTCAGCTCAGGTCATGATCTCTGGGTCCAGGGATCTAGCTCCGTGACAGGCTCTGTGCTGGGCTTGGAGACTGCTTAAGATTCTCTCTTTCCCTCATCCTCTGCCCTTCCCTCAGTCTCTTACCATGTGCACTCTCTCTCTAAAAACAAAACAAAACAACAACAAAACAACAACCAAAAAACCCCAAAACCGATTAAAGTATCTACTGATGATATGATTTGGGTGAGATAGTTTTGACCCTTGTTTTAATAATGATATAACTAAATTTTTAAAAGTGTAGAAGTACATGAAAATACAACATTAAGGATAATTTTGAAAAGAAAATACCTATAACTCTAGCAACCTTAACAAACACATTTTCAATTATTTTTGTCCTCTAGTCTGTGTATTATTTTTATAAAATATATCAATCTATTTTAAAGAAACTTAATCCTAATTTTTGTTATTAGAAATATCTCAAGGGAAAAACGTACAACAGAGAGATCATTTATGTTAACAAATGTGGTAGATAATTTTAGCAGCTTTGAGGGCAGGTCGACAAGATATGTAATTTCTGCTATGATATAATATGAGGTATATAATTTCAGCAATGATTATTCTAGTCAAAAATGTCTCATTTGAATCCATCAAGCTTTCACATTTAACTTAACAGTTTACTGAAAATATCACAGAAAGAGCAATAAGCTAAAGGACATCAAGAGGAAGCAAGCAGACAAAATCAGAAGGGAGGATGTTCTTTTGGACAACTGTCCCATTCATGTCAACAAATCAGTGTTAATTAAAAACATACCTGATTAATGAAAATCTGGAAATATTCCAAATTGAGGATGCAATGTCGGTGTAAGATAAAAATGGCATCTCAAATCAGGGAGGAAAAGATACAACTTTGTAATAAGTAAATTTGTGTAATGAGAGCTACGTAAAGAAAATAAATTTGGGTCCAGTCCTCCCATTATGTGCTGGATAACTTCTAAATGGGTTAGAGATTTTTTTTTTTTTTTAATCTTGTAAGTACTAGAAGAGAACATAGGTGGTAGGTTTGACTAAAAAATCCAGAATGGAGAAAACTGCCCATATTAGGACACAATTTATAAACAAAATTATGGAAAATATCAGTAAATTGATAAATTCACCACTGAAAAATGGAAAATGACAAACTGAAAAAAAAGTAATTTGTACAATAGATAAGGGTAACCCATTAACTCTGTTAAATCTAAAACCAAAAGTCCCAGTGCTATAGAAAAATGAAAAAAAAAAAATTCAGGTAGCTCAAAGAGAACAGAAATACAAGTGCTCTGAAAAATATGGAAAGATGTTCTGCTTTGCTCATAATAAGAAATTGCAAATTAAAAACACCCTGAGATCCCATTTCTCACATATTGTATTGGCTAACATCCAAAAGTTTGGCAATACTCTCTGTGGATGAAAATGAATAAAACATTCTCCTATATTGGTAATGGAAATGCAAAATGTTAGAACCACTTTGGAAGGAAATTTAATAATTACCAGCAACATTTTTGCATTTGTTTTGTGACCCAGTAATACTACTTCTAAGAACATATCCCAGAGATACACTGAAAAAAATATGAAAAATAAAATGATGTGTAAAAGGCTATTTATGGTAGCAATACATGAAAAATAAAGCCTGGAAAAAAACCCAAATGTATATCAAGAAGGGACATGGGTTGGTTAAATGCACACAGTAAAGTAAACCAATAGAGTTCTAGGCAATACTAATCCTAACACAATGAAAGGAATATGACTAGTAAGGATTTTTCCCCAGTATGTATTGTTAAAGAAAGCTAGATGGAGAAAGTGGGTATAACATGCTATTATACATGTAATAAGTATAAATGGGAACACATTAAATATAAGCAAACAGGGGTGCCTGGGTGACACATTGGTTAGGCTTCCAACTCTTGGTTTTGGCTCAGGTTGTGATCTGAGAGTCGTGAGATCAAGGCCCGTGTAGGGCCCTGCTCAGTGCAAAGTCTGCTTAAGATTCTCTCTCCCTGGGCACCTGGGTGGCTAAGTTGGTTACGCGACTGCCTTCTGCTCATGTCATGATCCCGGGATCCTGGGATAGAGTCCCACTTGGGGCTCCCCCTGCTCTGCAAGGAGCCTGCTTCTGCCCCTCCCTCTGCCTGCCACTCCCCCTGCTTGTGCTCTCTCTCTCTCTCTCTCAAATATATAAATAAATCTTTAAAAAATATAAAAGCAAACATATTAACTGTTAATACATACATATGCGTATAGCTTATTGTAAGATCTGGAAAAATAATTTTGAAATTAGAAAACATATGGATACTTTTAGAAATAAGAGAGAAGAAGATGAAGAGGACAGAAATAACAGCTAGACTTCTTCGAATATGCTGTTTTGTAGGTTTTTTTCCTAGAACCATGTAAATATTCTGCATAATTGTAAAACAAAACATTTAAAAGGGGAAAAAATAGCATTCCTAAAACCTGAAAACAAATAGAAACAAATGAAACCATGTATTGAATTGATCGTATAAACACCCAAAGTGGAATTAGTCCAAGTGCCTATAAAACACATTAATTTAACTAGACACTCATACCCATATAGAGCAATGACAAAAACATTGGAGGGGAGGTGGGTGGGAGGATGGGGTGGCTGGGTGATGGGCTTTGGGGAGGGTACGTGTCGTGGGGAGTGCCGTGCATTGTGTAAGACTGATGAATCACAGACCTGTACCCCTGAAACAAATAATACATTATATGTTAATAATAAAAAATAGAACCGTTTTCAGTATATATTTTGTTAGTAATTAAGGATACCATTAGTGTGATACATAAATAGACACAGTTATCTTCTTTTCCTACTTCATAAATGTTAGACGTTTTGGTCATAAAAAGTTTTGAAATGGATGGAGACATAGGCAAATTGATAGATGAAGAAGGTTTCAAGAACATCAAATAAAAATGAAAAGAAGTTTTAGAGACATCACAGCCAAAAGTGATTCTTTATCTTGAATTAAGTACTGATTGGAACAACTTTAGGTTTATTGGAGATAATTTAAATATAATCTGTGCACTAAAGAGTCAAAAAGTGGAATGGAAATAGAAGAAATGGAAACAAAGGTACAATACAGAAATGGTGAAATGAAGACAAATGATGACAAACAGATCACAAAAGAGTATGTATCATAAGATCACATTTCAAGGAAAAAGCAAGGTCTTTATACTTAGAAAAAGATCTGAAAGTCAATAGTCTAGTATGTTTGGGTTTGGGAGAATGTTCGTATTGTTCTTCCTCCCTTTATTTTCTAATTTTCTACACTGGATATTTACTGCCTTGATAAGAATAGGTTATTTTAGCTAAGAAATAAAACATACATTAATTTTTTCTACCCTCAGGCCATGATCTCAGGGTCCCGAGATTGAGCCCTGCGTGTGGCTCCCTGCTCAGTGGGGAGCCTGCTTCTCCCTCTCCCTCTGCCTCTGTGTGCTCACTCGCTCTCTCTCAAATAAATACATAAATAAATCTTTAAAATCTGAATATAAAACAGGACTATAAATTTATTAAACTATTCCCCATTCTTTTGTTATATTTGAGAACGTTAATACTGTGTATGTCTTAAAAGAGTCATTTAAATGGAACAATGTAAATCTAACTGAATTAAAACTAAATATTTATCATTCATTCCTTTACAGGTTGAAAGATCTAACATTTCTCAAACCAATTATCATTCAAAGACTGGTTTTCCCGAAGTTTAGTTTTACTTCTACCCCTTGCCACTTTAAAGCTATACTTATTTTGGTCACGCAGTTGTTCCTGAGGCGTACATTTAGTGATTAAAATAGATTTTATTTCTGCCTGTACTTTTCTTTACCAAATAGAAAATACATTTTTTTATCTTTTATGTTATTACTGAAAAGACCTCCATCATTGCTAATTGATTTTTTTAAGTATTTTTATGCAGTTGTTACTATGAAGACATATTCAGTGATCCAGACCGTGCATTATCTTACTAGCCCAGCACAATCTGTTACCATAGTCTATACTGTATATTGTAAGCTAAATGACAAAGTGTGAGACTAATTGGTGGGAATTTTACATGGTCCAGTGATGTAATATCAAAAAAGGCATGCTTTCTATGCAGAGAGAGAGGGTATGCTTTTCTTTCCCACAATTCCTTCTTTCAATATATTCTTTTTAAAGATTTATTTATTTATTAGACAGAGAGAGACAGCCAGCGAGAGAGGGAACACAAGCAGGGGGAGTGGGAGAGGAAGAAGCAGGCTCATAGCAGAGGAGCCTGATGTGGGGCTCGATCCCAGAACGCTGGGTTCACGCCCTGAGCCGAAGGCAGATGCTTAACCGCTGTGCCACCCAGGTGCCCCCCTTCTTTCAATATTTTTAAATTAACATTATTTGCTAATTTGTTTTACACCTATAATTTTTTATCCCTCTCTTTAATAGCCTGTTTCTTGAGTCTTCCCTTCAAATTATAGTCAAAATTTTTAAAGGATGTATTTATTATAGGTGATAGTTACTCATATCCCAGAACTATAATTTTTAGAAGAAATTTAACTACCGTTCCTTTGGCAAACTGACAATATATCTTTAACAAAAAGAGTAATAATTCTTTCTTGTCCCATTTCTCACCCTGGTAAACAATAGCTCTTGGTCTTTTTAGGGCTGGCAACGTTCATGGTCAACAGTTGTAACTTCAGCATATGTTACTGGAATGTCATTCTGCTTAGGGCTTCTGCATGTTTGGGAAACTATTAGGTTTGGGTATTGTGATTAAGATGAAGGTCAGTTTGGCCATAACTTTTTTATGGAGACTTTGAGAGTCCAGGTTTACTACTTACTAAACTGTTCTAAAATGAAGTGTGTATCCTTTATAAGAGTCACATCTTAGAAAAAAGTGTGATCCTTATAAAAATGATGCAAGTGATTTTAATAAAGGGGCTACAAAAAAGGGAAGCTATAACCTGCTCCCCCTTTTCACTCTGGGGCCATCTGTTGTAAATGAATAAAGGCACAAATTGGGTTTTATGCTGAACACTTTAAAGTCAGTAGTGGTTTAAGGTTATAAGCAAATGAAAACCAGAAGGAGACTTGGAAGTTCCTCGAACCTATGTGCTTGAAGATGCAAGTATCTACCAGGTAACTATAGTGAGAAAAATGATGAGGATAAGCTGGCAAGTTTGAGAAAGGATACTCCCATATTCCCAATCACTTTGTACTCTGGAGTCAGTCTGTGAAAACAATCTTGAGTCTGGGCCAAATTAAAACTAAAAGATGTTAGAAAAAAAATGTATAAAGCAACTTAATGACTTTATTCTTTGCTTAAGAAACATTTCTACGATTTTTGTTGTTAAAATGCCCTTTGTTTTGTGAAATGATTATACTTAGAGGTCATATTGCTGTTGTTTTTATTTTTCTTTTTAATCATTTATCCAAAATACATAAGTTAGTAACTGTACAGATTAATAGTTATTTTTGAAATTGTACTGACAAGTGGAATGGAAAGGTAGGAGAACCACAAAATTGGTCCAATTTACTCACATAAAAGTGCTTTTCCCAACATGACATCGTGTTCTGGCCTCTCTAACATACCCTGGTGAGGAAGTAGACTAAGATATGAACTATAACGCATGAAGGATTGGATAGCTTAGCACTGAGAAACTCAAGAACAGTAAAGGAAATGCATTTAAGGGTACTGTTCCCTCAGCCTGGAAGCCACTACTTTATAAATCCCCACACTCTTGAAAGGCCTTACTCATTTAATATTTGTCTCCTTTTTTAAGTCTTCTGGGCTTCCCCTTTTTAGGCTAAGATCTGCCTTTCTATTTCACCAGAATATCTCCATAGGGAGTATATGCTCTTTAAAAACTGCCTGGCTCAAAATGGACATTTATCAACTCAAATGTTAGCTGAGCTGGACTGAGTTTATCTTGCTTATTCTGCTTATTTGGCTTTTAATTACAATTACCTAGATTTTTCCTATGTCTCATCTCATTTGGGAAGAAGAAGCTGGTGCCATGTAGTAATTCTGGGCTTTCTTTGTTTGGCCTGTCTGCCAAGATAGAAGCGGGGCCTCCAAGTTCAGAAGGTGAACTAGGATCGGGTTACTAAATTCTGACCTAATGCTTTTTTCCTACTGACTTAGGATAATGAAAAAAAATGCACTCACTTTGTATTATGAAGATTCATGTAGCATCCCAGCTCTTAAAGAAGCTCCTATCAAATACATTAAATGTTTTAACAACTAGAGAGAGAGAGAGACAGAGAGAGAGAGAGAGAGAGAGAGTGCTACAGGACAGAAAAAAGTATTACTTTAAGAACTGACTGGTAGATTCCTATGAGAATGTGTTCTTACTGTTTAGCAAATTTCCCCAAGGTGTAGAGATAGAAGGAACATCTACAGAAATACTTCCATTTATAATAAATTTGCATCCCAATAAAAAAAAATTGGCATAACCTTTATTACTGGTAGTTCAAGTAACACAGTGGTTAAGCTCTCAATGAGGCCTTTCTCTGGTGCTTTTGGATTCTTGGTATCTTCTTCCTCTCTAGCTCCAGGCCCTCAAGCCATGTTTGGTGGCCAGGCCTTTCCCTGAAACCTTCTTTGGTTGCTTTCTCTTACTTATGTCTAAATCCAAGACCTCTTGGAAGGTACAAAGGCTGAAGGCAACACAGTAGTTTCCTCATTTTTTTTTTTAAGAAAGTGATACTAGCTGTGATAATCCAGCTCTGATAGGTGAGACCTTATATTTTCATAATTACTAGGGAGATTTAGTAAAGGAATTTTGTGAGTACATAAATTAATCAAGGAATTAATCTAAATATATAAAAAAGAAATTCACCAAGTAGAATGAGAATTTATGTGATATATTGGGAAGACTTTCTGATCGAGATCAATTTTAGATTAGCACCAGAAGAATGTTGATATAGAATGGGATAGTCCAGAGCTTTGAGGGGTCAGAGGAACACTGGGGGATATCATCTGCACCACGAATGGAGTAGATGTTTATGAAGAGCATGTGGAAAGATGGTAGGTCCATGCAGTGCTTCTCAACATTCTTTAAATATAATGGCACATAGAAAATAATGTCAGTTGTTTGTACTATAACTGGGGTAAATAGAAGAGGATCGTCATGATGGTAAACACCCTCCTTAGACGTCTATGGGCTCCATTCAACAGCTACTAGACCTAAATGATGAATGTTTGGATAATCTAAAACCCATTTTTGGTGTATGAGTTGAAAAAAGTGGATAAACTCCTTTGAGCAGTTTTAACAGATTCTCAGGTTGACATATCTAGGATTTCATACCCTGGAGAAACCACATTTCTGCCTGCAGTATAGCCTTGGATTCCTGTGTTTGGTCCTTAAGAAATGCTTTTACCCAGCAGCAAAGACACACAGTAATGAATTGATGTTTAAATTCAGGAAAGAAAGAATGCCCTTTTAAAAAAAGTTATTGCTTTTTAAGTTAAAATTTTAAGCTAAGTTATTAACTCATTAACATAAGTTAAATTATCTCGACCCTATGAAGACAGAAGCACCTGCTTTTGTGGTGCTGACAAACTATACATAAAATCATTTCTGAGAATGCCAAATCCTTGGAAAAAAATAAAGCAGAGCAAGGCATTCAAATGTGTCTGGGGTTGGGAAGTTGCTTCCTATTGGAACATCATGACAAGCCCACCTCAAGGTCAGCTAAGCCCCACAGTATGTGAAGAAGCCATGTGTCTCCTGGGAATTTAGTTACATTCCAGCTTAGGACACAGCAAGCTCTGAAAGCGGAGATAAGAAAGACGAACAGAAAGAAAGATAACGTGGCTGGCTAGCACTTAGTGAGATGAGGAATAAGGGGCCTTTAAAAGACAAGATGAGAAACGTAGCTGGAGGTGTATCACCTACAGGCATAGTAAAATTTTGAGTTTTGTCCCCAAATTTGAAGGTTTGAAATTGGTAAATCAGCATGATATGGTTTACATTTTTTGTTTGTTTGTTTTTAAGTTTTTATGTAAATTCCAGTTAGTAAACATACAGTGTAATATTAGTTTCAGGTATACAATATAGTAATGCAACATTTGAATACATAACCCCGTGCTCGTCACAAGTGCCCTCCCTAATCCCATTACCTATTTAACCCATCCTCCAGCCCACCTCCCCTCTGGTAACCCTCAGTATGTTCTCTATAGTTAAGAGTGTTTCTTGGTTTTCTTCTCTCTCTCTTTCTCTCTCTCTTTTTTCTCCTTTGCTCATTTGTTTTGAAATTCCACATATGAGTGAAATCATATTATATTTGTCTTTCTCTGACTGACTTGTTTTGCTTAGCATAATACTTTCTAGCAACACCCATGTTGTTGCAAATAACAAGATTTCATTCTTTTTTATGGCTGAGTAATATTCCAGTGTGTGTGTGTGTGTGTGTGTGTGTGTGTGTGTGTGTGTGTGCGCGCGCGCGCGCTTCTTCTTTGTCCATGCATCAGTCGAGGGACATTTGGGCTTTTTCCGTAATTTGGCTATTGTAGATAGTCCTGCTATACACATTGTGGTGCATATATCCCTTTGAACTGGTCTTTTTGTATTCTTTAGGTAAATACCTAGTAGTGCAATTGCTGGATTGTAGAGTAGTTCTATTTTTAACTTTTTGAAGAACCTCCATACCATTTTCCACATGGCTGCACCAGTTTACATTCCCATCAACAGTGCATAAATGTTCCTTTTCATTCACATCCATCTTAACACTTGCTGTTTCTTGCATTTTTTTTAAAGATTTATTTATTTTAGAGACAGAGAGAGAGAGTGGGGCAGAAGGAGAAAAGGGAGAGGGAGAGAGAGAGAATCTCAGGTAGACTCCCTGCTGAGCATGGCGTCCAACCCAGGGCTCGATTTCACGACCCTGAGATCATGACCTGAGCCAAAATCAAGACTCAGACACCTAACCCACTGAGCCACCAGGCACCCCAACTTGAATTTTTTATTTTAGCCATTCTAACAATTATGAGGTAATGTCTCATTATAGCTTTGATTTGCATATTCCTGACAATGAGTGATATTGAGCATCTTTTCATGTGTCTGTTGGTCATCTCTAGGTCCTCTTTGGAGAAATGTCTGTTCATGTCTTCTACCCATTTTTAATTGGATTATTTTGGGGAGTGGTATTTAGTTGTATTAGTTTTTTATACATTTTGGATACTAACCCTTTCTCAGATATGTCATTTGTAAATATCTTCTCCCATTCACTAGGTTGCCTTTTAGTTTTGTTGATTGTTTCCTTCATTGTGCAGAAACTTTTTATTTTGATGTAGTCCCAACAGTTTATTTTTGCTTTTATTTCCCTTGTCTCAGGAGACATATCTAGAAAAAGGTTGCTACAGCAAGTGTCAGAGATTACTGCCTGTGCCCTCTTAAAGGATTTTTATGGTCTCAGGTCTCACATTTATGTCTTTAATCCATTTCAAATTTATTTTTGTGTATAGTGGAAGAAAGTAGTCCGGTTTCATTCTTTTGCATGTGGCTGTCCAGTTTTCCCAATACCATTTGGGGAAGAGACTATCTTTTTTCCATTGGAAATTCTTTTCTGCTTTGTCAAAGATGAGGAAGTGTATTGCGGAGAAGCAAGAGTGGAATCTTAGAGATTGATTGGAAAACTCTTGTGGCAAATTAGGCAAAATATGATAGCTTGAAGCAGAGTGGTAGTAGTGGAAATGAAGCAAATTGGTTAAATTCTAGCTATAATTTGGAGAAAGCATCTTCCAGAATCGGAAATTCCAAATTGTTAGAGTCCCAGAGATGATTACATTAACTTACTTATGTCACAAGAGACTGATGTATAAAATCAGAATGCTAAATTTTTAAGAAAGAAGATAGTCTAAATCTAACCTGTCGAAATAGTCTGTCTCTTTATGGGGGGGGGGGGGACTTGGGAAGCAAAAAATATTTACTTTGATTGAGTGGAAGGCAGATTAGTGCTGCATAGACTTTGCCAATTTTGTGCTTTGATTTTTTTTTTTTAATGATTTAAAGGCACACAAGTCCATTTTGGTGGATATAATATATACAATCAGGTCACAATAGTCATCTGTTCATTTGAGAATCATTCTTTCTCTGTTGGGGAATATGTTTCTCTCTGACCTTTTTATGATATGAGTCAGGATGGCCCAGTAATAGCTCAGCTTTCGGAATATAATATTTTCATTATAGACATGCCCCATAGAACATGTTCTTGGTTAATCTATCCGAGTAGAATGCTCCTTGTTTTTAATAAACAAACATCTATCTCTCATGTACTATTTTCATCTGAAAATAAAAATTGGGAAAAGTAGTTTTCATGCTCCCCAATAATACATGGTAAGCAACAACATTAATAACAAAAAAGTACTTGGGAAAACTCTTTAGTTTTATACACACACACACACTTTTTTTTTTTTTCAAGATTTATTTATTTTAGAGAGAGCAAGAGAGAGCATGAGCAGGAGGGGCGGAGGGAGAGGGAGAGAGAATCTCAAGCAGACTCTGTGTTGAGCACAGAACCCAATGTAGGCCTCAGTCTCACGACCCTGAGATCACGTGAGCCAGAACCAAGAGTCAGCAGTTTGACTGCACTGCCCAGGTACCCCTCTTCACTTACATTTCAGATACAATGGGCAGAACTTAGAATCTCATGTGGATGTCTTAAGGATTACTCTAAATGTCAGTGCAGGGAATATTGCTGCAACCAAGAGTGACCATGTTAATGGAATATAAAGCAACTATTTTCTAATACCTATATAAGTTCCTTAGTGATCGGGAAGTAATGTTTTAGATTTATATCCTAACATGGTAGCATACTTCTTAGACAAAAGTGTTTTACTGTGTTGCAATTAGAAGATATTGAATGTAAATTTTAGTTTTTCATGTAGTTCATTATAGTTTTTCCAGTTTAAATAATAGGAAATGGATCCTGTAATGGACAGAATAATATCCCCCAAATATATAAAGTTCTACTAGAACCTGTAAATGCTACCTTACTTGTAAAAAACAAAACAAAACAAAAAACGAAAACCCCCAAAAAAACCCCTGTATCCTTATAAAAAGGATACAGAAGGAAGTTAGACACACAAAAGAGAAAAAGGCTATGAATGCTGACAGCCCCCAGAAGCCAGAAGAGGCAAGAAACAGATTCTCCCCTAGAGCCTCTGGAGAGATTCAGACTCTGCCAACACCTTGTTTTGGGTCCAAAAATACTGATTCAGGCTTCTGGCCTCCAGGACTGTGAGAGAACAAATTCTGTTGTTTCAAGCCACCCAGTTGGTGGTAATTTGTTATAGCAGCCACAGGAAACTAATACAGGTCCCTAGTCAGCATTTTATAAAGAACCTCTGAATTTTCAGAAATGGATTTCTGATGTTAAATAAATGATGTGATGTGTGCATTCCCCAGCTTCTTGGATGAAAGCCTACTTTTGAAACATATATACCTTTTATGTCCCCTCTATTGTGACGAATTTTAACCACAATTGCTTGCACCACATCCAAAAATGAACTGATGCTATGCTCTCTCTTGTTGTGCCCACTTGCTTAAACATTTGATCCAGTGTTTCTCCAGGCTTCTGTTTCTGCTCCTATTCCAGTATCATCTACTACCTAAAACTACCTGGTCGGGAGGTAGAGGATGTTGTATCTAGAAAGTCAGAGTTTTAAGCTATTTTGAAAGAGAAATCTAGTCACAAATCACCTATGCCTTGACAATAATAAAGCACCTGTATTACTGATTACATTTTGTGAGCAAAGCATAGTGACAGAGAATAGTCCCATTTTGCTGAAATGTAGAGGAAAAGCAGAATTTTCAAAAAGTTGAAAACATGATTCTCATACAAATATAGATTGGATGCATATCAAAAATGTTATTTGAAGTGTGCCTGGGTAGCCCAGTCGGGTAAGCATCCAATTCTTGATTTCAGCTCAGGTCATGATCTCAGGGTTATGGGATCTAGCCCAGCGTAGGGCTCCACGCTTAGCATGGAGTCTGCTTCTCTCCCCCCCTCCCCCTCCCTCTCCCCGTTCTCTGTCTCCGTATCTCTAAGTAAGTCTTTTAAAAAAATGTTATTTGTTTTTTTATTTGTTTTTTTAAATGTCATTGTTTTCTCCATCAGCTCATGGCTGACTTGGGTCCTTCTTGGCTCTTGCTGGTTTGGAATAGTTCTGAAACTCAGCTGTCTCCCACCTGATTTTGGCCTGTCCACATAAATTCTGCTATTGGCTCCTCTCACTCTGGTCATAACTCACAGAAGTCTCACTACGTTTGAAGTTATCTTTTCTACCTGGTAAAGATCAGCTGTATCTCAAATAAATAATATTAGTTACTGTTGCTATGGATAGGATTCATTTGCTTTGCTTTCAGGTAAGAATCCTTTACAGTGCTATCAGTGTTCTACCACTTAACCTCACCCCACAGAGCTATAAAATAGTCTAGTCAATAGAAAGGCACTCCCCTATAAGATCAGATAATCTCTGGAAGGTCAATCAGACAACACCCAGTACTTGATGGAAAGGATACTCAGTAATATCTTTGGTAAATAGTCTCAAGCAGTATTGATTTATTGTGCCGCCATCTCTGATTAAATATTGATTTTGGGTATTACCACTCATTCTTATCATCAGTCCTGGTCTATTTGTTTCTGGCTAATTATGCTTGCTACCCCCATTTTTGGAAGAGATCCAGGACTTTCCTACCTCAAAGTGTGAGCCCAGCCAGAGTATATCAGGATCCAGAGTATATCTCTCCTCGCTTAAAATCAGAGATCTGTGGCATTCCTGACTATAATGAACCTCTTCCCAAGATAATAGACAATAGGCAAATCCCAACCCCCTGCATTATGATATGGTCTTTCCCCAGGGACCTGAGAAGGCAATCATCATTAGCATGGTATTCTGAGTAGTATCAGCAGGACAGAATGGCAGTATGCACAAGGCAGCCCCTTTCTGGGGTGTCAGCACGTGATGCAGTGGCTGTAGAACACTCAGTTATCAAGGGAGCCCTTCTGAGTTCCATCTTCATTAGGAAGTGGCATAGGAAGCCAAGGTTGGTATTTTGGATGACAGGAGAACAGCGGCCAACTCTCCTCAGGTCAGGCAGAATACTACATTGAAATACTATAGGTTAAAAAAAAAAGATGATTTTTTTTCATGGTCAAAGTCTAATGAGGGCCAGGATATATAGATATAGATTATACACTAACAGGAAAAAAATATATTTAATAATAGTTTCCAAAGAGGTTGCTTTTGCCAGTCAAGTGAATGATTCCCCTAACTAAACCACAGAATCAAAAAGAAAAAGAAAAATAGTTTATATATCTTAATGAGTAACAATATTAATATCCAAATTGACATTACCACTTACTTGCTAGATGATTCGGTTTTGTAATCTTTCTAAGCTTCAGTTGCTCTATCTTTAAAATAGGCATTAATCATGGATTAGACGGTACTCGTGAAGTAGATATAGCAGACACCAGAGTATTGCAAACAAACAATGTTAGTCACTGCTGCTATTACTTCTCCTCCTCCTGTACTATAACAAATATTGTTTTATATTCCCATGATGTTTAGCATTAGTCACACTTATTGAAATAATGGAATTAGTTGAAGAATGAAACCTACTTAAGCCAAGACAAGCAATTAAAACATATTTATCTTATCAAAAATAAGGTGTCAGATGGGGTGCCTGGGTGGCTCTATCAGTTAAGTGTCTGACTCTTGGTTTTGGCTCAGCTCATGATCTCAGGGTTGTGAGATTGAGCCCCACGTTGGGCTCCACACTCAGTGCGGAGTCTGCTTAAGACTCTCACTCCCTCGCCCTCTGCCTCTCCCCGCCACTCTTTTTCTATAATAAATAAATCTTTGAAAAAAAAATAAGGTGTCAGAGCTATTAAAAAATGGTAAACTTCATTATACCATGAACAATTAAATGACAAAATTCTTAACATGAAATTTAGATTTGTAGTAGTGGAGCTGCCAAATAATTCATGCTTTGGAGGCACCTCTACCAGTACATAAACAAATAGTAATGTTAAGAAGTCTGTTGAAAACCATATTTGGTTTTTTTCTACCATAAGCACTTATAAAGAAAGCACTTCTCTTGCCTGAGGCATAATAGATAGCTGTAAAATTAGTTACCTAAATTTCTAGAATACCACAGAAAGGATGATTAATGAAAGAAAAAGATTATTTCACTTGTTTTTTATTTTTAAAAAATATCTTTAATGTATGTTACAGTACAAGGCAGAAAAAATGTGTCAAGGGAGAAAATAGATGTAAAAATTATTAAAGTAATTAGACCATTTAATAGTTTCAATTAATTATTATGTAGTATTTGAGATAATTCATCATCTGGTTTCAAACCCATTAATAATGACCTAGTTTTGTTATTCCCTCTTGCCCTTCTCTTTCATTCACCTTTTTTCTCACATGGACTTATGCTTACAACACTGACAAAGTACCTTCTTTTCATAATTTTCATGCTATCTACATGGAAAAATTATCTGAATTTGAACATTGATATTTGCCATGTTTGGACATTAAGTACAAAGTTACACCATTTAATTTTTAAGGATTTCTTTTTTTTCTTCTTCTTTTTTTTTTTTTGGTTAACCTTTTGTAACTTTTTTGAGCTCCCACAACTGCCTCTGATTTGCACATGTGTCATTGATTTCATCATAGTAGTTTCAGAATTTTAATTTTTACCTAAATCATTAGAATAGGTAAAAACCAAGAATGAATACACAAATGTGGTATTTTTTCTTATGTTAAAACAACTTTTAAGATTCAGTTTGAATTTGAATTTCAGTTGAGCCAACTACTTGGCCTTTAAAATGATCCAGACTTGCTTTTTCCTTTTACCAGTTTCCTAGCGATAAGTAATATTAAGTGTGTACCGCAACAAAATTGTACCATTCAGAGCTTGGATAGAACAGATAATCATTGCTTTCTGGAAGAAATTTTCTGGCGGCCTACCCAATAAGGAGGTCTAATTTGTAGTATTCATATTGCTAGGGACTTTATATACATTATTTCTTTCCATTTTCAAAGTAATTCTCTAAATTATATAACTATGCTTATTTTAGAAATAAGTAATTTCATTGCTATGGCTAAATCTGAATTTATAGAGTCTATGTTGGTTTCACTCCACCAAGATATTCCCTATCATGCAGTGAAGAATAAGGAGGTGCAAATAGATGATGAAATAGAACATCTGTCAAAAGACAAAATACCTACTGGATAATGACTGGTTTTATTATTGAGTGGTAATGATTCAGCAATTTGAATAAAATATAAACTTAAGTAGAATGCTAAATCCCACCAATAATTCCTGCATGTCTAACCAAAACAGTACCAAGGACAAATATGTTACTTAAATCAAATGGTACAAGAAGAGTTACATGTTTGATTTCTTTCTTTCTTCAGTATTTATTCAAGCTTTGAATCCTCTGTAAAAAAACATCACAATTATAAGTCCTAAAAAAACAGGCAAACTGGGAGATCCAAATTTTCTTGAAAATCTCAAAATCTCAAAATCTCAAAAGACACACACACACACACACACACAAATTTTCTTGAAAATCTCAAAATCTCAAAAGACACACACACACACACACACACACACACACACACACACACACACACACATACACATACCCATAATTGGTTATCCCTAATACTCAGGTTATCCCTGAGTATTTGAAACCTCATCTTTTTGCACATGCTATCAATATCCCCCCTTCCTGAGACAAATTCAGAGCATCAGTTCATTGAAGTCTCAACTTCAGCATTGATTGAATGAATCATACTAGCGTGTATTTGGTTACTATGGGTCAATAATACTGCTTGATGAGCCAAAAACTATTTCCAAACTGCTACACTGAGAAGCAGAATTTTATTTTGCTTTTGAACACTGTGCTCTCTTCAACTATTTTTCTACTTTGTTTGGAGCTTTCCAGAAGCTCATGCATTTATTAGATATATATGTTCATTATGTCTTATGATACACAAGTCATTTATTGTTCTAATGTTCTAAGTGCTGCGAAGTGTTAGTTTAAATATAAATTCTATTTCTCTGATTTACACAGGAATATATTTCTTTTTTTAACTTTTTAAAATTTTTAAATTTAATTTCAATTTAGTTAACATGGAGTGTATTATTAGTTTCAGGGGTAGAATTTAGTGATTCATCAATTGCATATAACACCCAGTGCTTATTACATCATGTTCTCTCTTTAATGCCCATCACCCAATTACCCCATTCCCCCACCAACCTCCCCTCCAGCAACCCTCAGTTTGTTCCCTATGTTAAGAGTCTCTTAAGGAATATATTTATTAACATGTTTTAGTCTATATGTAAAATCACCTTAGTCAAACAGAAGAGGGCTTGAGTGCTTACCTTATATGCAGTCACATGGGAAGAAAGTTGCCAGACAACAGGCTTTGGGTTGTATCATTGGATAATGTCAGATTGTGCAGTGGTGAATATAATAAAAAAAATGTAGTAGAAATTGCATATCTAATCAGGCATCATTGCAAAGTAGAGATATGACAGACATAGGAAAAGGCATACAGGTAATAGCAGTATAATAGCATTTATCAGTTCACATTTAGAAGCAGAAATGTTTATATGCAGTTGTTTTGTTTTGTATTTTAATTTGTATATTGTCCTGAGGGAAATATGTAAAGAGATTTTGTGGGCAAGGTTTCCTCAATGATGTTCATGAGGGTATCCTCTAAATTTTCAGAAAATATCATTTAAATAATTTGATCATATTGCAAGAAGGTTACAGCATCTGGTTTAAACTCATCTACCCTGCATAGTAACATGAATAAATGGAGACATTCATCACTATGCACACAACAGAAATTGTGTTCTCCTATTGATATAATTAAATACTCATAGAAGCCTAAATGTATAATAGCTTCCAGACCCTTTGTTTAATGCCAAAAATCAATGGCTCCGCTTCCAATGAACTCGATAGGCATATGTTCCTAGTCAGAACCATTGTGAACCCTCTCCAGTTTCTAAACATTTATTGCTGGTACTGTAATAATAAACATCTTGCATTTATAAAATGTAACGTTGCCTAGAATTTTTCATTTTTCAAGAATGCCGAGCACACTATCTAATGGCTCTCATATGTCCAGTGTGCCCACGAACAATTTGTCTTCTGAGTGCAGTGTTAATCTGACACCTCAAGGACAGACCTGTTTTCAGAGAGACTCAAAGAAAAGCTAGAAACATTCATAGGCTTAATAACTACTGAAAATCCTAGTGAACTGTGGCTGAGATTACTCAGATTTCTGGATCGCATTACTTCTTCATGCCATATTTTGCTTAAATAAGAGTTATTAAAAATGCTAGGAGATTATTTTTTGACTTATTGCCAAATATGTACCCTAAACACACATTTAATATATGGGTATATATATAAAATCAAGCTAATGATGACATTTATGGGTCAATTGTTTTGTTTCTCATCTGGCTCAGAGATGGGTGTGTAACAGTAATGCGCTTTCCATTTGTTTAAGCCAGTTGCAAGTGATAACCCCACAGCAGTGAGGAAGGAAGCAAATATATTCTTTGGTCATAAACACTGTGGGGCAGAGAAAAATCCCTCTTTTAAAGACAAATCCAAGATTTTGATCTGAGGTCAAGGGTATCACATTAAGCATGAAGCTTTTCTGTGTTTTGGGGGATTTTTTTTTGTTTTTTTGTTTGTATCTATTTCTCAAAAAAAAAGAAAGAAAACACAAAAAAATGGGGATTTCTTAATAGTGGTATTCTGCTTAGAGTCAAAAATTACAAACTTACCATAAAATGATGAAATAAAAGATTGCTTCCTGTAAAAAAAAAATAATAATGGACAGAGAAGAAAAATACTGAACTACAGCTAGAAACAAGGCAAAGATATTCACCTGAATCCATAATATTTGTTTCTCTTATTTGACACGCATTATTAATCTTAACATTCCTGGCTGGCTCCACTGAGACTTGAATATTCACACGAATACCTTGAATTCAAACAATGTTTTATACAGGTATGAGGATGAAATCAAATGAAAATGATATCCATCAACTCCACATACAAATTTTGGTCATTTCTTTGTCATGCTTTGTATGTACGAATAAGGTATTTCCCCACCAAAATTGTCAACTTTGTGCCTTCACAGTGATTTTTAATGCTCTCTCCATATTTCTTATTCCAAGGAAATACTTAACTCAAAGCTTTGAAATAACAACAACTGCCCAAATGGAAAAAACAATCATGCCCCTCATATATGTTGGTCATAACTGTTTCCCTTACTGATCCCCTAGGGTTTTTTTTTTTTTTCTTCTACCCGCAAGCTATAGGGAACAATTATGGCCTGTGTTTGATATTCAAAAGGCCAAAAGAATGTTTAAGATAGAAACCATTTTTCATTTGAGTTTAGTATTTTAGACCATTTGACTTTTTTACTTAGACTTTAGCTACTAATATGATTCACCTAACTTCCAAAGTTCATCTATCTGTTCAAACTGTACTATTGAGAATTCGGTGTTCATACTCTATAGCTGGGAGTATCTCTAGAACAGAGATTTGAAGTTTGGCATAAGTTCTATGGTCCCATGATGAGAACAACAATCCTGTCTCCTGCCTCCTTTTTAAAAATTTTTACTGAAAAAAATTTTATTGAGATGTAATTGATATATAACATGATACTGGTTTCAGGTATATGAAATAATGATTCAATATTTGTATATATTGTGAAATAATCACAGCAACCCATCTCCACAAATAGATACAAATATTCTACTTGTGATGAGAACTTTAAAGATTTACTGTCTTAGTAACTTTCAAGTATACAGTATTATCAACTATAGTCACCGTGCTGTACTTTACATCCTATGACTTACTTGTTTTACAATTGGAAGTATGTACGTTTCGATCATCTTTACAACCACTGCACACTGCCACCACCCACCCTGCCTTTGGCAACCACCAGTCTGTTCTCTGTCTCTGTTATTTCGGTTGTTGCTTGTTTGTTTTGTAGATTCCACATATAAGTGAGATCATACAGTATTTGTTTTTCTCTAACTTATTACACTTAGCAAAATGCCCTCAAGGGCCATCCATGTTCTCACAAACGGCAGATTTCCTTCTTTGTTTTCCTTTTTTTTTTTTGTCATAGTCTGCATGTTCAATCACTTTAAAATCATAACATTATCTCGTGTCTATTAAATAGAACCAACAGTTCTGGGCCTGTTTAAAATACAAGGGGAGAAAAAAGCACTGTGCGCCAACCCAGTATCATACAAAACCAGCCAGCTGGCTGGCCACAAGGGTGGAAAGATGGGAGAGGAGGGGGCACTCCTGGACAGGTGGCTGGGTGCCAGGAGGGGTTGGGGTAGAGAAAAAAAAGAGGATAGGAGGAGAATGATTGTCTTAATGGAGAGGTACAAAAGTCACGTCAGGAGAAGGGGTTGGGGGATCACGGTGGATCAGCGATCTCCCCACCAGGGCACAGTGTTGGAGGGGCTTGGTGCCGCTGCCTTTCCCAGGCTCTGCCTAGCCTGCCTCCCTCTTCAGGACTTGGGGTTCAGATACTTCTCACTCTACACAGGAGAGCGGAATCTTCAAGGGTACATTTCCAGTTTTTAAATCTTTCAAAAACGTTTCCCCCCCAAACTAAATTTGATTGGCATGATAAAATTGAAGGCGACTCCAAACACAACTTCCTATGTTTAAAAAGGAAACCATGGTTAATGGAGCAAAACTGAGAAAGAGGTATTCTTTGAGCTAAATATAGCTTCAACATTCTTCTCATAGCTTTTTTTTTTTTTAATCTTGGCAAAGAGTTTTCTGATCAAATGAACAAATTCGAAGTGAGGTAAAAGAGCCCATATGAGTAGATGTTTATTCTGAAGAAGTTTTCAATGCTGTGCATGACCTCTTGCTGAGTTTCTGATTTTATTTATTGCTCTTTACATGCCAAGAACTGCTTACTTAAAGCCACATTATCTGCAGTCTTTCTACTGGCGTCATGCAATCTTTTCCGTTAGTGAAGTGATAAAGGCCGTGGCTCGTGAACACGTATAAATGTTTTGTTAATTTAACCTTAACACTCAGTAGAAGTTAAAGCACTTTGTGTTTAACTACCAGCATTCCTCCTCCCAAAAAAGAATTTAGAAAAGAGGTGAAACACTTAGACAATACCCTATATTTATGTTTTATAACTAAGGTGTCATCTCTAGTGTAGATGGCTATTACTTCTTTAAGTAACAGGTTTTATATCTTTCTAGAAATTCTTATATTCATGTGTATTTTATAAAAGTTTGATTATACCCCACATTCTATTTTATGTTTTATTTGCCTGATATCATAAGAACATCTTGGCATGTAAATAAATACGTACAGCATCATTTTAGTGACCATGTACTACTTTACTGATTGTTTAATAGCTGTTCACATTTAGGCTGTTTCTAGCTTTTTCCTCTCATGAATAATACTGTGATAAAATCCTTATAGCTATTGCATTGACTCTCTATCACTCACTTCACTCACGTAGTTTCTTTATATTCATTCTTAGGTGTGAAAATTCTGGGTCAAAGGGAATATGTATTTTACCAATGTCCCTGGTAAATAGCATACTAAGTTATGTACATATAGGCAGTGTAATTCAATTTATTTTTGGAGAGGTGGTGTTCATAGTGTTGGAAAAGGTAAAAGGAGATTTAGTATTTTATTACAATAGGGGCACCTGTGTGGCTCAGTCTGTTAGGTGCCTGCTTTCGCCTCAAGTTATGGTCGCAGGGTCCTAGGATCAAGCCTGCATCTAGGTCCCTGCTCAGCTGGGAGTCTGGTTGTCCCTCTCCCCCTCCCCACCACGCATGTTCTTTCTCGCTCTTTCTCAAATAAATAAAATCTTTTATAATTTTTTGTGATAAATTAAAAGTTATAATAGCTGCTAATATTGAATTAAGTCTACAATTACTTTTTATATATTAAAAGACATTTAAATATTTCTTTTTGTCTAGGTGTTCTTGCTCAATCTTCAGACTTAGGTCATAAGCTTTTATATTTAGAAAAGGATGACATAACTTCAGAGAATTGAAACACATTAAGCAAGAAATAACAATCCTTTGAGAAGAAGTTGAATGCCCTTTATTTAGCCATCTGTATGAAAGTGGCACATCAGTCTCTAACCACTCAGACTGAATTTCCACATCTTAACCCCTACAAAGACTGTAAAGCTTACCCTGATTGTGGATCCTCAAAAAACTGTGATACTTATATATGACATATAAGATTAACTCCTAAAAATTTAATAATTCTAATGTAAGGCAATACCTCAAAAGTAATGCAAAGGAATCCTAATCTGTTTTTATAGCAAGCTACTTTATAGAAGCCAATCTACATTTTTTCCTTTGCAGCCATTGTGTGTAAAGGAAACATTTTAAAAAGTGAGTAAATTTAAAGGGTAATGTGTCTCTCCTCCCTAAGAAAAATTGTTCTTGCAAATTGTGTTGGAGTAAATCCAAGGGCAATGTATATTGCTGAATATGCTTTCCCTATGAATGGGAAAAAATCTGTAGAATGAGTATGCTAACAATGATGATAACCATTTAATAGAACAATGATGTCAGCCATTCTACCCTGTGTTTACCTATGGCTGTAGAAATTAAATAGTAGCAGAACATAAATAGTAGTGAAGCAATATGCAAAGCATGTTATTTAAAGTACATAATATTATTTGTGGCTTATAGAGAGCAACAGGAAATAAGAATGTTATATAAGCAGAGTAAATGACGAGAATACCATAGTTCCTGATTCTCAGGTTACACAGGCATTGCTTTGCATCACATATATGTAAATGAGGAATTATCATCTCACATTCCACACCAACTTCCCCAAAGGGAGTCCCGTCCATTATTATAGACATATTGACTTTAGTTAAATGGCAGGAGACCAAGATTCAAGGACAGACTGTCTAAGATTGTGGTAGGTAATGTATAGATTTTCCGTTAACTTTAGCAAGAATTGCTAGCATAACTTCAGGTGCTGAAAATACTTCAAAAAAAAACTCATGTCCCTCCTTTTCGATTTTTTTTTTTTTTTTTTTTTTTTTTTTTTTTTTGCTAGGAAAGGAGGGAGATGGATTGCTGGAAAGAATTCTTGGCATCTGAATATTTGAATGTTTGGCAAACTGTCTAGTACTTTCTTGTCTTTCTTTTCTAATTTTGTTGATTTATTTTTTGAGACATCACTATGTGTGTTCTGCCATTTGATTCAACAGGATGCCGAAACAGATACTGAAAATGACTGAGCAAAATAACAAGTTTGCTCTAAGTTATTATGTTCATATAAATCATTAATATTATTAATAGCCCCAAATGTAGTGCCTGGTGACATAGTGAAAGAACTTCTCAGAATTTTTGTTCATTTATTTATAGTTACACACAATATGCTAGTCAGTGTTTGATTATATAAGCATGTTTCTAACTGTGGCATTAAAACAAGTAAAAAAAAAATGTAAACCATACTAATAAAGTCAGTATTTTGGGGACAAATACACAATATTCAGTTTATTTTTCAAAATGTGTTCACTTAATTAGTGGTTTAACCACATAAAAAGTAACAACAAATAGGGGGTCCTGTTCTGTCCAGGTAGTAATTACTAATACCAATGGAGAACTTCTTTATAAAAAATAACAAAGAAACTAAGAACAATATTGGATTTTTTTTTCGCTGCATGTTCAATGGTTCATGAAATGTCATTATTTTTAATGATATTTTTAAGCTGGTTTATTTATAAATATACTTTTCATTCCATTATATTTGCATTCAAAGCCTATGCTTGCCTATTATACCATTTATGTTGCCTAAATAGAAATTACTTGATGCCTATTCAATTTATTTGGAACTATGGTATTCTTCAAGTAGTTTATTTTTTAAAATACTGTGCTGAGAAAGCAAGAATTTAAAAATTTATTGTACTGATATAATATGGTTCACAGTTAATTTTGTTTCAGTTCTATGATGATGAACCATTATAAAGTAATTTAAAATAATACAATATGTTGTGATTATTAGGACTCACACTTAGTACTTTTGTACCTCTTGCTTTAATTAGTAAGGGGAAAAAAATCTTAAATACATCAAAGTGACTCCAGGATAAATTAGTGTCATGATGAGTTCTTAAAAATCATTAGTATCTTCATTTTCAAGAGAAAAAAAAAGGAAAAACATTAAAATTATGCATTTTTATTTTAATGCCTAAGATGAATGTGATTATCTTTTTCCTTATGATAACATTATGGACAAAAACCTATAAACATGTTAGCAGGGAATCATGGCAGAAAAATAAAAGTTCTCAACTCCATCAAATAGTCACCTGTTATGAACCTGCCATGTGCCTACAGTATATCAGGTGGAATGGACCAATATTAAACATACATGATATGGCCCTGTTTTCAGCTCTATGGTTTCTGTGTGGGGGCAGAACTTCACACAAAACAATGACAAACTAAAATAAAAAGTAATGACAGAAAGTTTAGCCCCCATTATGTTCCTAATTTTTTAAAAGATTGGATTTGTTTAATTCTTGCTTTCTCGATAAAAAATCAAAACATTTACAAGCTGAAATTGTGCACAAAGATTCCAGTGTATTAACTTGCTTCTGTAATAGTCAGGATGGGCTCTACTGCAGTCACAACCAGTTTCTCAAATGATTAATGACACAAACACAGTAGTTTATTTTTTGTTCACAGAATAATCCAAAATAGACATTCCTGATTAGAAGACTGTCTTTCACGTGGTGATTCAGTGACTCAGGCTTTGCCTTTACCTAGGACCTAGTCATTTGCCCCCTCCAACCAGCCAAAGGGGAAAATCAGAGTGAAGGAGGCACATCTGCCCTTATTAGAAACCTGACTTTGTGCTTTTGGAAGAACTTGGTAATGTGGCCACATCTACCTTAAGTGAGACTGGGAAAGGTAGTCTAGTCACATGCCTGGCTCTCATTCTTTCATGATGGAAGGGAAAAATGGAATTTTGTGGACAACTAGTGTTTAAAATGTTTGATTGGTAAAAACAAGAAAAGTACTGCTTTTCTTGACTTTCATTCTCTGATATTACTGGCATAATTTTGTATATTCTTTTCATTCTATCTATAATGAAACCTATACCTCTTTTCAAGATCATTTTAGTGAGTGTAGCAAGGACTATATGTTTAATAAAGTGAATAAAGGCAGTTATATATCTTCCATAAGTTAGTATTTGAAGTATTTTTTCATAAACACTTTGTTAATGAAAAATATGTAGAGACTTGTACTATAAATCCTCTCTCCAGGTAACACTTTTGTGATAGAACACTACCTAGTTTTTAATATCAAAATTCCTTAAAATGTAACTATATCTCAATGATATACTTTTCTACTGATGTTTATTGAGAAAAAAGTTATATGTATACACTTTACATACATGATATATATATATAAAATATGTATCCTATATGTCACATATATATCATATATCCATCTCCAAACTTAAAGATTTTTTAAACTTATATGGAAGTAAAGTTTCATGTTACATTCCAAATAGATGAGCAAAATCACAGGTAGATAGATGTTTGTAAAGTATTTGTTTGCTAATACAGGAGATATGACCATCAAATGTGCTAGCATCAAAGGATCATCACAGGCTCATACTTAGTGCCCCTGTGGTCTCTCCTTGTATAGATATCCTGAACTTGTTTCCTTGCTGTCTATCTTATGCTTAGCCTTTGTTTTGGCCTCATGTTATAAATTGTCTTCAAAAGCCTGAGAAAGCTTTAAAGAAAAATGTGGGGAAGTAAATAAAACATATGAGAAGAGTACGTACAAGAGCAGAGAAAATAAAAATAATCTTGTTTGGTAACACAGAGCCTGGAGACTCCAGGAGCACCCTGTGCATTTCAGTCAGCACTTTGTGTACTGTCATAACTAGTAAGGTCAAAAGGAAGCAGAAAGTCAGAGAGCATTTTGGTAATAATATGTAGAGCAGGAAAAAATATACACCATTTTATTTTAGAAAAGCTTTGGATAAGCCTGGAAAAAGGGATATTAAGCCAGAGTGACCAAGACACTCCATTCTGGATTATGTCGATTTAGGAGAAAGTGAATGACACATTTGGGAAGGTGACAGTGAAGGCTATAATGGAGAATGATGACTATTAAAGGAGCAAAACTTGAATTTTGCCACATATTCAAGCCATACTCCATATAGAATCAGTAGGACAGGAGCTGCAGCTGACAGTGAGGGGGATGCCATATTTCTGTTTCATTTTAAAAAAATTAATAATGAAGGAGACTATACCATTGAGCAACTGTTCAGTGTAAAAAAAAAAAAAAGTTTGGTTTTGGAGTGCATGCCTTCCTCAGCATTTATCTTGCTTATAGTAGAAGAAAGCATCTGATCACAAAGCCTTTGGAGGGGGCTGACTTAACTGCTGAGGTTTGAATTCAAACCCATTTTACATTTCATTCCATAAATCTCTGTGCCCTCAAGAAATGTTCAGAAGAACATCACCAGCTGTCTAATTTCCACATCCACACTGACTGATGAGAAGGGTTTCATAAATTATGTACAATTCCAACTGATGCTCTTCACAAAGAAAACTTTGCAGAGAAGACTTCACATAGTACCGGCGATGCCCCTGCACATGCACAGTGCTCTCACACGGTGACGACGTTCAAGGGCTTTTCCTCCTTCTAACGTTCACTAGTTCAACCCGTGGACTAGGTGATATTACGTCTTTTATGGCCTATTGTGTTCATTTGCCTATGCAACAGGCAGTCTAGGGTATGAATGCCAACCAAGCTTCACCAAAAGACCTCAGGAAAAACTTTTACGTAAAAACGCTTTAGAATTTATTGGCAAGTCACGGCAGAGAGTTTCTCTGCAAACGGTGAATGGTATATGGAAGAGATGAATTCTGCAGCATGTGGCCAATTTAGAAAGCTTAGAAAACGTGTTCGATGCTAGGGATGGAATTGTATTTACAATAGCACCTGGCTTTGAGGTCAAGAAAAAAGATATCAAGAGCTTTTAGAATTTACTCAGGGAAATAAATAGAAATAGTATCGAAAGAAGACCACAATGATAAAAACTGGAAAGAGCACTCAGTGAAAAAAAAAAGAGAGAGAGAGAGAGAGACATCAACTTAAAGAAGTATAGGTTATGCAACAGTAGGCATTGTACTTGAATATATGATGAATAGCTTTTCTTTGAAAATTGTCTGAAATCTCTTATAACACCATTCAAATGTTTTCAAACATAAAACAAACGAACAAACAAAAACCCAGAGTGTGAGCAAAGTTCCATTGATTTTAAAATCCAGAAGCCTCTGTTAAATCCCCCCAAAATGTTTCAAACCCTTCTTGTTCACTAATGCCAACAGCAGCACAAAAATCATGAAAAATCTGTTATATTCTCTGAGTCTAATAGTTCACCTAAATTTGTCCCTCTCTAATTCCACTTATCCACACCATCACCTTCCACCCCCAGTGAAAATTACTGTTTTACCACTCTTTCCCAACTGGAATAATAGTTTATTCCAGGAAATTGCTGTGGAAGAAACT
This sequence comes from Ursus americanus, assembly GCF_024610735.1. Lineage (NCBI taxonomy): Eukaryota > Metazoa > Chordata > Mammalia > Carnivora > Ursidae > Ursus > Ursus americanus. The sequence continues at coordinate 76,049,663 of NC_142129.1, forward strand.
TTGTCTGATAGCAAATACCTTAGAAAGTAAATATGTTCTCTGTTGCAATTACCTAACTCTGCCTTAGTAAAGCACGGTAAGCATCACTGACAATATGTAAATTAATGGGTGTGACCATATTAAAATAAAGCTTTACTTAAGAACTCAGGTAACAAGATGGATTTTATCTGAAAACTATAAATTTCCCAAATTCTGTGATCCATAATATCCAAATATGGTCAGTATTAATTACTTCATTTCCTGTATGTGCCTACTGCACCTAAAACCAAGAAGTAGATTCTAATCTCCCCTCCTTTAATTGGAGTTGGTTTTAATAACTCACTTTTAGGTAAGAGAACACAACAGACATAAGGTCTTGGGATTTCTGAGACTGAATTATAAGAAGCCTTAAAGCTTCTTCCTGGACCTTTTGATTCTTGCTCTTGTAACTTTTCATATCTGAAGTGAGTCACTATGCCATGAGAAGTCCATGGAGAGACCACAAGTAGGTGTTCTAGTAAACAGCTCCATCTACCTTCTAGCCAATAGTAGCATTAACTGCCCGCTCTGTGCATAAACAATCTGAAAATCCAGGCCAGCTTCACCTTTTGATAACTACCATGACAGCTGTCATTTAACTGCAATCCTATGAGAAACTCTAAGCTTAAACTACCCAGCTGAACCCAATCAACTAACAGTATTGGGGATGATAATATCATTATTGTTTTTAGCCACTTGTTAGGCCATAAGAAATAACCAAAATAATCATGTAGTTTCTTTTTTTTTAAATTGAAGTATAGTTGGCACACAATGTTACTTTAGTTTCAGATGTATAACATAGTGATTCCATAACCCTATATTTCATGTTATGTTATGCTCATTGCAAGTGTAGCTACAATCTGTCATCTTACAGTGCTGTTACGATACCACAGACTATATTCCCTATGCTGTACCTTTGATTTCATCCCCATGATTTATTTATTCCGTAACTGGAACCCTGTATACCCTACTCCCCTTCACTCATCTTGCCCATCCCTTCAACCCCTGCCTTCTGGAAACCACTAATTTGTACTCTGTATTTATAGCTCTGTTTCTGTTTTTTTTTTTTTTTCTGTTTGTTCTTTTGTTTTGTTTTTCAGATTCCACATATAAGTGAAATCATATAATATGTATTCTTCTCTGTCTGACTTATTTCACATAGCATAATGCACTCTAGGTCCAGCCATGTTGTCACAAATGGGAGGATCTCATTCTTTTTTTTTTTTTTTTTTTTATACCTGAGTAATATTCTATTATATATACCTGCCACTTCTTTATCCATTCTCTTCTTTAAATGTTTGGTAGAATTCACCTGTGAAGACTTCTGGGCCTGGACTTTTGTTTGTTGGGAGGTTTTTTGATTACTGATAATTTTTCATAATATTCTCTAATAATCCTTTGTGTTTCTGTGGTGTTGGTGCTGATTTCTCCTCTTTCATGTCTGGTTTTATTTGATTCCTCTCTCTCTCTCTTTCTCTTTCTCTTTCTCTCATGAGTCTGGCTAAACATTTTTTTCTTTTTTAAGTAGGCTCCATATCCAGCATGGAGCCCAACATGGAACTTGAACTCACGACCCTGAAATCAAGACCTGAGCTGAGATCAAGAGTTGGCTGCTTGACCCTTTGAGCCACCCAGGTGCCCCTAAAGGTTTATCAATTTTGTTAATCTTTTCAAAGAACCAGCTCCTGGTTTCATTGATTTGTTCTATTGTTTCTTTTAGTAACTATTTCATTTATTTCTGCTCTAATCTTTAGTATTTCCTTCTTTCTATTGGTTTTGGATTTTGTCTGGTTTTTTTCCTACCTTCCTTAGGTATAAGATTAGCATATTTGAGCTTTTTCTTGCTCCTTGAGGTAGGCCTCTATCGCTACAGTGTTCCATCGTAAAACAACTTCTGCTGCATCCCAAAGATTTTGGACTGTTGATTTTTCATTTTCATTTGTCTCCATGTATTTTTTATTTCCTCCTTGATTTCTTGTTGACCCATTCAGTATTTAGTAGCATGTGATTTAAGCCCCATATATTTTTGTTCCTTTCAGATTTTTTCTTGTGCTTGATTTCTAGTTTCATAGTGGTGTGGTCAGAAAAGATCATGGTATGACTTCAGTCTTTTTGAATTTGTTGAGACTTATTTTGTAGCCTAATATGAGATCTATTCTAGAGAATACCCCATGTGCACTTGAGAAGAATGTATTTTCTGCTGTTTTAGGATTGAATGTTCTGAATATATCTGTTAAATCCGTCTGCTGTCATTCAAAGCCACCTTTCCTTGTTGATTTTCTGTTTTTACGATCTGTCCATTAATGTAAGTAGGGTGTTAAAGTCCCCTACTATTATTTTATTCTTATCGATTACTTCCTTTGTTTGTTAGTAGTTGCTTCATGTATTTGAGTGCTCCCATGTTGGGTGCATAAATGTTTACAATTGTTGTATCTTCCTGTTGGATTGTTCCCTTTATGATTATATTGTGTCCTTCTTTGTTCCTTGTTACAATCTTTGTTTTAAAGACTATTCTGTCCAATGTAAGTATTGCTACCCTGGCTTTCTTTTCACTTCCATTTGCATGATAAGTGCTTTTCCATCCCTTCACTCATCCACCCTTTGTTTTAAGTCTGAAATGAGTCTCTTATAGGCAGCATACAAATGGGTCTTGCTTTTTTATTCATTCTGTCACCCTATGTCTTTTGATTGGAGTGTTTATCCATTTACATTCCAAGTAATTATTGATAGGTATGTATTTATTGTGATTTTGTTACCTGTTTTGTGTTTGTTTTGTAGTTCTTCTCTGTTCCTTTCACTCTTGCTCTCATCTGTCATGGTTTACTTTCTTTAGTGATAAAGTTGGATTTTTTTTCTCTTTATTCTTTGCCTTTCTATTACCAGTTTTTAGTTTCTGGTTAGCATTAGGCATATATATAAACATCTTATGCATATAGCAGTCTATATTAAATTGATGGTTGCTTAAGTTTGAAACTATTCTTTACTCCTCTCCCCCAATGTTCCTCTCTCCATGTTTTAGGTATATGGTATCATATTTTACATCTTTTTATTTTGTGAATCCCTTGACTGATTTTTATGGATATCTTTAATTTTACTGCTTTTGTGCTTCCTGCTTTTCTAACCCCTACTTATGATCTTTCCTTTCCACTAAAGAGTTCCCTTTAACACTTCTTCTAGGGCTGGTTTATTGGTAAAGAATTTAACTTTCGTTTGTCTAGGAAATTCTTTATCTCTCTCTCTATTCTGAATGATAGCCGTGCTGTTTAGAATATTCTTGGAAGGAGTTTTTTTTGTTTTTTGTTTGTTTGTTTGTTTGTTTTTCTTCCAGCACTTCAAATAAATCATGCCCCTCCTTTCTGGCCTGTATAGTTTCTGCTGATAAATCAGCTGATAGCCTTATGGAGTTTCCCTTTAAGTAACTGTTTTGTTTTTCTTGCTGCCTTTAAAATTCTCTCTTTATCACTACTCTTTGCCATTTTAATTACATGTGTCTTGGCATGGATCTCCTTGGGTTGATTTTGTTGGGGGCTCTGTTTGTCCCCTGGATCTGGATTTCTGTCTCCTTCCCCAGATTTGGGAAGTTTTCGCTATTATTTCTTCAAATACATTTTCTTTCCCCTTTCCTGTCTCCTCTCCTTTCAGGATCCCTATAATGTGTATGTTATTATGCTTGATGGTGTCACTGAGTTCCATAAATCTATTTTCATTTATTATTCTTATTTTTCTCTCTCCTGTTCATTTTGATGGCTTTCCATTACACTGTTCTCCAGGTCACTGATCCATCCTTTCACTTTCTCTAGTCTACTGTTTATTCCATCTAGTGTATTTTTAATTTCAGTAGTTGAATTCTTCATCTCTGATTGGATCTTTTTTTTTTTTATGTTTTCTCTCTCTTTGTTGAGAGTTTTACTGAGGGTCTCTTCTTTTTTCAAGTCCAGTGAGTATCTGTATGCCCATTACTTTAAATTCCCTATCAGGCATATTACTTATCTCCATTTTGTTTAGCTGTCTTGCTGTGCTTTTGTCCTGTTCTTTCATTTGGAACATATTCCTGTGCCTCCTCATTTTGTCTAACTCTATATGTCTGTTTCTGTGTTAGGAAAGTCAGCTATATCTCCTACTCTTGAAAGTAGTGGCCTTATGAAGGAGAGGTCCTGTAGTGCCCTGCAATGCAATGTCCCCTGTTCACCAGAACCTTCTTCAGGCGTGTCTCCTATGTGTGTTGTATGCACCCTGCTGTTGTGGCTGAGCCACATTTGCCTTCAGTCCAGTCATTTGCAATGGCTCTCTTTGCCTGTTATGGGCAGGGTTTGGTCCCTGTGTTGTTAGTAGGCCAGTCTGGGACCACTTTGAGCTTGAGTTGAGTCAGGCCAGGAGTTTGCCAGAGTTCCATAGCACTGAACTGCTGGGTGCTCTCCCTGTGTTGTCCTCTCAGAGGTTTTAATTGGTGGGTGGGTCCTGCAGTCAAATCAGATGTCTGCCCCCAGCCCACTGAAGTTGAACTGGTATGTGTGGTTATCTTCCCCTCTCCCCAGGGCAGGAGTCACTTTGGCGTGGTGCTGGCCCATATTGATGTTGCTTGCACGCTGCCAGACTTGTGGCACTGCTTTGGATGGATTCCTGCTAAGGACATGTTGGAGCATGGGGATTTGAAGGAGAATGTAGGAGTGGGTCGAGTATGCCTGCAAGGTCTGTTCTTGTCTGCTGGGGGAGGGGACCTGCAGCTGTCAGGGAAAACACCTGCTGAGAGTGTCTTGGAGGGGATGGGTCCAAGGAAAGGGGCAGGGGCAGGGTGTGCTATTAGCAACCTAGGTGGGAAGTGTTGTTTCCCTCGAGTGTCCTAGTATGTAGTCTGTAGGGCAGGGGAGGGACATGGTGCTGGCTGGTGCATTTGTTCTTGAAGTCTCCCAAAGATCCCTGCCCCTCTAGCACATGCTCTAAGATTAGTAAATAAACTCCTTCCTATATACCCGAGGCATTTTTCAAACTACTGTTTCTATTCTGTATCTCAGCAGGATGTTTGTTGTGCTGTCCCTTTAAGGGCAGGGATTCAGTTTCCTATTGCCCTTTGGCTTTCTGAGAGCTGAGCCCACTGATTTTTAGTTTCAGGTGTTAAGCCCCAGTGATTATAAGAACTCATGGTTAGGCCAAATGTTATGGGGATTCATCTTCCCTGTGTTGTTCCCCCATGCCTGGGGTGCCTGGCATGTGGTCTTCTCCTCTCCCCTCTCTGTGCCCTAGCTACTCCCTCCTGTGGATAGTATCATGAGTCAGATTGGCTCCCAACCACATGTCCTCCTTCCTAGCCTCTTGGATATGGCCTCTTCTGTACATTTAGCTGTGGAGAATCTGTTCTGCCAGTCTTTGGGTTGTTTTCTGTGTTATTTACACTGATGTAGGTGTATTCATAGGACAAGGTGAGCCTAGGATCCTCCTAGTCCACTATTTTCCCTGGAATTCTGTTTCTTGACTTTGTGATACTAGCTCCTTTAACAGATGTGAGGTGGTATTTCACTGTGCTTTTGATCTGCATTTCCCTGATGATGAGTAACGTTGACCATCTTTTCATGTGTCTGTTGACCATCTGTTTGCCTTCTTTGGAAAATGTCTATTCAGGTCCTCTGCCCATTTTTGAATTTTGGTGTAGAGTTGTGTAAGTTATTCATATATTTTAGGTATTAACACCTTATCAGATATATCATTTGCAAATATCTTCTCCCAAATGGTAGATTGTTTTTCATTTTGTTGATGTTTCCCTTCACTGTGCCAAAGCTTTTTATTTTGATGAAGTTCCAATAGTTTATTTTTCCTTTTGTTTCCCTTGCCTGAGGAGATATATCTAGAAAAATGTTAAGTCCATTATCAAAGAGATTGCTACTTACATTTTCTTCTAGGATTCTTATGGTTTCAAGTTTCACATGGAGGTCTTTAATCCATTTTGAGTTTATTTTTGTGTATGGAGTAGTAAAGTAGTCCAGTTTCATTCTTTTGCATGTAGATGTCCATTTTTCTCAGCACCATTTATTGAAAAGATTATTTTTCCTTTTGTATCCTCTTGCCTCCTTTGTCATGTAGTTTCTTTTTGTGTATAACATCTGCATTTTTTTCTAAATATATTTAGTACATTTGATAGGCTGCATTTGATAGGCTGAGCCATAACTGAATGCTTATAAGGGGTGTAAACAATATAGTATATTGCATTTACTGCTTAATTTTTAAATAATCTGTATCATTCTTCGTTTTTCAGAAACTAAGGTTTTAAAACATATCACATTCCTCACATGGTTTTGTTACTTTATAGTCATTTTAGAAAATCTGTTGAAGATTTGAGATGACTGTACAAAACATCATAATTTATTCATTGAAATAATAGGAAATGGGCTTCCAGTAATCATTTCACACAGAACTTCTGATTTGCAGAAATAATTGGTGACATTAATAGGGACAGCCTAGATAACATATTTTAGGCTGTAACTGTGAGTGAGGCAAAGAATATTGAATTTGCTGTTATTCAGTCTACAGATATAGCTTTGTTTAAATACCATATTATTTGATCTATATGAATAGTTGTGTGAATGACTTCTGGTATGTTTCTGATGAAATTACATACAATATATTTGAATTAAAATTATTTGTTCCTATTCGATTTGGGTTGAGAAGCTATATGTGTTATGAATATGAGAAAAATCTTTGTATCTGGTTTCTTTAGGCTTTTCATAATAGCGAAAAATTTAGGAAATATTATTTCCTGAAGTGATTATTTACCTGTTTCAAGCTTAGATATAAACTAAAGACACTATCTGTCTATCTATAATAGATAGATAAAAATCAATCTATAGTAGCTTTCTATAAAAAGCTATCTATAGTTTTCGTCCTGTCAGTTCCTTCTGATCAAATAGCAGTAAAAAGAGAGATAAAACAAACAAAACAATTTGTACATAATTTGCCTTGACCTAGCTTGCTCCCATGTTCACAGTTATTCAAATATAAAGATAAAGGCAAATATGTGATTTACTGGTAGTAATAATCAACACCTTGATCAAGAACAACACAAAATAAAACTTTGCTATAGACCCTAGAGCATCAGGTGTAACACAGATTTAGTGAACACACTTGCTCTTCCCCTGAGCATTGCTTTGACCTAAATATGAACAACTTTCCTTACTCCATCCTAGAGTTCTGAAAAAAACATATGTCAAGGCTTGGCTTGTAAAATCAGTGGACACCTCTCTATGCTTGGGCCAAAAATCCCTGAAACAGATCCAGAGAAAGCAACAGTTCTGATGGGAGATTACAATATGTTTGACATTTTATATTTCACTGTGTATAAAAAGCATTCAACTTACAAAAAAAAAAAAAAGTATACCTGTGTTTGAAAAAGTTCAAACACCTAACAGAACAGATGTCATGTGTATTTGAGACACTATAAACAAAGGAAAATACCCCAACATAATAAAGAAATAATTTAACATTATCACTAAAAAGTAAACAGACATTTACTATCACATGAAATTTCAAGCTTAATCATCAAATAAAGTGACAAATACTATTACATATATTTAAATTGGCATATGTATAAAATTTAGAGAAAAATTAAGCCACCTATCAGTTCAAAATATTGGAAGTGTTCTATCCTCAGACTCTATTATCACTGAACTTCACAGAGTGTATTTTGGCAGCATTATTGGGATGATGTCCCAAGGGTTGAATTAAAACAAGACTTGTACCATATGTAGACATACAAAATCTTGCTTGTTGGATACTGCCATAAACAATATGCTGCAGGCCATCTCAATCTCTTGCTTCTTTCTCTGGGACTCCCAATGGTAGAACAAGTATTTTTCATAAAATAGATTTTCTTCCTAAGTGGCTAGACATAGGGAAGAAATAAATGGAACTGTGACAGAAGCAGATACCAAATCCCAGATATCGAAGCTATAAGAATGCTGGTGTGCCCGCAGCATTGAAGCAATATTTATTCGGGGGAAACTTTATAGGCAACAGGGAAAGGTTCTTTAAGGCTACAACTATGTCTTATGGAATTTCCCTGAACAATATGATTCTAGGTGAATTCCTACTTCATGCTTCATTGGTTCTATTTTTTGAAGGAAAACAGATAAACTGAAATTCTAAAATGACCACCTGATAAACTTTAAAAAGTAAACCCAGAAGTTTGTTCACAGAAAAATATAAATTTAAGATACAATTAGCTATCTGTATGTTTCATCATATAATGAAAAACATCTGGATTAGTTTAATTGCTAGTACAATTGATGATTGAATTGTCGGAATTAATTAGCTAGTATGCTGTAGAGATTTGGTGTGCTGTAAGGAATGAAGTTTGCTAAAGATGAATTTATCTGGGTTTTATTTACAATGTCAAATATGTTCTTAAGCAGGAAACAGAAAGAAGAAATTAAAAACAATCCTTCAACGCTGCATATTCTCCCCCTGAAACTTGTGTTTGACCACTAACTAATATGTTCAAAGCAAGAGGAAGGGCACAATAAAATGGCTATTTCATTGCTCACAAGATAGATTGTATCACACAGGCTAATTTTTTCATTTGAGGTCAGCTGGTATTTGTGTTGGTATTTCCAAGATTCCCAATAAGCTATCTCTAATATTAGTAGAAAGCATTTCCCCCTATTTCTGTTAGTTAATTTTCTCCTTATAGTACATATATCAGATATAGAAACCCATGAACATTCTAGATCAGATTACATAAATTTTGGGTGCCTGGGTGGCTCAGTGGGTTAAGCATCTGCCTTTGGCTCGGGTCATGATCTCAGGGTCCTGGGATCGAGTCCTGCATCGGGCTCCCTGCTCGATGGGGAGCCTACATCTCCCTCTCCTACTGCTTTCCGTTCTCCTTGCTTGTGCTCTCCATCTGTCCCTCTATCTCTCTGTCAAATGAATAAATAAAATTAAAAGAAATACAGATTACATAATTTTTACGGGTTTCCAGATTCTAAGAGTATATTGACTAGTATTCCTGATACCATATCCCCTCCCCATTTTTCCACTTAAAAACTGCTTAATTGATGTTTTATTTGTTTTAGACAGGTAAAAATAATATTGAAAAGTTTTGTATTTTTAAATAACTTAAAAAAATCTTAGATTAATTTAGCCCAGGTTGCAATAATTTTCAAAATAGAAAAAATAAAATATAGATTAGAATTTTGAAGGTACATTGACAAAATATATTTTTTCTTTCAATGGGAAAGATGTACCAATGATGTATTGTCTGTTGAAGTTCACTTTTGAGGACTTTCAAACAGCTTGTTTATACTTACATGTGGAAAACTATAGCAACAGGGCAGTAAAATGTTACTGCAGATCACTTGAGATTTAGCAAGAGCCTTTTATAATATTAGGTAACCTCCTGGAAATGGGATTCTATCCTACCTTCACTGAGTCTAAGATATACTGCAAAGATTCAAATCCCTAGAGATCCAAGTGCTGCCATAAACAGAAACCACGACTGTTTTTTGAAACTTGTTCCATCATTCTTGAAGTAAGAGGAAAGATCGCTTTTTGTATTCCATATATACGGAGAGAGAAGATATATATATATATATATATAATTTTCTATGTGATATATATATATAATATTCTATGTGATATATATATATATAATATTCTATGTGATATATATACATATATTCTATGTGATGGAGTAACATTCTTTGAGTAATATTGGGAAATGTAGTGTTAAGGTACTATATGCAGTATGAATCTTTCTACTTACATGAAAAATCAAAAGTAGTTGCTTGAACTAAATGTGTTCTGTGATAATTTATAACAGGTATTGATTCATATTTTCAAAGAAAAGTATATAAAGTATTTACAGAATATTGCATTGGTTAAAAATATTTGACTTTGGAATCAGACAAAAAAAATCAATTTCTACTATCCTATTTTACTGGGGCAAGTTATTTAACTTCCCAGAGACTTAATTAACTCATTTTTATTGTGGAGATGATCTACCATAGGGGTTGTTTTACATTTCAACAAGTTATTTACTAAGTACTTACTATGGGTGCTGGCACTCAGCTAGGCTCAACACCACTTGACTGAAAAACAAACAAAATAATGTCAACTATGGCACCTGTAGACAAAGGAGAGATGCTGTCCTTAGGGACTTAACAGAACATTATTCGAGAGAATAAGAGGAATAATGCTAAATGAATTAATATAAAATTGAATATCTAATGATGTATTTTTGTGTTTTTGAAATATAAACAAGAGGATTCTCTGAAAAAAAAATGGCTGAAGAATGGAATGGGGGTCAAGGTTTCTTTTTGAAATACCACCCCTGCTCCCCTTCTTTACAGTCCTAACCCAGTTGCCATGGTAGTACGGTTTAGATGTAAGTCAGGACATCAGATTCAGGGGTGCCTGGGTGGTTCAGTCATTAAGCATCTGTCTTCTCTCAGGTCATGATCCCAGAGTGCTGGGACTAAGCCCCGCATGGGGCTCCCTGCTCAGCGGGAAGCCTGCTTCTCCCTCTCCCACTTCCCCTGCTGGTGTTCTCTCTCTCACTGTGTCTCTCTCTCTGTCCAATAAATAAATAAAATCTTAAAAAAAAAAAAAGAACATTAGATTCAGAGCCAATGGTTGGCCACAGTCTGCTGCCCAGTCACCTGCCTGACCACACCTATGCTTGACCTTGCACAATAGGCTCGGGCCATTTGAACCTCCCTACTGTTTTTTTCCTCAAGGGCTTTGGATTTAACACTCCCTCAGCATGTTGTACTCTAGATTTTCACATGATTCATTCTTTCACATTCTTTAGGTGGTCTCTCAGATACAACTTCCCCCAGACCTTCCCTAAATAACATTTTTAAATTTGCAATCCCCCAAGCCCAAACCCACCTGTCCTCCTTACCCTCCTTTCCTTTCTGATTTTTCCCTAAAACTCTGATCCTCTAAGATAACATTAATTTACTTCTTATTTACTGTCTGTCTTCCCACCTAGTTGTAAACTCCGATGAGGGCAGAGGTTTTTGTCCATTTTGCTCATGCTGTAGTCCCATTGCCTAAGACAAAGTCTGTAGCATAGTAAGTAATCCATAAATATTTCTTGATCTTGGTCTCATCGGGGAAAATCTGCCTGAAGAAGTGATATTTAAGTGGAGAAATAAATAATGACTAGGAGCTAACAAACTCTAGGGGAAGGTATTCAAAGAGGTGGGCATTGGGAATGGACAATTTTTGAAGCCTACAAAATCTGGGTCTACGGAGGAACTGAAAGAAGGCTTTGGTGACTGCAGATTTGGGGAGAGTGGCCTTAGATGTCCTGGGAGAAGCAGAAACCAGCTAGCCCGCACATAGATTGTCTCCCACTTAGTACAGAATTCCCTTCCTTCCCTTCCACCCTTCCTTCCTTCCACCCTCCCTCCCTCCCTCCATCTCTTCTTTCTTTCTTTCTTTCTTTCTTTCTTTCTTTCTTTCTTTCTTTCTTTCTTTCTGTTCTTTCTTTTTCTCTTTTCTCCTTTCTTTTTTCTTTATTTTTTTAAAAAGCAAACAACTAACTTAAAATTTGTAAAAAAAGAAAAAGAAACATAAAAAATATTTTATATTAGCTAATTGAAACAAAGAAAGTGCAAGTAGGACAGCAGAAGGTGGGGGTGGAAGAAGGGAGATGGGATTAAACACTTGTGAGCTCAAGTTTTGAAGGCTACATTCCTAAAATAAAGGATATCTTGAAGGAAAAGCAGGGGATAAAGAGCAGGAAATAAAGAGAAATAAAGAGAAAGCAAGAAATAAAGAGAATTAAAGAAATGTAGAAAGAATGAAACCAGCACTCGGTGCTTATATTTCCTTAATCCCTTCTGTTTCCATTCTATCACTATGACTGCATTTTTTCACATTTTTTAAATTGCTTTTCACCCATTGCAATTTGCTAACTTTCTCTAATGCTGACTTGATGCAGCCTTTCTCTTGCTTCCTTTCCCTCATGGTACCATTATAAATACAGGTCCCCTGCTCCATCACTCCCAATTACCCCACCCCCCCAAAACAGTTGTAACAACTTCTAGCCCACTGCCCAATTTTCAGCTCCAGCATCTCTCTCTTTGACCCTAATGTCAGTTACCACCTACCTGGTTCCTTCTTCAGATACACTAGCTTAGAACACTGCCCAGTCCCTTGCCCTTTTGCCTAACTCTGATTCTAAAACTGAGTGGCAGCTCCTTCACCACTAAATCCATGTTTTAAACTTTTTTTACAAAATAGCTCTTGGTAGCATGAACATATAATTTATTATACTAACCAAGGGCCACCAACAGAATGGGACACTAGCTGGAACAACAGGCATGGGCAGAGAATGTCCTGGGTCACAATTAATTTTAGGGAACATATCCTGGTTAATTTGCTTAGTGTTGCTGTCCTGTTCCTTGGGAGTTGGCTCAGGGTTGAGATAGGGCATTTCTAAACAGAGTACTTGGAACAGCAGCAGCAATGGCAGCAGCAGTGGCTAACACTTATTGGAGCAAGGATTATTTGTCACATGCTGTGCTAAGCACTTGCCTGTAGTCTCACACATGCACATAATTGTTGATTTCAAGGCCATGGTAGAGAAAGCCAACTGAAACTTCGCTTTACATTTTGTGTGATGACAAATAAAATAAACCAACTGCTATATATAATGTATAGGCAAAAGTTTCTCAATTACTGGTTGAAATGTGTATGTGTACATATATATGTGTATATACATATACATATGTGTGTGTGTGTGTATACCATTTGAAAGAGAAGTTACTTTTTTTTTCCCCCTAGGGAAGCTCTGCCAATGTTTTATACAACTATAGGAAAAGCTTCCTTATTATAAACAAAACTGTCTCATGATGTAATTCACTGCAGTCTTTTTGAGACATATAATCAATTCCCGTTATTCATGGTAGTTATGTTTGATAAAGTCACTGCAAATACTGAAGTAATGAATACTGAACCTAGGGGAAATACAGGGTTAGGTGCCTATGAACTTCTGGTCACAAAATTGTCATCAACTGATCAATACTTAATCTTGTTTGAAGTGCATTCTGTTAAAGACACCTTATATAATATATTTTATTGATTCATTAACAGGGAACTCACAGCAAACAGCATTCTAACTTCCTGAACAGAGCTTAACTAACACACGTATTTTCCTCATAAAGCACACCACAGCCTTTTTGAGCTTAGGATCACTAGACGACCATGTGGCATTATGCTTGGGTGCCACTTTAAACAAACTCAACAGCAAAATGGACAAAAATATGAAAAACGTGACACTGAATAGCAACACTTACAGGAGAGCTGAAACAAGAAGACAAAGTGTCACCTTATTCAACCTCAACTGGGAACATGAACATCTGAGGTTCAAATTTTTACTGCTTTGTGCACATCCGCAAGGACCATGAAAATACCATAATATTGAGTTGGCAGTTACAAATCCATTATAGTGAGTAGTCAAATCTGCAAATACAGAATCTGCATATAATGAGGAAGCCACAAATGATGAGGCTTGTTTGTTATTTGAATGATGGCACTCCCCTGCTTAAAGATCATGTGATGGCTTTGCAGTACATTTGGAATAACACAGCCTGCTTAACGTGGGCTGCAAGACCCTGCATCATGTCCCTCAGTCTACCTTTCTATTTCTTCCTGTCTACCATACCCCAACACACTGGTTTTGTACATGTGAATGACTCCCTCTCAAATCTGTTCTTACTGATCTGGCTTCTTCCTTAGCTTTGAGCCACAAATTCATATATCCAGCTCTCTATTGGAAATCTTGATTCAGATTCCTAAGGAGAAACTTAACCCTAACACAACCACTGCAGAACTCATGATCCTTCCTCGCACTTCTGCCCCGTCCTCATCACAGTTAGTGTCTCCACAGTCATGAGAGGCTCTGGCCACCTCAGCCATCCTTCTTGCACTTATTTGTGCCAGCCTTCTTTCTTTCTTTTTTTTTTTTAAGATTTTATTTATTTATTTGACAGGATAGAGACAGCCAGCGAGAGAGGGAACACAAGCAGGGGGAGTGGGAGAGGAAGAAGCAGGCTCATAGCAGAGGAGCCTGATGTGGGGCTCGATCCCATAACGCCGGGATCACGCCCCGAGCCCAAGGCAGACGCTTAACCACTGTGCCAGCCGGGCGCCCCCGTGCCAGCCTTATTTCTAACTCTGGGACTTGGCATTGTTTTGTCCTAGGATAGAACTCTGTTCCTTCCAGTGTTTTTCAAGCCTGTCTCCTTCTTTACAATCAGATCAAATGCCATATATTCACTGACCCCTTCCATGACTACTTTTCCATCCAGATCATCCCATCATATCAACTTGGTTCATTTTCTTCATAGTACTTCTCACTCTCTGGAATTCTTTTAAGTATATAAAATAAACTGTCTTACTGCAATGGAATATATTAGCCTGTAGGGCAGTGCATTCTGTCTCCTTTACCATCTCATTTCTCTCACTTAGAATAGGCCAAGTACACAGAGGCCCTCTGGTATATGTTGCTGCCTGGTCTTTTTCTAGGGCATCGCCTGCATAAACACTCTTCTACCCCAGAGCCATTGCTGTCACTCTTTCCTAGGTGTGGACAGGCCAACCATGAATCATTCTTCAGATCTCATCTGAAAATTTCACTTTCTCCATGAAACCTTCCCATATAGCTCATTCTAAAGTAGTCTTCTTGTGGAAGGGGAAAAAGAAAGGGAGAGAGGGATGCAAAACATCAGAGACTCTTAAATATGGAGAACAAACTAAGGGTTGCTAGAAGGGAAGTGGGTGGGGGATGGGTATTAAGGAGGGCACTTATGATGAGCACAGGGTGTTATACGTAAGTGAGGAATCACTAAAGTCTACTCCTGAAACCAATACTACAGTATGTGTTAACTAACTAGAATTTAAATTAAAACTTGAAACAAAAAATAAGAAGGGAAGGGAAGAAAAGAAAAGAAAAAGTCTTGCTTACCTCTGGGTGTTGTGTTGCTTGACACCTTATTTGTATTTAAATTGTATTTTTACTGTTTAACATTTATCTTATCTATTAGCATAAGGGTTGGCAAACTGTGGCCCATGGTTCAGCCTGCTGCTTGTTTTGTAAATAAACCTTTATGGGAACATAACTACACCTGTTTATGTGTTAACTATGGCTGCTTTCATGCTACAATGGCAGAGTTAAGTCATTGCAACAGAGACCATAGGATATTTAAAGCCTACACTATTTAGTATCTGGACCTTCATAGAAAGTTGCTGACCCCTGCCTTATATTACAGGCTTCTTGAGGTCAGTCAGTGATTCTCTTTTAGCCACCACTGTATTCCAAACACCTAATATAGTACCGTGGATAGTTGGTACTTAGCTGTTATTTCTTCAATGAATGTTGAATGATTTAGTATTGGAAATACTGTGATTAAAAACTTTTTTCATATCAAAAAATAAACAAAATCTTCCTTTTTAAAGATTTATTTATTTGAGAGAGAGATTGCCCATGTGCGCATGCGAGCTGGGGGAAGGGCAGAGGGAGAGTGAGACAAGCAGACTTTTCCTCTCCCCTGAGCGGGGAACACCTGCAGGGCTCATCCCAGGACCCTGAGATCATGACCTTAGCCGAAATCAAGAGTCAGACATTCAACACACTGAACCACGCAGGCGCCCCTAAACACAGTCTTTTTTTGTGAGTACAGTTGTTTTTTCTTCTAAATTGCTTGATTTTAATTATTTGAATTAGACTTATTTCCTATTCTTTCCATTTGTTAAGCAAATTTAAAGCAACGCAGAGAATTCTATCTACTAAATTTCTAACTATTGCTGAAGTAATAAATAAAAAATAGTTTCGTGTATTTTGGGCACCTCCATTAAATTCACAGAAAATCCTAGAATGTGGTGAGTGTAGTTCTCCTGTGTCCTGCTGGCATACAAGTATCTCTCCCCACTCTTTCTTGGCATGGCACTACTGTAGAGAGTATTTCCAATAGTATTCCAAATCACCTTTCCTCCCATTATTATAGATATAGTATTGTATGTCCTTTGAGGTTGAGTCTCCATCTTCTGTTGTACTACCTTGAATGTGACCCATTTGAACTCCGTTCAGTTCATTTCTCACAGCTTTTCTAATTTGCCAGGTTCATTTTGAATACTGAATCTATCTTCCGTGAGTAGCCCTGTCTTTATTCTCTTCAGAAGATTGAACTCATCTACAAATTTGATGAGCCTATTCTAGATTCTGTTTTCCAGGTCATTGAAAAAACACTTAAGCATCCCTGGAAACAAAGGTGACCCCTTCAAAACATCACTTGTTATGTCTCCCCAAGCTGACACTTATTCATCAGTAATCTTTCTCTGGGTATGGAGGGCCGTTCAGTCCATTGACTATTGTTGGCACAAAGTAACAGAGCAGCAAAAAGTGTTCAGGGAAAGTATTTTGCTATCGGCTTCACTAAAATCATGCAGAAAAGTGGATGACATTGTTTAGAAGTTGAATCTCTTTTGTACATAAAGAATTATATTTTTTGTTTGTATAGTCAACTCTGCAATGTGGCCTTTCATAAACACTGTGATTCGAAAGATAGTTGTTTGTCACAGAAGTATTTTTTTTTCAAGTCTCCTTTATATGTGTATTCTCTGTTCTCTGTGTTTGAGTAATTACCAAGTCCCGTTCATCATATTCTTTCTTGGAATTTTCCTTTGCTCTGTTGTTTCGATTAAAGCCTCAGCTCAAGCCATAACTACCTCTAACTAACTTACTGGAAAAAAAATTCTTAACTGATAATAATCTTACCTCTCTAAACTCTTGTTATGCTCTCAGAGGGAAATGTCTTCTCAAAGATTATGTTGTTTCATGTGTCCGTTCTAAGGAATTGTAAGTGGCTTCTACTTGCCCCCAAAAATAAAATAAACCTTCTTTCTCCTTGTTAGCTTTTGCTTTCCAGTGCTTGAAGCTCAATTCATGCTTAGTGTCCTGATAAGCAAGCAACATAATCACCAACATTATTTTATAATAACATTTGCTGATAACAGAATGTTTTTATTAGCAGCATTTTTATTTTATAAATGTGTTCATCTTTACCAACGTAATATTCTCATTTACTACCTTTTAAAAGTATTCCTATGAAGAGCAATCTTATTGGCACTTGCGAATGACTACATTCTTTATAATATTATAATCATCTCTTGATCTTCACTACTGATGAATTGTGCATTTGTCTATGATTTCTTATTAACTTCTTTGGAACCTTTGCATCATCTCATTAAGCCAAAAACAGAGCCTTGAATACAACATATAATTATACATGGGCTTTACTAACTAAAAATAAAAAGGCAGTACTACTATTAACATCATTAATAATCAGTACCACTAAGAGAAAAAGAAAGGACACTTAAAGATACTAACTAATATACTTACGAATTCAGAAAATCCATTAACTAAAGGACATTTTTTTTAAAGCTACCAATAATTTAAGTGCAATTTAATTGTCTTTTAAAAATAACATTAATAATGTTCAACTTACATTTACCCCACTGCACGTAGTAGACTTGAATATAGTAGATATTCGGTAAAAAATTGTAAACTGGAGAACTATTTGTCAGTATAAGTATATAAAGATATGCATTTCTAACTCCACTTTGCTATATTATGTGTGTGTGTGTGTGTGTGTGTGTGCAGGAAACTGAGCGAGGAGAGAGAATAAGGGAAACTTAAAACAATGCTGTATTTACATAGCACCCATTAATACTGAACTTTGGCAACATAGTGATAGTTTTAAAATATTTAATTTAGTTAATAATTTAATAATAATTAATAATAATTGATATTCATAATTTAGTTAATAAATTGTTAGTGCCAAGATTTATTAATGAGGGAAAGTAGGATACATAAAAGTATGCATAGTGATTTCTAAATTTAAACAACTACTTTGTTGGAAAAAGTTACTTTCATTTCCTAAGCAACAACAAAATACAAGCGAAAATTTACATGGACATAGATGCCAAAATATTTAGTATATACTCAATATTCAGTCAGTGTTTAAAGTGCTGAAAATTATAAGAAATGGAATTATGAGGAAAGACTTTGCAAAAGAAAATGAAAAAGACAAAAAAGGAAAAAAGTTCATATTTGTAGGTAACCTAAGGTGTTGACAAACAATTTTTTAATAAACATGTTATTGATAAAATAAAGACATGAGGAAACAGATGAGTTTCCTAAAAATCTTATTAGAAAGGGTTTTCTAATTTATGACTGGGTCAAAATACATATTATAATAGAGGTTTCATTCTTGATCATTGCTCTACAAAAATCTGGATTTACTAAATAGGTTGTACTGCCTGTACTTTTCCATCACATAAATAAAACGACATATGTAACATGCCACTGTGAAATGTTAAAGTATTGTAGAATGATTATTTGAACAATGAAAACCAGCTTTCACTCTTCTGATACTTCCTGCCTAAAGGATTTTTAGCATTTGCTTTAGTTTCTTTTTTTTTTCCAGCTTCCTTCAGTGTTCTTTAAAAAGCAATGTCTAAATATGTATAATCAAAATGTGCTGTAGTAAACTTCCACTCAATTATGTGACAAGTTTTAATTCTTGGTGAGAGAAAAACAGTTTCTTTTATATAAGCTTTGGAAATATTTCTGAAGAATGGCATTATAGTTAGCCATCTTTTTTTAATATGAATAAGGTAAAAAAGGAAAGAGCAATCATTCTTGGTAGTCATTTCTGGCAAGTCAAGCTAGGGTGTACTTGAATGTGTATGATTAACTAAATTAGGCCAGATTAGGAGGCAATGTAACATGTTTCTAATGACTTGGAATGTTACTATCTATCTCTTATCACCTACCAACTCTGGGGCTTTCAGTAAATTACTTAACATCTTGTAGCCTCAGTTTCCTTACTTATAAGATTGAATAAGAGTAGTAACTAATCCATAGAGTTGTTATAAAGAATAAATGGGTTAATACTTGTATTCATTTCCTAGGGCTGCTGTAACAAATTATAATCTAAAAACACCAGAAATTTTTTCACAGTTGTGAGAAATTAATTTTTTTTTCACAATTTTGGAGGCCAGAAGTCTGAAATTAAGGTGTCAGTAGGATTGGTTCCTTTTGGAGGCTCTGAAGAAGAATCTGTTCTATACCTTTCTCCTAGGTTCTGGTGGTTTCCAACAACCCTTGGTGTCCTTGGGCATGTAAAATCATCACCAATTGTTGCCTCTGTCTTTACATATTTTCCTCTGGGTCTCTCTGTATCCTTTTCTTCTTATACGAATAACAGTTATTATGTTTAGGGATGACCCTAAATCCAGGATGATATCATTTCAAGATCCTCAGCTTAATTACACCTGCAAAGGCCTTACATCCAAATATATTTGCATTCTGAGGTTCCTGGTGAGCATAAATTTTGGGGAGACCTTATTCAACCCTTCACAAATACTAAGAACAGGTCTGGCACAGAGTAAGTACTCTGTCAGTTTATAAGAATGAAAAATTGGAATAAGTAAAATAAAAGCTAGTAAGAAAATGAATATATAAGTTATGTGAGTCATATGCTAACCTTTGTAACAGTGACTAAATAATGAGCTCTCAATCTCTTTGTATTAGCATGGATAAATCTGGAAAGTATAATGTTGAGTTTTAACAAGTAATCTTCAAAACTCAAGGCATATTATTAGTGCAAATTAATGTTATTGCATTTTAAAGCTATACATACCAAATTCTTTTTTTTTGTAGCTTTTTTTTGGTATATCCTTTTTTAAAAATAATTTTTATTTTGTTATATTAGTCACCATACAGTACATCCCCAGTTTTTGATGCAATGTTCCATGATTCGTTATTTGAGTATAATAGCCAGTGCACCATGCAATATGTGCCCTCCTTAATCTTAATACCCATCACCGGCCTATCCCAACCCCCCACCCCCCTCCTCTCTGAAGCCCTCAGTTTGCTTGATAAGCCGTAATTTTGATGACAGAGGAGGAGTGTAGGACTGGGAAAAAGAAAGAACATCAGAGTCTTCAACAACTTCTGTAATAATTACTCTTAGAAATATTTTTCCAATTTAATTTACAATAACATCAAAATAACAAAATACCTGAGAATACAACTAAGCAAGAAGAGAAAAGATTTGTACACTGAAAACTACAACGCATTGCTGAAAGAAATTAGACACCAATACATGTAAAGATATCCAATGTTTATGGATTAGAAGACTTAATATTGTTAATATCTAAATACTACTCAAAGACATTATAGATCTAATGTAATCTGTATCAAAATCCTAATGATGTCTTTTGCAGAACTAGAAAAATCAATCCTAAACCTTATATGGACTTTCAAAGGGGTCCAGAACACCAAAACAGTCTTGCGAAAAAACGAAGTTGGTGGTTTCAGAATTCCTGCCTTCAAAACTTACTACAAAGCTCCAGTAAACAAAACAGTGTATAGCATAAAGACAGATATAAAGACCAATAGCCCAGAAATAAACCCTTACGTATATCATCAAATGATTTTCAACAAGGATGCCAAAATCCCTATTCAATGGGAAAAATGCAGTGTTTTAGCAAATGGTATTGGGAAAACTGGTTATCTATTATAACGGAAGGAAGTTGGATGTTTACCTAACACCATATCCAAAAATTAACCCAAAATGGATCAAAAGCCTAGAGTAAGGACTAAATCTATGAAACTTCTACAAGAAAACATGGGAGAAAAGCTTTATTACATTGGATTTGGCATTGATTTCTTGGCTATGACACCAAAAGCACAGGCAAGAAGAGAAAAAAATAGGTGAATGAAATCAAAATGTAAAACTTGTGCATCAAAGGACACAACCATTAGAATGAAAAGATGACCCACAGAGTAGAAGAAAGTTTTCACAAGTCATATAATACAACCATTCAGCTCTCTCCTATGTTACAAAAATACTTGAGTGGAGCATCTTAATAAAGTATCTCGGTAGATACAGTATTCTTCAAAAATATGTGTCAGGTTGTGTAATTGAAATTTTTAGCTTTGTTTTGGTAGAATTGATCAATGCAGTGAAATGCGTATCATATAGATGATTTTTGACAGAATCCTAAAATTTTAAAAAATTTAATCTGATCCATATTTGGTTTAATGACAGGCAGATACTTATATGTATCTATATGTACATATCTATATATGTGTCTATATATTAAGACAAATCTAGTTATTAAAAGGGTCTCACATTATATAATCTCTGGATAGTATTATGAACAAAAGAGGTTTAAATCGAGTTTGGAAGTATATTGACTTGACTGATGTAATTTTATTGATTAGATGCTCCTAATTTGCTTTATTACTTGCTCACTACATAGGTCAGCATCACTTCTTTTTCAGCCATCTGAGGGACATAACATCCTAATTCTAATTTGCCCTTCTTTCATTCATTCATCTTTAAAGTTAAAGCTTCGCAGAATCCACCGTAAAATGTTTTTTATCCCAAGTATTTGTTTCTTCAGAATATCATTATTTAATTCAGTTGGTAAGGAAGAGACTTTTAGTTTCCTATCCAAAAGATTCACCTGTCTTTTTCAGTAATAAACTTCTGATTTATATTCTACGTAGTTAAAATGACTATATCAACTTTCCTTACATCTGTGAAGCTAGTATATAAGTAAGGATTGCTGGATAAACCCTTTTAGATTTACCCTTTAAGAGGGGCTGAACAACTGGTATCAGCGGCTTTTACCCATCCAATCTTCCTTCTGGTCATCACAAAAATAATGACCAGAATTCTAGCAGCAATTTTGGACCTTAAAAATGATATCTATTCTTAGCCAAGAATGACATAGCAGAAAGAAAGTTGCTAGATCTCTAACTATTTGAAAAATGATTCCATACAACACTTGGAAAGCTATTTCTGGATTTCTCTTAGTTGAACAAAGAAGAAACATTGAATAATACTGACCTTGCTTGATCCACTAGTGTTTTTCCCCCCCCTGTTACTTGTAGAGTTGATTTTCACTTAACCTCTTTATTCATCTCTAATTAGTTATCAAGTTTTGTTGGTTCTAACTTTGGAATTTCTTTTGAATCCAAATTTTTGTTTGTTTCTTTTTTTGTTTAGTACTATTATCATTAACTAAATGCATCTGACCACTCTAAAGAATTAAATTCAGTAAGTTTTCTGTGTTTCTGATAAATACTTTGAGAAATATTAAGTATATAAACATTTAAAAATATTTATGACATCTGTACTAGACTACAATCCTGGGGTTTTATATCAGGGATACAGAGAAGGACATTGATTATCCAACCACAAACTTATATTCATTCCATTGTATAAAGTTCCAATTCAGTGATCTCATCATACGTAAACTTCACAAATACGGATTGGAATCCCATTCTTTAAAATTGAGGTTTGGGGAAGTTAAATTACTATTAAGTGATGAAATAAGGATTTAAATCAAAGACTTTTTAAATCTCACACTTTCCACTGAACCACAAGCACCTGGCATGAACATAGGGGTAGAAATGGGAATGGAATGTAAGGAGGACTTAGGGTATAGAAGTCTGCGGGGATAGTCCTAAGCAGAGCAAAAACTGATGATCAAATGAGAAATGTAGGTCAGTGCCTGAGTTATTGCAGCAGACTCAAAGGCTGCTTGCCTTTTTCTAATCCCTTCCAATTAATCTTTCCAAAATATATTTATCATGCCAGACACTTACCAGAAAATGTCCAACAATGTTTCTTTGTTCTATATTATCTTGCCCCTCCCAAACTTTCTCCATGATTCCCCAATTCAAACCCTTTATTCGATATAGTCTGTTTTTGTCATCATTCCTGAACCACATGATGTCCTTGTGTACCTCTGAATTCAGGCAACCCGTGCTGATCTCTCATTTTTCTGACCTCTTATTAAATTTATTGCCTGTATCATTCTTTCTGATCATAAAAATCTCATTTAATTTATTGCGTGTGTATATTTTCATTTCAGGTAGTTTGTAAAATGTCTTCGGGTCAGACACTAGGTCTTGCTTTGCTTCTTTATGAAGTCTACATCAGTGATAACTTATAAATAGCTATTATTAGTGGAGCTGAATTAAAAATTACCTGACATATCTTGAAGGATGGTAAAAATAATATTTTTTTTTATTTCATATTGTTAGCATTTGGATTAATTGGCTCACAAATATTCTCCAGTTAATTTGCATGTATTCTAGTACTGGCCTAAGTAAAATTCTAAAGTTGGTTAGAACTATTTTTTAGATCTCTTTCCTTTCATTTAAATTCCCCTGTATCCCTCACCTCCAACCTTTGTCATATTTTTCCCTCACACAAATATATCTTTTTCTAGGCATACACTTCCCTGGCTTCACCTCTTCATGGGGATTTATGGTATTAAGACTCAACCAACCTGGAGCCATTTTGATGGTGCGTGTTCCATTTTTGACACTCCAAACTATTTATATTCCCCAAGAAAACTCTTCTGTAATACAACTGGTCCTTTGAAAGGTATATTATGCTGGCCTTCCGGGGACCACTAGCTAATGTCTTAAACTAATTCAGAGGATAAAGAACAATTTAAGAAAATATTCTAGGTAGCAACTTTTATCCTCCTCCTAGATCATTAACATTTTTACCACAGTAAAAATTTTGGTAAGAATGTTCTTAACATTGGACAGAAGGGCATTTTCAAGAAAGTATTTAAGAGCTAACAGAGTAAGAAGTTGACTAGGTTTGGTAATATTTTGTGTCATAGAATTCTGTCATGCCTAGTCTCATAAAAAATATTTCTCCTAAGTATTTGTTGAATTCTTGATTATTCACTCAGTTGACAAACCTCTGTATACTTTTTTTCAGACCTGCTCATAGAAATATTTCCTCTGCTCTAATTCTATGCATCCTGTCTTATTGATATTTTATCCCATACTATTAAAATAATGTGATCAAGTTAATGGAATACTAATGGTTTGGGATATACGCTTTTTTTTTCTGCCAGTGCATGATATATTTTAGAACTGATGAGTCAACATCAACCAAAAAATAGCACTTTTCCCATCTTCTAGAACCAGTGAATCAGCAGAAACACAACTTTCCATCCCATCTTCCCCTTACATATAATTGTACCCACCTAAATCACACTAGATAAAAGCATTTCCGTGTAGAGAGACAATTGATCCCATGCTTTAATGAGCTCTGTGTGTTTTATTTATTACATTAACAAGGCCCGATATTGAAATCATGGGGCAGAAAAATGAAGGATATGGAGTATTTTTGAAGATATTCATATAAAGGGTATTTACATTTAAGAGTTGAAGCAGTTTTTTTTCAAACATGCTGACTTGCTACCAGGGATCAGCACAAGGGGTTTTATTGCCTTAAACTCAAAAGTAAGCAGCTTGGAACTCAAATTATTCACCATTTGGGCTTTAAAATCTTGGCCCTAGTGAGACATATGGTTTTAAAAAGAATCAAATCTTGAACCCAATAATTTAAAAACACTGTGAATTTTGGTTTCAATTACATAATATCTTAAATATTTGAACAAATACGTAAGACAAATATTTGTACGTTGTTTTTAACAAAATATTTTGATAATGAATTGGAAATGGCAGATCACATTTGAATTTATTGAAACAATCTGATTAATAACACTTCACATCCACATACCATAGCCACACTGACCATAGTCACTATCAGTAAAACTAATGGGGATATTGTGTATAGAGAGGATAGTGATAAACCCAATGGAAAGGAGTAGAAATCACTGACAAGGTGGTTTGTTCTTGGAGAAATTCTGATTTTTACCTTCCTAAAGAAAAAAAAAAACAGCGAGCATTAGATCATTAATTCATAAACTAGATACCATTTGGTATAAAAAAAAAACTCTCTTGATAATAGGCATATATGATTGGTTGTGAATAAACCTAGAAATAAATCATAGTAAAGTCTGTATGCTTCTCCAGATCTTACCCAAATTTGGTATATAAGTTAGACTGGAAACTCCCCAGGATATTATTTCTCGGGGTGTTTCCAATATGTCCCATTTTTAGCCAAGATTAAAAAAAAATCACAATGAAAGTATTCATGGCATTTTATGTAAAACTGGTAAAATGTAGAAGTTGTTTTTTTTTTCCCCAATGAAAATTTTTGAGGTCTGAAAATGCTAAAGTTTGGCTGAAGTTCATAAAAGAGATTTCAGATAGTCACAGATAAACTTTAACTTAATTTACTTAAATCCAATTAAATAAAATTAAGATTAATTGCTTTCCTATACAGTATTTCTACAGGTACATCTGTATTCTCTCAGTAGCATATTTTCTGTAACTTGAATAGCAATGTATGCTTATAATGTCTTTATGATATCCAAATCCTCACACATACAAAAACTCTAAATATACCAGACATTGTTTAAAAAGGCCCTCTCCTTAATGGTGGCTATGTACAAACAGTAGTTATTAACCATTTAGGTCTCTTCAAGTTGTATTGGCCCCTTGGGTTGCATTTAAATCACAAACTGTTTTTTCTCTACTCCCCGTTACTGTCTTTTTCTTGGTACTTATCCCCATTTTTGGTGCCTTATTTTTCTCCTTTATAATCTTTTAATACTCTCTTTAACTCTGTTCTTTGCATGTTAAAGCATAATTTTTCTCATTCTCTTATTTTGGGTAGAAATATAGAGAGAACATTTTTGCTCATATTTAGCATGATTATTATAAACACCCAAAGTCAGAGGACTCTAAGTATGTATGTCAGTGCACTCTGGCATATAGCATAAGACCATGCTGTTATTCAAGACCAGAGTTTTATTTTATTTATCTTTGGCAAAACTTTAAAATAAATGGAAGACTCATTATTTAAATAAAATTTTCATGGAAGCATAACTTACTTTAAGATTTATTTTCTCTTTTTGTCTCCATAAATAAAATGAGGGGTTTTGTTTTTTCCTTTTTCTTTTTTTTTTCTTATACTGACTAATACGACTTTGCTGTTGAATAAAAATAAACTTCTATTAGAGGAAGTAAAACATTTATTCATAAGAAAATGTTAAAATATAAAAGGGAGAATAAGAAATTATTACTCAAACAATAGATTTGGACTGATTTAAGGAAACATATAAAATGAATTAAAAATTCAGAATTTTTATTTATTTATTTATTTTAAAAGATTTTATTTATTTATTTGACAGAGAGACAGCCAGAGAGAGAGGAAACACAAGCAGGGGGAGTGAGAGAGGAAAAAGCAGGATTCCAGTGGAGGAGCCCGATGCGGGGCTCAATCCCAGGAGTCTGGGATCATGCCCTGAGCTGAAGGCAGATGCTTAACAACTGAGCCACCCAGGCGCCCCCAAAATTTATTTATTTATTGAAATCCTTAGTTTTCAGGGCGCCTGGGTGACTCAGTGGGTTAAGCATCTGCTTTCCGCTTAGGTCATAATCCTAGCATCCTGGGGTCGAGCCCCGAGTCAGGCTGCCTGCTCAGTGGAAGGCCTGCTTCTCTCTCTCCTCCCACTTGTGCTCTCTGTAACTATCTCTGTCTCTCTCTCAAATAAATAAATAAAATCTTATTTTAAAAAAATCCTTAGTTTTCAGTCCTATTCTTCCTTCTTTCATTGATTTGCTGCAAACCAGTTAGAGATAATTAGAAATATTTGCTGAAATGATTTAATTATAAGAAATTGTGCCAATGAATTATTTTTAAAATATATGTCCTTTGGCAATTCTTACCCTCACTGATCCTTAGAGCCCTTAGTGGAACTTTTATCAGTGGGCTGGACAATATTTCTGCTACCTGTTTGGATGCACAAAGCTTGAGTATTTAATTCTAAATTATAACTACCCAGAGAAATAAAAGAAGAAATAATTTTCAATTTTTCTATAAAAGATATCAATGATAATCATTTTATCTTGTGCAGGACAAAAATTATTTTGCACAGAGACTGTATGGCATGGTGAAGAGTGGAGATTCTAGAGTCAGGTCCAATGGAATTGTGCTTCCAAATTGTAACAAATATGTGACCAACTCCAGTTTTCCCACAGATGAAAAAAAAAGTGATAATAATAATAATATTGACCTTATGGTATCCGTGTAGGACTCAAAAAAGATAATACACGTAGGGCTCTTTGCATAGTGTCTGGCATGTAGCAACTGTTCAATTATCATCATTATTAATAATAGGAGTTGCGTACCTAACAAAGGGAGATAGCTCTCAACAACGTAGGAAAATAGATCAAACAGTTCTGATTTGTGAAAGTTAATTATACTCATTCTGATTACTTATATATTTTTGATTGTCAGAGCGGAGACATAGAAAGCCGTAAAGTTTCTATGGGTTAAGGTGCTTGAGATCATATGTGGTATGCAGAAATACCTACAAGAGGATTTTTTTTTTTAACAATTGGCCTCAACCACATTTTAAAAAAAAATGTCCAATTGCAGAATGTCAATCTCCCTGACAGTGTAAATCTCCTTAAAGCAATTTAATTCAGATTAAAAAGATAACCATGGCTTATATAGCAGAATGAGGGATCTGTTTCAAATCCATCACATTAACACTATCAATAACCCACGATGACCCATGATTGAGTAGTTTTAATTAAGTTCAGTTGGAGTATGGGGGTGGAAAGGTGCTTCATTCAATCCTTCATTAATAGTTAAAGTGAATATTATAAAGATCTCTATAACTTTTGTAGCTTGAACATCTTTCTTTTTTATTGAATTTATTGTTTTTCTTTCTATAGAGTAGTACCATTTGGGGAGCTCTGATTCCCAGGAGCTTTAATGCTACCCCACTTCCAGCACTATAAAACAGAGGCCTGCTGTTTTAATCACGCCTCTCTCTCTCTCAATGTTGTTTGCGCCCTGGTACAACCCATCTGCCTTGAATCTAGTGCTCCGCTGGGGCTGCACACATCTGCCAGCCAGACTACCTTCGTACACAATTACTCAATCCACCGTAAGGCTCTTTAATAGGAAACAAGTGTGACAACGGCAAGCCTCTTTTTTTTTTTTCCTCCTCCCTCTTAAACCACAGAGTCAAATAGCTCTAATAGAGATGAAGCTTGATAGATCCGCCCAGGTGTAGGTGAAATGGTAGAGCCTCAGGGGTAATAGATGCTGTGCTCTCATGCTGAAGTTTAGCACTTTGTCCTGACCGGCTCTCTAGCAGCAGTGCGATGGGCTGCTCCTTGCACAGTTAACAAAGTCAACACGCTTCCTGCTGCTCACATTTATGCCTAATCCGGAGGGCAACCTGGAGCTAGGTAAGATCAGCACAACAGCCCTTTTACTTCAGCGTGTGGACAAAGGACAGCAAATGCAGTAAGTGGAAAATTTTTTCTTCCTTCTTTTACTTGGGAATTAATTAAGGATGTTTACTCTCTGGGAATCCTCTAAAGACTGCAAAAGTGAACTAGCAAAAAGCCTGTGTTCATAACCCTGTGGATTTCCTCCGGTTTCGGTTTGCACAGTGCCTTGGCACTGTCACTGAAGCTTAGATACTCTGCAAGTGACTTCCTCATTCAGAAGGTCTCCGAACTAAAATGTGGGGCTAATAATATTGCTAATTCAATCCTGCAGCCTGGCATATTACTCGGTATTTCTGGGTAAAATGTCCTTTCTTGCTGTCAGAAATGATGGTAGCAAGTGTTTGGTCACAGTTCTGAGAATAAAAAAAAAAAAAAAAAAACCGTAACAAGCACATACTTTTCTTGAAACTAGACTTCAACTTTTATGCATGACTATATTGTTGTATCACCGTTCATTAATGTGCGGAATTTGCTTGCCATTTTTGCTTAACAGATCCATTCTACAGCTCAATCGCTTACCAAAGAAAGGATGCTGAAAACGAAAAGCAGTATTAAGTTGTAGCAGTAATGACAATGATAATGAATTTTTAAACAAACGAAACAAAACAAAAGGTCATTTGTCTAATAGCATAGGAAAAGATATTAAAGCCAGATGTAGGAAATCTCAACTTTGACTTTTTGGTCTTTCATGCTTGGTTTAAAGCAGCCTTCACTTTGCGTTTACTTTGCATTTACAACTTTAGATTCACCATTAAACTATATTTGAACTTCAAGTCCAGATTTGATCTAAATACAGCCGTTCCTTGAGCCCCCTACTCTGATTTTTACTTGGCTGTGGGGAATCTTTTTACTACTATACCATATATCCTGAATTGTGTTAACAAGCTAACTGTGGTGGACTTTTTCAGGTAGAATGTCAGCCAATGTGAAAGAATGTGTTTGCTGTTCAAATGTATGATGTTCCATGTAAGAAATAAACACATGGGACATATGCCCTGACTAAGATTCCAGTTGTAGTTCCTAAATTCAGTCCATCAAATGTTGCCCAAATATAATCATATTAAAAAAGATGTGGTTAAAAACTGTCAGTGCGTCATAATATCTATTTATGGTCGCTGGAGTATTTTTTTTTTAATTTAGGCATTTTTTAAAAATTAATCTGGAGGGCTTTGTCATCTCAAAAGACAATGCACATATATAGGGTACATAGACAGATGAAATTAGATAAAACACTGTTGCATTGTTTAAATAATTCCCTACTGGCCAGTGTTTTGTGTTTGTTTTCTAACTATTATAGATGGACATCATTGAAATTGATGGGTTAAAAGCCATGACGGTAGAATCCTGATGACTCCTTTGTGTATATTCAGAAATGATTTAGCTTGGATAAAGTTGCTGCTATGAGAGGTTTAATTAATTACCGCTAGTTAAATATATTTCTTTAAGAATTGCATTTGACATTACTGATGGTGAAGTAAATGCAGTTTAAAAGTCATTCTTCATGAAATACTTTAACCGACAATTGTTGGCATTGAATAGCGGTCAATGTCTACCCCCTACAGGGAGAGAATCTAATTTCACTATGCCTTCCCCAGTACATGAATACCACGGAGTACAGTTCACACATATGAATGCTGTAACCGTGTCAATGACTCCAACAAGTGCCCCTTAATGAAAAGGTCAGGTCTGTGATTAATAGGAAGCCTTTTTCAAAGGCTGGACTTCACTTCAGCACTGCCATTAGATTTGTTTCTTCTTGATTTACTTCATTTGCCTTTCAGAGTATAATAAAAATCAAGTGGTGCTATGCTGCACTTTTTAAATACTTCGTGGTTAGTTTTATGTGATGATAGCACATTGGTTAGTATATTTGGCTCAGTAAAAAAATAACTGAAAAAAATTATTCAAGCCAATTATTGAGGGCATAGGATAATGAATGAGAATTTTACACTTTATCCAAATAGTTAGAACAAATGTAGCTTTTGCTTATATTTCAGTTAACTTAATAAACTTTCAGAGGCACTATGGGGGTAAAGATGGAGTGACAGAGGAAGGGTTTGATATTTTACATAAGATTTATTGTGCTTGAATGGTAGCTATATGCCAGCAAGCAAATATACACAAGTAACTCATGCAAATAATGATTTTTCACTAATAGTGAAATTCATTTAAGGATATATAGCTAAGTGGAGATAAAGACAATAATTTTATCTAGTGATAGCCTCAAAGAAGCAATTTAGTCATCTCTAATTATAATATAATGGTGGTTTTGTTATAACTATCCCAGTTAAAACTTATGCTGGAAGCGTTATGGTTAGGTTGAACTTAAAATTTTAAAAAAATGCTTTCAACTGGAATTATATTTTGCTAATAAATATCATGTTGAAATTTAAGCAGTTTACAAATTAAATGGTCCTTAAATACATTCCTTTGTTTTTTCATTCATGTAAGTATTCTGTGTCTCTGTGGCTTTATCTGTACATGTTTTCAGATAAGATTGCAATAGAAGTGATTAATACAAATAATGTAAGTAAATGTAAAATATAGGTGCCATATTTATCAATGCAAATTCTTATATGCTTGGAGGAAATTTTTTTTAGAAATCACAAGACATATTGACTTATTCTAAGGGATATTCTCTCTTAAATAGTTTGTAATTTTTAACCCTAAATCAACATTTATAGGATTTAATAATTCCATTTTCACTTACAGCAAAGAAACTATATTGTATGTCAAGATAGCAAGTATGGGTAAAAATACAGTCGAATATTAATGGCCACTCAAGGAGGAGACAGTGTACTCGACTGTACAATGGGCACAATGAATCCCAGATGTGCTCCCTCCTAATCAGTGCCCAACAGCTGTGTTTTCCAGGTACTCTCTTATTCAGGGTTCCATTTTTGCTCTGAATTGGAAGCCAACTACTTCCAGTAGGGTACTAATGAATAACATTAGTTAGGCACTTGCAAGGAATCAAACACTGCCCTGAGCATTTTGTACCCATGATTTATTTAGTCCTTAGAGCCCAGTGAAGTAGGTACTGTTGCTATTTGCATTTATAAATGTAAAAACAGAGTTATTGAGGAACTTGACCAGTGTTGCATCGTTAGTAAGTCGTGGAACTTGGATTCAGATTAACTCTGTCTGAAAACAGATAAATCCTCCAAACACTGGAAGTGCTGCTTCCCTAACAGGTGATTTCAATATCAATGCAAATTTGACTTTATTTCTGATCACCTTATCAGAACTACTTGAATTCTGAAAGAGATTCATAAATTAAAATAGAACACCCAAACAAACCATAAATGGTTAAATGCCAGTGAGTATGACCACACTTCAAGTTATATCATCATTCAGCATGTAGAGCCCCTACTACTTTTCAGAGGTTTTACTGCTGGTACAGAAGGAGTTACAGTTATATCTCACACATTCGGAGAAGAACTGGTCCTTCTACCCTCACTCAATTGCTCATTTTCCATTCCTATTAAATCTCTGAGAAGAGTTTGTCATCTGAGGGTATTTCCAGCCAAGCCACTGTTGAAGTTAACAGGGGTGACTGTAATCACGATGGCCACTCAATGAGAGTCACCTCAGCACTTTCCTACCACTAAGGCAGTGAAGAAAATGAGCTGTCAGTTACTCACTCTTAAAGATTTTCAGGCCTCAGTTTTTCAGTAGGACCATCTGGATTTTTAAAATAGAATGCTAATTGAATTTTCCCTTTATCTACGGGTATTTTTGTCAGGTAGGCGTAGCCTGGAAAACACCTACTTGAAATATTGCATTTCAAATACAGATTTTCCTAGGAACTGTATCTGTGCTATGTCTATCTGCTGGAACACTTTCTTCCCAAGACAGGCATTTATCCATATAATTGAGAATGTTTTTTGTAGAGAAGTCAAAAACAAAATGTTTATGATTAAAAAAAAACCCTTCAATTTCATAATAGAACTTTTATCATTATGGGCTTGTGTATCCTCTCCCAGATAAAGTCAGAATATGCAGTTTAAAGGAAGTTGGTTTTTTTTTTTTAATTTCTAAAAGCATATCCTAATTGTTAAGCCAAGACATCCAGTTGCTTTTATACAAGCAAGCAGATTTATGCATGGCAAATGTAATGAACATGTGGAAATTACTTCAAATTTTTAGCAACCCAACCCACTTTTTTTAAGTGGGTAAATACAAATGTTACTTTAATTCTCATATATCTTTTTGTGTTGTTAAAGATATCTGATGAAGATATTTAAATGTGGTTGCCATTTATAAAACCCAAGAGTGTTTTCATACAAAGGAAGACAGAGAAGAAAACAAGTAATTTTTTCAAATTAATCTCAAGATCCTGGAAGAGTTAATCTATAGTGACAGGATCTGAAAGCTCTAAATACCTTGAGGATTGATGATTACTTAAAAAACTTTGGTGAAAGACTTCCTCTATCACTATCATTACTCAAAGAGATCAACAGGCTAGCTTCTTGAAGTTAATCTTACCCTCATAAATCCTTTTTGAATTATCCAGAAAATACTCATTTTCATTTGTAGGTTCATCTTCAGTGGGAGAGTTTCCTCACCCCTTCCCCCTCCCTTTTTTACCTGACTCATCCCAAGCCTTCCACCAGGGCCAGGTCTACAGTTAATTCTTGTATTGGCTTACTTACTACTGGCTCATGTTCCAGGGGAATATTGAGAACACTGTAGGCTTAGCTATTGTGCTGATGGACAGTTCCATTCATATCTGGTGGTCAGAACTTTCACAGTGTCATACATCCAGAAGTCCAAACAAATAGTTAACCATGAGTCAAGTCATGGTCCTTCCTTTGTATGGAAGGTTCTTGGTCCCAGGTTCCCCACACAAATCAGACTTCTAGCTACCTTGGGTATATTTCTGCAACCAATATCCAAAAGTTCTTCTTTTCTACCCCTGCTTAATATTAAATATTCTCTTCATTTTAGGTTTATTGATACCTATGGCCTATTTTGAGGACGATATGAATTTTTAATTTTGTTATGAAGCACACTTTCTCATTGCTGTGTATTCAGAGTTAAAGTTTCAGGTGCCACAAACTCAAGGTTTCAAAGAGGCATCTAATTAGCAGTCAATTTCATTTTGTTTTATTCCTTAATATTGCACATTCAAATTTGGGTGAATAGCAGAGAAGGATGATTAGTGTTCTGCTTGTACTTGCATTAAAAGTTTGAGGTTTTGACCTTGTTTCTGGCAGATGTGCCGATAAGCATGAATTCCACATGCTACATAATCATTTTCCTGATAAACTGTATTTTCGGTTACTCTAGAATTTATTTTCCCTACATAAACCATAAACTATTAATTATGGATATACTTGTTAGCATTTATGGCTTATATTTGACTGAATTACAAATCTAAAATTCTCCATAAGAAGAGCACTGAACATGAGGTACAGCACTGAGGTTCACATCCTCTTTTTGACAATTACTAGCTCATTTTCGTAACGTACATTCATTTTTTTCACTCCTAAAATAATATTAGAAGTATATCTTAACATGACCAATTTTGTGACCAAATATTTAATTTATACAAAACGAAAATTTGAGTAAGAGTAGCTTATGTGCAAGCCTTTTCATTTCCTTTAAGATAATAAAAGCAAATATGTGTGTGTGAATATACAGAAGAAATGTAAAGTAACTACTGTATGTCCTGAGGTTTGCATTATCTTATTTAATCTTCATATTGACAGACAAAAGAGAGTTGTCATTTCCATTTGATAGGTGAGCAATGTGTTTTACTTTCTCAATTTTATGAATAACATTAAACTAAAAAAACATTTTCAAGTGATATATTCCGTATGATATTTGAAAGCAATGAATATGCACAAACATCCCAAGATGCCCAATATGCAGCGTAGGTTGGGATAGAAACTTTTTAAAATTTAATTAACATATAATGTATTACTGGTTTCAGAGGTAGAGGTCAGTGATTCATCAGTCTTACATAATACCCAGTGCTCATTACATCACATGCCCTCCTTAATGTCCATCACCTAGTTACCCCATCCTTTCACCCCCTTCCCCTACAGCAACCCTCAGTTTGTTTCCTATGATTAAGAGTCTCCCTCTTAAGTTTGTCTCCCTTTCTGATTTCATCTTGTTTTATTTTTTCCTCTCTTCCCCTATGACCTCTGTTTTGAGAAACTGTTTTTATTATAGTTCCAGTCCTTTGAACTAGAATTTTGAGACTCAAACTATTTCGATACATTATGAACCTCAGGGATACACATATATACTTTTTATATGGTAAGAGTCATACCTGATAAAAGCCTTAGTATTGCCATCATATTTTGATTCAAGAAAATACAAGAAATGAGTATGATATCAATGCCACATCTTTCAAGAAGGCATTTTACTTTGGTACCTTTAGGAGAATACAAATGTTATAGATGATTTTATCATGTAGAAAATGATGTATATTTTATATCAGACCTTGTCTTTACATCATATTTTTATGTATATTCATTCATTTGTGTTACAATAATATGATAAATAACTTGCTCTGTGTGCGTGTGTAGTTTATGTGTGAATAAACCCTCTATTAGCATGATTTCTATTATATATTCCACAGTAATAACTTGATTAAATAAAAATGATTTTTATTTTAAGGAACTATAGTCCATAATTTAAAAAACAAATTTCATCACAAACTTTCGTATGCACCAACAGGAAAAAAAATCTGTGAATTTAAAATATTTGTTTCCTGGCTTACCTTGGCTATTTTAGAGTTTTGAACATTTATAGTAATCATTTGCTATTCTCTGCTGCTATAGAAACACTGTATTTTTATATTTAGTCTGTTACTTTAAACAATGACTATGACTACCAACAGCATTACAAAGAAGTAAGTGAAGTGTAAGTTTTTAAAATAATATTAAGGTTTTTTTTATTTGTCCATTTTGGAAATTGGGAACTTTGCTTTTTTATTATGACAAGACCCAAATGTTTACTTTATTATTATGAGTTGGTGGTATATTGCCCACTTGGAGTCTTTTTAGACTCCCTAAAACAACTAAACTCACAAAACTATCAGTGGCTAAAGCTGACACCAGCCTACTTAGAAGGGGATAGAACAAGAAGGGACAACAGATTGCCAGCAGGGCAGCATCAGGGGCTCCACTTGGGGCAAGCCAATAGCTGAGGTGCAGCAGAGAAGATCAAATGCCACAGGTGGAGAAGACACCAGCTTAAAACGCCCTTCCCTCTGGAAACCGGTATCTTTGGCTACACTAGGGGCACAGCTTTGAAGGTTCCTGCAGGTGGTCTGCCCAGTGGACATAGTCACCATAGTGAGGAAATCTGACATCAGGCTTCCCATCAGGCACTTACCATTCTCCCAGTCCTCCTTCAGGGTATTATCGGTCAAGGTCATTCTTGCCGTAGGTAGATTTTCCTAGTCATACCGTTGGCATTCTAATTTTTATGGTATTTCCAGGGAAATAGAGCTAAACAGTTCATAAAAGATCACATTATCATGACAAAGGGGTAAGTGTGTTGTAGTTCTCTATCCGCAGGCAGTTAACATGAAGTCTGAGAAGATTCATTTGGAGGGTTGGCGTGGCGTATTTCCTCCTGCCTACAAAAGTGGACTGCACTTGCATTTACACTTACTGCACAGAGACCTGCTGTCCTTTGTTGTTTTGACATTGCTTCCAAAATACTGTAAGCATTTCTGCCCCTCTGTAAACTTTAAAAACTATATATACTTACACACCAACATTCTGAAGGGCTAAAAAGGATCTATATCTATTAATTAAAATTCCCAAGGGAATTTTGTATCCTTTCTATGAGATTAGACTAAAGAAGGTTAAAACTACATTTTCTAAGACTAAAGCTTAGTAACTGCTTAAAGGAATAAGACTTCCATAGAATAAGCCTGGAATTGCTTCCAAAGCTCAGGATACCAGTCTAGAAGACCACCTTTGACATGGGAACAGGCTAATAGGACCCATCCATGGTATATCAGACGTGGCTACAGCAATAATTTTATATGTCAGCGTATCTTTGGGGAAGAAATGTGGCAGGAACTCTGGCTTTTCTGGAGGGAAGCAGTGTCATGGGCAGATGATACTTTGTGAGTTTCTACAACTGTGACCGCTCAAGTTTAAGGACTGACTCGAGCTATTTTTTCAGAAGGTACTAAGGGCTGGGCAGGTTAAAAGCATTTTGAGTGCATTTACTATTGTGGTTGCCAATCCTAACAACTGGGTCTGAAAAGCACTGCTAAGAATTTATAATAGTGATATTTAAATAGGTGAACACTAAAAAACTATATGCAATTCAGGTTGAGTCTGCTAGTTTACTCTCTAGGAATAGGTATTAGCTATACAATAATTATAAAATGTGTGTGCATTTATATACATAGTTTTATAACGAGGAGAGAACTTATCAAAAGTTTAAAGATTGTACTTGGCATAAGGTCAAAATTAGCAGTATGACCATGGATGGGTCATTTAATAACACTGCCTCAGTATTTTTACCTGAGAAGTTTTAAATAGATAATGCAAATAGTTTCTTTTATTTCTAATTTAAAATATGTATATGTGTATTATTTCATTTGTGATAATATTAATAAACAGCAGTACATAAAACAGATTTTAAAGATAAACTTCGGGTAAGATAACAAAGATGTATTACTCTTACAAAGGTGTGTGCTAATATTTTAAAGAATTTTATTTTTTATGATACATTTAAATGACTTAAAGTCAGTCTTGCCTGAATTAATAAACTCTTGAGTAATTAAATATCCTCGAGTTATTTGAATATTGAAAAATGAGGACATTGATTCTTTTAGTTAATTTTGCTGGCTTCTGTTAAGTGCTTATCATGAATTAAGGAATTAAAAAGCATTTCTTGCTCTTTAAATAGATAATAATTTGCCTTTTTTCTATTCTAGATAATTTTTTATTCTGTCAAACTATAGACACCATAATGAAATGGAGATGGTGCAATGTAATTTGCTGAAAATAGTGAACTTAATTTATCTTAAATTATGTGTAATAAAAGAAAAAATATGAAACCATATTAAGAATGATATTACTTATAGAAAAACATATTGCAATTATTTCATATTCCATCTTGAAATTAGAGCTATAAATCTTTGTAAAATTTGTCAGAGATATATGAAGTTTCTATTAGATCTTTTTTTGTTTGTTTTACACTGCATTTCTTATTTAATAGATAATGAGTTTTAACATCAGCTGTGGCTGGTTCTCTTAATTTGGATGAACAATATACTTAAAGCATTTTTAAAATTTATTTCTTTTAACAAAGACATGTCAAAGTTACAAGATCTTTGAAATAATGTGTATGGTTTAGATTGATCCCAACCTGTGCAGCACAAGCCATTAATAATTAAGACATATGCAAAAGAAGGTAGAGGTAATGAGTGTTTGAAAGACTGGTGGGTCACTGCGGATTTAGACTACCCTACTAAAGGGTGCACCTTTCTCCACTTAGAAGCCTAAAGAACTAGGAAATACAGAGAACAGGACCGACCTTTATCAAATTTTGAGTGTTACAGACTTTATCTTTGACACTCTTCCATTCTCTTCACAACTTTTTCAATTCAGGGAACAATTTCTCTTTTCTTCTCTCAGCAGTTGAGTCGCCCTCATGCTCATAGTCTTCATACTGACTTCCAATTACCCCCAAACTTGAACTTCTGCCAACAGCAGCAGCGTTGTCAGTTCAGAAAGCTCCATGCTCTTAAATGGTCTTTATTCTTTGGCATTATCACCCTCTTTCCCTGTAATTCCTAAATCAAAACACTCATTCTTTGGTTGTAGTAATTACTGCTAGGTCCTGGATGAGAAGCGAATTCAGCAAAGACACAGCATGTTGAAAAATACAGTTTGATGGGTATCTTTTTATTACTCAAGTTTTAACCCTTTGGGGGGTGTTTGTATTTTAGTAAGGGCAGTCTTTTGATTCAAAAGGTGTTTCTAATGTTATAAGCTTCCGAAAAAAATTAGAAGAGTTGAGTTTCAGGCCAAGGGCTGAGCTTGCTTCCTTTCCACCTTTGAGCTGAGATCTGTCTGTGGCCAGCTCTGACCCAGGAAGCTGCTCCCTGACCAGCACTCTCAGTCAGGAGATGAGGATCTATTACAGCTCAGTGTCAATTTCTGCTGTCCAGTCACTTTTGCCTGTTTATTCTCATGCTTGAAACATTTTGAAACCAGCCAATGGAAGAACCTTACTGAATGCTAACAATCTTTAAGAGAAGTTTTGAAATTTACTTCTAATGATCATGTGTTACAAGTCAATTTTTCACCTTCTCTACCATTCCAGGTGTTCCTCCTTAGTCACTCACCCCCACATCCTCCAGCCCTAGCGTATCTTCCTTCTAAAATCAGTTGGAAATTCAGAGGGAGTGAAAAGAGGAAAAAGAGAAATACAAAAAGTCCTGCTTGAATGTTGCTAATTGAGGGAAAGTAAAGCTGTTCCATGTATGAAGTATTGTTCCCAGTGGCTGCTGCCGAGATGAACATTAATCTTGTTTTAGTAAACTTCATTTATATAATTAATCATGTTGTCATTTGGGGGTTAGTGATGCAGTTTGCCTTGGATAACTGCCGGATACCTCAGACCCTGACACTAGCCTAAACTTCTCTGACTTGACTAATCTGAGTAAGTACACTGAATTCAGAGTTAGTGTACTAAGTCATTTTGCTCTAGCTGTTTTTATTATTATTGTTTTCCTTGTTTTAAATTGACCTTGAGATTTTACACGTGAAAAGGAAGAGCAGTTGGATATTCCTAACCCTTGAACTTCTTTACGCTGTTATGGATAAACCGTGGACATGGTTTTAATGGTTAAACTATGGCAGAACGTTATGGATAACACACGGTGTCATTGGCATAGGCTCACACTGAGGTTGTTCACTTTTTTAAAGAATGAAATATAGCTCTTTGAAAACCATTCATTTTATGGAATAATTTAAACATCCTTCCTAGTCTATGAAATCTTGAGCGAGGTTGGATCTTTTCCTGCCCTGAATTCTGTAACCTGTATTACTTGTGTAATTTACGTGATAGCTGCCTGTCCTGAGGCATTTCCATACCGGCTAGAGGCTGTGCTTCTTGGACGCTGAGACCAGGGCTTCCATTGTCTGTGTGCAGCACAGCCATGACAAAGTAGTTGTTCAGTAAATACTTCTTGGTTGAGAATTGACAATCCCACCCTGTATATGCAGATTGAGGGGTCTTTAACTTCTGCCTCTATACCCCGTTTGCTATTTAATTGACTATTAGCTGGAGCTGATTGATAGACATGAACACTTTTTTTTTTTTAAGAGAATTGGCAGCTATGTAAATATAGCACTTAACCTTAAGCACTCAGCCATTAACCTTAATCACTGTCCATTAACCTTAAAGCACCCCAGGTTTCTCCCCTTACAATCCCCCAAAGCAGACCCCACGGAATGCATTCTTCACCAGGAAAAAGAATCTTAGTAGAATGTTTTTATTGTTCTGTGAGTGGCTATAAAAAAAATGTATTTTGAAAGGGAACATTGACTCTATTTCTTTGTGTAGATACTAATTAATTTTCCAGGTGTTCAAAGAAAGATACAAAATTGGAAAAATTATTTTGAAGAGCATGTTAGGATATATTTGGTAAGGAGAAAACTGAACAATGCTTTTAAAAAGTGCCATTTATAAGGTTGATAATCATGAGTGTATCACGTATAGCTTTCTAATTAACCCCATAAATATATGAAAAATGAATAACCATTTCCTATAGCTGCTTGCTAGTCATATTTAATATTAACTCCAGACATGCAGGAACAACTGCTTACTTTAAGAATAGTGACTTCCTGAATTTTTCTAATGTCAGAAAATCACAAAGAGAAGGATAAAAG
The DNA here is from genome assembly GCF_024610735.1 of Ursus americanus. Taxonomy (NCBI): domain Eukaryota; kingdom Metazoa; phylum Chordata; class Mammalia; order Carnivora; family Ursidae; genus Ursus; species Ursus americanus. Next base: position 76,089,833 of record NC_142129.1, read on the forward strand.
AAATATCCTCTTTTAAACACAGCACTTTAGATTTACTCTTCAAGTGTTCTCACGCATAGATATAACCTGTTTTATTGAAATAATAACACCCAGTTTCATAATCCTTTGTAGTCTACAAAATCTCTATTTTTTATTTGTGGGGTTTCACAAAACTGTATAGTAATGTTAATGGAAAGATACAAAATGCCAACTGTTAATTAATGCATTCCAATTTATTGTGTATGTTTTGTATCCTAGTTTTGTTTTTACCAAGATCTGCATTCACTACCTGGAGTTGCAGTAAAATAACGTTACAAAGTTGCAAAAGGTTTTGTGTGTAATTTTATATGCAATTATGTTTTACAACCTCAATCTTTTGGGGGAGAGCAGTAAGTCAATGAAGTTCCCATTGTATTTTGAACATAATACATCTTAAGGTGAGGTGAAAAAGAATGTGGGAGGATGGCTGGGGTTTGGGGAGGCAGAAGGAGCACCTTGCTGTATTCAGGAAAGCAACTTGATACTAATGGACTGATTATTTTTAGATTTGCCAAAGTGCTTAGTTTTGCTCCAAATCCCAGAAGGAACTGACACTAGAAGGTGTGAGCAACTGAGGGCAGGGGAGGGTCTCCCTTACAACTGCATTTCAAGGTGTATTTTAACAAATGTGAAATCTCACTGGAAAAACAAACCAATGTAACACGATGACTTCAACTCCAGAAAGATGTTACCTCAACACTGGGTTAGCTGCTCCCTTGAAATTTTCAGTTACCTAACTGAGGAAGAAGGTGATAATGAGCGGGGGACTTGACAAAAGAGAGTTCAGGCAGAAGGAGCTCCACAAAGGCACCAAATCCAATACTGACCTTTTGTTTTGAGAATTAATCAATAGCGTTCACAGCAATTACTCTCCATATGCTTAGTTGACTCTAAGCACTTCTGTCATTCTTCATTCATGGACCCAAGGATGCTGTTGAAGGTACCAGGATACTAAGACCATACTAATTAGCTGTTTCACTGTTTATTTAGTAGATTGCATACCCTCACATCACTATATATACAGATAAATAGTTTAGACATGACCATTTACACTGACATTCTTTTCACATGAGGTGAGGAAAATAAATGCAGATTTAACTCAGAATTTGAGCAAATAAATGGAAGTTAATTTCTGTCATTCATCTTTGCAGAATGTCTTCTGCAATACATAAATTTATTCATTTGAGGAATGTTGCTTAAGGAACCATGTCACTTCAAGAATATTTTAGGTCATTGCTGCTATTGAAACAGTGATATATAAAGGATGTATTTTGATTTATTATTTTCTTTTAAAAACATATGGCAGGTACTCTTCTATCATGCTTTTTACTTGCGAAGGAACAACTAGGAATAAGACAAGGTCGCCCCCCCCCCCCCAATATGACTGTTACGTGCTGTTATAGAGACCAGGTAATGGAAAACTGATTAAAATGTTATCTGAATTATTTTAAAACAGAACTTGGCTAGGAACAATTAGTAATTGTAGCCATGTCTCCAAGTTGCAAGAGATGGTTATTTAATGATAACACGATTAAGAACAAATTAAACCATATTGCTATTGTACAAGTTAGTGTCTTATATTAGGTTCTTGAGGCATTTAAAGAGTTTGTACTACATAAAATTCTTTTCTAACTCTTTTTTCTATTTTTACTCTATCACTTTTCTTGGTTATTTACCAGTTTGAATGTTGATACATGAAAAACACAAGATTCGAATCACTTGATTTATTAAATACTTACATAGCAAAACAACATGCTCAGTAAAAGACAGTTTTTATATCTGTTTAGTATTTTTATCTTTTTACTTGGTCATCTGAACGCCTAGCATATATTAGACATTCATGTTATTTATTGAATAAAATTATTTAGCTCATCAAATTAAGCTCTGTCAGTCTAATTTAATAAAACTGACTTCAGATTCCACTATTCTACTTCATTATTTTGCAGACCCCCACCTGGTTGTTGGTTCTATATTTGGATGGCAGGTTGCATATTATGTGGATTTCTTTCTTAAAGACTGTTCTTGAAATTCATTTCAATCTTATTTTATCTGTAAAAGAGTTAGGTCGGAGCGTCCACCCAACCCAGAAAAGTCAGCTCCAACATCTGTATGACTGCAGTTTCTCGCTTGATTTTTTTTTCAAACATTAAGTAGAAAGGAATTTAAGAAAATGGTATCTGTTTCATATATGTTTTTAAACCTTAACACAGCAAGTCAGCACACCACAACTACCCCAAAACCAACACAAGAAATAGCTAACCAGTCATCACATTCACACACACTGTCACACCAAATGAACAAACAAACACATAAGCAGACATAAGAAAACAAGCCAACTACAAAACCAGAGTCTGCCTCTCTAACATTCATCATTGCAAGGACATTTCAGGTTGGATGTGTATAGTAAAACACACTTTCACCAGGGAATGTGAGGGGGGCTGTTCCTGCCCCTCCCAGCCCCAGCCCCAGCACTCCTGGGACCCAGCACTCTTGGGGGCGGGGGTGAGAACTCTGGCGCCTGTAGCCCATCTGAGGCCTTCTGGAAGAAAAATGATGTCACAGATGTTTCACTGTTTCTTCCTCATCATCTCTGTTTCCTTCTCTCTCTCTCTCTCTCTCTCTCTCTCTCTTTTTTTTTTTTTACCTTTAAAGATTTTCTCCTCTCTCCAGTTTCTCTTCACTTTTTACAACTTCTGTCATCTGTCCAAAGCTCTCGTGTCCCTTAACTAGAGGTGCAATTTTTCTGACCAAATATGAACATTCATTCCCACTGACCTTTTGTATTTTCTCTCAATCTTTACTATGGATGGAGCTTCTTTTTTCTCAGGGTAGAAGTGAGGGTGTGAGGATCCTCGCCTGCATTTGCCCTCTCTGGGGATGCACTGAAGAATACTGGCTATTAATTAACGTTTTAGGATGTGCTTCATGCTCTTCAGAGGAAATACACTATCTAAATGCCAAAGAGTAATAGTATAGTTCTCCTCTCCTTTGCGTTCTGGATGCACCAGCTCTCACCCTCCTAAAGGCGGGGGAGAAAAGTCATATTCCTTATTACACCTACCGAAAGGATAAAAGGTCAGGAGTTAAAGCTTGTACAAGGAGGAATAGTTGTACTAATCTGAAAATGTTTCTCTGAAAAAAAAAGAGGGAACAATCCTCAGCATAACTATTGGATGAGAAAACCCACTCCTCTGGAATTCTATACAATATAAATAGGGAACAGAATTTCTCACCTGTGGTTCCTATGGTCCTTTCACTGGGGAACAACCTGCCATTTTGAGAGGCACAGGCATTGGGTTCACTTGTCTCAAAGACCACCTTCACCACACAGGAAGGTCCTGTTCTAGGTGAACTTCCTATGTGATGCTATTTTTGGCTTACACACAATTGTGTCTCTCATCCGTTTTTGTTGGTTTTTTTTTTTTTTCTTTTCATTTAAAATATGGGAAGACTGTTTCCTCTAGCAAGGAAATTTCAGGTTTAGTTCATTTATATTATCTTATGCTATTATTTTTAATATTAGAGTCAGAGAAATCAGAAAGAAACTGCCTTTTTTTCCCAAAGCCAAGAGATTGGAAAGTGAAAGAGTTAGGATTCTCCCACCTCTAGCCGTTAAGACAGAGCCCTCATTGTCACCGTGATGGAACATACACAGCCATGTAGAGTTTTGAATTCATCCAGATCTCTAAGATCTGGACCCGCGTGTGTCTCAGGTATCTGGGCTGTCCTGCACTAAAGGTATGGGAAATGAAACTATAATTCATTCTTGCCTCAGTGTAGTGTTATTAACTATATTTGTCTGTTTATTTTTTTCTTTTAATGTATAAGTTTCTACTTTGGACTGGTGTTTAAGATAATTCTTACAGTTTGGGAGTTCTTATTTATGATTGGAAATTCTCTTCTCAGTTTCTGAACTGTCTGAATGATCAGGCATTTTTTTTTTTTTATTCGACAGAGATAGAGACAGCCAGCGAGAGAGGGAACACAAGCAGGGGGAGTGGGAGAGGAAGAAGCAGGCTCATAGCGGAGGAGCCTGATGTGGGGCTCGATCCCATAACGCCGGGATCACGCCCTGAGCCGAAGGCAGATGCTTAACCGCTGTGCCACCCAGGCGCCCCTGATCAGGCATTTTTATTCAACCATTCTCATGGTAATTAAAACATGTATTATATTTAACTTAAATATGGAACACTAAGATGTATCCATGGATAGCATTTTAATCTTTCTCACTTCTTTTATTCTTATAATCATATTCATTTTTAAGTTAAAATTATAGAAGATAATAATGTGATTAAACACAAAGATTAATGTGAAAAACTTCAGAGGGAATAAGAGGAAGGAAACTAATATTTAATAAGTAATAAGGTATGGTGTATTTTGCCTAACTATGTATATCTGTGTGTGTGTGTGTGTGTGTGTGTGTGTGTGCATGTGCGTGCATGCGCATGTGGTTTCTTATTTTCCAATTAAACCCAAACATACCTCTATAAAGAAAGCATAAATGGTGGATCAAAGTGACCGAGTTGTTGAGGTTCATATCTGAAGTTGGGGAAGAGCTGTGATTCAGACGCAGAGCAGTCTAAAGCCAGTTTTGTAACACCAGGTACCCTTGTTACTGCCTCTCACCCTTATTGGAAATGTTACCAATGGCCATTATATTACTCTAAACTCATGGCAATATTAAAAGCTGTTGTTAATTAATTATATCATTTGCCATTTTGCAGAGAGAGTATTATTTTCCTTCTTGAATGTCAGTATTTCATTATGTTTGAGATTTTCCTTTTTCCATTGTTAAAACCTATTCATATGACTTGATCTGTAGCCTTGGTTTAGTGGGTCTGTGTTCCTCTGAAATAATGTAGTGAAGTGTGTCATGGTGAAAGTTTAAGAGCAGAATAGTGATTTCTGCCTGAGTTTACCTCTTACTATATTATTTGATTTGTCTGGCATATGAATTTGTTTTTAAAAGATTTTATTTAGCTCTAAAATATTTAAAAGTATTTTATAATCTGAACCCCTGAATGTCTTACCTGGTATAAATGGGGTGGGGGGATGTTTTATCTGAAAAAGTCTAGAGAGTTTGATGGGGAAAAAAGGTATGGATTAAAAGTTAGAATAAATATGAGAAGCTTCCTGACCAGTACAACTGCAAAGCACTAAGAAGTTTTAACATATTTCATGAATAATTAAGCTGTTGAGCCAGCTCTCCTAAGACCTAAATGTTTACTTTACCTCCTCTGTACCCCAAATCCATATTCCTTCAAAGTCCAAAGCCTTCTTCAACATTTCTGTAATTCCTGAAACATGTGTTGAAGTGGGGGAAATGGGACAAAGCAACTCATGTCTTTCTTGGTAGGCTGTGATTTTAAGCCAACTTTCCCTCAATTCTTGAAAAAGTTTTGCCATTTCTCTTTATTTTACTTGTATGGACATGTAAGCACACATATATATTCATATATGCTTTCCCTTCTATTACAGCCATATATATTAATATTTTATTAGACCGGGCACTCAATTTGAGGTTAAGTAATCCCCAGAGCTATCTACTACTGTTCATTGAGTTAGTCTCTTAAAACTCTATTAAATTTAGTTAGCAATCAGTGTCAAGTCAGTGCAGTTAATAATAATCCTGAGCATTCAACTAAGCTACTAAGGGAGAAAAATCTGAGTCAGGTGATTTGGAGGGCCACTATTCCTAGGTGTTGTTCACAATTATAAGCGGCAAATTTTTATTGAACTCTAAAAAAAGGATTTCCCAAGTCAGCCTTAGGTATAAAAGCATGTTTCCCTAGAAACCAGGGGGAAAAACATGCCTAGAAGTATGGATGGTTGAGACGGTCTTTTTGCGGCTGGGGGAATTGGGGCTTTTGTTGCACTCTGGCAATTCCAGGTCTAGATTTCATAACGCGTTCGTTCCTTCTCCCTCCCATGAGGATAGAAAGCCATTGGGATAGGTTGCTAACACAATTTCTATTTTTATCCCTCAAAAGACTGGAGTTATTGTCCTACAAATCTAAGCTTTGCTTTTTTAACATCACTGTGGATTTCAAGGTCTTTTGATTCTTCCTGCATATATTTCTTCCTTTGTGCCATGGAAAAATGAGATATGTTGACATTAAGCAACATTTCCAACCTTTTATTAAAAACGTGATACTGAAAAAAATACCTAAACTTCCTCCTTTAGGGATTTACTTGCATCTCTTTAAAGCTTTCTATATCTGTTTAATAAAGGAGATATAAATGCGATGAGTCTGAAAATTGTTAGCCTTTTAGAATGGTATTGTGTTGGGCAGTCACTCTGATCAGTAAAAAGAAATACTATTGAGGGATAAAAAGCACAGTTTAATATCAGTTCCCCTACAAGGCCACTCATAAGCATTAATAGTTTATGGCTCAGGACAAAAAAAGAAACACCCTAAAAGATAGGGAAAATGATTGAATCCTAGTGTTTATCTGGCTTAAAAAAACTGCTTCTTTCGTGTATATTGGTGGTTATGAACTTCAGAGTTTTTGCTGAAATACATGATTAAAATATCATAATTCCTCAGTTCAGTCCTCCTACTTGCTTGTTGGAAGGCCTTTTAAAGGAGGGCCATCTTTCTTCTTTTTATTTTTTCTTCCTCTCTCTGCTCTCAACACTTTCATCTTCACTGTTGGCTAGCCAGTAGAGAATCATAATCCATTTTTCCCTCTGACCCCGGTAATTTTATATGTAAAATCCAATTATGAGAAAAGGTGTCAAGTGCAGTCTTGAAGGAGAAAGAATTCAAACCTCAGGCAGCCAAATGGGTGAATGGGAACAATACTGAGCCTACTTTTATTCCTATGGTACTCTTTTTAGAGCTCACACTAAGGAATATTGCTAATCAGAAGTGTTAAAAAATTAAAAGATAATTGGAGAAGGAGTTCTGGGATTTCTGTGTATAAACTTGCTGTATAGCATCTATAAGTGAGTATTAGCTGTTACCTTATGTATAAGCCTCAGGTTTTTGGCATCAACTGACAGAGTCTTTGTCTCAAATACATCGTGCTTTGTCCTTAAGTTAAGTTGCAGGGTCTCAGCATCAAGGCCCAGAATGTATTTTCCCATGCTCTCACCTTTCAGAGTATTTTTTAAAATTATTTTTAACAGTATCTCACAACTAAAAACAAATAATATTTCACAACTGTAACTGTCTTCCACTTCTCCACAGGATCATTTGTGTCTCCTCAAATGCTCTATCACACAGCCTACTTCTAATCTAAATAAAATGTATTTTTGAATAGGAACATACATTTAGCCAAATTAAAGAAAAATAAAAACGAGGTTTTTTAAGGACATTATTTGCAAGGAGAACACTTTTCCCTATTTAATTTTGACCTTGAAACTTCTGATAATGGAAATAATAGAGGATTTATGAACTCTTTATGAAGTATAACAAGTATTTAAGGAAACTTATAATGATTTTTTTCTCTCTTTCCCATTCTTCATTAGGTTACCTAGTGGTAAATTTAATAATTGGTGAATGTTTATTTGCTGTGCTAAGCTCAGAAGTAATAAAAGCTTTCCTACTTTTAATTTTTGTTTATAATATTTAATATGTTTTTGTTTACTTTTACCCCTTTTATTTCATTAACAATTTTTAAAGAAACTAATAGCAGAGATAACCATTATTTCAGATTATGTTTAAGTTTGTATTTTTCTAAAGTCTATATTCTTCGTGAATAGAACGAACTATCAACATGGTTGGGAGACAAAATTAATTATTGTGATTAGGTGAAAGAACTCTTTACCTCTTGGTGGGAACAACAGATTTATCACTAAGGCACCTCATTTTATGTAAGTAATTAAACCATTTTATAGAAGGAATCAACTATATGTGAGAAGTTATACAAATCAACCCAAGTTATAGTCATATTTATTTGAAGAATGCTTTTACTTTTTTTCAAAAGCACTTTTCACATATACCCCATTTAGCACATATGGGCAATTATTTAGGTTAACAACAACAAAAAAAATCTTAATGATCATCAGTTACCATGTAAAAGCACAAAGACTTTCCTTATGTTTTGGGACACAAAAGAAGGAAGTAACACAACCTGCACTTTATTATTTTGTATCAGATGCAAAGCTTTTTCTAACTTTAAATCCAACTGAAAGCAGCTGCTGGAAAAATATCATTACACTGTACCTTAAGCTACAAAAACCAATTTAATGGTGACATTTTATTTTGTTCAGATGGTCTGCTCTTTTCTTCTGTTTAAACCAGTAAAGCCTATGGAAACTGTATCTGGATGAAATCACTCGAAGGTGAGGGCCCATGACCAAAAACATTCTTTGCAGATTACAGGGTTATAGTCAAACGGGATAGCAGCACTAACAAGATTGAAGGTCTCCCAAAGACAGGAAGTGATATTACATCATTCATATACATAACCACACTTTCCCTTTTTGAGAGAAGGATAGAAAGTTTATTATTCAAAAATATCAATACATAAAACACGGGCATTACTTTTAAAACACATGTGGTATGCCTTTCAGGTCAACCTATTTCTATTTTTTTTTTTTAAGATATAATCACTTCTGTGACATCACCAGGTCAAAAATTTTTCATAAAAATTCCTTGAATGTTGACCGTTTTATTTACTTTTCCTGCAATGAACTGTAAAAAAGGGAAAATTGCCCCTGCTTTTGTTACATACCAATATTATCATAAACAAAACCTGAAAAATATGCAAAACTTGACTAAGACTGACCTAGCTATTTCAAAGATAGGAGTATTTTACTGCAGAGAGATGGATTTAAAAAAAAATAAAACAAAAACTACTCTTGATATGAATCCAATCCTCATAAATCTTTATTAGAAAAACCTTGGAACCAGATTGTTTAATCTAGCGCCAGACTCTGCCAAACACGAAGGTAAGAAATCTCTCTGCCTCCTTCACTAATTTTTACCTTTAAATTATTCTTAACCAATAACATGCTTTTGATCATTCATTCACTTATTTAAATAACGTATACCTTACCTCTGAGAAGGACTTAAAATAAAAGTTACAGATAGCAGAAAACCACTGACTTAAATTGTTGATTAAAAACAAAGAGAGGGAGCCATATAAGCTAACAGTATTACTGTGATATGAGCTTCATGGCATCTAAGAACCTAGCAAAGTGCCTTTGTACATGACCTTGAATGCTGTAAACTAAGCACCTGCTGTGGATTGTAGTTATAACCTTTACATAAGTGAGACAAGTCTTGCCACTTAGGAATGACTCCCAGGTGGTCCTGGCACAGCCTGGTCACATCTGCTAGGCCTTAGAAAGATGCAAGTGAAGGTTCTGCGTACTGGCGTTGTGCCACATGACCTTGCTGAAAGTTTTGTGCAAATAAGGACTGTAAAAACTCCTGAGACATGGAGAAAGAGAGTTTCAAATTAAAATATTGGGTACCTCCAATAAGTAACTTTCCCTCTGCTGCTCTAAATTACCTTGACTCTTAAATGAATTAATTGGACGAGATCATTTCCAAGGATTTACTCTTCTCTCCAGAATTCAAAACAACTATTTCACCTCACCAGTGGTAGCTTACATAGAGTCTATCATTTATTCATTCAGCAATTCAGCAGTTTCCCTTAGGTTTTGATGAACAGAACATAGTCTCTATCTGCCTTAGGATCAGAGTTTTAGCAAGGGAGACAGGAATGTAAACAGATTGTTAGAATAAGAAATAAGAAAAAAAATGCTATAAAGCACTGTTATTTCCAGGCACGTTGAAGGAAGTGCTTCAGCCTTCTGGTGCGGTCAAGAAAGTGTCTTGAATAAGAGTTTGGTAGATAATCACTGTCAAAGAAAGAAAAGGGGAGTCCTTTTCTGTTAGAGAAAATGGTCTGCAGGAAGGTAAAAGGTGAAAAAAGGTTGGTAAAGGAAAAGAAGGTCAGTGATGTTGGAATGCACAGAAAATGGAAAGGTGGCTTAAAAAGTAGATAGAGGCCAGAACATAGTAGTTCAGTGCCTAAGATCATGGACACTCCAGTGCCTGGAATTGATTTCTGACTTAGACATTTATGTAGTCTAAACTTTATTTAACACCTCTTAACCTCAGTGTCCACAAAGGCAATTAGATTCCTCCTTTATAGAATTATGCTAAGGAGTAAATTAAATAATGCAAACTATAATTGAAACTTCAACAAGACTCCAAAAAATGAAAAATGCAAAATTGCACATTGAGGTGCTGAATCACCATGTGCAGATTTTGAAGGAAATTTCTGAACACTGGTAGTCCTCTGAAACTGTTTACAGACTGAGAGTGAAGAGAGGGGAACAGGTTTATGAAGAAATTTTATTAAGAAGAGTAGTTGCCAACTGGTGGATATCCATTCTCACCGGAGAAAGAGGTAGAGTGGTGCCACCTCCATCACCTCAAGCCTAGAGCATTCCAGGGGTGAGGGTTCCAGCTGAGGACATCTGGATCACTCATCAAGGCACTCCAGTGAAAACAGGTTCTAGCATCTCCCAGGTTCAAAGTACCATCTAGCCCTCTAATCCAGGACTGACCTGAGCTGGCAGGTGGAAGATTTGTTGCTAAGATTTGGTTCATCTTAATTCTAAACTTTTGTGGCTTAAGTGATCAAAGAGCTATTTTTTATCTAAGAAAAGGCAGAAAATTCATAGAATGAGTTTTCTTCCATGGGTAAAGAAATGTAAACTCCTGAAAAATGTTTTTGAAAGATTCTGGGAGACAAAAATGAAGTTTTAGTTTGAATGTGTCACAGACTAACTTGCTCCACGTACTGGTTTAACATTAAAGCACCAAAAGGAGTGGTTGGTACATTGTGACTGATTAAGTTTTATAGTGTTAGAAGCTATGCCAGGCTATGAAGTATGTCCTGAATAAATTGAAAGCCATTATAAAGGGGAAAAAAATTGTCAGGTTTACATAGCAGAAGATAGTTTTGAGCTGAGGTTTGGACAAGTGTGTTGGAGAAGAGGAAGAAATTAGAGGAGGCTATTTAGGAAGCTACTTAATATCCTCCAAAAGAAAAGTCATGCTTGTCATGACATGACAAAAATGCTTGTCATGAAAGCAGTAGCCTAAGTAGGTGGGGTAGATTTGGTAGATATTTAGGGAGTAGAATGTAGGACCAAGCAACATGTACTGAGGTGAAAAATATAGGATGTCTTTCCTGGTGTTCTTGTATGGGCAATAAGAACTAAATGAAGAAGAATCAAGCATTTTATCTGTACTATGTTGAATTTGGGATCTTTCTGAGCATTCCAGTGAAACATGTACAGTTGGAAATAATTGTCCATGCTCAGGAGTCAAGGTTGTATTAGACATTTTTAAAAAATGAAAATCATATTTACTTATGTAACAATGACATGAAAAAGAACACCTATAAATAATACCTATGAAAAGGAGGGGAAAAATCAATAATAGATCTGCATAATATATCTGAAAGTGGCCTCATAAGTTAGCACGGTTTTCAATAATTTTTAGCTTAATTTAAATGAAATATTATGAATCGGACATATAAAACAGAAAAAAAAATGGAACTGTTTAACTGGGGAGAGGGACATGAGGAGGTCCTTACCTGTATAGTCAACCTTCATCGATTTTGAAGATGCCTTTGTTCCTACAGAACACATAAGACTCCCAGGAAATATTTGAAAATTGCAGATCTTGGATTAATCTTCCCATATTTTATTTGTGTTTTACTGAAGCATAATTGATACACAAAAAATTGGACATAATTTGATTAGTTACAATTTGATTAGTTTGTAGGATGCATACACCCATGAAACTATCATTACAATCAAGGTAACAAGCATATTTATCATCTCCAAAAGCTTCCTCCTTTCTCCTTTTGTTTGTTGGTTTTGTGGTAAGAGCACTTAACATGAGATCTACCCTTTTAACAAATTGTTAAGTGTATGGTATTGAGTTGATAATTATGGGCACTGTGTTTTACAGCAGATATCTAGAACTTATAAATCTTGCATAACTTAAACTTTATACCCTTTGAATGACAACCCTCCTCCATTTGCCATTCTCTCACCCCATAATCTTCCCATTTAATGTAAAAGGAAATGATATTAGGAAAATGTACATGATTTGTTTAAATGTACACCCAATCTAGATACATTTATTTATGATTATAGAAATCAACAGTGGTAGCATCAGAACTTATGGGTTACCCTTAAGCCTCTTTATCTCTCAGAGCCATACAGTAGCTTTTTTTTATATGAGACAACATCAGGTCTCTGTGCTTACTCCTTACATAATGCAGGTCCCTGGTAAGACTTAAGAAGAAAACTGTATAATCAGATAGACTTGAAACAACTTTTCCTGCTTCAGTCCTCTCTTTTTCTTTATTTTGTTAATAGGAATACATGCTCCTGCTTCAAAAATACAAAAGAGGTACGGGTTATATAGTAAAAGTCTTCCTCATACCTCTGTGCTCCAAAAGCAACTAAATGTGACTTTCTCATGTATTTTTTTTATTTAACATTCTCCATCTCTGATATCTGTTGTCTGTAGTCTAATCTCCATGCATCAATTACTTTATAAACTTTATAAAATGAAAAGCAGATCATGTCACTATTCCAGTTACAAACTTTTTATATATTCCTATGACAATTAGGGAAAAATGCAGATTTTTTACTGTAGATTTTAAGGTCCAAATGATGTATGCCTTGCCTATCTAAGTTATCTCTCTAATGTTATCACACTCCATGTAACCCTTGGTTCACTGCCTTTGTTCGTAAACCAACCAAACATGTCAAAGACTTCAGCCATTGCACTGGTTCTCCTTTCTTTCTAGAATGTTCTTTCCCTATCTTTTCATGGCAGGCTCTTCATCCTTCAGCAATGAGCTGAAACATCAACTCCTTAGAGGAGCCTTCTTTTCTGTCTTTCCTCCATTGTAACTTCAGTACACAACTTAGAAGAGAAAGATTTAAGTTCTCTTCTGTACTCTGCCCCTCACTTGCTGTGTAACTTCAGGTCCATGACTTTTACAGACTTTTTTTTTTAAGTTGAAAAATAGGGATAGCATTTCTTTATTGTCAGGCTTGTTGTGAGAATTCAGTAAATAGAAACTGCTACGTGTGTTAATTTCTGCCTCTCCTTAGTACAAAAAAAAAAAGTTGAATTTCTCTTTTAGAGTTTAAAGATAAAAAAAAAAAAAGGAATGGAAAAAAAAAAAAAAAAAAACAAAGCTAGGAGTGCACCTGAATAGAAAAGTATATTGAAGGGAGATTAATGTTTCTAGATCACCAGCCATACCCAGGACTTACCATTAATTAATCCATTAACAATTTATTCATTAATGCTTACTATATATTGGGTACTGATCTTAGTCCCTGGCAGAATAATTGATAGAGGAAATAGGAGTATAATTATATTGTAATGCATGTTATTAATATAGTAAATGCAATGGGCAATGAGGCTATGCCCACCATATGGGCACTGTGTTTTACAGCAGTTCATGGGAACATGAAAGAAGAGAAGGCTTTATTTAGGTCAATTTGATTTGATTCTCAACTGAGCAGGTGTTTAACAAAGAATAAAGGAAAAGTCATCCTAAGCAGAAAATTATGGATGGAACTTCAACAAATTCTAACACTGAGGAGAATGTAAAGAGCAGGTTCAGAAGGTAAAGTTTTAAGGAACAAAGGTCAATGGAATCTAATGCTTCTGAAGCGAAATTGTTTAGAAATTTTTATGTGGTTATAAGGATTTGAATATGAGCTGTCACTGGTAAGTTTTTCAAAAAGTATTGCCTTAAAGTGGTACAGACAGAATGTACTTTCAGTGTGTTGAGGAATGAATGGAGTTAGAACATGGAAAATAGAGTTAGACTACTGTTTCAAAAAGGTTGATGGCATTTAAAGGACAGATACTGAATGAAATTGTAAAAACTAGAATATTGAGGGAAAATTATTAAAATGGAGGAAACATCAATCTGTAAGAGGAGAGGAAAAGGTAGTATAGAGAGGACATTTGAAAATATGGACAAGCAAAGTCAATAACCTAGGTGGAGGGGCTCTGAAACGCTTCTTTTCTGTCTGGAGAGAGATGAAGATGTCAGTTACAATTTGAGAGGTTGTGGGTTGAACATATGCTACACAGACTAGGAGGCAGACTCTTTCTCCACCAAGTTTTCACTACAGCCCACTTGTCCTTTTTACTTTGGGTCCATCCTGATTGTGAACTATAGGGTGGAGCAGGCATCCATATGTGGTAACGTGTTTCTGCTTTTAAGAGTCTTTATTATTACAGACCTACTCAAAGGCTCGAGGAACATGACTAATTAAAAATGCCAGACTGTAAGGAAGAATAAATGTGACTTAAAGGAAACCAGCCAGACAAAAGAACAGACCACAGCTATTCTAATTTCAAAAATAAGAGTCTCTAATGATCCTGTTGAGTTAATGTCAGTATCAGTGATCATGGAAAATTAGTTTCTCACATTCTTTCAGGGGTACTTTGGCTTCTTTACATAAAATTCCTTGGGAAGACTCCAGAAGTCACAGTTGCTATATGTAAAATTTTGTCATTTTTTTTCTTGCTTGATTAATATGAACCCCTGAATTATATGCTGCACTATAAAATATTACAGCAGCGGTATCCTAAAAATGTAATATAAACTGAAAATCAGGCCATACATCTTTTGTTAATTCCTCAGGCTGCTTTGGTAATAGGTATATTTTTGTGAGGGGGAAAAAACCCTTCAGTATGTAACATGTCAGTGCTTAATACCACATGAGAAAATGCTTTATAAATTGTAAGGTGCTAGTTATATATGAGGCATTATGTATTCATGGAGAGAGAGGAATGATTAAGATATATTAACTATCACCAATACTTGAAAAAAATAAAGTGACTTAAAAGATAACTCAGCATCAAAAGAAACATCCAAAAAACTGAATTTCGCAAAATATAAAAGAATTCCTGAGGCAGAATCTTCAGACCTCTAAATCCTGCTATTAAGACGATGGTCTTGCTGGCCAAGATGGTAAACTTAACAAATTGTGAGAGAATTGAACAACCTGGGATTAAGCGAGAAAATAGAATCAAATAACAAAATGAATTGTAAATTTGTTATTTATAAACATGAGATGAATTCACTTCCTCTATGTGGTTTAATTTTCTTTCATTTGAACTGACTCTATCTTAATGGTATTCAAAGTAGCTAAACAGTAATAGTTATATATTCTAAAGTAGATTTAACCCTTCTCAGAAAGCCTCTGTTTATTTTGGTCAGAAAAGGCCTCAACATAATTTAAAGGAAGACAGAGAAGGCACATATCTCCATTATTTGTTCATGGCCTATGCTGATTATAATGCACAAAATATTATCTCTCCATGCATAAGTATCCTAAATTATGCATCTAAAGTTTGTCTTATTCAAAAGAAGTGAAGACAGCTGTAAAAAAAAGCTTTCCAAGTATTTGTACATCAAAAATACATATTCATGATGGAAAATTACCCACCAAAAATGTGCTCTTTGCACGGGGCAACATTATAATTTTGCAAAAGTTTAATCTTGTCGTCTTCTTACGCTGTTATTGTGTTACTCCTGGTGGGACACAGTGGGATGTTCAGTAGAGATCCTTGAAATTTTCTCTATTTGAATGTTTAAACATATTGAATGTAAGAGTCACATTTTAAAGATATAAGTGACTGAAACATAAGGCAGCTCCAGACTGCTCACTAAGAACATTTATCAACATATTTAATCTGCAATTCATTTCACATCCCATGTATAGAGCACTGTGTGTATTAGATGGCATTTAGAATGAAGTACACTTGAAGCACATTATGCTTTCTCAAATAAGGAAAATGACACGTACTCTATGAATTTGGAGGTTATATTTAGGATGCTAAAATAATTTTATAAAAAAAACTATTTTAAAAGTGTAGGAATAAATAAACCTGCTTTCCAACTGCGTATCTTGGGGGTTCTCCTGACTGGAAGTTTAAGTCCATCTTTGTGTATGAGTGTAGACATTGCAATGAAGCTTATGTGATTCAGTTTTATATTTTGGTACACGGTGGTGTCAGTTGCAAGGAGTCACAAATAACACCTGAAACCAAGACGCTGAAGCCCTGGCTCTTCTATTTCCTACACAGACTTCCTTTTAGAGCCTTGACTTCCTTATTCTTGAATGAGGAAAAAAAATCCTGTCTGTCCTCAGAGCTTTGTGTGTCTTAACTTAAATAGCACACAATAAAGCTTCAGGTAAATTGTAAAATACTGATCAAATGGACAGCAGGTTATAATTCAAACTGCTGGTATCCAAGTCAACAAGTGTACTAGGAACATTGTAAAGTCTGTGAGACTTAAGTTATGAATAATTATTTACCTCAGTTTTACCGCATGATGAGATTTGAGAGGGTAAATGAGTTTATATTCTTTGCTTCATACCTAGATGGTAGAAAAACAGATACAGAATAGCCTGCAAATTGCATGACATTCTCCTCAAATTATTATTATTATTATTATTATTATTATTATTATTATTATTTCTCATTTTTATTTTTTCTCAGGATTGATTAGCAAATTATAACTCCCCATACTTCATAATATTTTTAGAAAAATTCCTGAAAACATAGTTTATGACACAAAGATAGTACCATATTACTAGTTCCTGAATCTGTCAAGTCAAAGAAGCAAAGCCAAACTTCTGTCCCATTGCTTTATTTGCCTTTCAATCTGCAGGATTAGAAAGTCTAGTGGAAGGGTACATCTGCGATTATAAGACGTGCCTTTAAATGAGCTTTAAAAATTCTCAGTCAAGAATTCTTAACATTTTGGAAATTAGAATTAGTATTGTTGAATCGAGTTGATGAACCTTCTCTAATGCCTCTGAAAGCTTATGTGTTACAAATATTTACATTATATTAAGTAAATCATAATTAATTTGAAGAAAATTGCATTTCCCTAAGATTATTAAAGTGTTCTGAGGAAGTTGGAAAACTTGTATTGGATGCAAAAGTTGTTCAAAGTGTCAAGGAAATCTTCAAGAAATCCATAATCCAGACCAAGTATTTTTTTAAATTGATTTGCCTCACACCTTTCACTTGAATCATATCTACTTTCTTTCATCTCTACTAGAGTTGATGATATTTATTGTTCACCTGCTACAAAGGTTATTGAAGTTATTTTTTGTTTCTTTTTTTTTAAGCAACTTGAATTCTTTAGAGAGAACATTAAAACATTGCAGCTCATCATTACTATTTTTGTTATTCTAAAGAAATAAAGCATAAATAAAATATACTGGTCACCATCCTGTGGAGAATTTGCCCTGTATCAACAGATCCACTGTGAATCTTTCTTGTTTTTAATAGCTCGGTAGATAAACTTTTTCAGTACTTGAGACTGTTTAGAAATATGAATGTGTTTTTAACTGTAACTTAGTTCACATCTTGCATGACCTTTTCTTACTGATACCACAACAACTTTATGCAACATGACAATGAGTCACATGTTGGGATGTAATGAGTCCTTGGAGGATTTTTATACAGAGCAAGGACAAAATTATATATGTATATATAAAATTTAAAGTCAGGTACTGGGAGGGTGATGGTATAAGATATAAACTCAAAATAATTTAATAAAAGTGGGAGATCAGGTCACTATGTGAAATCTAGAGGATGAATGACCAGGTGGAGAGGTGGGAGCACTCCTGTAGCCACAAAGCTGACAGCCTAGAGGTTCTTTCTTCAAGGAAAGCAAGGGAAAAGCAAGAATTCTAATCGTTCAGGTGGGCAATCACAGTATGTAATAATTGCTAAAATATTTTAGAAAAAGCAATCAAAATAAAAAAGTAAAATGTCATTATCATTTATTTGTTTCTATCATTTACATAGCAACAAAGGGCTTCCCTGACTAGTAACATTTTTCTTGGAATTAATGACATCAATAATGATAAATAATAAGTAAAGTTAAGTCAATTTTTTAAATATCCATTTCTTCTCTTTAAAGAAGAACACTAATAAAAGCTGCTGCACATGTTAAATGAGCAGTTAAGACATGTTCTTTTTACCAAAAGGCTACAGAAAGAAAATCATTCCCTTGGTATAAACATGAGGCATTTCTTTTCGTTTAACAAACTTAGAATCTTCCTGTGCTTATAACGCTTCTGTGTTGAGAAGATGAAAATTATTCATATAATTTACCATCTTTCAACATAGAATTTGACGTAACATCTACACAATTGAAAAAATAGGTAGTGAACACAAAGTGTTTCCTAAGGCTACACTACCAGTCATTGGAAGTACCAGGACAAAAGTCAACTACACTTAGCCACTGGTCTCATATCAAGATGGTACTCCTCATTTCGTTTACATACACTAGTGCCCCTTACCTGTGGTATCACTCTGCCTGGTTTCATTTACCCCAGACTCCTTGGTGTGAAAGCAGATGATCGTTTTTCTGATGAATTATCAGAAAGTCCTAGTAGCCTAACGCTTCATCTCGATGCTTATGACATTCACCTTACTTCATCCACTCATGTAGGCGCTTAGAAAAAGGATGAGCATAGTACAATAAGGTAGTTTTTAAGAGAGAGAGATAACATTCACTTAACTTTTATTACACTATATTGTTATAATTGTTCTAGTTTATTATTATTGTTGTTAATCTCTTAATCATGCCTGTTATAAACTGGACTTTATCATAGGTGTATATGTATAGGAAAAGCATAGTGTATATAGGGTTCAGTACTATCCACAGTTCTAGGCATCCATTGGGGGTTTTGGAACTTACCTCCCATGGATGGAGTGGGAGCTACTGTACATAAGTATGTATATATTTATCTATCTGATTGTTTCCTATAACAGTATAACATAAGTGGATTTTTTTTTTTTTTGCCCAGTAATTGTGTTTTCCCCCAGTGATTGCCTGGCTAATGTATTTGAGCAGAGGTTAAGAATTAGAAATATGTTTCCCCTTATTTAAAATCAGATATATTCGTATTCTCAGGTCAGAATACTTCAAATGGATATTGAGAGTTTTTTTAGCTTTCATTTAAAATGTATCTATTAGTTGATTAAATAGAAACACTTAAGATTGTGTCTTTAGCAGAAATGCCTCATTTAAACAAAAAATTTCAAACTCAGTTTTTAAGGATTTTATTACAAACATTTCAATTCAGATTTCCTATGTATTCAAATTATTTGAAACATTATGAAATGGGTACTATTTTTGTTTTTTCAGTTACTAAAAAAGAAAAAAGACAACTCTTCCTTCTCTAAGTATTATATCTCCCACTACTTTCTAATCCACTAACTAGTATCAGCAGCTTCCTTAGAGTTTGCTCTGCACTCAGATGTTGATTATCCATGATAGAGCAGAGGAGCTACATACTGAAATTTGACAAATAGTCATACATAGCTACGTAGAGATGTGGAATTCATTTGTATGTAATTAAACAAGAGTGTGTTCTGTACTTGAGGAATAACTGACTCAGGAGATGCTGGAAATTTGCCACTTTTCTATTCTCCACCCTTCCTGACACTCCATTCTACACTAGAGATAGCATTATCATCACATTTGTTCAAGGTACTAGGTGTTCAGTGGCGAATCTCAGATTGAGGTTCATTTATCTTTGATACCAAAATTCATGTATATTTGGAAAAGACACACAAATAGTTATGTGTGGTATCTTGAGGTCTGGGTTTCACTGTCTTGGCTTTATCACTTACTAGTTGACATGAGTCAAGTCACTTTGGTTCCATTAACCTCAGATTTTTATCATCATAATGGGTATAAGATTTAAATTACAGAATTTTGTAATTGCTCAGGGATTAAATAAGTCTCCTTAATGTACAAATGGGGCTGTCTTTGTGCATCCCTACAAAGCACTGAAGTGATGTTATAGCTATTAAATGTAAATAGCGCCAAATACATTTTTATTATTTAAGTTGTATGAAAACAAAATTCAGACTTTTATTTTTAAATTGAAAATTTTATTTAATACAGTGATTTTTAAAAGGCTTTATTATACATAAGTATGCAGTTACATAAGTCAATATATCAGTGTTTATTAAACACCAGGTATTCATAAAATTTGAATCTTTTCACTAGGTTGATTAGATTAGATTCTTAGTTTACATGGCCGGGTTTTCATTGTTTGATATCTAGCCCATTCAGAGTTAAATGGTTACGAGATGATGGTACCTCCCTAGGCATTGGCTTCATCATACTATCTGACACATAAATGTTCAGAAATTTTGATGAATGACTCCTGTATTGATTTTGGACCCCAAGAGTTCTAAAACCTAGAGTTTTCTTTGGGCCTTTAAGTGGAATAATAGATTGTACCGTATTAAAGCTTCATTCATGTTCCAGCCCGCGAGTTGACTTGATTCAAAAAGCCTAGATGTCTGAGTATCTAATTTACTTTTATAGGCGTATCTTTATAAGCATGGGGATCAGATATAAGAAAGGGAGCTATTTTTTGCTTTTTAAATATTTTCTTTTCCCATAGGAGAATTAGTAAGTTGTGAAGTGCATAAAATAATTTTAGAATATCATCCAAAACATCCTTATATTTAGGCATCTTGTTCACAAGTGTTAAATCTACTTTAAGGCCTGAATTGTCAAGGATCACATAAATTGGGTAGCTGCCAAATTTCCATTTCAGTTTATGCTGTGTAGACAGAACATGTATCCATATGACCTGCATGAATCAGCCATTCAGCTGTCTCACAATCTATTTTAGCTATTGCCTACTGCCAACTAGGTAAGAAAGAAAATTCATTATCATGAAAGCTAAGGTAATTTTTAGTTATTACATTGGTTAAATCTTTTTCTAGCTCTTCCTTCTTCCATATACAAACACAACAGATTTTTACTATTGAAATTTAGAAAAATACAGCTCCTAACTTTTAATAGTTGTTTATAGTGATTTATTTGAGGAAGTTCTTATAATTTAGTTCTAAACTTTACATAATAAACTTAAGGCTGATCTCTTCAATTATATGCAAATGACTGATGAAACATCACATTGTAAGGAGAAATTGCTCATATTGAAATTTCAGAGATTATCTCTCGGGGAGCGGGGCGGGGGTGGGGGGGCTTGAAAGAACGGAGTTTGCTCACTGTTGCTGTCACTAACTCAAGATTGCTTGACTGAACTTAACATGTAATATATAACAGTATTTCTTATGCCTTGTAAGTTACTGTAGAGTTATAAAAATATTTTATTAATCAAGCATCTTTTGAACACTTAGCGGTATTTTTTGAACATTTAGCAGTATTAAATTATCATAATTCTCTCAAATATTTTTGTCCAGTGTATTTTGTTCAGTAAAATATTTTTGTAAAATATTTTAAAGAGTGATGCTATTAAAGCAAAGAAAATCATGCTATAACATAAATTTTGTACTCTCATTGAATAGAATGTATTCAAATTATTTAACTTATACAGAAAGGAAACAATTTTATATAAACTTTCTGTTTGAATTTTAAACATCTTCAGAAAGAAGTATTCATCACCACCCATCAAATTTATTTTAAAAATTAAGAATGAAAGTTTTGGTATTTCTAGCATACTCTTGCTTTTACTGCCTCCCATATTTTGATCAAATTCAACTTTCTGCTAAGAGGAATTAATATGGCACAACATTGTCCACTAAATTTATAATAAATATTCAGTGTGGTAAAATGAGAACTATTGACATACAAATGTGATACCAGATAAATTGTTAATTTTTATTTGAAGAGATCTTATTTTTAGAGCACTATAGTATCTATATTATAGTTTTAAAAATTATGCTAATCTTCAAGGTGCTACTTGTTAATATAATTAAAATAACTGGATTACACACGTAATAACCAGATTTATTAATTTCCACTACTGGGATCATATAAAATTGAGGTACTTTGTTTGACAGTGGTAAAAAGATTTAAAATTAGAGTGCATTGTTTATATGGTTGAATATATATTTTCTGAGTTTTGATCTTGCCACCAGATGGCAGGAAAAATCAGAGTCAAGTAGTTCTGTTAAGCAGCATGAGTAAGGATTTTTTTTTTTTCATTTTGGGTGTTTTTCTATTGTTGATGCTTTGCACAAAACCCAAGACATCATAAATATAATGTGGCTAAACAATACCTGCTAATTATTGGTAAAAATTTTCTTTTTTTTTCAGTATAATCATGCTATAAATAACTTCTAATATATTCATGCTCTCATTGATATCATGAAAAATTATAATTAAAGTTATTGTTTTAGAAACATTCAACTTGCTGTAATAATTAGAGCTGTCGATCCCTGAACTTCTCTGGGTAAAACAACTGGTCACTTTTCTTCTAATGTCATAGATCTTTACTTAAAAGAATGCCATGACAATGAACTGTATGGTCAGTGAATACTTAAACAAAAAACACTCACCTCAAAGTTAGTTCATTTCTGTTCAAGGCCAAGCAGGGACTTATCTGTGGCTGATTACTATGTTTTACTAATTCACAGTGTAAATATTTTAAAGTCTTAGTGTAATGCCACTTGACATCCTCTGTAAATAAAACCCCTCACTTAATTATAACACAGAATAAAGACAGAAAAATATTCCCCAAACAGCACTAAGATTCTACAGCCTTTGTATTTTATACATGTATGCTTTTTTCCTTTACTTTTTTCAGGAAAAGTTCAAAACCATTAACACTTTGAACATATGTAAAAGAATTGAGGCAAGCTTATAAAAATAAATCATATAATGGGTGCATGTATATTGTGGATGCATTTTTTTCATTGCTGTAATGTTTGCTTCAGTGCAGCTATTTTTTTTTTTTGATACAGCAGTTTTCTTTTCCTTGATTTAAATTATATTACAATCTCAAGAACAGGCATTGTTTTCTTCCTCTTCTAAAAGAAAAAGTATAACTAGAATTAAATCATCTAATCAGGTCAAGTGTGATCATTGATGTGATCTTTTCACAACAACTTTCTTTGGCTTATTAGCAAATGTTCTTTCATGCAATTTTTTTTTTCAAAGAAAGGCAAACAGCTATTCTTGATTACAGATTACTCCTTACTGAGATCTTGTAAATACTGAAAGACTATTTAATACCAGGAGTGTTTCTTTCAGGTGGCTCCATTATATGCCATTTCCTGACTTGCACAGGAGAATGTAGCATTGCACTGTGTGAATTAGGACAAGGTCTACTTGTCATTCAAACTGTGAAATAAAGTCTTATCAACCATAATTTCCTCTGAAACTAGATTCAGAGGATCTCTTTCTGTGCTGCTTACTGTTTAATTTGCATAACAGCAGGTATTTGATGTGTATAAAGGTACAACTTTTATTTTCTTTCTAAATTGCTTTGTCTTTGCTAAAGATGAATCAAAAAATTGAGGAGTTATGGACTAGGTTAACATAAAAAAAATTAGTCTATCACTGGTAAAATGCCTTGCCACAAATCCATGAGGATGTTACCCTGCGAACTTCCAATATTAACAAGAAGAGGAAAGACTCCGACAGTTTACAAAGATGTACTTCCGAAAAACAAACCCCTGTTTACTTGTACAAATGGTCACAGAGAGTGACAAGTGACCCAGAGCACCAAGTTCAGGCAGGTTGTGAAGGAAAAAGAAAAATGACACCGCTGGTCAGTGACAGATGAACTTTGCATCCATCATGCTGCTGCAGGGAAAACAGGTAGATGAATTGTTGCTGCTGTCTGCCTGGGGCCTTTATCAGCAGCGCGCCATGGAGAGATGCGGGTGGCAAAATACAGAGTTGTCAGTGAGTGTCCTACTACGTATTTTGGCTTTTAAAGACCTTTTAAATTTATTCTTAAACTTAACTAATTCTTCCTACTAAATAGTAGCATGACATCATATTTCATGCTGAGGGTCAATTACAAAGGAATCACTAGGTTTGGAAAAGAAGCAAAATAATGAGATAGAAAGTGTCATGAAAATGACCTAGGCCACAAAAACACCAGATTTATATTATGACTTGTGCCACTACATATTATCTGAGTGTTTCAGGGAATAGTGTACAAATGCTTTCAAATGGCCACATCATACTAACAAAGTGTATGTTACCAATCTGGGTTGTTGGCATTATCAACACTTGAATTAATAAGATGCAATTCTCCATTATGGTTCCGTGACCTTATAGTGTTCATAAAACAAGTCTTATGGCAGATCATTCATCCAGAATAACATGGAAGTGGTCTCTGTCAGAAACTTAATTATTTTAGCTACTGTCTGTTTTCTTTGTATCTTGCCTTACAATAACAATCTTGAGTCTACATGGTAAGTGCTTGTTCTATCTTGCCAAATGTTGAACTTTTAAGCTTTATAGAATGAAAGAACAAAAATATGATTCTTATATGAATCTTTTTATTTGTACTCAAGTCTGATTAGTAAAAAAAAAAGTTAAAGATAGATTTAAATAAGTAAAGAGAAAGATTAAAAAAACTTAAATAGAATTGAAAAATGACAGGTTAAATACTACTAAATTAAATTGATATTATGAGTATGAGAAGAGGAACAGAGATTACAAATTTCATTTATTTGGGGAAATTATCATGATATTAAATAAGGTTAAAAGGAAGACTTTCAATGTCTTCATCAACCTAACTTGGGAGAAGGAAAATTAGAGGGATAATGCATTAAAAAATGAAAATATGTTCCTGTTTCCAGTAAGATGTTCATGAACATGAACTCAGGATACAACTGGGTCATCAGTGATTTTAAAGCAAGAGTTTTGCCAAGGCAAATTTACTGTGAAAAATTTGTTTTGAATTTTCAAATCATACGACTTCATAAAATAGTACTGGATTTCAGAGTTTGTTGAGACTCCCTGTACAAGATGATCTTAGCTCCTTCTGCATGAAATACCCACATATAAAGTAATTTCTGTCTATTGTCATGCTCTATAAAAATCACAACTGTCACCCTAAGAGTAATCTGAATCTTAGGTTAATGATTTAGTTTCACTTATTCAACAATAGTTTAGGGCTATAAACATCTGTAATAAATTTAAGAGTTATTTGTGATATCTGGGCAAATTTGTTCCAGAATGATTCAAAATTGACAACGGTAACTTTCATTACCCGTGGACCTGACTTGAAATATCACCCAAAGGGGGCATTTTGCTTCCCAAAAGGGAAGAAAAAGAAGTTTCTGCTTTGGTCTAAGAGAAATGTGTGTTGCAATTATATTTTTTTAACCCAGCAATTTTCCCTCTGAGGATTTATCTTAAGTATATACTCTAATCAATTAACAAAAAATATGTACCAGAGTATTCCTGAAAATATTGCTTGGAATATTGAAAAGCTACAAACAAAACAAATGCTTATCAAGAAAAAACTGTTAGAAAAAATTATAGTCTCATGTAATGGAATTCTAAGTTGAATTGTTAAAAAGGAATGTGATTGGATTTACAAAATAAAGCTCTCTAAGATAGGTTGTTATGTAAAAAAGAATCCATTTCTTAGCAGGCATGCAAATATGACCACATCACATGTAAAGGAAAAAAGTTATACAAGAATCCCTTCAAAGTGCTCACTTCAGGGAAGTGAGAAAATATTTGCAGAAGAGACTGTTTTATACCCAGTTGTGTGTGTGTGTGTATTATATATATATATATAATATATAATATTGTTAGAAATTATAAGCTGTATATATGTGTGTGTATATACATATTTACTATGAAGGTAAGCAAATATTAATTGCATTTTTATAACTGAACAATTATTCATATAACTAAATTATTCATATAACTAAATTATTCATATAACTAAAACTTATTACTAAAAAGTTTATTTGAGCATTATTTATTAATATGTTTATAAATAATTTATGTATAAACATGTAAAATTTTATAAATAATCATGCATAAATTATAATAAAATTATAATTACTATTTATAGAGTGGCTATGAAAGCTAAAAACCATGTGAGCTTTTCATGCAGCATCATTCTTTTTAAAGATTTATTTCTTTATTTTTGAGAGAGAGACAGACAGAGACAGAGAGCACAAGTGTGAGGGGCAGAGGGAGAGGGAGAGAGAGAATCTCAAGCAGACCCTGTGCTGAGCATGGAGCCTGATGCTGGCCTCAATCTCATGATCCTGAGATCACAGACTGAGCCGAAACCAAGAGCTGGATACTTAACCAACTGCACCACCCACCCACCCCTTTACCGCATCATATTTAAATGGCATAAAACCTTAGGGTAAATTTTGTCATACCCATTTTGCAAAAGAGGAAATTGTAGCTTAGTTGAATAACTAGTCTGAGGTCTCCTGGCCATTAAATGGCTGAAAAGAGATTTGAACCCTTGTCTGACTCCAAAGCCTGAGTTTTGATTTATCATTATTCCTAATAACTCTTTAATGTGGTCATTAAAAGTGAATATTAAGATATTGTCTAAGAATGTAACATTAAAAATGTGAATAATTAGTTGAATGGTATTCCATCTCTTCGGCCTCTCCATTAGAATGAAATAATTGTAATGTTAAAAATTATAAGCTAAATGATGATGAGCGAAGCACTTAAATCATTGTGAATAGGTGGACAGGTAGATACTCAGCTTTCTCACTTATAAAGTAGACATGATAATAGGTGTTCCATATGCTTCACAGTTCGTTGAAAAAAGATGAACTAGGGGTGCCTGGATAGCTCAGTCAGTTAAGTGTCCGACTTGATTTCTGCTCAGGTCATGATCTCACGGTTGTAAGATCAAGCCCTAAATTGGGCTCCATGCTCAGCGCAGAGTCTGCTTGTCCATCTCCCTCTCCTCCTCCCCCTGCCTGCCGTTCTCTCTCTGTCTTTGAAATAAATAAATAAAATCTTTAAAAAAAAAAGATGAGCTAATATTTATGAAACTGTGTGGGAAAATGTCAAGTGCTATGTAAAGTTTTACCTGATTCAGGAAATATAATATTAAGACTCATTTTTTTTCCCTGATGATTCTTAATATACATTTCACTGATTCAAAATATCTTAGTTGCATTTTTAGAATTGTTGAATAGGAAACAGCAACATAGACATTGTCTTTTAAATACAACGGAAGCCAGAATGGTTGAAAAAATTAATCACTGCTGTTTTCTCATGACATGTAAAATGAATCCCACAATGCATTAAAGGTTATGTTCCAGATTAAATTTCATGGTCAATCATTAAAATCCGTATCTTCTGTAAACTTTAGAATTCCTTGCCAAACTTTCACTTTTAAGTGCTTGGCACCTATAATTAAAACCAATTCTCCACCTACTGTATCCCTGAACCCGTAAGGCTGAACTGTCGAGAAAACCACACCCATGCTGACTGGTCTGTCTTTTAAATTGGTGGTCATGAACCTCAAGTAAATCCTTCATGCTGCCTACAAATCACATTAAGTTGCATGAGTCATTCACTTTCCTCCTCTCCTGGACACAGTTTTATCCCTTTTCTAAATTAAACTTTTGATAATTCCTCCCTCATCTTCACTGGCAGCTGATGACCTTGCATTTATTCACTGAGAAAACAGAAGCAAGGAAAGATGACTTCCAAAAGCTTTCACACCCTATCTACCCACCCACCTGTGTTGTGTTACCTCTTCCAACTTCTTGGCTGTAACTAGAGATAAAATTGTCAGTTCTGCCAGCAGAGACCCAACTTTCCAGTTAGGTCTGATCACATCTACTCAAAGAAATCATTCCCTCCTCCCTCTACTCTTTCTTTCTTTTTTTTTTTCTTTTTCTTCTTCTTCTTCTTCTTCTTCTTCTTTTTTTTTTTTTTTTTTTTTTTGTTGTTGTTGTTGTTGTTGTTTTTCTCTACTGGATTTTCTCTGTCAGAATATGGTGCACATTATACTGTTGTTTCTCTGTCTTTAAAGAGAAAGAAAAAAACAAAAGAAAACACTCATGACATACTTTCTTCCTGCAGCTACTGCTCTGTTTTTCTATTCCTGTATAGCAAAATTCTTTAAAGAGTGGTCAATGCTTGTTTTTCCATTTCCTTATCCTACTCTGTGTTTAACTTTATTATCACTGCATACAGGTTTCCCTCCAGCCTGCGCTGTGCTTTCATCCCAGCTCCCCTCCTGGGCAGGTGTGAGGGCCTGGCCATCCCTGCCACAGCTGCATGATGGCAGAAACCTCTTCCAGCCCAAGTTTTACTTGGTGTGCTAGATAATTTTGTTGTCAACTTGGTCAAGCTGGGCACTACATTACTCAGAATTCACTTCTCCATATAGTTTTGGTTAATGTACAGCCCTCCAAGTCTTTTTTTTTATTGTTTTATTCCAGTATGATTGACACAAATTATTACATTAGTTTCAGATGTACAATATAGTGATTCAGTTTCTCTGTACATTATGCTATGCTTGCCACAACGTAGCTACCATTTGTCACCTTACAGTGCTATTATAATATCATTAACTGTAGTCAGTTTCCTATGCTTTTATTCCCTGATTTATTCATTCCCTAACTGGAAGCCTCTCTCTCCCAGTCTCCTTCACCCAGTTTGCCCACCCCCCTCCCACTCCCACCTCTCTGGCAACTATCAGCTGTTCTCTGGATTTATAGATCAGATTCTGCTTTTTGTTTATTCATTTGTTTTGTTTTTTAGATTCCATGTATGAGTGAAGTCATGTGTAGTATTTGTCTTTCTCAGTCTGACTTATTTCACTTAGCATAATACCCTCTAGGTTCATCCATGTTGTCCCAAATGGCACAATCTCATCCTTTTTTGTGTTCTGCGGTGTGATATATGAGTATACTACATCTTCTTTATCCTTTCACCTACTGATGGAAACTTGGATTGCTTCTATATCTTGGCTGTTGTAAATAATGCTTCAATAAATATCGGAGTGCATATATCTTTTCAAATTCATATTTTTGGTTTTTAAATACCCAGTGGTGGGATTACCAGATCATATGCTATTCTACTTTTAATTTTCTGAGGAACCCTTATACTGTTTTTCACAATATGTGGAGCCATTTACATTCCTACCAACAGAGCAGGAGGGTTCCTTTCTCTCCACATCCTCACTAAAATTTGTTATTTCTTGGGGTGCCTGGGTGGCTCAGTCGGTTAAGCGTCTGCCTTCAGCTCAGATCATGATATCAGGATCCTGGAATTGAATCCTGCATTGGGCTCCCTGCCGAGCAGGGAGCCTGCTTCTCCCTCTCCCTCTGCCCCCCCCCTTGTTTATGCTCTCTCTCAAATAAATAAATAAAATCTTTTTTAAAAATACATTAAAATTTGTTATTTCTTGTTTTTTTTAAATTTTAGCCATTCCCCCAAATTCTCCCATGCCTCTTTGTAGTCAAACCCTTTCTCCACTCTTAGTCCCTGGCAACCACTGATCTATTTTCTGTCCTAATGATTTCGTCTTTTCCAGAATATCCTAGAATCATAAAGGTTAATAGAATAATAATACAATAAATAGAATCATAAGGCATGTATCATTTTGATTCTAGTAACACATTTGAGATTCATTCATATTATTCTGTGTATCAATAATTTGTTCCTGTTGTGTTAAGTATTTTTTCCAATTTATGGGTATAGTTCTAGTTTTTCTTAATATATTTTCAAATTTTATTTAGGTACATATACACTTAAGACTGTTAAGTCTTCTTATTAGTTTTTATAATCATAAAATATTCCTCTCTGGTAATACTGCTTTTCTTGAAATTTCTGCCTGATATTGATCTATCGATTCCATCCCCCTTACGCTTAATGTTTGTGTGGTATGTATTTTCCAATCCTTTGCTTTAACCTGTCTTTTATATCAAAATATATAATTTAAAAACCCCAGACAGCACAGATATTAAGTATTCAGTTCAGTGAATTTTGACAGTTTTGGCACTGGGGTATGCATGTGTAATAATTGTTCTTAAAAACATAGTAAACATTTCCATAGCCCTAGGAAATCCAGAAGTTCCACTCAGCCCTTTGTCCTGTTAATTTTCTCCACTTCATCACTCTGACAGAGGCATCTACTTTCTGACTTTTAATTACTATACAGTAGTTCTATCAGGTCTTGGGCCTTACATAAATGGAATCATACGATACATATTCTTTTATACCTGGTCTTTTCCTTTCATTGTGTTTTTGAGATTTTTACAGGCTGTATTTAGTCTGCATTTATTTATTTATTTATTCATTTATTCATTTATTCAATTATGCAGTTCGTTCTTTATTTTTTGTTTAGCGACGTTCTATTTTATGAATACACTGTAGTTACTTCTATTCATTCTCCTGTTGATAGTAATGGATTATTTCCAGTATAGGGCAATCATGAATAAGACTGCTGTGAACATTCTTACACAAACCTTTTGGAACACATATGCTTTCCTTACTCTTTCATAAATATCCAGGAATGAAATTGCTGAGTCATTGGGTAAATGGATGTTTATCTTCATAAGAAATACCCAAACTCTTTTCTGAAGTGTATGTACCATTTTGCATCTTCATTAATATCGTGTTACTTTTGTTTGTTCCATGTCCTTACCACTATTTGATATGGTCAGTCTTTTAAATTATAGCCTTTTTTAGTGGATGTATAGCAGTATCTCATTATGGTTTTAATCTGCATTTCCCTGTGACTTACAATGTTAAATGCCACTTCAAATGTGCATTTCTTTTATGAACTGGTTCTTCACATCATTATCTTTAGTTAATCCCTTGGATTTTATATACATATAAAATATATAAGATACAGTGTATATATAATAGATATATATGATAAGAATATATCATCTATGGTATAAATATGAGATAAGAATATTTTGTCAGATATTTGTATTTTAATATTTTCCTCCCATGGTGTGGCTTGCCTCTTCCCTTATTTTTATATGATATTCTTGATGAACAGAAATTTCTAATTTTCATCAAGTTCAGGTTATGAATTTTCTTTATTTTATGGTTGATGTATTTGTGTTCTATCTAAAAATATTTGTCTCAAATTTGCAACTATAGCTCGCTGTATTTTCATATTTTATGGTTGTAGCTTATATTTAGTTTTATGTTAGATCTTAAATTGATTGTTTTTTCTACTGGGCATTAAGGTCATGGTTCATTTTTTGTTTTTATTTTCATATAAATACCTACCTGTTCTAGCATGATTCATTAAGTAGACTTTCCCACTGAACTTTGCTAGTGCCTTGTTGACAATCAGTTGAACATACACATGTGAGCAGTATTCTAGGGCTCTCTTTTCTATTACATTGATACAGATGTAAATCCTAGTACCATTATCATACTGTCTTGATGAACACAAATTTAGGTAAGTCTTTAAATCAGATAGTTTAAGTACTTAAGTTCCTCTTTTTTTAGATTCTAGTTATCTCTGCTTTTCTATATAAATATTAAAATTAGCTTGTTGATTTCTTCAAAAAAATTTGCTGAAATTTTGATTGAGTTTGTGTTGAATCTGTAGCTCAATTTGATGAGAATGAATATTTTAACAATATTGATTCTCTCTGTTTATTTAGGTTTTCTTTAATCTTTTCAGTAGTAGTTGATATTTCAGTGAAGAAGCCTTGACAATTTTAGTTAATTGCTAAATATTTTTATGTCATTGATGTTATTGTGATATTTAAAGAAATTATTTTAAATAAAAACAATTTGAGTTGTTAGCTGTATAAAGAACTTGAATCTATAACTATGCTAACTTTATGTAGAAGTCTACTAGCTCCTTTTGGTAGCTTCCATGGAGTTTTCTACTTATACATCATGTTTTCTGTAAATGTTTTTATACTTCTTCTTTTCTATTTTTTATGCTTTTATTATTTCTTTTCTGCCATTTTCGTTAGCTAAAAGTTCAAGTATAATGTTGATGGTGAAAGATTGGTGATAATAATAGTTGATGGTGATGATATTGAATAGATGTGGAATGGTTAGACATCTTTTTCTTGTTTTCCTAATTGTAGAGGATAAAGGTTTAATGCTTCACCACTATTTTGATATGAGTTATAGGATTCTCATAGAAGGTCTTTTTAAGATTAAGAAGCATTGCTTCTCACCATAATATGTTCATAAAGTTTTCACCGATAGTGAGAATTGTATTTTATTAAGTTCTTCAGTCTCTATTAACACAATAATAAAATTTCCTTCTTTTATTCTATTAATGTGGGGAATCATGCTAATTTTTTTTTATGTTGAACAGTTTCGCATAGGACAGTTGGTCAGTTTGCATAGACCTTTTTTATATGTTGTTACATTAGAGTTGCTAATGGCTTTTTAAAGGATATTTTCTAGACTCACAAGATCTATCTAGAGTCATTATTATTTCAGTCTGTCTTTGTGAGGTTTTATTATCAGGTATGCTGCTCTTCTGAAATGAATTTAACTATGGTCTGTCCTTTATTTTATGAAAGTATTTGTATAAGATAGCTATTATTTCTTCCTTCAATGTTTGAAAAATTCACTAGTATATCCATCTGGGTCTTAGGTTTTCTTTGTGGAAGGAATTTTATAATGGATTCAATTACTTTAGATAAGGCTATTGAGATTATTCCATTTCTTCTTTTGTCAGTTTTGATAAGTTATGCTTTATAAGAAATTCACCTATTTCATCTAAATTGTCAGATATGTTAGGATAATGATGTTCAGTAAATGACCTTATAATCTTTTTAATGTCTGAATGATTTATAACGATGCCTTTTCTTTCTGTCCTGTTATTCATAATATGTGTTTTTTCTCCCTTTTTCTTGACTAGTCTAGAGGTTTAACAGTTTCATTAACTTTATTAATTTATTAATTTTATTAACTTAAGACTTTGCTGATTTGTTATTTTTCACTTCACTGATTTTTCCTCTTATTTTTGTTATTTTCTCTCTTGTAGTTAATTTGATTATAACTTATTCTTCTTTTTCTACATTCTTAAGCTTAGGAAAAGTGATTTCACCTTTCTTTATATCTATAAATATCATTTAAAGCTCTGCTTTAACTATATTCCACGTCTCTTGATATATCAATGTCTTGATTATCTGGATCAGGAGTTCAGAAAGTGTTTTGCTCAGCCATTCTGGGTCACGTTTTTCAAGTAGTCAGGTGATATCTGAAGTTAGCACAGTGGAATGCTGAAGCTACTGAAAAGTAGTCAGACCCTCCCCATTTCTTTTCTTTCTGTTCTCAGAGCCTCAGAAACCTTATGTGGTTTCTCCACCTGAGTTAGTTTAGAATTGCTTGTGGTATGATGACCTCAAGACAGTCTGCTTACTGGTAGCTCAGGACTCCAAAGGCAAGTGTCCCAAGAACACCAGGTTGAAGCTATACCACTCTTAATCACCTAGCCTTAAATGACATATGTTACTCCAGCATCCTCACGAGGCTGCCAAGATTCAAGGATGGGAGAATAGATGTGACCTTTGGATTACATGAGGGGTGGCAATTTTCATTTCTTCTTACATTTTAAGAAGAGAATGCCAGATGGGAGATACTGTAGCTATGTTGGAAAAATACAACCTGCTATATATCATCTTTGATCCATGGGTGTGTATTACTTTTTAACAAAATATATTTTTACTTATTTCTTTCCCTCCTCTGCTCCAAATGTAATTGTTAAGAATATTTGTTTACTTCTTTATTCCTTTACCAAGTAGGTTCTAGCACATGGTAGGTACTCATAAATATTTTAATATATAAGTAAATGCATTGATTCTGTCTCCTGTGTCATGAATTTACTAATTGCTTTTTCTAACCTGGAAATACTTATTTTTAAATTTTCAGTGTTTAAAGGTAAATACTCTTGTTTCAGTAATCCAGTATGAATTCCATTTGCTCTTTTTTTTTTTTTTGTATTTTATAATACTTAGAGCATTGTTAACATTGTCAGAAATCTTCACATGCACTGTCATCTTGACCCTGTTTTTTGGTGTTTATAGATTTAATTCCTTTTCTACTTTCCAACAGTTAGTAATTCCATGCAAGCTTTTTATAGCTTTAATCTAAATCTTCTTTGTGGGTGGCTAACCTTTGGCAGTCACTGTTTGAAAAGTCTCATCCGAAGTATCTATTTTCATGGCTCTGTTTGAATATCAGACATGATCCAGAAATTTTCATAGCACACATATTTGTTCTGTCAAAATAAAATAATTAGGACTGCTGCCTTGCTTATGCTCAGAAGAAACACTGTAAATAAAACCAGCACTGTAGTCAGTAATCTAAAATAACAAAATAGTTTTACTTCTTAAAATATACTCAAGAGTTAAGGCAGGCATGAGAGTAAGGTAAAATTTATTCAAGTGGGCACATGAGCTGTCACTTGCCCTAGGCCTTCTGTGCTCCCCTGCACTTTCTATATCCTTTTCACTGAGAATTGTCTGTGAGTTTAGAACAAAAGAGGGGGAAGGTAGAAGAAGAAGTTACATGTGCATTCTCCCTCTCTAATTTCTGATCTATGTTCCAAGGGCTACAGACAAGAAAGAGAAAAGTCATTTGTTATTGTCTTACTTTTTAGTCTTTAAATCACAACAACCTGAGACAGGTACAGGTGGTTAATGTTCCTTATTCTAAGTTCATGCTCGATCCAGCAGAGAAGTCATTGAATGTAGAAATTATTTAACTCTCTGGCTCTAATATAGTTTTATCACCTCTATTAAAAATAAGCATTTTTCACCCTTTTTTCTAAAGCTTTTTAATAGGGACTACAGAAAGAAAATTACCAGTGAACCAGTGGGTTCGCTCATCCTGCCTTCTTTGTGTTCACCTTCTCATTGAAGCTCTTTTACACTGTCACCACTGTGTTATCCTGCTCAGGTCCCTCTTATACAACAGTTTCTGGGGAACACCCCCTTTTCCTTTAGTTTGTTCTATATAGTTGACACATATTTATACTTTCATAATGTTGCTTTATTACATATTTAGAAAGAATAAACTATAATAATTAGGAAACTCCAATAAAGACACTCCAATCTGTATTAAGCTGAAATAAAAAGGAAGCTTTAACAAAATCTTTTATTACAATATACAGAATATGGGTCTTCAAGGACTGAGAAACCTGAATTATTGGTCATTACCTTGCTGACATACTGTGATCTCTCAAACACTTGACTGTTTCTACGTGGTAGATGACATCTTATTACCTACTACACAAAAGCAGTATTCAGGGAATATATCCCCTGTCCTTATTCAGGTGGTAGGGGGGGGAGTGGGAAATGTTCTTGCTATACAATTATCGGTTTGAAAAGCACATTTTTCCAGTGGTTTGCTGGCCATCTGTGTTGATATACATAATGAAGTAGCTCACACTTCAAGTTAGTTCCGACATCTTGCTTAAAGAAAAGTTATTTGACCCATTACAGCTCCACGAACCAATGTAATTTTAACTATATGACAACCATAATTACTATGGCACACCCATTATAATTATAGGCCTCGTCTTCTATGGATGCCATCATAACACATTAGTATGATGCCTTGAAGTTGTGGAAAAAGGCAATTGAATTGTTCAAACCTAACATACAGTGTTGCAGGGCTATCTTATTCTGACTATTTTTTATTTTGTTTTATACACACAGACACATACATAAAGTTACCTCTAGGGGCGCCTGGGTGGCACAGCGGTTAAGCATCTGCCTTTGGCTCAGGGCGTGATCCCGGCGTTATAGGATCGAGCCCCACATGAGGCTCCTCCACTATGAGCCTGCTTCTTCCTCTCCCACTTCCTCTGCTTGTGTTCCCTCTCTCGCTGGCTGTCTCTATCTCTGTCGAATAAATAAATAAAATCTTAAAAAAAAATAAAGTTACCTCTAACACACTATAAACTTCTTGAGTACAGTGTTTATATCCACTTCACTTTGGTCTTCCTATTTTATGTCCACAGTAGACAGAAGTCAATACATATTTGTTTACTGCTGGAATAATAGCACTTAACCTCCTTTTGATTAACAAAGAATGCTCCGTGGTCTATGGTCTTTGGAAGTCTCTGAAAATATATGATGCTTACATATTTTTTCCAGCCCTTTTCAGGATGGACTGCTTGATTCACAAAAACTTTCTTCCATTATTCATCTTTGTAGGCATCAACATTTATTTCCTTTAATTTCTTAAAATTAGCTTTATAAAAATCAGCTATAGTTAGTAGGGGAGCAGTTAATGCCCATTGGCCTGAGGAAACCCCAATAGTAGCCTGGAGTATAATTATAGAGAAATTAATTCTGAAAAGTAGCATCTGAGAACACCTGATTATGGTAAATACTTTGGTAGATTCATATATTACAGTCCTTTGATATTCTATTTGCTTTTATTCTATCAATCTGATTACTTCACATTTCAGGATACTTTTGTATTGGCATTCCCTCTTTGAAAATACTATCTGGAATACTTTATTTTTGTGTATCATAATGTAACATCCAGTGTAAAGAAAAAAACTTTTCTTTAATGCTTTTCTTAAAGCAGCTTTCCTCTTTTATTAAGAAAAATCAGAGCTAGAAATAGAAAATTAATGCTATAAAAGCGTCAGATTAATTTTGAAATTAAATTTATAAAATTTTTAAATGAAATATGTTCTACTAAAAAAAAGGAAAAATAGTATCCAATCTCAGGAGCATATTACATAAGCCTATCTTAATTACAATATCAGTTTAAGTAATAGACTGCAAACTTGAAAGAAACATGCAAAGGAGAATGGCCAAAGTAGGGAGTTACTTTGAATACTAGCAGTAAAATGTAATTACTAGCTCAAATGGCACAAAATCCCACCTACCATTTCTGCTACTTGAGTTCATCCTATTACCCCTTTTTTATTGCAGCTGGTCTTCCAGGAAAGATACGCCACTAAACCTTACTTTCCTTTGATTCACCATATATCACTCTTTGTTTGGTCCTTTGGGGAATCACCTCAACCGTCCAGAGAGCCTATTGTAAAACCTCTTGTGATCTTTTATTCTGAAGGATGGTAAATAAAAGCACATAGAACCGAGAAGCTGTTTTAGGTGACAGTCACAGGGATTCTGCTCTGTCTGTGTTCCTGTCATGGAATTGAATTACTGGTACTTAACCCAACATAAATGACAGTTTGAAACCGTTTGGGGAAGCCAGATGAAAAGACTTTTGGATAAATAAACAGTTTCTCTTTCCGAATAAGTAATTTTTCCATTGTTTCCACATACAAACAATTTAATATTTAGCCCCTCAAAGGAACATAGGATGAAGTGGATAAAGGAAACTATGGCTTAAGCTCAGTCACAGTATGAATGTATTAGTTTTTGCCCCATTTGCACAAGAGAAGCATTCTAAAACAATTTACACTCTGATTGATTACTAAAACACATATCTTGTCACTTCTGTGTTAAAACGTTGAATGGCTCCCTTCATTATTAAGCTTTGTCCAAACTTACTTACACATCATATAGGAATCTGGCTCCTTTGTCTACTTGGAAAGCTATTCACTGTTCAGTGTGCATTTACAACTATACCTCATCTTGTATAGTCTGCTCTGACTTCTGCAGGGAGAGGCCATCACTTTCTCCTCTGTGTCATTCTGCAAGTAGTTCTATCAGTTTACTTATTATGATGTATTACAAGTGTTTGCTTATGTGTATTTCTCTCCTCAACTGGAAGCCCTTTGAAGGCAGAGTACTCAGTCTTTGAATCTTTATATCAATGAATGCTGCTTAAATTGAATTTCACCACATTCCCTTCTGTTATTAATTATGGAAGCTGGTTCATCTATTATTCTATATTGTAGACTAAATTTTTAGGCTGGTTTTATTATCATTCTATCATCAAATTTAGGTAGCCTTGTCATTCAAGCTCTGCTTTTTAATTTTTTGTAACTTCTTTGGGACATACTCCATTTTCTTCTACCCATTAGCCTAAGTAAATAAGAAAAAAATGCTTTCTTCATTGAATTACATTCAAATTCAGTGTTTTCTGACTCTAAAATGAGCTTAAGCTTTATGAAAACTAGTTAGATTTTAAACTTGGCAAATATGACTTCTTAGTTCAAAGAAGAAAACCTTTAAAAGACAGGCTCGTAAGACTCCATGAACATCAAACAGGATATAAAACATCATTTGATGACTCAGGTGTCAGTGAATCATAATTATGGAAACTAGATTTCCTCTCAAGTGGTCATGGGCAGAAAAGGAAATTTTAAATACACTTAGTTTTCTTCCACACACAAACTTGAAATCATTAAAAAACATGTATTTTCCCAAAATGTCCTCTAATTAGGGCTGCCCTTCATGTAAAATATTTAGGGCAGCTAGATTGTTAAGAGAAATTATTTCTCTAAATAGCTCTGCCTTGTGCTATTAATGTTAAATTCCATTGTATCATTTGATTCTGGGATAATGATAGTGAATCGTATTTGAAATATTTAAGGCTTATATAGCTTTACACAGCATAGAGATCTTGAAAATATTATACAACTTAGTTGTTTGTTTCTTTGCCAAAACTAAATGTTGACTTTAACGCAGTAAAGCACACATGCATGCATGCACACACACGTACACACACACTCTCACCCTCTTCGGTGTATGTGTGGATATGGAAGAAAATATAAAAGTCTTTGAGACAAAGATTTGAACCTGCGTCATCCTCCAATACCCGGCCTTCCCAGCCAATCCATTTCTCATGTATCCATCCCATGAACCCTATTTGTTTAATAAGTCATCAAATACAGGGCCAGATTACTTGTTACGTAGGAAAGGTTAGAATTCCTTATTTCTTACCTCAATCTGATTGAATAATTATGATCTACCTAATTTGAAAAACACATGCCTAAACTGATCACTTTTATATCTTTATAGGGACAAATGTAATTTGTAATCATTTAAAATTTTGTCCATTCTATAAAATTTTAGCTGTCTTTATTCTTAAACAATCACAGTTGTCTAGAAAAATTTACTGTCTGTTCTTTTAGCGTTTTATAGGAGTTTCATAGTCTTATACAAAATGTCTCCTTTTTTTTTTCTTAAGATTTTATTTATTTATTTGACAGAGAGAGAGAGACAGCCAGAGAGAGAGGGAACACAGTCAGGGGGAGTGGGAGAGGAAGAAGCAGGCTTCGGGCGGAGGAGCCTGATGTGGGGCTCGATCCCAGGACTCTGGGATCACTCCCTGAGCCAAAGGCAGACGCTTAAGGACTGAGCCACCCAAGCGCCCCTACAAAATGTCTCCTTGTTTGAAAAGTATGTTATTTAGTCAACTATGTTG
Source organism: Ursus americanus (assembly GCF_024610735.1). Classification (NCBI taxonomy): domain Eukaryota; kingdom Metazoa; phylum Chordata; class Mammalia; order Carnivora; family Ursidae; genus Ursus; species Ursus americanus. The sequence goes on from NC_142129.1 coordinate 76,128,944, forward strand.
TTTGAATAATATATATGTCAGAATTTCCTTTTAATTATTTTAAAGTATAGAAGTATGCAGAAGTATTTATCTGAAAAGGTAGATTACTTCTAGGAGATATTAAGTTTAAATATCAAAAGCTAATACAATGAGTATAATGTTTTAAGCTTCTTTCTACTAATAGTCAAGAAGGAAGTAATGTTAGAGTTCATTAGGAGATATTTAAATTAGATTAATAAGAATCCTATGATTTCATAAATTACATTTGGAGAGGAAACCCAGTAGAGTTGTGAAAATGTTCTTCTTTTAAATTGTACAAAGAACACACACACACACACACACACACAAATGTGCTTTACAAAAAGGCAGGATAGCTGATTGAATGTTTAAGTGTGTCTTAATCTTATAACTACCTAATTAGTGCACTGTTAGGTTTATTTGCTCATTTCTTAGATGTAATAAAAATTCTATAATGTTGGTTGTGGTCCATTGACCAGATCAATCATAAAATACTTAGTGAAGGCCAATCATGAACCTGATACTTTTCTAGGAACTAAATATACAGTAGTAAACAAAACAAATCAAATGTTTCCTCGCAAAGAGCTTATATTTATTTGCGGAAACAAAGACATTGGACATAGATGGATGTAGATGGATGGATAGATAGACAGACCTACAAATATTTAATCTGCTATGACAAAAAGTAAAGGTATAAGAAAGAAATTCAAGTAGGAAATCTCTGGGGAGGAATAGAATTATTTTTTACAGTGTGGCTAAAGAACCATTCTTCAGCAAAGTGACCTCCATGAGGTAGGAGATGCAAGCTTACCTTCAGGGATTGTATTTATGCTGAAAGAATAGCAAATACAAAGGCCTCAAGCAGAAATGTGCTTGGAGTTTTCAAGAAACAGCCAAGAAATCAAGGTGGCTGTGGAAGAAGAGGGCTAAGAAGTGTGGTTGAGGACGTGTCAGAGTCCACACAGTGACAAATTCATCTCCAAGTCCAATACCTTTGAGTCTTTCCACAGTACTCATAGCACCGAGACCACAGACGTGGCTTCTTTCATGCTGGAGTTATTCAAAAGAGTTTTGTTTTTTACAAATATGTGTATTATGTTATAATGAATTGAAATGTTACAATGATTACTATAATCTGAAAGGCAGGTTTAATATTTTATTCGGCAGTATAATACCAGAATCTGTTAAAATAGTTTTCATTAGATGGTCAGTACACATCTTTTCTCAATGAATGAGTGAATAATTCAAATCCCTTCTTACGACGAGAGGTAGCATAAAATGGTTAAGAGCCCAGACTGGGATTTAGACTAACTGGGTTTGAATGCAATCTCTTTAGAGTTATATTTCTCTGCATACATAGAGATTACAATGAATATCCTAAGTTTATAACAGTATAGTTTTCATAGTTACCAAACTGGCATGCAAAACTCTGCTCCTGTACCGTTCTGCTCCTCCTTTTTATGTTGGTGGCATGAACTATAAATTTCTATATTGCATGGCCAATCATAGATTTATAATTGTTTTTATGCATTTGACTTTTAAATCATAGAAAAATAAAAAGTGGAGTTACAAATCAAAATTTCAGGGGTGCCTGGGTGGCTCAGTCGTTAAGCGTCTGCCTTTGACTCAGGGCGTGATCCCGGAGTCCTGGGATCGAGCCCCACATCAGACTCCTCTGCTTGGAGCCTGCTTCTTCCTCTCCCACTCCGCCTGCTTGTGTTCCCTCTCTCGCTGGCTGTCTCTCTGTCAAATAAATAAATAAAATCTTTTAAAAAAAATCAAAATTTCAATAAACACTGCAATGTTTTTACCTATAAACTAATTTGAATTAAGTTATATTCCTCACGTCTAAGTTGATGCCTGGGAATAACTGATTGTTAATACCAGTATAGAGTGAAAAATTGAAAAACTATGCTATTTTTTAAATTAGTAACTTGTTTTTCTAAGCGACATTGTTTAAATGTAAGCAATAAAAATGTTTTCTAGGGTATTAAGTTAAATTACTATACACTTAAAATTTTTGAACAAATTTTTATGAGAATAAGTTTATAGTTGAAATAAAATGAAATTTGGTAGTGGAAACATAAACTAGTCATAGAATTTTTGATGGAAGGAAATAAATTTATAACCCATCTGTATCTCTTTATTTTTTTTAGGAACTTTCAAATGAATATTCCTGTCTTCTGTCATGTAAGTAAACATCTTATCCAATAATATTTATCAATTTAAAAATCCAAATGGTTTTCATCACCTTATGAATTCTAGACCAAACAGCATGATAGCTATCTATATTTACAATAAATTTATAGTTTGTAGTGAGTGTTACAATGAGTACAGAGCATCTGAAACAGGTCTGAACTGTTTATTTGCAATAAAGCAGAGCACTACTAAATCACAATGTAAGTAACATACTTTTTATTCATGGTGGGAGTGGAGTTTCTCTGAGCCAGAATTAAATATCTATATATAAAACAGCCAACTATAAAATAAATTTAGCACAGAGCCTAAATTTGAGAGTTCGTTAGCCAGTTACAGTAATCAAGCAAATTAGGGTTTTTCAAAGGATCGTGCCTTAAAAATTGCAGGTACCATGGGATCCTTAAAGAAAAAGCCAGGAACTGAATTTTATTTCTCCTTGGAACAGAATCTTTCTTCTAATTAGTCTGTTATATTAGAGCTGTGGCTCAGTGTGGATTAAAAATAGGTGAACAGCCTCTGCATCATGTTCCCCTGTGAAAGTTTGTCTTTACTCTGAAGCCATTTTTCCAAATATTGTTTTAAATTATAGCTGTCCATTTTCAAAGAAAAGGAAAAAAACCTTGAGAACATTGCATTTTTCTGAATCTCAAGTTCCTATCATTTCTCCAATCTGGTATCTAACTGAAGGTTATTAGTCCAATTGAGATAGCTTCTGTCTTATTTTAAACCCAAAGTTCCATGTTTGACAGATTTTTTTTTTCAACTTCAAATCTTCACATTTACAGAGTAAATGCATGTGACTATAACTCCCTTTTGGAAATGCTGATTGGCAAAGGGTAATCACCAACAAAAAGAGCTCATAAATGTCCTGCCAATTAGAAAAGATACCAAAGATTTTTGTAACTCAGTACAAGCAAGTCTAGATTATATGGATGTACTTTTGAGGTCCTGTAGAATTAGGACCACATTATGCTTTAAAGAAATCCTGGGAGTTTAGTTAACCAAATGGAGACTACTGCTATAATTACTAAAGATTTGAGGTGTAAAATGTAGAATATGAAATTAAATTAGATAGCATTTATTGAGTATTAAATATGTGCTAGGTAATTTGGATGCTACATCCCTATCATAGAGGTGAGAAAAGTAAGCACAGTATATATTTACATTGTTTAATGATACCAAGCTTGTAAGTAGCAATTTTGATGTTTAAAAGCTACTAAAAAAAAAAAACCTCTCATTTGAGAACTTGAGAGACTATGCTTCAAATTATACTGCCTTCAATGACTAGAAAACCCAGACACGTATACAAGCAAACTGGATCTCATCTTAAAATTTGAATAAGAAAATGACAAAAGAAGCCAAATATTTCATTCTTTATGTCTGCAAATATTTAGTTTTTAAAATTCCAACCTACAGAGAAGTTGGAAAATAATCAAAATTAGCACCTATATAGTATATCAAATAGATTTATCGGGTACTAACCATTTTGCCACATTAGCTTTCTGCCATTGCCGAGCAGCATTTTTCTCTGAATCATTTGAAAGTAATTGTAGACATTATGAAACATAGTCCTAATATATCTCAGCATGTATATTCTCAAAGGTAGGATATTTTCCTACTTAAATAGCAATTTTTTAAATCACACCCAAGAACTTTAATTTTTATTTCACAGTGTCAAAAAAAAATGTGAAACTTGTTAACAGACAAAAGAGATTACTGAGTTTCCTTTGGTATACTCAGTAGTACAAAATGGTAAATTTTCTATGGACTGATCTATTTTATGCCACCTATGCTTTATAAAATAGAATAGGTTAACTTACAGATTTTTGTCTGTACAGATGCATATGACTTCTGTCTACTGAAAAAGATAACCGTGACACCTATAGTTTATTGCCCTCATTTTTTATCTAATCCAGCAATGTGATCTTAATAATCTTTCATTAATTTGCCTATAGAAACTTACCTCCTCATATAATCTGTGGTCTAAATTTAAGAGCTTACTGATTCCTTACTAATGGATGAGCTAGATAAAATCTTTGACATATATATTTATTTTATATTTGTGTCATGTTTTTAACTTCTTAAAAATTATACTTTAATAGTAATCTTATCTAACATAAGTCCTTACTCAAATTTCCCCCAAGTACTTTGAGAGTATTCTTTATAATTCTTTATTTGTTTGATTATTTTGATCCAGGGTTTGGTTAAGGATCCTGTATTATAATTATTTTACATGACCCTCTAGGTTCCTTTAATGTGAAAGAATAGTCCCTCCATTTCACCTTTTTCTTTTTTTTTATGATATTGAACTTTTTTTTCTTTTAAGTGTGGAGAATAATTATGTTCTAGAATGTTCCACCCAAAAGATTTGTCTGAATGTTTAGTCATGATTAAAATCAGGTTAAACAATTTTGACAAGAATACTGAGAATACTATAGGTGATACTGTGTATTTCCTATTATATGAGACTCACATAATGGCATTTGGCATTTTTTTTTTTTTTGGAAGTTGCTAAGTTTAATCATGTGGTTAAAATGATTTCCAGGATTTCACTGGGTAGCCATGGTTGATGGTTAACTAGTAACTTGGTTAATGGGATTTCTCCATTGTAAAGTTACATTTTATCACACATATTTATCAAGCTATCTGTGGGGTGTTATTTTGGAACTATGTAAAGATCCTATTCCCCAACAATACTTTAGCCAATGACTTAGCATGTTCTGATGATTCTTGCTTGGACCAGTTTTTACACTGGTATTTCCAGAACTGTTTTATTTTGAAACATCAGTGTGTATGGAGATAGAAATGGTTAAGGGAGCTCAGGATTGGAGTCAGTAGATAAGTGCCCAGATGTTCATATACATGTGCATATCTTTCAAGTTTCAAAGAATGGTGAACACTTGATTATAAGCCTATTTTTAAAAATATAAGTGGGTTAAAGTGCAGGGGCTAAGCCAAATATGATTATAAGGCTCAATAAAGTATCATTTGATAAAGCTATTGAGAGTTTATAATGAAGCAGTATGTGTGACCTTAAGCCTAATTTTCCCCATCTGCTATAATTGGAATAATAATAACCTACTTCATAAGACTGTTTTGAGAATTGAGATATTACGTGTAAAGCATGGATCATATTTACTAGCATGTAACAATGATTTTTAAATGCTAGTTATTTTTACTGCATTACAGTGTCCTATCCATCACATGATGTCGTATGTTTAATTTTCTTAAATTACTAATATAAAAGAAAATAATCTTGGCTACTTTCAGATCTTTCTTCCCTACATACACTATTTCATTTGTTGGATTCACTTTCTACCATGTGTTCAGTTTCTTACTTTAAATCCTTTGTTCATTTTTTTTTAAGTGGCTCACATAAAATCTTTAGAAAAGACTTTCATTCTTAAAAATTTCATTTAGAGACAATGTGGCAGTGGCAACATTACACATACAGTTATACATTCTGTGATGTCATAAATGTGGCAGGTATAAACAGTAAGTTCCTAAATGGAAGTCAGTAGTAGTGAGAAAGAAAAGAGTAGTGATTTCAGGGGCACCTGGGTGGCTCAGTTAGTTAAGCGTCCAACTCTTGCTTTCAGCTCAGGTCATGATGCCCATGCAGGTCTCCATGCTCAGCAGGGAATCTGCTTAAGATTCTCTCTCTTCTTCTCCTCCTACCCCCAACACACTCTCTCGCAAATAAATAAATCTTTAAAAAAAAAAAAAGTAGTGATTTCAGGAACATGTATAGAAAATTAAATAAAAGGGAATTATAAAAATATTTCATGTTAGTAAAACATGTTTTTCCTTTGGAGGTTAGAAAAGCAATTTTTTATTCTTTATATTTGTCTTAAAAACAGTGCTCGATAGTCAGAAATAGAAGTTTGCTTTGTGCACTGAAAATATAAGTGCAGTTGCATGTGTGTGCGCGCGCGTGTATGTGTGTGTGTTGGGAGAAAGCTGTATGACATCTTTATGCGGAACACTGTATTTAAACTTAAACAAGCTTCCTTAAACTTTGAACCATTCCTATTTGGAGCACTATAGCCTGAGGAGGTGTCATTGCATAAAGTATCTCAACCATAGGGTTTGCTTCTGTTTATATTTTGAGTTAAAATGGAAGAAGTCATGGAAATAGTTTAGGAACTTTAAAAATCCTTCCTAGAGAAATAAAAAGGCTTGCTTTTAAAATAACTCATCCAGTCTAATCTTTACACCACTTACAGCACAACTACAAAGATTGCTCATCAGGAAAGGATAAAGGGAATATGCTGATGTTTCTTTGTAAATGATCTAGCTCTTGTTTTATTTGCCTCTTACTTTGAACCATTTCTATATCAAAGTCATGTCTAGTAATGAAAGAGCTTTGGGGGGATTTCTGACTGACAGGTACCATTACTAATAAATTGCCTCAGAATGTAAAAATGTGACCCCTCAGGTGGTTCAACCACATTGTTTGCAAACTGTGACTAAGTATCAAATTCCAGCTTTTCTGCTAAGCACTCACCATGGAACAATACAGTTGTACTCTTTAATGCTTTGGCCCTGATTGTGTAGGTCATAATTAGGGATTCGGCTGGGGATGAATGGAGAAGAATGTGGTTGTGCAATTGGCTGTAACCAATCTGACCCTGGTTGATCCTTACTCCTTGAAAACCTGTGACCTCCCATAGCCTCTTGCATGATCCATGCATGTGGTTAGCACTGCCTCCCCACCAACCTTTTTCATCAATAGGCTTTTCAAGCCATTACTTTGCTTTGTAGCCTTATCGAGGCATACGTTTTGAGTGATCATAAATAGCATCTAGGAGTTCAAAGTTTGCCCAGCACAGTAAGAAAAGTCACAATGGGTTTCTTAAGAAAGGCGGCGAGAAATGTTGTCGAACTTTATAGAAATCACGCATTTTAAAATAAGCACATATTTGAATTACGGAAGAACCTCAAGAGAATGCAGAAATGGGGAAAGAGATACAAGGTGCCTATTTTATAGAATCTATTGTATTACTAGGATTCAATTTCACAGATTTTACTGAATCCCTCAAGATCCCATTTACAGGTGGTCCATGACCTTTTGTTGAAAGAAAGAAGAAAACAAACCTGCGTCTAAAATGCTGTCTTAAGAAAGAAATCCAGCTCTTTCTTGTTTGCATAAGAGAAAAAAATTCAGAAAACTTCTCAACATCGATAGGAAAAAACTTATGATTTTTCAATGGAATTTTTACATATCCTTTAAAATGTAAAAAGTTTAATAAATTGGAGCCCATTCACTTTTCCCACCTGTTTTGTTGTTACAGTAGAATCAAGACTATATCATCATATACACATGTGAGTATTTTAAGAAATACTGTTATGTTAGTAGTCTATTTTTTCAAATGAGTTTAATACAAAAGAACGACTTGGCTATACTTCGAAAGCACCATAATGGAAATAACAGAACAGAGTCAATTATTCATAGTAATTAGGGAGCAGAGGAGAACTAGCATTCTAGTATCCCTGAAAGATAAATTATTTGATAATAAGATGTCTGATTATATCCCACTCAAGTAACAGTAACAGTGCTCCAGTAACAGTGCTTTCTGCTTTATCCCTTAAATATGTTTAGTTGTTAAAATAGAAGTGCATAAGCACAATCACCTTACACTATTATTTTAAAAATCCCAAGAAGGCTCCTACCATTGTTCCCCCTATTCCAGAGATCAAGTATCACATGGGGAAGAAGACTGTCTCTACACCTCTATTGATGTTTCTGAGATACAGTTAGCTTTTTCTCCTAAACACACTTACACACAGACACACAAATGCACATGCGTACAAACATTTGTTCATACGCTGACTTACTGCAAGTCCATAACCTTCTCTTAAATCTTAAGATTTGGGAGCTATGAAAAGTTATACCCCCTCAAGAAAAGCTAGGAGAAATTCCACCTAATAGTTGCCACTGTGTCAATATAAAGCTATTTTTTTAGGTGCAGATATCCTGGGAAAATGGTCAAATGGCTTTTAAGAGACCAAGTGTGAAGAAACAAATACTTTTGAATGCTTTAAAGCCATGGGGTTAAATGCTCCCCCAAGCAATTTGCCATTTCCGTGTTAATTCAGTTTGTAGAAACATATAATTAGAAACCCTAATACCTGCATTTTTCTTCCCTTTATGAGAAAAACATGTGCTAGTGTACAGAGCAATGGATACACTGGGAAGGGAACCTTTTGTAGGGTAGCTTTATATCTCCTGCTGAAAAGCCACAACTACTACATTTCCAGCAGAAAACGAAGCAAAATAACACTTTATTCCTTTATTGGAAACCAGCACCCCTCCTTAAAACTAAAATTGGTGCTTTCATGTAGCATTAGTTATTTTCTTCTTTACAGGTGTTGAACAAAGTAGCCTGGGGAGTATGCAATCTGGGCTGGGAATTAAATCCAGGTTGCTTGCTTAACAGTGTAATACATTACCATATAGGCACTGGTTGACATTAAAAGAATGCCTTTTATCTTGAAAATTATAAAAGAAAAATGCTCTCTGATGAATGACCACAATCACTGCTTATAAAGAAAAAATATGGTGTGTATAGTTATATGTATATACACAGACACACACATATATAATGTATAATATTCATGTATATTAGGGTATAAAAATATGACTCGTGTTTTCCTTTAAATAGCAAACAATTGATCATATGATATAAAAAAGATAACGTTAGTTTTATTGTTGTTGATTCTTGTGAAAGGCTAAAGAAATATTTAACAGTTATAGTATTCATTTATTTTGGCTTTCCCAGTTGGGAAAATTGTCTTTAAAATCAATTTATTATATAATTAATGCTACTCCCTAATACGATCTGTATTATTCTTTCCAAACATAAAAAAATGAAAAATTTTGAGAGAAAAGTATAATATTTATATTTCTTTAATAATATTAAAACTCCTGTATTTTACACCTCATAACCAAAGAAACTTGGGATCCAGTGCATGATTCTCTGAGAAATAAAATTCTTACATAATTATAGTAGTTTCTCTCTAAATTAATTTGTTTCAAAGATACCTGTTTCCACAAATTGTATTCCATTTTATAATTTTTCCCACCTAACTTATTTGGTCCAAGATGTCAGTGATTCAGAAAACATTTCCCTTCTTCTTCTCATTTGGAAACAGTTAAATCAAGCACACACACAAATAGATTTTTTTTCTTTTAATTCAAGAAAAATTTAAACAATAGGTGTTTTCTATCCATGGATAAGTAAATGAGCTTCAGGGAAGAGAACAATCTTCTGACCGTGAATTTCAAGTAAATGCTAAGTTGAATGTTAATAATGCCAAAATTACTATCCCCTCAAGTTTTGATTTAAAAATGTTTGGACCTACGGTGCTTGGGTGGCACAGTTGGTTACGTGTCCGACTCTTGGTTTCATCTCAGGTCGTGATCTCAGGATTGTGAGACCTAGCAGTTGTCAGGTTCTGGGCTCTGCAGGAAGTCTGCTTGAGATTCTCTCTCCCTCTCCCTCTGCCTCTCCCGCTCATGTGCTATCTCTCTGTCTTTCTCTAAAAATAAGTAAATAAATCTTGAATAAAAATAAAAACATTTAGACAGTTGTAAAATGCCAAGGAAGTAACACGAAAAGGTCTGATGTGAAAGGAGGTATTGGGATTTGTGTAGTGTGGCGGGCCTAGTATGACAGAATGTAGAGGGATGCAGGAGTCAAACAGTTCATTGGACTGTCATGCAACTGTGATTTTAAAGTAAGGAACTGAGAAAGGAGGACAATGTGCTTGAAATGTGTGGTACCTCTGAAATTGAGAAAAAACACTTTTCTAAGAAGTGAGTAGTCAGAAATATCATATGCCACAGTGATATTAATCAGGACAAAAATGAGAAAAAGGTACCAGATTTATAAATGTTAAATGAAACAGCATAAAGCTCTTGTTATAGGTTCTGGGACATGGCAGGCACATAATGAATGGTAGCTATTATTACTTTCAGTAAGGAGGGATGGGATGAAAGCCATAAAAGACTGAATAGATAGGAAAGTGAGGAAGTAGCTGGATTAAACATGCTTAAGAGTTGAGAGACAGATTGAAAATAAATTTGCAGTCAACACGTCTTTTGGTTGTTTTGTTAGTTTGCTCCTTTTTACTTTCCAAATAACTGACCTGGTCATTTGAAAAAGTAAATTGAATAAGACATGAGTCAGCTAGCACAGTGTCTGGCATACAGAAATGCAAAGAGGAAACAGTCGTTTTATTTACCACATGTCATGCCCAGTTTCGTAAGCTTTGCATGATTTATCTCACTTAATTATCACAAAACCTCATGGGCTAAGTGCCACTCTACCAGAGACGGCCTATCATTCCAGTATGGAGATTTACATATAAGGAAACGAAACTCCGTAAGGACTTTCTCAAAGTTACTCACGTAGAGGGTTTTGTCTGACTCCTCTCCACAATGCCACATTATGTGTCAGATGCACGCTATGCCCACAGTACCTATGAAGTAAAAAGGAAAGAAATTCGTGGAGAGTATGCTGGCAAAATTACAGTGATTTCAGAAAAATGCTAGAAGTTTTGATGCAAAAGAAACTCAATAAATGTTTATCGAGCAGCTGATACTTTTCACACACTTCATTTTTCTGTATATTATACATTTAATTGGAACTAGACAATTGAAGTAACAAGATAAAAGTAGACTATCATTTGATGTTATAAGCATATAGGAATGCTGTGACTCTGTATCATTTTTAATTTCTGGCCTGGTGTTTTAGTATGCCTTTAAAAACTTTCATTACAAAGTGGAAATGTAAGTCAAGATTTTGAAATCTCAAACAATAGCCATCATATTTTTTGTGGGGTTTTCTTTTGCAAAAGACTATATATGTCATATTGTCATTTATGTAACAAACTGGACACAGAACATGAAATCCTACACCTTTTGTTACCTTATGTTGGACAATGATATAAAGGTGTCATCACAATCATCAACAAAGGCATGATTAAAAAATTAACACATGCTACTTATTTATTAACTACTAGTATCCTACTAAGAATTTTGACCTTATTTCTACCTGATGAAGTAAATAATGCCTTGAAAAGGAAACAGGATTAAAGTGTGGGTCCCAGATAACCTCTCTAAGGCAAGAAAATAAAATAAAGAATATACAGATAGAAAAGAGAGAAATAAAACTTTTATTGTTTTTTTATGATTTCTTCTTACCCATCAAACCTTCAACCAGGAATGCGTTCCAGCTACGTACACATCAGCCTTTGGAAGCTTGCTTAATGCGAGTCAGTTGTTGGTAGGTTAATTTCTTCATGTTTTGTTCTCCTGAAAACAATTTTTTTTCACCTGCTTCTTGAAGGAAAGTAGTTCTAGGTATAGAATTTTAAGTTAAACGGTTATTTTCTTTCAATACTGAAAATTGTTACAGTGCCTCCAACTTCCATTATTGCTGTTGAGATGCCAGTCTGCTGCCATTCCTATACAAGGGATACGTCTTTTCTCTCTTGCCATTTCTAGGCTTTGTTTTGTTTTGTTTTGTTTTGTGGTCTTTGAGGTTCTATTACTATTTTATATGATTGTAATTACTAGTCTAGGACTATTATGCATTATATTGCTGTAGCTTGCTCATAATTTTTTCCATTAACCCTGTTTGTAATTTCTTACTCTCCCAGAATAAAAACTTGGATGTCTTTCATTTATAGATTTATATTTACAACTTCATAATTATATCTAAAAATTCATGATTATATTAATTTTTCTTTTCAAATATTGCCTTTTACCTATTTTTCTTTTTACTCTGGAATTTCAGTTAGACATACATCAGCCTTCTTCAGTTCATCTACTGTGTCTCATACTAGGTTGCTGATATTTTAACTCCTCTCTGACTGCCTCATCAATATTTTCTTTAGCTTTATTTTCCAGTTCTCCCTTCCACTTGGATGTGCTGAATTTTTTCACTTTACTTTCTTCATCTCTAAAACTTTGATTACATTCTTTTTTAAATCTCCACAGACTTTATAAAGTCTCTGGATCCTCACTCAAATTTTCAAACTTACTTTTTTCCCCTGAAATGTTAAAATATGCTTGTTTAAATTTCTGTCTTTTACATCTAATACGTGGTATCTCTGCAAGTATCCTTGTGCTAGTTTTCACTTGTGGTACATTTCTCCCCTTGTCTTTTATCCGTGTCTATGAGCTCTGAATTGAAGTTAAGATTCTTTAGTGTATGTTTTACATTTACCTCTGTCAGTTGCTTGGAGGATCCCCCCACTGAATAAATGGTGTAAAGTTGAGGAGAAAATCTACATGAAGACCAGATTATGGTGATAAATTCTCGAAGGACATTTTTCCCCTTCACACAATACCAGGGATGTAAGGAAGTTTATTTGCTGTCCCTTTTGCTGTGGGTTTATTGCAGGTGCCATCTCTCAGGAACCTAGGTTTGTAGAGCAGTCTCCCACCATCTACTCTAAGCACACCCAAGGCTTTGTCTTACATCTTGTGTACCCTGAACAGCCCTCAAAATGGACATTCAAAATCCCCTGGATTTGGTGCATCATTGTAAGGTTAAAAAGTGGCTTTTAAGTGCACCTAGGTCCTAGGGTTCCACTTTTATTGTTTTTTGAGCCTCTATAGATTTTTATATTTATTTTACCATCAAAAGACATTTAAAAAAGATACTTGTTACATTTTATATAGCTTTCATTTGTTTTCATTGGGAGATCCATTTGCAGTTTTGTCTGCTAATTGCTGCCAATAAAAATTCTGTTTGTGCTATTTTCAAAGCTCTGATTACATATGCCTTCTTTTATTATATGTGAATGTTGCTTTTCTATATATTAAAGGTGTAGGTTTTAGTTTTTAAGTTTTTACTTGTTGTTTCAGTCACCTCTCAGCTTTCGTGTGATTCTGAGCCCTTTATTAGAACTGATGCAAAAAACAAATTGATGTTGATGTAACATATTCGTGAAGTCAGCTTCTAGAATTCTATAGAAAACTGGGATCCTATGAATTACACCACAGAAATAACATTCCAGTTTTACCTGAACTATTCGTTCAAGATTAGCAAATAATGCACAGAGTGCTGTGACCTGTCGATTCCATATGAAGATCTTTCTTAACATGAGAGTCTAGAAATTCCTAATTTCCCAAATTGCATGATGCATATAGGGGTAAGACTGAGTTAATCTCTCAGCACTTAATCAGTTAAAGATGTTTTAAACTGTAAGGAACAACAACAACAACAACAACAGCAAAAACCTGTAAGGAACGGAAAAAAAAAAGGATCAATGCTGACTACACAATATAATGTCATTTGTTTATTTGAAAAAATGCCTAGAGGTAGATTTCATGTTTCATGGATCATCCAGCAAGTAAATAATACTATAAACAAAACTATTTTCTGATTCTTAGTATGTTGATTATTTGTCCTGATTATTCTTGTGTCTCAGCTACAGATGGTTTCCATAGTCCAAGGAATCCCATTTGCAAGGCAGAGACAAAGGGCAAGGAGTGATACCAGCCAGTTATTTTCTTCTGCCTATTTCTTTTCAGCAAATTGTCTTTCAAACAAGACCCCAGGAAAGTTATTTTTATGTTGCTTTATTCAGACATGGGACCCATGGCTATTTCTGGCTTCAAGAAAGACTAGAAGAATGAGAATCTTTTGGGAGTTGGCAAGGCGGAGGAAGTTGGGGATGGAAGGTGGGACACAAACTAATGGTATCTATCATAGTTCCATCAGTGACTGTTCAACATCCATACCCATTTTACCCGGAAGATAATCACCTCCCTCACAAAGGAAACCACCCCAAAGACTCATCCCTTTATTGCATATGGCTCTTTTTCTACAATACCTAAGTGATAATGCATTACTCTCTGACAGGTTTGATGTGACTACTCATGATTTAGAGATTCTGAGTTAAAGCAGAAGGCATTTGCCTTTAACACACACAATAGACAATTGTGGAGAAGAAATGTGATAACTTAATTTTTTTTTCATTTTAAATGTGAACAATTGGGGTTGCCAGGCTGTCTCAGTCGGTAGAACATGGGACTCTTGACCTTCGGGTTGTGAGTTTGAGCCTGATGCTGGGCATAAGAGATTCCTTAAAAAAATTTATTAAATGTGAACAATTGGAAACACACATCAGTTGCTATTGAGATCATGTGTCTTACCCTGAAATCCTATCCTGTCAGTGAAGTAAGCTTTCCGATTAGCCAATCACTCTGTCCTCATTTCTGTTCCAAAATCTTTAGATCTGTTACTGAGAGGGGAACTTTTCTTTTTGTTTTCCTTTCCATCCACATCTGAATTGAATGTTGAGGAAGATGTTTCTTCTGGTGCAGCCACTGTGTTAGTATCCTTCTTCCCCTTGATGATAGTTTGGTGGCCCAGAGATTTCCACAGATGTTTCCAAGCCAGATATATTATTTTATTAGTGGCATATTTCCCTCAAGTTTTAGTTCTAATCTATTTGCTTTTAATCAATTCCATGCTTCTGTAACTGTGGTCAGAATTAATTGTTTAAACATAATCTTGAAACTACGAGTAGGCATAGCTTGCACTTGAGTTTCTACTAGAGGGTTTGTCCCCTTGAGGAAAGGTCCTGGGAAGAGTGTGAGGCACCTGCTTACTGTATCTCCCAGTAAGACCCATGTGCATGCATGCTGGCGCTTACAGGAGCTTCAAGTAGGCAAACAGATGTTGGCTTTTCTAACCCTGTCAAGCTCCAAATTACGAGGGTGAACTCTCAGGCCAGATTGCCAGCCACAGGCAGAGAGTGCCTGCCTTCGAAGAGTAAACACAGGCCAACGTTCAGAATTTTAACTACTCAGTCCACCAGCAGCAGTTCAGCCTTTGCTAGCACGTTTTTTACATCCCAAAGTGGTTCAAGCAACAGTTTGAGAACAAGTTTCACCAAATCTTCACAAGAGTGTCCAGAAATCAGGAGTATCTAAAAATCAGGTTGCTGGCTCTTCATCCTCTTACATAAAAAATACCACCTTTAGAGGCTCAGGCATCAACCCACTTTTGTGGCTCTGTTTAAGATAAATATTGGCACTTACTGATGGTTAGAAACCTTAGATGATGCAATACCTCTGCATTAGAATGTCTTTCTACTTAACTGTTATCTTAACTGTGGAGTATGCTGAGTCAAGTAGCACCTCAGGGAGAAAAGGGAGAAAACAACAGAAAACTGGATAGCATTCTTACAGGCTGTGTTTGTGACTAGAAGGACCATTTTTTTATTTCTAGTAGTAAAGGGTTAATACTCTAAACGTCACTGAAATTGACCCAGGAATTGGTTCCCAGCTGTTACGATGATAGCAATTCTTGAATACCACCAGCTTTTTTCAGTTAGGTCAATATATGAAAAGTATCAATAAAAAAAAATCTTGTTCTCTCAGACGTGCAGGAGGATTCCTACCACAATAGCGAGTCTCAGTGTTACTTCAAGACAATCAGTGGCTGCACTTGCCTTATAAATGTAAAGTGTCTCAGCAACACTAATCTATTTAAGTGTTTTATTTATTTATAGTTTACTTTATGCAGGTAATGTTTGTGGCTGTTACTTTGGTACAAAATAATCGTGATAACCTGAGTTTAATATGTCTACATAGAGAATAGGATGAACAAAAGGGTTAAGAAATCACCTGTGTCTTTTTCATCTCACCTTGTATAGGCAGTGTCCAATTATATCAATTATTGAGTGCCCTTGAATGTATTTTAAGTATTTCCTTTCTTTCTTTCTCTTTCCATCTCTTTTGGTTTAAAAGGTTTTATATGCATACAATTATATCAGTTCTGTTTAAAGCATAAACATTCCTTCATCCTGATCCCATACAAGTTACTAATATTTAAAAAAAAATATTGTTGTTGGCATCTGGCAACAGGAAAATAGGTGGAATACAGTTTCATTCAAGCGTGCCCAATTTTTTTTCTTTACCATGGTGACTACTTTCAAGTTTCAAAGCAGAAATACTTAGCTGACCAATACATCTTACGTTATACATAGGAAGGGTATCTCCAATCTGTATTCAGCAGGTACGTTTAGGAACTCTGTACAGTTTTATTAAATTTGACATATTAATGTTGCCAAGACTTTGGAGATTTGTGAATTGTTTTCTTACCAGCCTGGGCTAGACTACTCAGAGGCCAGGTGTGCACCGTTGAGTTACACAATTACATACTTGAAAATCAAAAGGGGGAAATGAAACCATAAAAGCTGCATAGACAGGAAAGCCAAATGCACTCTCAGGGCGCATCATTACATACTTCAGACTAGCAAAATAGGCCTTCCTTCTGTAAACAGTGGATAGAGAAATCAGAGAGCACATCACATTGGCACGTGGGGAGAGACACAGAGAGATTAGATTCACTTCAGCAATTTTCTACCAGAGTGGAGCACTTCCAACATAACTGGAAAGTCAAAGCCAAAATAAGCTTTGATCCTATTTTATCTAATAAAGAAAACTTCTGCAGTGTGTTTTTTCTTCACTTGATTTGGTGTCTGACAGACGGAAAGTAGCTTTCTTTGCAGAGAACTTCACGACTGATCTGTCTAATCTCCACAATGTGAAACATAGAATTGGGGCCCTGAGTCTTACTTCTTTCTCCTCATTATATCTCCTTTTTGTAAAGTGTTCCTTGTAATTTGTTCCTTTGTAATTATAAAGGGTGATTTTGATTTTGGTACCTCAGATTGCTATCCGTGATCATAACAGTAAGAAGGTATTCCAGTTAACTTTCACACTTTTATTTTCTTAATCATAATAATGAAGCTTGTCTCTATGTAAACCTTGAGAGAAGAGAACAAGTTGGGAAGTTTTCTTCGGATGATACAATGGCACTTCAGGGAAAGTCCTGGGCCTCTTATTGGAAGCTAAATATTCCTCAGATGCTGTATCCCTCTAGTAACCTCCTGGCTACTAGAAACTTAAGTATATTTCTCTTATTTGGGCCTCCATTCCTAGGGATTAGTATCGTTTCAGCCCACAGAGAAGAGATGAAAGAATATTCAGTTTTACTTCATATTTCCTATTGTTACAAAAAGTTGGATAAAGAATTGCTAAGAATTCTATGGTTTGGTCATCTGAAGATACAGGTCGGTGTATAAAACTAAAATATTGGAAATTAAACCAAAGAAATTGTCTAGAATCCATTCCATGATGACTTTAAGCATAATCGACAGTACACTCAAACAACCTTTGGCCTAAAAACATGAAAGAAAATGTGCTTAGAAACAGTACAGATTCAGGAGGAATTATCTTTTAATTCTTTTAGTCTTCAAAAGGCACACAACAATTTCCACCCCTTTTTAAAGAGAAGTATAGAAGCAGTAGGGTTATGGTTACTTAACTACCAACTTCCCTGAAAACATCTAAATCCAAGACAGCTTAAGAACCAGGTAAATGTTTTGGAAAAGCTTTTTAAGCTCAGGTTTCTTAGGTGAGCTAAGAACCCACCTGTCAACTAAGAGGCTTTTCCAGAGACATTGAAATTCAAATGTTTTGAGATCAGGAAAAGTCTGTTCATTGTTTTTTGTTGGTGATGGTGGTGGTGAGTTTTTGTTTTTTGGGTATTTTGTCCTGGTGTAGAGCAAAGGTATACCGTACCACAAGAAAATCCTTTGTTTTTAAGGTCATATTTCAACATAGGGAATAAATTGAGTTCTATCTTCTATCTGTATTTACCATGATTCATTTAATGAGGTTATTTCCATTGTGCACAGGTGGTATACTTATCTCACATGGTTTTTATGTAACAGCCTGAAATAGCGAGCCCTGAAGAGCAACATCTAATGGTATCATTAAAATGATTGTAAACATGCCTCTTATGGCAGATGTGAGCTCTTTTTCTGTGGATATACATTCAAATTGTTTGGTAAGATCAAACAAACAGAGTTTTAATATGTCAGATGTGTCTACATTCTAGCAGGTTCTGTTTTTAAAGAGCTCTGTTTCTTTAGAAGTCAAGACAGCTATAAAAGAGCCAGACTACAGATCAGATTCAAAGTCAAAACTCATTTTCTCTGATTAGAGCAGAATTCTCTGTATCTGTATCATTTGGTCAACAGTTTTCGATGTAAAGAGATTAAACAGAATAATATTGCAGGTACTAAAATAAAATGGTGGAGGCAAGTGTGTCTTTTAATTAACAGCAGTTAGGCTTTGGCTGAGACAAAATTAAATGTTTTCAGTCATTAAAAGTACTCTGTCCTTCTCCTAACCCTTTCACCTCTTCATGACCATCTTCTTCCTCCACTTTATTAGTTTACTCATGTGTTCTAATTTTCAGACCTTAAAATTAATTCCAGGAAAGCTGGTTAAGTTGGAAGTTCTCAAGCAAAAACTTAGCTTTTTTTTTTTCTAGCAGCAAAAGAATTAGATATCTCTGAGAAAGTTCCACTAATATGATTTTTTAATATTAGCAGAAACTTGTGGATTAAATATCTATATTTCGTATATACGGTATTTGTATGGAAGTGGAAAAATCACAAATAGACTGTGTTTCCCAATTAAAGCTAATAACCATCAAATACTTCATAGATGTATGAAGTACATCTGGTATTTTATACAAATTATCTCATTTAACCTCTCTAGGCCCAAAATCACAAGAGCTAATAAGTCAGGATTGTCTTAAAAAAAAAAAAAAAAAAGAACCCACACTCTTAACCATTAGAATATACTGCCTGGTTTTTTTTCCCCCATTTGAGATGGTGTTAGCTACAGAAACTTCTATCTTATTATTTATTTATTTATTTACTTACTTACTTATTTGAGAGAGAGGCATGAGCAGGGGGAGGGGCTAAGGGAGAGGGAGAGAGAATCCCAAGCAGGTTCCACATCCAGCAGTGTGGAGCCCCATGTGGGGTTCGATCTCACAACCCTGAGATTATGACCTGAGCTGAAACCAAGAGTTAGATGCTTAACCCATTGAACCACCCAGACACCCCCAGAAAGTTCTATTTTAAGATAGGTAAATACAATGTTATTTTTCCACAATGGGATTGGGGTTGTCTCCTCTCTTGTGGCAGTGTGCAAAATTTCACTTTTTGTACAGAAAATATTCCATTTTCTCCCCTACATTTGCATGTACTCTTATACTTATTTTGAACCACAAGACTGGTTTGGAGAATAACATGTGAGAAGACATATCATGCAACTCATTTCTGGGCTAAAATTATGAAATTCTCAGGCATCACTCTTCAGTCTGTCTCTTCCTGTGTTGAGTACCTTGCAGTCCTTGTATTGTGGACACAAAACATTGAAACCGTGTGGATTACTGTTTTGCTTCAAGGAGAGCAGTACCCAAAGAATTGCTCAAATATGTATTGGATTCAGAATAAATCAGATATAAGCCTTTGCTTTATTGAACACAAATATAGGCATTGTTTGTTTCTATATAATCTAGTCTATGTATTTTGTCTGTCTTACCTAGCCGATGTTGATTATTGTAGAAATTGGTACCAAAAGTGAGATGATGTCTAAAAAAAGCCTAATTATCAGCCTAGTGATTCAGTGATGGATGAGCAGAGGGAGAACTAACAGAGTCTTTTGAAAGATGGAGATTCCTTTCGTATAATAGGAAAATATTGGAATAATGTGAGTAGCAGCTCATGTACCTAACAAACTTGTGACTTTGGTTTGAAAGCAGGATGTTAATAATGTATATGATTTGCTATTAACTCTATTTGCCAAGGCATAGTAAGAAATAAATGGACTCAGACTAGAATTGGCTACTTTGCAAGCAGAAGTAGAAGAGGTAGTGAGACTCTAATACAGAGCCTTTCAGTGCTGGTAAAACAATTACTTCATGATCCTAATAAGTGATGAGTGCAAAAGTCTTTATAGATACATGTCCGGTAACAAATGACCAACTGATTAAATTGCCTCAAAGCAAAAAACAAGTTAAGAATGTGTAACTCAATAATTTGGCAAAAAGACTCAAGACAAAGAACAGATTAAGAGTGTGGCTTTGCTCAGAAATTCAGACAGCTTCTGTGTAACCCTGTTACATACAGAGAATGAATAATGGAATGAAAGAGTAGAAATGTACAAGGGAGAGGGGCGCCTGGGTGGCTCAGTTGTTAAGCGTCTGCCTTCAGCTCAGGGCGTAATCCCGGAGTTCTGGGATCGAGCCCCATGTCAGGCTCTTCTGCTGGGAGCCTGCTTCTTCCTTTCCCACTCCCCCTGCTTGTGTTCCCTTTCTCGCTGGCTGTCTCTCTCACTGTCAAATAAATAAAATAAAATCTTAAAAAAAATGTACAAGGGAGAAAAGGGCAGGGTATACTCTAGGTACATGGAGAAGATTGGAATTAAAATCTGGGTATTTAGAAGTTCTACTGGTAAAGAAACTATGAGTTTAGACCCCCCCCCCCCAATAAAAAGACTTTTACTTGAAATGACTCAAAGTTCCCAAACTTTCTTTGAACAGGAAGCTGTCTGGGAAAGCTCCTCAGACTCCCTGTAGAGGATATTCCCCCCATTCCACTTCTGATGGGAGTAAGTATAATGGGAAAGGCAAAACATCCTTAAAGATGAAATTAGGTGACACAGAAAACAGTGCACTCCCTGGAGGCTCCCAGAAAGAATCTAAACCTGGTGGAGGAACATTCTTCGTTCCCCAACCCCAGTTTAGGACCACTAACAATGCCTGCTCACAGGGGCCAAATATCTATGACTAGTGACTGCCGTGTGTCTTGTCCTTTCTAAATGCTTTCTATTTTGCTTCGATTCTGCCACTGTCATTATTATTATTATTATTATTATTATTATTCATTATCATTTATCATTGAATGTTCATGTATGTGTATGTACATTTGCAGAGAGGCTCCCTTAACTTGTCTTTTTAGTTTAAAGTTTCAAACAAAAGTAGTGATGTCTGAACCTGATAAAGAAAACTCTCACCTATCAGCCAGAGGTTTGGGTGTGCTGGAAGCAGAGACTGGATTGGACCTGTGAGTTATCTCTCTTGGAAAGCAGTTCAGTGTATTTCTTTCCAAATTAGTGGGAACAAATGATATGGTCTAACAGAGACAGTTCTTAAATAATACTCCCCACATATTCCATTATTCTTCTACATTTCCTTGCTCCAAGGTTAGGTGGAGCCAAGAACTAGTCTTCATCAGTGAAAGGTGAATAGAAGTGACACATGTATCTTTCAAGCTAGAATACTTTGGCTTTGATTTTCTAATCTCTTTCTTTCCCTAACTTGGCAAAAACAAAGACTTGTGTTGCGATAATAGTCACATGATTGAAGCAGCCTGGATCACTGTGTTGCTGCACAAAGTTACGAACCTAGAATTATTTTCTATGATTAGAATTCTGGAATACAGAGACCTAAAATAAAATTTAACACTTAATAACAAATCAAAAATAGTGTGAAACCTGCAGATGACAATTATCTTTCATTTCCCAATGTCACAGAAAAATGATCTCTGCCCTAACATCTTAGCAAAAATAAATGGAACAAGGAACCAGTGAGTTATTTAAAGGACTCATTAACTTTCATATGACCCTATTTGTAATTGAGACAGTTGTGTCCTATAAGTACCCTCCAAGAAATGATTAATGAAGTTTCCAAACATTCTAAATTGACTGACATAGAAGGGAATGAGCCTGTTCTTTAGCCAAACCTCTGTGAGGTCCAGGCAAAAAGGGGGACTTATTTTTTAAATAATTCATGATAATGTCTAATACTAAGATGTTTAAAATGCTACTGTTATTCCTAAAGTTTCAAGAGCTTGATAAACTAGGTCAATAAAGAGGTAAATTTACCAAAGTTTTCTCTCTAAATTGATCGAATTTAAAGCAGGTTTAGATATAAAATCTTTTAATCTCACTCATAGTAGTAACTGTTCAGGAATGCACTGATAAGCATGGGAAGAATTAACTTACAAGATATTTTCTCAGTGTTTTGTTCTATGTACTAGTTATAACCTTAACGATACCATAAAAGGTTAAATGGCTGTCTGTTGTGTTGATCACAGTGGAAGGCTCATTTGAATACATTATAATTAGGCCTCTTGTTAGGGTAAGTAATAGGTCCTAAGAACTAGAATTATCTGCATCAGTAATTAAATTCTCCCTTTCACTAGCATAGGTTTGCTGTAGCTGTAATGATAACGTAAAATGTTAAAAGGTAATTTAAAAAATATTAATATAGCAGTGTGTAATTGGAAGTGAACTATATTTTTCATATTTACTGTACTTGGAAGTTTTCTTCTAGGTAAAGATAACAATCCTTTCATTTTATCTTTATAACCAATAATCCCCTTTTGAATTTTCCATCTAGTAAAGTATAAAAATTGGTTATGCTGTGGGAATATTCAATTATATTTTATCTTACCTATTTAATATTTTCTAGCAGAGAAATGCATTGACCTAACATGCTTGGATTGTTCATATTTTTTCCGTTTCTTAAGTATGTAACAACTTGAATTTTTGAAGTTCATTGTTCAAATTAATAATTTTCTATGTAGAACAAGGGTTTTTTTCAGTTTTACTGAGAAATAATTAACACACATCACTGTAAGGGTTTAAGGCATACAGAATGTTGGTTTGGTTTACATATATTGTAAAATGATTACCACAATCAGTTCAGCTAACATCCCTCTTCTCATATAGATATAAATTTAAATAAAAGCAAAAGGAAAGAAAAAGGAAAGGGAAAGTAATTTCTCCTTGTGATGAGAACTCTTAGGATTTCATCTGTTAACAAAACTTTCCTGTGTTAACTCTAGTCATCACGTTGCACATTATTCCCTAGTACTTATTTATCTTATAACTGGATGCTTGTACCTTTTGACCACTTTTCTCCAATTCCCTTTACTTCCACTCTCCTCATCTGGTAACCATAAGTCTGTTCTCTTTCTATGATTTTTTTTTTTTAATTCCATATATAAGCAAGATCGTACAGTATTTGTCTTCTCTCTTTGACTTATTTCACGTAGCATGATGCCTTCAGTGACCATCCATGTTGTTGCAAACGGTAGGATTTCCTCATATTTTATCACTGAATAATATTGTGTGTGTATACCACATCTTCTTCATCCATTTATTTAAAGTGATGTAATCTCGATTACTCAAGTACTATATAGACCTCATAAATGGCTTTTTATCTGCATCTGCCCAATTCTTATTTGTTTAGCAGGAACCTAAACAATTTTCCTAAAATATCAGTTAAATCTTGAACTTTCTTATATTGAGTTACCCCTAAGGCAAAATTCCCTGACCAACATTTAAGACCTTGCATAAATAACTTCAAAATATCCAATCAACTGTATTTGTAAATAAGATTCAAATTTTAACTTTTGCTTTTTAGAGATATCTTCTTACTCTTTTCTGTCAGAATTGGGCTTGAACAAGGAAAAGGGGGGCTATCGTACCCTGGACAGGGTCCATTTTGCAGCAGGGCAATGAGGCCTAAATGTAGGTTAGTAGAAGATCAAATACTGGAATTGTGTCAAGTAGGTGTGACCAGGAGAATAGGAGAGGATGGTAGACAGGAATTGAAAACTTTTAGTAATTTGTTGAACATGTAACTTTTTGTGTGTTTTGAGGTCTAAATGAATGTCAGAGGGAACTATCTGAATTAGACTGTTTAAAAGATATCCACACCCCTCCTTAAGGAGATCATGGTGACTAGAGGCAACACAAAAGCAGTCTACCTATTGCCCCCTATAAACAACCACTACCAAAGTCATTGTGTATTATTACCTGGATGAAGTAGGGGTTCCATGATGGAATATTCTTATGAAAATGGGCTTAAGTTCTGTACGTTAACGTCATGACTGGCTTGAAGAAAATCAGAAAATGATTAAAATTGAGATTTTTTTTTCTCTCCATCCTGACCATATGACCAACTTCAACACTTAAATTAGAATCATCCTCTGTTTATTGAGAAGAGCTTAGCCCAATGTAAAGTTTAAGGAACAACATTTTGAAGTTAGAGAACTTTAGGGCACCTGGATGGCTCAATTAAATGCCTTTGGCTCAGGTCATGATCCCAAGATCCTGGGATCAAGCCGCATGCCAGACTCTGCTCAGTGGGGAGCCTACTTCTCCCTCTCCCTCTGCCTGCTTCTCTGGCTGCATGTGCTCTCTCTCTGTCAAATAAATACATAAAATTAAAAAAAAAAGTTAGAAAACTTTACAAAATGAAATGAGAGCAATTATCCCATCTTATGCCCAGAATGTGATAGGAAAATAATGGCTCCCCAAAATGTCTGCATCCTAATCCTCAGAACCTGTGAATATGTTACCTTACTTGGCAAAAGAAATTTTGCTGATTTTATTAAGGTTAAAGGTCTTAAGATGGGAAGATCATCCTGGATCTAAGCCAGTCTAATTACCTGACTTCTTAAAAGCAGGGGACCTTTCCCGTAGTCAGAGAGAGATGGCCACAGGTGAAGGATTCATTTCCCTGTGACTCATTCTGAAATGTAGGGCTCTTTATACAAGAACCAGAGAGAGGCCTTTAGACACAGGAAAAGTCAAGGTAACAGATTCCCCCTAGGGCATCCAATAAGGAACTCAGCCCTGCTGACCCAAGGTATCAGGCTTCTGACCTATAGAACTGTAAGATAATAAATTTGTATTGTTTTCAGCTACTAAATTTTTGTTAATTCTTCATGGCAGCAGTAGAAAACTAATACCCGTGCCAAATCCATTCCGTTCTCCTGAATTTGTTCATAATCTCCATCAGAGTGGTCTCACCCTTCTACTGCCCATCCAGGGCGCAATCATAAATTCAGAGCTTGGGTAAACCTTCCCCTTCTCTGAACAGCCCTCTCCTGTTACTCTAACTTCCACTCCTGAAGCACAGTACCTGTAGCCCGCACCCCACAATGAAACCCGGCATCACTGTCTGAAGATTTTGTCCCTTTGACTTTTGCCGCCAGTCTAGGTTGTAAACATACCACACATATGATTTACCTTTTTGTGTGTCTACCAGAGCACCTGGAACAATGTTCATTTTGATTGCTGAAAAATCAGGTGGTACAAGAAAATAATTTTTTTCCAATCCTTTTGTTTAAATTTACTCTGTCATTTTTATGATATTTTGTGATAAAGCAAATAATTGAAATACATTAGAAGATCAGTTCCATTTCTTGGGGAATATATGTTGGACTCAATATTCTGAATTCACAAAAACTGGCCATGGAATTCCTCATATTGCCTTGTAGTTCATTAAAACAATTTTTCCAAAGGGTAATATGCTAAACTCACTCTCACTCTGAAACCCTCAATTTCATTTACATTCTTTAACATTTGAATCAAAATAACCACAAATTAGTTGCCAAACAAATCTAATTTATGATTTTAGCAATTGTGTGTGAGTCATAGGGCCAGTGTTTTTGCCCTACTTGTTACAAATTGTTTCTAATTGGAAAGTACTGTCAGCAGTAAAATATGAAGAGAAAAGCCACCAGTACTTTGAAGTTTATTGGATACAAATATTAGATGGGTTTTCCCATATTAATTTTGATGAGCATGGAGCTTAGTTGTTTTCTTTTCTTTTCTTTTTTTTTTTTCCCTGCTTCAGTTTTGTCACCTCATTCTAGTTATGAAATAAGCTGGTGATTTGGGGGATATTTTCCAAAACCAGACCACTTCCTCAAGTAGAAGCTTTGTTCTTGTAAATAGATACAATTGTATTCATGTGTTTGGTAGATGAATCCAGTGGTGTGCGTGTTGAACAGAATCTCTCATAAGTAGTTTCCTCAATTCTGTGGAATTTCACTCTTGAATTTGATCAATGGTGACAATTCAGTCTGAAAAATAATTTTTCATGATGACAGTATTTTTTCCCATAAACACACTTCATCTTGCATGCATGTACTTAATTGTGTTAGACAAGTTTTGGAGATGTTCACCATAGAATTATAAATTAACTCCATGAGTTATAACAAAACTCTTAACTATTATAAAATTTAGAACTTAGCACAAATGCATGAAAACATGGTCATGGATTTTAATTGTCAGAATTCGGAAGAATGAAGAAATTAAACAAATATAGGTCTTTCCAATTTACATTTTAAGGGATTTTTTTGTTTCTAAGATTTTATTTGAGAGAGAGAGAGAGAGAGCTGGGGGAGGGGCAGTGGGAAAAGGAGAGAATCTCAAGCAGACTCCATGCTGAACCCAGAGCAGGATGGGAGACTCGATCCCATGACCCTGATATCGTGACCTGAGCCGAAACCAAGAGTCGGACGGATGCTCAACTGACTGAGCCATCCAGGTGCCCTTACATTTTGAGTTTTTAAGTAAGTATACTGTAAGTCATATAAAAATGTATTTATGTCTAAATTAGCTGCATATGGATTTTTTAGTTTCTTTGTAAAATGAAACTTAAGATTGCTTTTTTTTTTTTTTAAAGATTTTATTTATTTATTCGACAGAGATAGAGATAGCCAGCGAGAGAGGGAGCACAAGTAGGGGGAGTGGGAGAGGAAGAAGCAGGCTCATAGCGGAGGAGCCTGATGTGGGGCTTGATCCCATAACGCCGGGATCACGCCCTGAGCTGAAGGCAGACGCTTAACCACTGTGCCACCCAGGCGCCCCTAAGATTGCTTTTGAATATCAATAAAATTGGATTGTAATTATTATAAACAACTCCATTTACCCAGAAATATTAGAAAATTAGATTTTATTTGGCATTGTCTGTGATGAAGTATATCATCTGCTCTCATTGCTGTGTCAGACTGAAATTACCATCATTGGGAAGTTCTCAAAGAGAGAAATCCTCCTTTGACTGTGGAGGAGGGCTTTGGGGTGGGTGGTCAGATGAGCCTGAGGGGACTTGTATAAATTGTATTCCCTAAGGAATCATTACCTATTACTGGTAACACTCAGGTAAATGCCTTTTGATCAGGAGTAGCTGGAGGAGATTGGTCACTAAGAACACAAGGCTCCTACCAATGGGACAAGAGCATTTGTCAAGTCACAGCTGAAGTTGAATTAGTTCCCCACGTTGGATGGAAACTTTTCCTGCTGCCCTGAGATGTCTTCACATGTCAAAAAGTTCTGTCTGTAAGGATGAATAGCAGAGACCAGGGCTAAAAATACCACGCTGGGTTGGGAGGTGGATTAAGTGAAGGAGTGCCCCAAAGTGCTCTGTACAGCTCAGATAATGAGGAAGTTTTCATAAATGGAAGCTGTCATTGCATATGGTTAGTGGAAGGATGAGCACATTATCATCGTGAACAATAGAATGATTGTCATACTTAATGTCCTTAATAATGTTACTTTTCTCCTGAAATTGCCCATTTTAAAGTACCAGTCCACGTTCCAAACATTTACATCTCTCCCCAGGATTGCAGACAATGAGCCATAGTGCATATGGCTCCGTCGTGTGCAAATGCTGTGACAGAATGGTCAGTCCAGCTACATCTACCTCACAAACACAAGGAAAGCTCTCTGATTCCCCACATGCTGGCAGTCATGCACTCTAAAAACAATGGATCCCACCAAATATACATAGTATCACATGGCTACAGAAATACCTGTTACCAATTCTAGGTCAATGATGTTATTGGGAGCTTCCTTTTTTCAATTTTTACATGTAAGTCTAACACTCCTATATATATTTGAAATAGTTAATTGTGATTTTTTTCTGATAATGACAATTCTAAGATTATTTTAGCCTAATTATAAAGAAAAGCAGATAAACATAAAATAATAAAAATAAGCTAAATAAATGCCTATAAATCAGAGGCAATTTTAAACATTTTCTTCTATGTGTGTATTCACATGTACACACACACACACACACACACACACACGCACCATGTCCCATAGTCAGAACCATATTAAATGTTATTTTGTAATTTTCCTTTAACAACATATTAAGGGAAATACACATGTTGGCATTATACTATACACACACATATATATACTATGTATATATATATATAGAAACATACTACATGTACACACAACATTCATAATATATATGCATTAAATATGTATGTGGTTAATAGCTATGCATGTTAATAGATGCATAGTGTTCATATTGTTTTCCTTTTTCTTTTTTTGAGACAGGAAGAAAGCATGTGTGTGTGGTGGGGGAGGGGCAGAAGGAGAAGGAGAGAGAGAATCTTAAGCAGGTTCCATGCCCATTGCAGAACCTCACATGCGACTCGATCGCACATCCCTGAGATCATGACCTGAGCCAAAATCATGAGCTGGATGCTTAACCAACTGAGCCACCTAGGTGCCCCTATAGTATACATATTCTATAATTTACTTAAATATTCCTTTTTTGATAAATGTGTACTTTCCATTTCCATGGTTATTAGCAGTGCAGCAATGCACTTCCTTGTGTAAACATCTTTGTACACATTTTTATTCTGTATGTACACTACAATATGTGTACACATATAGTACACATTGCTATTTTTGGAAGAATTCCTTGAAATGGAGTGGTTGGGCAAAGACGGTGCACTTTAAGATTTTGGGTACGTAATGCCTTTCACAAATCTGTTATTTATTTTTGTCACCAGTGACAATGTAGAGTCTTATAGTTTGTATGAGTTTCACTCTCTATTCCCACTTTTTCCTTCCTTCTGGCTCCTGCTCATGAGATGCTCCTGAGATCCATTACTTTCCTGGCGAGTCACACCAGGCCGTCTTGAGCATGCTTTCTTAATAACTCTTAGCTGACTCTTTCATCAACTTTGGGGACTCTCTTGCTGAACTACTTCATTCCTTAAGCCGATCTCATCTCATGCATATTTATGAAAATTACTTTTTAAAAGATAGTATGGAAAATAAAGATAAACACCACAACGTTAATGAATGTAATTTAAACTTTCTTTGCAAATAATAATGCTCATTTTTATTTGCTACATCGTAGGCTAAGTGCTGTATATGCATTACATGAACGATTAAATACTATTGTTAATATTTTTCTTTACAATAAAAAAAAGTGAAGCTCAGAAAATTTTAATTACTTTCCAAGGATCAATAGCCAATGAGTAGCATGTTTGGGCTTATATCCACAATTGTATGATTATAATTCTTCTCTCTTTCTCTCTGTCTTGTTTTTATTGTGATAAGAGCACTTGGTATCTATCCTCTTAACAAATTTTAAGTGTATAATAAGTTATTGTTGACTATATATGCAATGTTGTAAAGCAGATCTATAGGGCTTATTTATCTTACTTAATGGAAACTGTATGCCTATTGATTAATAACTCCCCATTTCCCCCTCCCATCAACCCCTGGTAACCATCATTCCAACGTTTGATTTTATGAGCAATTCTGTTCTCTTAACCACCATGATATACTGTCTGCATTTGGAGATTCAGAAACAAATTTAGGTCCTTGCCAGCCCTTCAAAGGCATGATTCTGAAAATTAATTTTACTGATAAATTACTTTGTAATGAAATATAAATTTAGATCAGAGTAAGTCTAAGTTGATCTTATATTATTTTTGAGCAAATAATCTGTTACTGAATTCCGTAATAAAAGGTTCTTGTTCATATTTTCTCCTTATAAAGATTGCAGACATTCTGTGAAAGATACCTAGTTTAGGATAATATTCACATAATTATGGTGAAGTCAGAATTTAGGCAAGCTTGTAAGAAACTCATTTCTGTACTTTTGTGACAGACTATTCTCTTTAGTGTGCATTGAATAACTGTTATGGCATAAGAAAGCACTGCAGATTCAGTGTCTTGAAACAGCCATCAACTTGGTAAGCTCAGGTTTATCTAAAGTCAGCTTTTCTAGCTTTTGCAGGTTGTCTGGGTGTATAAAACGTGATCTGGGCTCAGTTGGGGCAGCTTATCCAGGGCACTTCTGTTCCACCTATTTCTGTTATCCTTCTGAGACTAGTGGGTTAGCCCAGGCATGACCTTCTTATGGCAATGTCAGGAGCACCAGAGAGAAAATAAGAACACATAACATTTCCTACCCTTGCAATTGATGCATTGTTAACTCTGCCTCATTCTGTTGGCCAAAATACATCTCGTGACCTAACTCATAGCCGGAGGAAGAAAATAAATCAGTCCGCTTTGCGGGATGAACTGCAAGTTACATGGAAAAAAAGCATGAGGATAAGAAGGGAGGAAGTATGGGGGGCACTAGATATAAACTGCCACCAAAACAATTGCATTTAATTTGAAAATGTATTCTAGTTCCAAACTGAAATATTAATCTATATTCGATCATGGGATAGAATGGCTTTCTGATTTCCTGAGGGAGGGAGGGAGGGAGGAGATGCTGCAGACTTTGGTTTTGGTCAGGTGTTTTCTTCCCATAAAATGATATTGCTCATGTTCTTCAAGAACCTCTTGTGTGTCTCTCTGGGTTCAGTTTTCAGCACTGAAACCTCTCTGTGAGTGACTCATTAAACTAGTCACCACTGTATCCACCCACTCAACCTCATGCCACAGCCTCCAAATCTGTGGCTGCTGTGTCACGTAAGCATGAAAACGGTAGAATCCAGAATTCTCAATAAAATCTTCATGTTTAAGAAGAACATTTGAGAGTAATTGTCTGTAAGAAAAATAACTTGATTGCTGGGGAACCCGATCCGAAGGTGACTATTACTCACTCAGAGTGAGTTAAGCGGAAATTGGAGGAGGGAATCATAGCCCAGGAGTATGACTGAAGATAGAAAGCCGGAAATGTCTAAAGCAGCTGAGGAGGTGAACATAGTTTGTCTAAAAAGATAAGGCAGCTGAACAGAGTGAGAAGACATGAGCCAAATTTACACACACAAATAGTGGAAATAATCTCTGAGTATCCAGTTTGGGAAGAAGTGAGGGAGTTAATAGTGCTGTGAGTGGCTTGTGATGAGAGAACAAAGTGATTCCTGAGAGAGATCTGTAATGCTTCCAAGGTGTCAAAGAAGAGTTCCCTGGCCTTAGGAGAGAGGTATTTTTTTGTTTTTTTTAAATACCAGTTTGCCAAGAATGTTCTGGTTTTGGTAAAGGTTCAAACATAAAAAATTTTTGTTTGCTTGCTTGCTTGCTTTGCTTTGAAGACTATTTTTAAAAATATTTTGGGGCAGGGGCGCCTGGGTGGCTGTGTCAGTTAAGCATCTGACTCTTGATTTCGGCTCAGGTCATGATCTCAGGGTCCTGGGATCAAGCCCTGCATCAGACTCTGTGCTCAGCATAGAGTCTGCTTGTACCTCTCTCTCTGCTCCTCTTCCCCACCTCTCTCTCTCAAATAAATAAATAAATACAGTCTTTAAAACGTAACTGGGGCACCTGGCTGGCTTAGCAGGTGGAACGTGCAGCTTTTGATCTTGGGTTCATGAGTTCAAGCCCCTCATTGGGCATAGAGATTACTTAAAAAAAATGAATTAATAAAAAATAAAAACAACATAAGTGTAAAAATAAGTAAACAAAGCATAGTCAAAGGGACAATAATTGAAGTAATAAAGGGAAATGTGAAGTATTCCCAAAAAAGAGGCCCTTTGGCATGTAAATGGGAGGAAACAGTTTCTAATGGCATATAACTCTTTGCTTTGTGTTTCAGTCTGAGTAGAACCTGAAACAGTTTTAAGGAAATTATTAATATCTTTACATTCTTATAGCCAAAGTGTTCAAAATAATAAATATCTAAAGGCAAAGTGAAAAATCCAATCAACTGTCCACTCATGTTTCCAAATTCAAATATATGGAATGTTGTTTCTTAATTTCTGTGAGAAATACAGCTTGTTTTGATACAAATAATTCAATATCTATAATTAATGTTTGTATGTTTTAATATTTTATTTTCTTAAATGTTATAATTTTACACAATGATCTCAATAATTAAGACCTCAATAGCTCATCCAATTTGACATGAAAATGTAAACTTTTGATTCGTAGAAACACTTGGCACAGTTGTTAAGCGTCTGCCTTCGGCTCAGGGCATGATCCCAGCGTTCTGGGATCAAGCCCCACATCAGGCTTCTCCGCTAGGAGCCTGCTTCTTCCTCTCCCACTCCCCCTGCTTGTGTTCCCTCTCTCACTGGCTGTCTCTCTGTCAAATAAATAAATAAAATCTTTAAAAAAAAATCAAAGTATTCTGCATCAGGGTAGAAACTAAAGATAATTACAAATTCTGGATATTATTAATGTAACTTTAAATTCCACTTGTTCTAAATGTCTCATCTGTCTGCCTCTCCCCTATTGCCTACTATAGATAAAAGTCTGAGACATGTTACATCTCATCCAGTAGTAACCATTAACATGCTATCACATGGGTATATCTGATAATGTAACAAGTTGCTGAAGGAATAAGACAATGGAAGTAATACTGGAAAGAGGTTTTGTCAGCATTTATTATACAATCTGATGTATGTTTCTCCTGTGAAAATGGCAAAAGTGGAATCCTTAAGATAGATGTTTCTGGGCACATGTGAATGTCTGCATACATGCGTCTGTGTGCATATGTATGTGCATATATGCACATGTGTGTATAATGACATAAGTACATATAGCCTGTATACACATATATGTATATATGTTAAGTAAGTTACATATATGTTATCTATCCACACATCATTTATGCATGTATGTATATATGTATTATGTATCTGTCATCTGTACCCCTTTTCTATTTGGGTAGGTAGTGCCATCCATTGCTTTTGTTGTCATGGGAAGCCCTGGGGCCCTGGGAAGTTCTGCCTCTATCTAGGAGCATTCTGTATTAACTTGCGGTTTATGTAATCATCTTTTATCCCCCCTCATCTTTTGTTACTAAAGAAATGTCATATCTTACAACTTCATCTCTGTGAATTTCAGTTTCCCCCCCCATAGAATGGAAATAAAAATATATATTGTAAAAGTAAATTTGAAATGTAAATAAAATAATGTATATTAAAATGGGCCACTGTTCACAATTACAAAAGTGAAATGGGAGAATTGAGAAAATGAAGGAACTAGGTTGACCATGGCTGAAATAGGAGTTCAACAGAGCAACCAAGGTGGTTGGTATGTTTTACATTTTTTTAATTGTCTTTAAAGTCTAGCTATTTGAAGTTTGCTAGAAATTATAATTCATCTATAATTTCCATAGATATTCCATATTTTATTTAAGGAGGTATCTGTTAAACTGTGCAATTATGGAGGGAAACCTGTGTACTAATAATATAAGGTATTGGCCTACGTGTATGCACATCCCTAAATCTCTAACGACGCTCTGGAGCTCCGGAGCACGTATACCACAGTGCGGAGATGAGGTATATGAATCGTAGTTTGCATATGTTACTGCACTCATTTCTCAGACATTCTTACACACAACTTTCACCATTTCAGGCTCATACTCAAAACTTGCCAGATCTTTCTTTGCCTGCAGGGTAAATTACTTACTAGTTTCTTAGATTGTCATTGCGGGTTCTCAAGAGTCTGGCCACAACCCACCTTTCTGATGTTATCTCCCACTTCTGTCCAGTAAGATTCTGTGCTTCAGTCCAGCTGGCCTAGTCATGCCACCCACGATTCCACAGTCAGCATCTCACCTTTATTTTTGCAGGTTTTTTTCTTCCTACCTGGGATGACTTCCCAGCTTGTCCAAAGATTATACATCCCAATCCTTTAAATAACATGTCTACCCTCTATATGATGGTGTTTCAGAATCATCCTAGCCCATGATTATCCAGCTGTCATCTGAAAAACTAATACCTATATTACTAATTTTTGCTAGTAGAAAATTATTAATTTACTAATTAGTAATAAAATTTGATATTGCTTTCTGTTAGTAAAGGTATACTTACTTGACTAATATAATGATTGTTATAAAGAAGACTATTAGGTTGGTAAGCTATAAATTTTTATAAAGTAATATAATATTTGCTGAGTTATATTGTTACTCTCTTACCACACATGTATGTATTCACAACTTATAAAGAATGAAAAACAATGTTAGTTGACTAGTAAAACATCATATTATTACTTGAGGACTATACTATTATGACTTCTTATAACCACAGTGCTACATTGTATCCTCTGAATAACAGGAACTCAGGAAAAAAAGCTTTTGCTTTTGAATGACTTACAGTTGGTACTGACCTATACCTGTAGAGCTTTTCTATACAAGTGTAACGTACCCTTTTTCAGTACTCCTACCTCTTATTCTTCCGTCTGGTTGCCATCATCTCTTACCTCCACTGAACTTACTGCTTTCACTTTTGCCTTTATACTGTAGTCCCCCACAGCAGCCAGAACAAGTATTTTAAATATCAATATGATAATTTAATTTCATTGCCAAACACTTCAGTGGCACTCTTGCATAGCTTAAAATAAAATTTTGACTTTGTACTTACGACCTTCATGTTGCCTCAGACTATCTCTGACCTCTCCTCCTGCTATTGATTCCACCTGAACGAAGCCGGCTTCCTCACTGCTCCTGGAACATGACAAGGAATGTTCCATGACAGATATCAGCATTTGTCTTCCCTCCCCCCCATCTCACATCCCCACATCCTTAGAGAAGCCTTCCCTGACCAGCCTAAAGGAAATAATCCCCATCCTTCAGTATCTACTCACACTGCTTTATTTGTCATTATGACAGTTACGACTACCTAACACTGTATTTCTTTGGTCATTTGTTTATTATCTGTTGCCACTTAAAAGAATGACATATTTTTGAGTGTAGAGTCTTTATTTTATTCACCTTTTTACTCACAGGATCTGGATTGCCATCTAGCATATACTATATGTTCAATTCATCTATTTTAAACAAATCAATTCACATTTTCAAATACCTAGGTTAGAAACACACACATGTCCTTTCTAGTTTGCAGAATGAGGGTGTTAAATATGGTATTTATATAAGACTGCCTGCTCTAAGCATCCAGAGATGAGGCTTTTCTTTTGTCCCAGGTCTGCAGCTTCTTTGTAAAGGCTCATGAACACTGTGCATCTCAGTGTCTCTTCATGAAACAGTGACAAATATTACTTGCCTTTGTTCTTATCACTTGGTGTCATGAAGCTGACGAACAAAGTACTTTAAATATCAAAAGTCATTTTCAACAGTACATTATTAATTTCTGGGCCTGACTAAAAATGATTCTTCTACTTGATTCCAAAGAAAGATAATAATATACATTTGGTAAAAATCCCCTAAAAATAAGTCTATATGGAACACAGGATATTAAAATGCATTCTTCCTAAAAAAAAGTTCCCAGACATACTAAACTTGTAAAATGTCTGGCTCTGAGCTGGTTTGAGGTTTTGCTTGGACTCCAAATATAGGTT